>NC_136235.1:6250000-7500000 GCF_963402885.1 Antedon bifida | reverse complement strand
TAACATATGGCCAGATGAAGTTAAAAAGTAGTTTTTTCATCTTTTCCATCAAAGTTATACAAATTTCAAAGAGCGTGCACAGCGCTTCTACGTGCCAGATTCTCTTCCAATTCTAATATTTATTTGCTCAATTCATTATCTTTCGAAATTGTCATCTTCGAGTTTATTTTGATAATTCCATTATACCAAAAAATTAGAACATGATGTGGGTCCCATAATTTTACCTATGCTACACTGTATATAGATATACAGTATATACTGTACATATTGTATATGACACATAATAGGTACAACTCAGCGCTATAAGTGCATATGCATCATGTCATAGGATGGCGTACATCAACTTTTTACGATGGTATGTTAACGTACGTGCATGTTTAAAAAATGTTAATTTCATTAAAATGATAAAAATGATCACCTATAATTCGTCAAAGTGACGAATTAAATTCTAGTTGTTATTATTATTCTTCTTCTTTCTGTACACTTTTGTTTAGCAATTATCTCAAAAAGTTAAATAACAATGATCACAAAAATTTCACAATGTCTTTCAAATACTTTAACTTAGCCATAATAAGCTTTTCAGCGTGATCACTCAATCGTGACGTCATTAATACGCGATTTTGTGAAATCACACTATCAATCATATCTCCATAACTCTTTATCACATATCAATAAAATTCACTATACGTAAACTTCAGGTGAAGGATAAAAATATTAACAAATAAAAACTTACATTTTTCAAGGTCATGCACGTGAAATTGCGCGTTAAAAATTTAAAAAGCTCCAAATTAAGTTTTGATCAATTTAGAGCATGAGTTAGGCCATTTGCGTGTTTCAAAAAATTACTGCGCAAAAATGCGTTTTTGCGTGCGCAATTCTTAAAATGCGTAAAAAATATGAATTTTTTTTACAAATCGTATTCTACTCACCATCCTTAGTACATTCACCAAATTTGAGTCTGTTCCGACTTAAAATAACGCTATACGAGCAGGTTAAAAATGACAAAATGCGCACATTAATTGTACAAAAGTGCTAAAAATGGTAAAAATAAGGCCTTTTTAAAATTAATATAACTCTTCAGAATGCACGATGACCCCCAATTTTTTTAACTTATTCTGGAAGCCAATGAGTTGTAGATATAAATGTATATACACATTAGACGTACAAAATGGTATGACGTCATCATTTGGCCACATTAATTTTTAAAATAGGGTTTTTTCCCCTTTTGTAATGGACCACCATATTCAACAGAGCGCAACTCGCTTATCTGTGATCGATTTTCTTTAAATTTTTAATATATTCTACCTCAACCAATTATTACTTATGAGTTGCCAATATTTTCATTTGGATAATGTCATCACGTCTTAAAATTTAAATAACGGTGGTTACGTAATTTCACCTACAAGGTATACTTGAATACCTTACAGCTCTTCTGAATTAAAGTTGACCTTGATGTTTATAACTTATTATGAGAGCTGGTGAAATTTAGATATGAATTATTATAAAAATTAAGCCTATCGGATGTTGTGACGTTATCATATGGCCAGTTGAAGTTAAAAAGTAGTTTTTTCATCTCTTTCGTCAAAGTTATACAATTTTTAAAGAGCGCGCACCGCCGTTCTACGTGCCAAATTTTCTTCCAATTGTTATATTTTATTGCTCAATTCATTATCTTTCGATATTGTTATCCACAAGTTTATTTTGATAATGTCATCAGTGCCGAAAAATTAGAACATGATGTGTGTCCGTAATTTCACCAATGCTACACTGTATATAGATATACAGTATATACTGTACATAATGTATATGGCATATAATAGGCACAGCACTATAGTATAACCGTATAATAGGATGGCATACATCAACATTTTCTGATTGTATGTTAACATACGTGCATGTTTAAAAAATATTAATGTCAATAAAATGATAAAAATGATCACCTATAATTCGTCAAAGTGACGAATTAAATTCTAGTTCTTCTTCTTTCTGTACACTTTTTGTTTAACAATTATCTCAAAAAGTTGAATAACAATGATCACAAAAATTTCACAATGTCCTTCAAATACTTTAACTTAGCCATAATAAGCTTTTCAGCGTGGTCACTCAACCGTGACGTCATTAATACGCGATTTTGTGAAATCACACTATCAATCATATCTCCATAACTCTTTATCACATATCAATAAAATTCACTATACGTAAACTTCAGGTGAAGGATAAAAATATTACCAAATAAAAACTTACATTTTTCAAGGTCATGCACGTGAAATTGCGCGTTAAAAATTTAAAAAGCTCCAAATTAAGTTTTGATCAATTTAGAGCATGAGTTAGGCCATTTGCGTGTTTCAAAAAATTACTGCGCAAAAATGCGTTTTTGCGTGCGCAATTCTTAAAATGCGTAAAAAATATGAATTTTTTTTACAAATCGTATTCTACTCACCATCCTTAGTACATTCACCAAATTTGAGTCTGTTCCGACTTAAAATAACGCTATACGAGCAGGTTAAAAATGACAAAATGCGCACATTAATTGTACAAAAGTGCTAAAAATAGTAAAAAATAAGGCCTTTTTAAAATTAATATAACTCTTCAGAATGCACGATGACCCCCAATTTTTTTAACTTATTCTGGAAGCCAATGAGTTGTAGATATAAATGTATATACACATTAGACGTACAAAATGGTATGACGTCATCATTTGGCCACATGAATTTTTAAAATAGGGTTTTTTCCCCTTTTGTAATGGACCACCATATTCAACAGAGCGCAACTCGCTTATCTGTGATCGATTTTCTCTAAATTTTTAATATATTGTACCTCAACCAATTATGTTACTTATGAGTTGCCAATATTTTCATTTGGATGATGTCATCACGTCTTAAAATTTAAATAACGATGGTTACGTAATTTCACCTACAAGGTATACTTGAATACCTTACAGCTCTTCTGAATTAAAGTTGACCTTGATGTTTATAACTTATTATGAGAGCTGGTGAAATGTAGATATGAATTATTATAAAAATTAAGCCTATCGGATGTTGTGACGTTATCATATGGCCAGTTAAAGTTAAAAAGTAGTTTTTTCATCTCTTTCGTCAAAGTTATACAATTTTTAAAGAGCGCGCACCGCCCTTCTACGTGCCAAATTTTCTTCCAATTGTTATATTTTATTGCTCAATTTATTATCTTTCGATATTGTTATCCACAAGTTTATTTTGATAATGTCATCAGTGCCGAAAAATTAGAACATGATGTGTGTCCGTAATTTCACCAATGCTACACTGTATATAGATATACAGTATATACTGTACATAATGTATATGGCATATAATAGGCACAGCACTATAGTATAACCGTATAATAGGATGGCATACATCAACATTTTCTGATTGTATTTTAACATACGTGCATGTTTAAAAAATATTAATGTCAATAAAATTATAAAAATGATCACCTATAATTCGTCAAAGTGACGAATTAAATTCTAGTTATTCTTCTTTCTGTACACTTTTGTTTAGCAATTATCTCAAAAAGTTGAATAACAATGATCACAAAAATTTCACAATGTCTTTCAAATACTTTAACTTAGCCATAATAAGCTTTTCAGCGTGATCACTCAACCGTGACGTCATTAATACGCGATTTTGTGAAATCACACTATCAATCATATCTCCATAACTCTTTATCACATATCAATAAAATTCACTATACGTAAACTTCAGGTGAAGGATAAAAATATTAACAAATAAAAACTTACATTTTTCAAGGTCATGCACGTGAAATTGCGCGTTACAAATTTAAAAAGCTCCAAATTAAGTTTTGATCAATTTAGAGCATGAGTTAGGCCATTTGCGTGTTTCAAAAAATTACTGCGCAAAAATGCGTTTTTGCGTGCGCAATTCCTAAAATGCGTAAAAAATATGAATTTTTTTTACAAATCGTATTCTACTCACCATCCTTAGTACATTCACCAAATTTGAGTCTGTTCCGACTTAAAATAACGCTATACGAGCAGGTTAAAAATGACAAAATGCGCACATTAATTGTACAAAAGTGCTAAAAATGGTAAAAAATAAGGCCTTTTTAAAATTAATATAACTCTTCAGAATGCACGATGACCCCCAATTTTTTTAACTTATTCTGGAAGCCAATGAGTTGTAGATATAAATGTATATACACATTAGACGTACAAAATGGTATGACGTCATCATTTGGCCACATTAATTTTTAAAATAGGAGATTTTCCCCTTTTGTCATAGACCACCATATTCAACAGAGCGCAACTGGCTTATCTGTGATCGATTTTCCTTTAATTTTTAATATATTCTACCTCAACCAATTATGTTACTCATGAGTTGCCAATATTTTCATTTTGATGACGTCATCATGTCTTAAAATTTGATTAACTGTGGTTACATAATTTCACCTACAACGTATATTTGGATACCTTACAGCTCTTCTGAATTAAAGTTGACCTTGATGTTTATAAATTATTATGAGAGCTGGTTAAATGTAGATATGAATTAATATAAAAATTAGGCCTATCGGATCTTGTGACGTTATCATATGGCCAGTTTAAATTAAAAAGCAATTTTTTCATCTCTTTCGTCAAAGTTATACAAATTTTAAAGAGCGCGCACCGCGCTTCTACGTGCCAAATTTTCTTCCAATTGTTATATTTCATTGCTCAATTCTTTATCTTTCGATATTGTTATCCACAAGTTTATTTTGATAATGTCATCAGTGCCAAAAAATTAGAACATGATGTGTGTTCGTAGTTTCACTAATGCTACACTGTATATAGATATACAGTATATACTGTACATAATGTATATATATGGCATATAATAGGCACAACTCAGTACTATAGCGTATAATAGGATGGCATACATCAACATTTTCCGATTGTATGTTAACATACGTGCATGTTTAAAAAATATTAATGTCAATAAAATGATAAAAATGATCACCTATAATTCGTCAAAGTGACGAATTAAATTCTAGTTGTTATTATTAGGTGATCATTTAGAATAAAATGATCACCTATTGTTATTGTACAAAATCTTTATTATTATTGTTATTATTATTATTATTAGGTGATCATTTAGAATAAAATGATCACCTATTGTTATTGTACAAAATCTTTATTATTAGGTGATCATTTAGAATAAAATGATCACCTATTGTTATTGTACAAAATATTATTATTATTCTTCTTTCTGTACACTTTTTGTTTAACAATTATCTCAAAAAGTTGAATAACAATGATCACAAAAATTTCACAATGTCTTTCAAATACTTTAACTTAGCCATAATAAGCTTTTCAGCGTGATCACTCATCCGTGACGTCACGTATACGCCATTTTGTGAAATCACATTATCAATCATATGTCCATAATTCATTATCACATATTTATGAAATCCACTACACGTAAATTTCAGGTTAAGGTAAAAAATATTAACAAATAAAAACTTGCGCATCTCAAGGTCATGCACGTGAAATCGCGCGCAAAGATTTTAAAAAGCTTAAAATTAAGTTTTGATCAATTTAGAGCATGAATTAGGCCATTTGCGTGTTTCAAAAAATTACTGCGCAAAAACACGTTTTTGCGTACGCGATTCTTAGAAGGCGTAAAAAATGAAATTTGATGTATAAATCACATTCTACTCACAATTCTTAGTACATTCACCGATCTTGAGTCCATTCCGACTTAAAATAACGGTATACGAGCACGTTAAAAAAGACAAAATGCGCACATTAATTTCACAAAAGTGCTAAAAATGGTAAAAAATATGTCTTTTTTAAAATGAAAATAACTCTTCAGAATGCACGATGACCCCCAATTTGTTTAACTTATTCTGGAAGCCAATGAGTTGTAGATATAAATGTATATACACATTAGACGTACAAAATGGTATGACGTCATCATTTGGCCACATTAATTTTTAAAATAACGTTTTTTCCCCTTTTGTAATGGACCACCATATTCAACAGAGCGCAACTCGCTTATCTGTGATCGATTTTCTTTAAATTTTTAATATATTCTACCTCAACCAATTATGTTACTTAGGAGTTGCCAATATTTTCATTTGGATGATGTCATCACGTCTTAAAATTTAAATAACGGTGGTTACGTAATTTCACCTACAAGGTATACTTGAATACCTTACAGCTCTTCTGAATTAAAGTTGACCTTGATGTTTATAACTTATTATGAGAGCTGGTGAAATTTAGATATGAATTATTATAAAAATTAAGCCTATCGGATGTTGTGACGTTATCATATGGCCAGTTGAAGTTAAAAAGTAGTTTTTTCATCTCTTTCGTCAAAGTTATACAATTTTTAAAGAGCGCGCACAGCGCTTCTACGTGCCAAATTCTCTTCCAATTCTTATATTTATTTGCTCAATTCATGTTCTTTCGAAATTGCCATCTTCGAATTTATTTTGATAATTCCATCATACCAAAAAATTAGAACATGATATGTGTCCCGTGATTTCACCAATGCTACACAGTATATAGATATACAGTATATACTGTACATAATGTATATGGCATATAATAGGCACAGCACTATAGTATAACCGTATAATAGGATGGCATACATCAACATTTTCTGATTGTATTTTAAAATACGTGCATGTTTAAAAAATATTAATGTCAATAAAATTATAAAAATGATCACCTATAATTCGTCAAAGTGACGAATTAAATTCTAGTGTGAAATTGTTTTTATATATAAAAAAAATTTTTCTTCACAATTTCTTTCTGTACAGATTTTGTTTAACAAATATCTCAAAAAGTTGAATAGCAATGATAACAAAAATTTCACAATGTCTTTGAAATACTCTAACTTAGTTCTAATAAGCTTTTGAGCGTGATCACTCATCCGTGACGTCATTTATACGCCATTTTGTGAAATCGCATTATCAATCATGTCTCCATAATTCATTATCACATATTAATGAAATTCACTACACGTAAACTTTAGGCCAAGGGTAAAAATATTAGCAAATAAAAACGCACGCGCTCGTAGGATCATGCGCGTGAAATCGCGCGTTAAAAATTAAAAAAGCTCAAAATTACGTTTTGATCAATTTAGAGCATGAATTAGGCCATTTGCGTGTTTTAAAAAATTACTGCGCAAAAACACGTTTTTGCGCGTGCGTACATAGAAAGCGTAACAAATACAATTTTTTTGTACAAACTGCATTCTACTCATCTTCCTTGGTACATCCACCAAATTTGAGTCCATTTCGACTTAAAATAGTGCTATACGAGCACGTTAAAAATGACAAAATGCGCACATTAATTGTACAAAAGTGCTAAAAATGGTAAAAAATAAGGAATTTTTAAAATAAAAATAATTCTTCAGAATGCACGGTGACCCCCAATTTTGTTAACTTATTATGGAAGCCAATGAGTTGTAGATATAAATGTATATACACATTAGACGTACAAAATGGTATGACGTCATCATTTGGCCACATGAATTTTTAAATATAAAAAAAATTTTTCTTCACAATTTCTTTCTGTACAGATTTTGTTTAACAAATATCTCAAAAAGTTGAATAGCAATGATAACAAAAATTTCACAATGTCTTTGAAATACTCTAACTTAGTTCTAATAAGCTATTGAGCGTGATCACTCATCCGTGACGTCATTTATACGCCATTTTGTGAAATCGCATTATCAATCATGTCTCCATAATTCATTATCACATATTAATGAAATTCACTACACGTAAACTTTAGGCCAAGGGTAAAAATATTAGCAAATAAAAACGCACGCGCTCGTAGGATCATGCGCGTGAAATCGCGCGTTAAAAATTAAAAAAGCTCAAAATTACGTTTTGATCAATTTAGAGCATGAATTAGGCCATTTGCGTGTTTTAAAAAATTACTGCGCAAAAACACGTTTTTGCGCGTGCGTACATAGAAAGCGTAACAAATACAATTTTTTTGTACAAACTGCATTCTACTCATCTTCCTTGGTACATCCACCAAATTTGAGTCCATTTCGACTTAAAATAGTGCTATACGAGCACGTTAAAAATGACAAAATGCGCACATTAATTGTACAAAAGTGCTAAAAATGGTAAAAAATAAGGAATTTTTAAAATAAAAATAATTCTTCAGAATGCACGGTGACCCCCAATTTTGTTAACTTATTATGGAAGCCAATGAGTTGTAGATATAAATGTATATACACATTAGACGTACAAAATGGTATGACGTCATCATTTGGCCACATGAATTTTTAAAATAGGAGATTTTCCCCTTTTGTCATAGACCACCATATTCAACAGAGCGCAACTCGCTTATCTGTGATCGATTTTCCTTTAATTTTTAATATATTCTACCTCAACCAATTATGTTACTCATGAGTTGCCAATATTTTCATTTTGATGACGTCATCATGTCTTAAAATTTGATTAACTGTGGTTACATAATTTCACCTACAACGTATATTTGGATACCTTACAGCTCTTCTGAATTAAAGTTGACCTTGATGTTTATAACTTATTATGAGAGCTGGTTAAATGTAGATATGAATTAATATAAAAATTAGGCCTATCGGATCTTGTGACGTTATCATATGGCCAGTTTAAATTAAAAAGCAATTTTTTCATCTCTTTCGTCAAAGTTATACAAATTTTAAAGAGCGCGCACCGCGCTTCTACGTGCCAAATTTTCTTCCAATTGTTATATTTCATTGCTCAATTCTTTATCTTTCGATATTGTTATCCACAAGTTTATTTTGATAATGTCATCAGTGCCAAAAAATTAGAACATGATGTGTGTTCGTAGTTTCACTAATGCTACACTGTATATAGATATACAGTATATACTGTACATAATGTATATATATGGCATATAATAGGCACAACTCAGTACTATAGCGTATAATAGGATGGCATACATCAACATTTTCCGATTGTATGTTAACATACGTGCATGTTTAAAAAATATTAATGTCAATAAAATGATAAAAATGATCACCTATAATTCGTCAAAGTGACGAATTAAATTCTAGTTGTTATTATTATTATTCTTCTTCTTTCTGTACACTTTTTGTTTAACAATTATCTCAAAAAGTTGAATAACAATGATCACAAAAATTTCACAATGTCCTTCAAATACTTTAACTTAGCCATAATAAGCTTTTCAGCGTGGTCACTCAACCGTGACGTCATTAATACGCGATTTTGTGAAATCACACTATCAATCATATCTCCATAACTCTTTATCACATATCAATAAAATTCACTATACGTAAACTTCAGGTGAAGGATAAAAATATTACCAAATAAAAACTTACATTTTTCAAGGTCATGCACGTGAAATTGCGCGTTAAAAATTTAAAAAGCTCCAAATTAAGTTTTGATCAATTTAGAGCATGAGTTAGGCCATTTGCGTGTTTCAAAAAATTACTGCGCAAAAATGCGTTTTTGCGTGCGCAATTCTTAAAATGCGTAAAAAATATGATTTTTTTTACAAATCGTATTCTACTCACCATCCTTAGTACATTCACCAAATTTGAGTCTGTTCCGACTTAAAATAACGCTATACGAGCAGGTTAAAAATGACAAAATGCGCACATTAATTGTACAAAAGTGCTAAAAATAGTAAAAAATAAGGCCTTTTTAAAATTAATATAACTCTTCAGAATGCACGATGACCCCCAATTTGTTTAACTTATTCTGGAAGCCAATGAGTTGTAGATATAAATGTATATACACATTAGACGTACAAAATGGTATGACGTCATCATTTGGCCACATGAATTTTTAAAATAGGGTTTTTTCCCCTTTTGTAATGGACCACCATATTCAACAGAGCGCAACTCGCTTATCTGTGATCGATTTTCTCTAAATTTTTAATATATTCTACCTCAACCAATTATGTTACTTATGAGTTGCCAATATTTTCATTTGGATGATGTCATCACATCTTAAAATTTAAATAACGGTGGTTACGTAATTTCACCTACAAGGTATACTTGAATACCTTACAGCTCTTCTGAATTAAAGTTGACCTTGATGTTTATAACTTATTATGAGAGCTGGTGAAATGTAGATATGAATTATTATAAAAATTAAGCCTATCGGATGTTGTGATGTTATCATATGGCCAGTTAAAGTTAAAAAGTAGTTTTTTCATCTCTTTCGTCAAAGTTATACAATTTTTAAAGAGCGCGCACCGCCCTTCTACGTGCCAAATTTTCTTCCAATTGTTATATTTTATTGCTCAATTTATTATCAATCGATATTGTTATCCACAAGTTTATTTTGATAATGTCATCAGTGCCGAAAAATTAGAACATGATGTGTGTCCGTAATTTCACCAATGCTACACTGTATATAGATATACAGTATATACTGTACATAATGTATATGGCATATAGGCACAGCACTATAGTATAACCGTATAATAGGATGGCATACATCAACACCACCTCGCTTATCTGTGATCGATTTTCTTTAAATTTTTAATATATTCTACCTCAACCAATTATGTTACTTATGAGTTGCCAATATTTTCATTAGGATGATGTCATCACGTCTTAAAATTTAAATAACGGTGGTTACGTAATTTCACCTACAAGGTATACTTGAATACCTTACAGCTCTTCTGAATTAAAGTTGACCTTGATGTTTATAACTTATTATGAGAGCTGGTGAAATGTAGATATGAATTATTATAAAAATTAAGCCTATCGGATGTTGTGACGTTATCATATGACCAGTTAAAGTTAAAAAGTAGTTTTTTCATCTCTTTCGTCAAAGTTATACAATTTTTAAAGAGCGCGCACCGCCCTTCTACGTGCCAAATTTTCTTCCAATTGTTATATTTTATTGCTCAATTCATTATCCTTCGATATTGTTATCCACAAGTTTATTTTGATAATGTCATCAGTGCCAAAAAATTAGAACATGATGTGTGTCCGTAATTTCACCAATGCTACACTGTATATAGATATACAGTATATACTGTACATAATGTATATGGCATATAATAGGCACAGCACTATAGTATAACCGTATAATAGGATGGCATACATCAACATTTTCCGATTGTATGTTAACATACGTGCATGTTTAAAAAATATTAATGTCAATAAAATGATAAAAATGATCACCTATAATTCGTCAAAGTGACGAATTAAATTCTAGTTCTTCTTCTTTCTGTACACTTTTGTTTAACAATTATCTCAAAAAGTTGAATAACAATGATCACAAAAATTTCACAATGTCTTTCAAATACTTTAACTTAGCCATAATAAGCTTTTCAGCGTGATCACTCAACCGTGACGTCATTAATACGCGATTTTGTGAAATCACACTATCAATCATATCTCCATAACTCTTTATCACATATCAATAAAATTCACTATACGTAAACTTCAGGTGAAGGATAAAAATATTAACAAATAAAAACTTACATTTTCCAAGGTCATGCACGTGAAATTGCGCGTTAAAAATTTAAAAAGCTCCAAATTAAGTTTTTATCAATTTAGAGCATGAGTTAGGCCATTTGCGTGTTTCAAAAAATTACTGCGCAAAAATGCGTTTTTGCGTGCGCAATTCTTAAAATGCGTAAAAAATATGAATTTTTTTTACAAATCGTATTCTACTCACCATCCTTAGTATATTCACCAAATTTGAGTCTGTTCCGACTTAAAATAATGCTATACGAGCAGGTTAAAAATGACAAAATGCGCACATTAATTGTACAAAAGTGCTAAAAATAGTAAAAGATAAGGCCTTTTTAAAATTAATATAACTCTTCAGAATGCACGATGACCCCAAATTTTTTTAACTTATTCTGGAAGCCAATGAGTTGTAGATATAAATGTATATACACATTAGACGTACAAAATGGTATGACGTCATCATTTGGCCACATGAATTTTTAAAATAGGGTTTTTTGCCCTTTTGTAATGGACCACCATATTCAACAGAGCGCAACTCGCTTATCTGTGATTGATTTTCTTTAAATTTTTAATATATTCTAACTCAACCAATTATGTTACTTATGAGTTGCCAATATTTTCATTTGGATGATGTCATCACGTCTTAAAATTTAAATAACGGTGGTTACGTAATTTCACCTACAAGGTATACTTGAATACCTTACAGCTCTTCTGAATTAAAGTTGACCTTGATGTTTATAACTTATTATGAGAGCTGGTGAAATGTAGATATGAATTATTATAAAAATTAAGCCTATCGGATGTTGTGACGTTATCATATGGCCAGTTGAAGTTAAAAAGTAGTTTTTTCATCTCTTTCGTCCAAGTTATACAATTTTCAAAGAGCGCGCACCGCCCTTCTACGTGCCAAATTTTCTTCCAATTGTTATATTTTATTGCTCAATTCATTATCTTTCGATATTGTTATCCACAAGTTTATTTTGATAATGTCATCAGTGCCGAAAAATTAGAACATGATGTGTGTCCGTAATGTCACCAATGCTACACTGTATATAGATATACAGTATATACTGTACATAATGTATATGGCATATAATAGGCACATCACTATAGTATAACCGTATAATAGGATGGCATACATCAACATTTTCTGATTGTATTTTAACATACGTGCATGTTTAAAAAATATTAATGTCAATAAAATGATAAAAATGATCACCTATAATTCGTCAAAGTGACGAATTAAATTCTAGTTATTATTCTTCTTCTTCTTTCTGTACACTTTTGTTTAGCAATTATCTCTAAAAGTTGAATAACAATGATCACAAAAATTTCACAATGTCTTTCAAATACTTTAACTTAGCCATAATAAGCTTTTCAGCGTGATCACTCAACCGTGACGTCATTAATACGCGATTTTGTGAAATCACACTATCAATCATATCTCCATAACTCTTTATCACATATCAATAAAATTCACTATACGTAAACTTCAGGTGAAGGATAAAAATATTAACAAATAAAAACTTACATTTTTCAAGGTCATGCACGTGAAATTGCGCGTTAAAAATTTAAAAAGCTCCAAATTAAGTTTTGATCAATTTAGAGCATGAGTTAGGCCATTTGCGTGTTTCAAAAAATTACTGCGCAAAAATGCGTTTTTGCGTGCGCAATTCTTAAAATGCGTAAAAAATATGAATTTTTTTTACAAATCGTATTCTACTCACCATCCTTAGTACATTCACCAAATTTGAGTCTGTTCCGACTTAAAATAACGCTATACGAGCAGGTTAAAAATGACAAAATGCGCACATTAATTGTACAAAAGTGCTAAAAATGGTAAAAAATAAGGCCTTTTTAAAATTAATATAACTCTTCAGAATGCACGATGACCCCCAATTGTTTTAACTTATTCTGGAAGCCAATGAGTTGTAGATATAAATGTATATACACATTAGACGTACAAAATGGTATGACGTCATCATTTGGCCACATTAATTTTTAAAATAGGGTTTTTTCCCATTTTGTAATGGACCACCATATTCAACAGAGCGCAACTCGCTTATCTGTGATCGATTTTCTTTAAATTTTTAATATATTCTACCTCAACCAATTATGTTACTTATGAGTTGCCAATATTTTCATTTGGATGATGTCATCACGTCTTAAAATTTAAATAACGGTGGTTACGTAATTTCACCTACAAGGTATACTTGAATACCTTACAGCTCTTCTGAATTAAAGTTGACCTTGATGTTTATAACTTATTATGAGAGCTGGTGAAATGTAGATATGAATTATTATAGAAATTAAGCCTATCGGATGTTGTGACGTTATCATATGGCCAGTTGAAGTTAAAAAGTAGTTTTTTCATCTCTTTCGTCAAAGTTATACAATTTTTAAAGAGCGCGCACCGCCCTTCTACGTGCCAAATTTTCTTCCAATTGTTATATTTTATTGCTCAATTCATTATCTTTCGATATTGTAATCCACAAGTTTATTTTGATAATGTCATCAGTGCCGAAAAATTAGAACATGATGTGTGTCCGTAATTTCACCAATGCTACACTGTATATAGATATACAGTATATACTGTACATAATGTATATGGCATATAATAGGCACAGCACTATAGTATAACCGTATAATAGGATGGCATACATCAACATTTTCTGATTGTATTTTAAAATACGTGCATGTTTAAAAAATATTAATGTCAATAAAATAATAAAAATGATCACCTATAATTCGTCAAAGTGACGAATTAAATTCTAGTTGTTATTATTATTATTAGGTGATCATTTAGAATAAAATGATCACCTATTGTTATTGTATGAAATCTTTATTGTTATTATTAGGTGATCATTTAGAATAAAATGATCACCTATTGTTATTGTACAAAATCTTTATTATTATTGTTATTGGTTATCCGCCTCAAGCGGATAAGCCCTTGGAATTGTAGTGTTTCTTTTTTTTATTATTCTTCCATATTTCCGCCACTTGTTGTGTTCAGCTTTTCTCTGAAACGTGTTAACATAATATGTTGTAACTTTGTAAACATTTAGACATTTAACTGAATTTGTACTGCGAAGCTTTTGGACGCTGTCAGAGCCACGTAGCGTAATTTACGCGCGAATTTCTGAAATTCTTAAATTGATCATAACTTCGAAACAAATAAATATTTTTTAACGAAATTTTCAGCCACGGTTGCTTAACATCAATTGTAAACTGTTTTATCGCTACCGAATTTTGTAACATTAGAAAGTGCGCGCGTAAACGGCGTTTGAAATTTTAAAATGCTTCAAATCATTTTATGATTAAATTAGCGCACGTTTCAGGTCATTTTAAGCGTTTAAAAAATTCCCACCAGATGCGCACATTTTCACGCGCGCACGGCGCAGGGAACGCGTATGAGCCTTTATTTTGCATAGATTGTGTTTTTCAAACTTCAGTTAACAATTTTGCTTTATTTTATTCACTATTCAACTTGAAATGGCGTTCCACGAGCACGTTAAACATGACTGGTTGCGCACGTAAAATGTCTAATAATTGTGAAAATGTTGCAAAATATGTCTAATTTAAAAAATGATACAGTTCATCAGAATGCAAGGTTACCCCCATTTTTTATTTTATTTTCTTGCAGTGTATGAATCATAGGTGTGATTTATTATAGTCTTGAATGTTAAAAAATGTTTGATGGCTACATTATTTGCACATTAAATGTAATTTAAGAAATAATTATCATCTAACAAACATAAACATATTCAAAGAGCAAAACAATAAACATAACGTTTATCTTTTTTCTTTACATGTTGATATATAAAACTTAAAAGTATGCACTTTCATAATATGTAACTGTTTAAAATTTGTGAAGATTTCATCATAGTAAAAATTATGATTTAAGTTTGATATGTAATAATCAACTTGCATCGAGGGGGTTCACGACATACCGAATGAACGAGGACTCTTTCTTCGGATTCTTTTCAGCAGGTGCTCATATGGCTCGATGTGTAGTGCCACCGACTTTGGTATCAGCGGTACCGGGATCGAATCCCATCACGGGAAAGTAATTAAATAACAGTATTTATTTGGTTATTACACTGAAAGGGCAGTTTTAATTTTGAATAGGCTACTTTTTTGGAAAAGTCATAACTGGGAAGTACTTTAACACGCAAGATACGTTTTGTTGCGGGCGGATAACCAAACTCGTCCTCAAGTGACGAGTTCAGATCTAGTTATTATTCTTCTTTCTGTACACTTTTGTTTAGCAATTATCTCAAAAAGTTGAATAACAATGATCACAAAAATTTCACAATGTCTTTCAAATACTTTAACTTAGCCATAATAAGCTTTTCAGCGTGATCACTCAACCGTGACGTCATTAATACGCGATTTTGTGAAATCACACTATCAATCATATCTCCATAACTCTTTATCACATATCAATAAAATTCACTATACGTAAACTTCAGGTGAAGGATAAAAATATTAACAAATAAAAACTTACATTTTTCAAGGTCATGCACGTGAAATTGCGCGTTAAAAATTTAAAAAGCTCCAAATTAAGTTTTGATCAATTTAGAGCATGAGTTAGGCCATTTGCGTGTTTCAAAAAATTACTGCGCAAAAATGCGTTTTTGCGTGCGCAATTCTTAAAAAACGTAAAAAATATGAATTTTTTTTACAAATCGTATTCTACTCATCATCCTTAGTACATTCACCAAATTTGAGTCTGTTCCGACTTAAAATAACGCTATACGAGCAGGTTAAAAATGACAAAATGCGCACATTAATTGTAGAAAAGTGCTAAAAATAGTAAAAAATAAGGCCTTTTTAAAATTAATATAACTCTT
Source organism: Antedon bifida (assembly GCF_963402885.1). Lineage (NCBI taxonomy): Eukaryota > Metazoa > Echinodermata > Crinoidea > Comatulida > Antedonidae > Antedon > Antedon bifida. The sequence continues at coordinate 7,483,709 of NC_136235.1, read as the reverse complement.
CAGAATGCACGATGACCCCCAATTTTTTTAACTTATTCTGGAAGCCAATGAGTTGTAGATATAAATGTATATACACATTAGACGTACAAAATGGTATGACGTCATCATTTGGCCACATGAATTTTTAAAATAGGGTTTTTTCCCCTTTTGTAATGGACCACCATATTCAACAGAGCGCAACTCGCTTATCTGTGATCGATTTTCTTTAAATTTTTAATATATTCTACCTCAACCAATTATGTTACTTATGAGTTGCCAATATTTTCATTTGGATGATGTCATCACGTCTTAAAATTTAAATAACGGTGGTTACGTAATTTCACCTACAAGGTATACTTGAATAACTTACGGCTCTTCTGAATTAAAGTTGACCTTGATGTTTATAACTTATTATGAGAGCTGGTGAAATGTAGATATGAATTATTATAAAAATTAAGCCTATCGGATGTTGTGACGTTATCATATGGCCAGTTGAAGTTAAAAAGTAGTTTTTTCATCTCTTTCGTCAAAGTTATACAATTTTTAAAGAGCGCGCACCGCCCTTCTACGTGCCAAATTTTCTTCCAATTGTTATATTTTATTGCTCAATTCATTATCTTTCGATATTGTTATCCACAAGTTTATTTTGATGTCATCAGTGCCGAAAAATTAGAACATGATGTGTGTCCGTAATTTCACCAATGCTACACTGTATATAGATATACAGTATATACTGTACATAATGTATATGGCATATAATAGGCACAGCAACCGTATAATAGGATGGCATACATCAACATTTTCTGATTGTATTTTAACATGCGTGCATGTTTAAAAAATATTAATGTAAATAAAATTATAAAAATGATCACCTATAATTCGTCAAAGTGACGAATTAAATTCTAGTTAGGTGATCATTTAGAATAAAATGATCACCTATTGTTATTGTATGAAATCTTTATTGTTATTATTATTCTTCTTTCTGTACACTTTTGTTTAGCAATTATCTCAAAAAGTTGAATAACAATGATCACAAAAATTTCACAATGTCTTTCAAATACTTTAACTTAGCCATAATAAGCTTTTCAGCGTGATCACTCAACCGTGACGTCATTAATACGCGATTTTGTGAAATCACACTATCAATCATATCTCCATAACTCTTTATCACATATCAATAAAATTCACTATACGTAAACTTCAGGTGAAGGATAAAAATATTAACAAATAAAAACTTACATTTTTCAAGGTCATGCACGTGAAATTGCGCGTTAAAAATTTAAAAAGCTCCAAATTAAGTTTTGATCAATTTAGAGCATGAGTTAGGCCATTTGCGTGTTTCAAAAAATTACTGCGCAAAAATGCGTTTTTGCGTGCGCAATTCTTAAAATGCGTAAAAAATATGATTTTTTTTACAAATCGTATTCTACTCACCATCCTTAGTACATTCACCAAATTTGAGTCTGTTCCGACTTAAAATAACGCTATACGAGCAGGTTAAAAATGACAAAATGCGCACATTAATTGTACAAAAGTGCTAAAAATGGTAAAAAATAAGGCCTTTTTAAAATTAATATAACTCTTCAGAATGCACGATGACCCCCAATTTTTTTAACTTATTCTGGAAGCCAATGAGTTGTAGATATAAATGTATATACACATTAGACGTACAAAATGGTATGACGTCATCATTTGGCCACATTAATTTTTAAAATAGGGTTTTTTCCCCTTTTGTAATGGACCACCATATTCAACAGAGCGCAACTCGCTTATCTGTGATCGATTTTCTTTAAATTTTTAATATATTCTACCTCAACCAATTATGTTACTTATGAGTTGCCAATATTTTCATTTGGATGATGTCATCACGTCTTAAAATTTAAATAACGGTGGTTACGTAATTTCACCTACAAGGTATACTTGAATACCTTACAGCTCTTCTGAATTAAAGTTGACCTTGATGTTTATAACTTATTATGAGAGCTGGTGAAATGTAGATATGAATTATTATAGAAATTAAGCCTATCGGATGTTGTGACGTTATCATATGGCCAGTTGAAGTTAAAAAGTAGTTTTTTCATCTCTTTCGTCAAAGTTATACAATTTTTAAAGAGCGCGCACCGCCCTTCTACGTGCCAAATTTTCTTCCAATTGTTATATTTTATTGCTCAATTCATTATCTTTCGATATTGTAATCCACAAGTTTATTTTGATAATGTCATCAGTGCCGAAAAATTAGAACATGATGTGTGTCCGTAATTTCACCAATGCTACACTGTATATAGATATACAGTATATACTGTACATAATGTATATGGCATATAATAGGCACAGCACTATAGTATAACCGTATAATAGGATGGCATACATCAACATTTTCTGATTGTATTTTAAAATATGTGCATGTTTAAAAAATATTAATGTCAATAAAATAATAAAAATGATCACCTATAATTCGTCAAAGTGACGAATTAAATTCTAGTTATTCTTCTTTCTGTACACTTTTGTTTAGCAATTATCTCAAAAAGTTGAATAACAATGATCACAAAAATTTCACAATGTCTTTCAAATACTTTAACTTAGCCATAATAAGCTTTTCAGCGTGATCACTCAACCGTGACGTCACGTATACGCGATTTTGTGAAATCACATTATCAATCATATGTCCATAATTGATTATGACATATTTATGAAATTCACTACACGTAAATTTCAGGTCAAGGTAAAAAATATTAGCAAATAAAAACTCGCGCGTCTCAAGGTCATGCACGTGAAATCGCGCGTAAAGATTTTTAAAAGCTCAAAATTAAGTTTTGATCAATTTAGAGCATGAATTAGGCCATTTGCGTGTTTCAAAAAATTACTGCGCAAAAACACGTTTTTGCGCACGCGATTCGTAAAAAGCGTAAAAAATAAAATTTGATGTATAAATCACATTCTACTCACAATTCTTAGTACATTCACCGATCTTGAGTCCATTCCGACTTAAAATAACGATATACGAGCACGTTAAAAAAGACAAAATGCGCACATTAATTTCACAAAAGTTCTGAAAATGGTGAAAAATATGTCTTTTTTAAAATGAAAATAACTCTTCAGAATGCACGATGACCCCTAAGTTTTTTAACTTATTCGGGAAGCCATTGAGTTGTAGATATAAATGTATATACACATTAGACGTACAAAATGGTATTACGTCATCAAATGGCCACTTGAATTTAAAAATTAGGATTTCTTTCCGTTTTGTGTAGGTTATCACATTCAATAGAGCGCATCTCCGCTATTTGAGCTCGATTTTCGCACAAATTTCAGTGTGTGCTTGCTTAATTATTTATCTTTCTCATAAGTTGTCAGTGTTTTCATTTTAATGACGTCATCACGCGTAAAAACTTGAATAACGTAGGTCGTGTAATTTCACCTTTGTCGTAAATTTGAATATCTTACAGCTCTTCAGAATTGAAGGTTACCTTGATGATTATAATTTATTATGAAAGCTGATGAAATGTAGATATGAATTCATATAAAAACCAAGCCTATCGGATGTTGTGACGTTAACATATGGCCAGATGAAGTTAAAAAGTAGTTTTTTCATCTTTTTCGTAAATTTTATACAAATTTCAAAGAGCGTGCACAGCGCTTCTACGTGCCAGATTCTCTTCCAATTCTTATATTTATTTGCTCAATTCATTATCTTTCGAAATTGTCATCTTCGAGTTTATTTTGATAATTCCATCATATCAAAAAATTAGAACATGATGTGTGTCCCGTAATTTCACCTATGCTACACTGTATATAGATATACAGTATATACTGTACATATTGTATATGGCATGTAATAGGCACAACTCAGCACTATAAGCGTATGCATCATGTCATAGGATGGCGTACATCAACTTTTTACGATCGTATGTTAACGTACATGCATGTTTAAAAAATGTTAATTTCATTAAAATGATAAAAATGATCACCTATAATTCGTCAAAGTGACGAATTAAATTCTAGTTAGGTGATCATTTAGAATAAAATGATCACCTATTGTTATTGTACAAAATCTTTATTGGTTATCCGCCTCAAGCGGATAAGCCCTTGGAATTGTAGTGTTACTTTTTTTTTATTGGTTATCCGCCTCAAGCGGATAAGCCCTTGGAATTGTAGTGTTACTTTTTTTTTTTTTTTTTTTTATTATTCTTCTTTCTTTCTCAGATTTTGTGCACGCGTTTTCTCTTCAACGTGTTAACATAACATGTTGTAACTTGGTCAACATTTAGACATTTAACTGAAGATGTTCAGCCAAGCTTTTGGACGCTGTCAGATCCGCGTAGCGTAAGTCACGCGCGATTTTCTGAAAATCTTAAATCGGTCATAACCAATAAATATTTTTTAACGACATTTTCAGCCACGTTTTCTTCACATCAATGGCTAACTTTTGGAATGTTTAACAAATTTTTGGAGACTAGAAAGTTTTCGCGTAAATTGCGTTTGAAATATTTTACTCTTCTTATTTTGTGCACGCTGTTTCTCTTCAACGTGTAAACATAATATGTTGTAACTTGTTCAGCATTTAGACATTTTACTGAAGTTGTCCAGCCAAGCTTTTTGACGAAGTCAGAGCCGCGTAGCGTAAGTTACGCGTGATTTTCTGAAAATCTTAAATTGGTTATAACTTCGAAACAAACGAATATTTTTTAACGTCATTTTCAGCCACGTTTGCTTCACATCAATAGTTAACTTTTTTAACGCTACCGCAATTTGTAACATTAGAAAGTGCGCGCGTAAATGGCGTTTGAAATTTTAAAATGCTTCAAATCAATTTCTGATTAAATTAGAGCACGATTCAGGTCATTTTAAGCGTTTAAAAAATTGCCACTGGTGCGCACAATTTTACGCGCGCACGGCGCAGGGAACACGTATGAGCATTTCTTTTACACGATTTGTGTTTTTAAATCTTCGGTTAACAATTTTACGTTATTTTATTCACTTTTCAACTTGAAATGGCGTTCTACGAGCACGTTAAACATAACAGGTTGCGCACGAAAACGTCAACAAATTGTGAAAATGTTCCAAAATATGTCTACTTTTAAAAATGAAACAGTTCACCAGAATGCAAGGTTACCCCCATTTTTTTTTTTTTTTTCTTGCAGTGTATGAATCATAGGTCTAATTTATAATAGTCTTGAATGTTAAAAAGTGTTTGATGGCTACATTATTTGCATATTAAATGTAATTTTTGAAATAATTATCATCAAACAAACATAAACATGTTCAAAGAGTAAAACAATAGACATAACGTTTATCTTTTTTCTTAAAATGTTAATATATAAAACTTGAAAGTATGCACTTTCATAATATGTGACTGTTTAAAATCTGTGAAGATTTCATCATAGTAAAAATTATGATTTAAGTTCGATATGTAATAATCAACTTGCATCGAGGGGGTTCACGACATACCGAATGAACGAGGATTCTTTCTTCGGATTTTCTTCACCAGGTGCTCATATGGCTCGATGTGTAGTGCAACCGGCTTTGGTATCAGAGGTACCGGGTTCGAATCCCATCACGGGAAAACAATCAATTAACAGGATTTATTAGGTTATTACACTGAAAGGGCAGTTTTAATTTTGAATAGGCTACTTTTTTGGAAAAGTCATGATTGAAAATTACTTGAATGCGCAAGATACGTTTGTTGCGGGCGGATAACCAAACTCGTCCTCAAGTGACGAGTTTCAGATCTAGTTATTCTTCTTTCTTTCTCAGATTTTGTGCACGCTGTTTCTCTGCAAAGTGTTAACATAACATGTTGTAACTTTCTAAACATTTAGACATTTAACTGAAGTTGTACTGCGAAGCTTTTGGACGCTGTCAGAGCCACGTAGCGTAAGTTACGCGCGAATTTATGAAATTCTTAAATTGATCATAACTTTAAAACAAATAAATATTTTTTAACGAAATTTTCAGCCACGGTTGCTTCACATCAATTGTAAACTGTTTTATCGCTACCGAATTTTGTAACATTAGAAAGTGCGCGCGTAAACGGCGTTTGAAATTTTAAAATGCTTCAAATCATTTTCTGATTAAATTAGCGCACGTTTCAGGTCATTTTAAGCGTTTAAAAAATTCCCACCAGATGCGCACATTTTCACGCGCGCACGGCGCAGGGAACGCGTATGAGCCTTTATTTTGCATAGATTGTGTTTTTCAAACTTCAGTTAACAATTTTGCGTTATTTTATTCACTATTCAACTGGAAATGGCGTTCTACGAGCACGTTAAACATGACTGGTTGCGCACGTAAAATGTCTAATAATTGTGAAAATGTTGCAAAATATGTCTACTTTTAAAAACGATACAGTTCATCAGAATGCAAGGTTACCCCCATTTTTTATTTTATTTTCTTGCAGTGTATGAATCATAGGTCTGATTTATTATAGTCTTGAATGCTAAAACGTGTTTGATGGCTACATTATATGCATATTAAATATAAATTTTGAAATTTTGATCATCAAACAAACACTAACATTTTCAAAGAGGAAAACAATAAACATAACGTTTATCTTTTTTCTTCACATTTTAATATATAAAACTTGAAAGTATGAACTTTCATAATATGTTACTGTTTCAAATGTGTGAAGATTTCATCCTAGTAAAAATTATGATTTAGTTTGATAGGTAATAATCAACTTGCATCGAGGGGTTCACGACATACCGAATGAACGAGTAATTGTTCTTCGGATTTTCTTCAGCAGGTGCTCATATGGCTCGATGTGTAGTGCAACCGACTTTGGTATCAGAGGTACCGGGATCGAATCCCGTCACGGGAAAATAATTAAATAAAAGGATTTGTTTGCTTATTACACTGAAAGGGAGTTTTATTATCGAATAGGCTACTTTTTGGAAAAGTCATGATTGAAAAGTACTTGAATGCGCAAGATACGTTTGTTGCGGGCGGATAACCAAACTCGTCCTCAAGTGACGAGTTAAGATCTAGTTATTCTTCTTTCTTTCTCAGATTTTGTGCACGCTGTTTCTCTGCAAAGTGTTAACATAACATGTTGTAACTTTCTAAACATTTAGACATTTAACTGAAGTTGTACTGCGAAGCTTTTGGACGCTGTCAGAGCCACGTAGCGTAAGTTACGCGCGAATTTATGAAATTCTTAAATTGATCATAACTTTAAAACAAATAAATATTTTTTAACGAAATTTTCAGCCACGGTTGCTTCACATCAATTGTAAACTGTTTTATCGCTACCGAATTTTGTAACATTAGAAAGTGCGCGCGTAAACGGCGTTTGAAATTTTAAAATGCTTCAAATCATTTTCTGATTAAATTAGCGCACGTTTCAGGTCATTTTAAGCGTTTAAAAAATTCCCACCAGATGCGCACATTTTCACGCGCGCACGGCGCAGGGAACGCGTATGAGCCTTTATTTTGCATAGATTGTGTTTTTCAAACTTCAGTTAACAATTTTGCGTTATTTTATTCACTATTCAACTGGAAATGGCGTTCTACGAGCACGTTAAACATGACTGGTTGCGCACGTAAAATGTCTAATAATTGTGAAAATGTTGCAAAATATGTCTACTTTTAAAAACGATACAGTTCATCAGAATGCAAGGTTACCCCCATTTTTTATTTTATTTTCTTGCAGTGTATGAATCATAGGTCTGATTTATTATAGTCTTGAATGCTAAAACGTGTTTGATGGCTACATTATATGCATATTAAATATAAATTTTGAAATTTTGATCATCAAACAAACACTAACATTTTCAAAGAGGAAAACAATAAACATAACGTTTATCTTTTTTCTTCACATTTTAATATATAAAACTTGAAAGTATGAACTTTCATAATATGTTACTGTTTCAAATGTGTGAAGATTTCATCCTAGTAAAAATTATGATTTAGTTTGATAGGTAATAATCAACTTGCATCGAGGGGTTCACGACATACCGAATGAACGAGTAATTGTTCTTCGGATTTTCTTCAGCAGGTGCTCATATGGCTCGATGTGTAGTGCAACCGACTTTGGTATCAGAGGTACCGGGATCGAATCCCGTCACGGGAAAATAATTAAATAAAAGGATTTGTTTGCTTATTACACTGAAAGGGAGTTTTATTATCGAATAGGCTACTTTTTGGAAAAGTCATGATTGAAAAGTACTTGAATGCGCAAGATACGTTTGTTGCGGGCGGATAACCAAACTCGTCCTCAAGTGACGAGTTAAGATCTAGTTATTATTAGGTGATCATTTAGAATAAAATGATCACCTATTGTTATTGTACAAAATCTTTATTATTATTGTTATTATTAGGTGATCATTTAGAATAAAATGATCACCTATTGTTATTGTACAAAATCTTTATTATTGTTATTATTATTATTCTTCTTCTTCTTCTTCTTTCTGTACACTTTTTGTTTAACAATTATCTCAAAAAGTTGAATAACAATGATCACAAAAATTTCACAATGTCTTTCAAATACTTTAACTTAGCCATAATAAGCTTTTCAGCATGATCACTCAACCGTGACGTCATTAATACGCGATTTTGTGAAATCACACTATCAATCATATCTCCATAACTCTTTATCACATATCAATAAAATTCACTATACGTAAACTTCAGGTGAAGGATACAAATATTAACAAATAAAAACTTACATTTTTCAAGGTCATGCACGTGAAATTGCGCGTTAAAAATTTAAAAAGCTCAAAATTAAGTTTTGATCAATTTCGAGCATGAGTTAGGCCATTTGCGTGTTTCAAAAAATTACTGCGCAAAAATGCGTTTTTGCGTGCGCAATTCTTAAAATGCGTAAAAAATAAGAATTTTTTTTACAAATCGTATTCTACTCACCATCCTTAGTACATTCACCAAATTTGAGTCTGTTCCGACTTAAAATAACGCTATACGAGCAGGTTAAAATTGACAAAATGCGCACATTAATTGTACAAAAGTGCTAAAAATGGTAAAAAATAAGGCCTTTTTAAAATTAATATAACTCTTCAGAATGCACGATGACCCCCAATTTTTTTAACTTATTCTGGAAGCCAATGAGTTGTAGATATAAATGTATATACACATTAGACGTACAAAATGGTATGACGTCATCATTTGGCCACATTAATTTTTAAAATAGGGTTTTTTCCCCTTTTGTAATGGACCACCATATTCAACAGAGCGCAACTCGCTTATCTGTGATCGATTTTCTTTAAATTTTTAATATATTCTACCTCAACCAATTATGTTACTTATGAGTTGCCAATATTTTCATTTGCATGATGTCATCACGTCTTAAAATTTAAATAACGGTGGTTACGTAATTTCACCTACAAGGTATACTTGAATACCTTACAGCTCTTCTGAATTAAAGTTGACCTTGATGTTTATAACTTATTATGAGAGCTGGTGAAATGTAGATATGAATGCATATAAAAATTAAGCCTATCGAATGTTATAAAGTTATCATATGGCCAGTTGAAGTTAAAAAGTAGTTTTTTCATCTCTTTCGTCAAAGTTATACACATTTTAAAGAGCGCGCACCGCGCTTCCACGTGCCAAATTTTATTCCAATTGTTATATTTTATTGCTCAATTCATTATCTTTCGATATTGGTATCCACAAGTTTATTTTGATAATGTCATCAGTGCCAAAAACTTAGAACATGATGTGTGTCCGTAATTTCACCAATGCTACACTGTATATAGATATAGAGTATACTGTACATAATGTGATATGGCATATAATAGGCACAACAAGCACTATAAGCGTATAATAGGATGGCATACATCAACATTTTCCGATTGTATGTTAACATACGTGCATGTTTAAAAAATATTAATGTCAATAAATTTATAAAAATGATCACCTATAATTCGTCAAAGTGACGAATTAAATTCTAGTTATTATTATTAGGTGATCATTTAGAATAAAATGATCACCTATTGTTATTGTACAAAATATTATTATTATTCTTCTTTCTGTACACTTTTTGTTTAACAATTATCTCAAAAAGTTGAATAACAATGATCACAAAAATTTCACAATGTCTTTCAAATACTTTAACTTAGCCATAATAAGCTTTTCAGCGTGATCACTCATCCGTGACGTCACGTATACGCCATTTTGTGAAATCACATTATCAATCATATGTCCATAATTCATTATCACATATTTATGAAATCCACTACACGTAAATTTCAGGTTAAGGTAAAAAATATTAACAAATAAAAACTTGCGCATCTCAAGGTCATGCACGTGAAATCGCGCGCAAAGATTTTAAAAAGCTTAAAATTAAGTTTTGATCAATTTAGAGCATGAATTAGGCCATTTGCGTGTTTCAAAAAATTACTGCGCAAAAACACGTTTTTGCGTACGCGATTCTTAGAAGGCGTAAAAAATGAAATTTGATGTATAAATCACATTCTACTCACAATTCTTAGTACATTCACCGATCTTGAGTCCATTCCGACTTAAAATAACGGTATACGAGCACGTTAAAAAAGACAAAATGCGCACATTAATTTCACAAAAGTGCTAAAAATGGTAAAAAATATGTCTTTTTTAAAATGAAAATAACTCTTCAGAATGCACGATGACCCCCAATTTGTTTAACTTATTCTGGAAGCCAATGAGTTGTAGATATAAATGTATATACACATTAGACGTACAAAATGGTATGACGTCATCATTTGGCCACATTAATTTTTAAAATAACGTTTTTTCCCCTTTTGTAATGGACCACCATATTCAACAGAGCGCAACTCGCTTATCTGTGATCGATTTTCTTTAAATTTTTAATATATTCTACCTCAACCAATTATGTTACTTAGGAGTTGCCAATATTTTCATTTGGATGATGTCATCACGTCTTAAAATTTAAATAACGGTGGTTACGTAATTTCACCTACAAGGTATACTTGAATACCTTACAGCTCTTCTGAATTAAAGTTGACCTTGATGTTTATAACTTATTATGAGAGCTGGTGAAATTTAGATATGAATTATTATAAAAATTAAGCCTATCGGATGTTGTGACGTTATCATATGGCCAGTTGAAGTTAAAAAGTAGTTTTTTCATCTCTTTCGTCAAAGTTATACAATTTTTAAAGAGCGCGCACAGCGCTTCTACGTGCCAAATTCTCTTCCAATTCTTATATTTATTTGCTCAATTCATGTTCTTTCGAAATTGCCATCTTCGAATTTATTTTGATAATTCCATCATACCAAAAAATTAGAACATGATATGTGTCCCGTGATTTCACCAATGCTACACAGTATATAGATATACAGTATATACTGTACATAATGTATATGGCATATAATAGGCACAGCACTATAGTATAACCGTATAATAGGATGGCATACATCAACATTTTCTGATTGTATTTTAAAATACGTGCATGTTTAAAAAATATTAATGTCAATAAAATTATAAAAATGATCACCTATAATTCGTCAAAGTGACGAATTAAATTCTAGTTCTTCTTCTTTCTGTACACTTTTGTTTAACAATTATCTCAAAAAGTTGAATAACAATGATCACAAAAATTTCACAATGTCTTTCAAATACTTTAACTTAGCCATAATAAGCTTTTCAGCGTGATCACTCAACCGTGACGTCATTAATACGCGATTTTGTGAAATCACACTATCAATCATATCTCCATAACTCTTTATCACATATCAATAAAATTCACTATACGTAAACTTCAGGTGAAGGATAAAAATATTAACAAATAAAAACTTACATTTTTCAAGGTCATGCACGTGAAATTGCGCGTTAAAAATTTAAAAAGCTCCAAATTAAGTTTTGATCAATTTAGAGCATGAGTTAGGCCATTTGCGTGTTTCAAAAAATTACTGCGCAAAAATGCGTTTTTGCGTGCGCAATTCTTAAAATGCGTAAAAAATATGAATTTTTTTTACAAATCGTATTCTACTCACCATCCTTAGTATATTCACCAAATTTGAGTCTGTTCCGACTTAAAATAACGCTATACGAGCAGGTTAAAAATGACAAAATGCGCACATTAATTGTACAAAAGTGCTAAAAATAGTAAAAAATAAGGCCTTTTTAAAATTAATATAACTCTTCAGAATGCACGATGACCCCAAATTTTTTTAACTTATTCTGGAAGCCAATGAGTTGTAAATATAAATGTATATACACATTAGACGTACAAAATGGTATGACGTCATCATTTGGCCACATGAATTTTTAAAATAGGGTTTTTTTTCCCTTTTGTAATGGACCACCATATTCAACAGAGCGCAACTCGCTTATCTGAGATCGATTTTCTTTAAATTTTTAATATATTCTAACTCAACCAATTATGTTACTTATGAGTTGCCAATATTTTCATTTGGATGATGTCATCACGTCTTAAAATTTAAATAACGGTGGTTACGTAATTTCACCTACAAGGTATACTTGAATACCTTACAGCTCTTCTGAATTAAAGTTGACCTTGATGTTTATAACTTATTATGAGAGTTGGTGAAATGTAGATATGAATTATTATAAAAATTAAGCCTATCGGATGTTGTGACGTTATCATATGGCCAGTTGAAGTTAAAAAGTAGTTTTTTCATCTCTTTCGTCAAAGTTATACAATTTTTAAAGAGCGTGCACCGCCCTTCTACGTGCCAAATTTTCTTCCAATTGTTATATTTTATTGCTCAATTCATTATCTTTCGATATTGTTATCCACAAGTTTATTTTGATAATGTCATCAGTGCCGAAAAATTAGAACATGATGTGTGTCCGTAATGTCACCAATGCTACACTGTATATAGATATACAGTATATACTGTACATAATGTATATGGCATATAATAGGCACAGCACTATAGTATAACCGTATAATAGGATGGCATACATCAACATTTTCTGATTGTATTTTAACATACGTGCATGTTTAAAAAATATTAATGTCAATAAAATGATAAAAATGATCACCTATAATTCGTCAAAGTGACGAATTAAATTCTAGTTATTATTCTTCTTCTTCTTTCTGTACACTTTTGTTTAGCAATTATCTCAAAAAGTTGAATAAAAATGATCACAAAAATTTCACAATGTCTTTCAAATACTTGAACTTAGCCATAATAAGCTTTTCAGCGTGATCACTCAACCGTGACGTCATTAATACGCGATTTTGTGAAATCACACTATCAATCATATCTCCATAACTCTTTATCACATATCAATAAAATTCACTATACGTAAACTTCAGGTGAAGGATAAAAATATTAACAAATAAAAACTTACATTTTTCAAGGTCATGCACGTGAAATTGCGCGTTAAAAATTTAAAAAGCTCCAAATTAAGTTTTGATCAATTTAGAGCATGAGTTAGGCCATTTGCGTGTTTCAAAAAATTACTGCGCAAAAATGCGTTTTTGCGTGCGCAATTCTTAAAATGCGTAAAAAATATGAATTTTTTTTACAAATCGTATTCTACTCACCATCCTTAGTACATTCACCAAATTTGAGTCTGTTCCGACTTAAAATAACGCTATACGAGCAGGTTAAAAATGACAAAATGCGCACATTAATTGTACAAAAGTGCTAAAAATGGTAAAAAATAAGGCCTTTTTAAAATTAATATAACTCTTCAGAATGCACGATGACCCCCAATTTTTTTAACTTATTCTGGAAGCCAATGAGTTGGAGATATAAATGTATATACACATTAGACGTACAAAATGGTATGACGTCATCATTTGGCCACATTAATTTTTAAAATAGGGTTTTTTCCCCTTTTGTAATGGACCACCATATTCAACAGAGCGCAACTCGCTTATCTGTGATCGATTTTCTTTAAATTTTTAATATATTCTACCTCAACCAATTATGTTACTTATGAGTTGCCAATATTTTCATTTGGATGATGTCATCACGTCTTAAAATTTAAATAACGGTGGTTACGTAATTTCACCTACAAGGTATACTTGAATACCTTACAGCTCTTCTGAATTAAAGTTGACCTTGATGTTTATAACTTATTATGAGAGCTGGTGAAATGTAGATATGAATTATTATAGAAATTAAGCCTATCGGATGTTGTGACGTTATCATATGGCCAGTTGAAGTTAAAAAGTAGTTTTTTCATCTCTTTCGTCAAAGTTATACAATTTTTAAAGAGCGCGCACCGCCCTTCTACGTGCCAAATTTTCTTCCAATTGTTATATTTTATTGCTCAATTCATTATCTTTCGATATTGTAATCCACAAGTTTATTTTGATAATGTCATCAGTGCCGAAAAATTAGAACATGATGTGTGTCCGTAATTTCACCAATGCTACACTGTATATAGATATACAGTATATACTGTACATAATGTATATGGCATATAATAGGCACAGCACTATAGTATAACCGTATAATAGGATGGCATACATACAGCGCAACTCGCTTATCTGTGATCGATTTTCTTTAAATTTTTAATATATTCTACCTCAACCAATTATGTTACTTATGAGTTGCCAATATTTTCATTTGGATGATGTCATCACGTCTTAAAATTTAAATAACGGTGGTTACGTAATTTCACCTACAAGGTATACTTGAATACCTTACAGCTCTTCTGAATTAAAGTTGACCTTGATGTTTATAACTTATTATGAGAGCTGGTGAAATGTAGATATGAATTATTATAGAAATTAAGCCTATCGGATGTTGTGACGTTATCATATGGCCAGTTGAAGTTAAAAAGTAGTTTTTTCATCTCTTTCGTCAAAGTTCAAATTTCACCTACAAGGTATACTTGAATACCTTACAGCTCTTCTGAATTAAAGTTGACCTTGATGTTTATAACTTATTATGAGAGCTGGTGAAATGTAGATATGAATTATTATAGAAATTAAGCCTATCGGATGTTGTGACGTTATCATATGGCCAGTTGAAGTTAAAAAGTAGTTTTTTCATCTCTTTCGTCAAAGTTATACAATTTTTAAAGAGCGCGCACCGCCCTTCTACGTGCCAAATTTTCTTCCAATTGTTATATTTTATTGCTCAATTCATTATCTTTCGATATTGTAATCCACAAGTTTATTTTGATAATGTCATCAGTGCCGAAAAATTAGAACATGATGTGTGTCCGTAATTTCACCAATGCTACACTGTATATAGATATACAGTATATACTGTACATAATGTATATGGCATATAATAGGCACAGCACTATAGTATAACCGTATAATAGGATGGCATACATACAGCGCAACTCGCTTATCTGTGATCGATTTTCTTTAAATTTTTAATATATTCTACCTCAACCAATTATGTTACTTATGAGTTGCCAATATTTTCATTTGGATGATGTCATCACGTCTTAAAATTTAAATAACGGTGGTTACGTAATTTCACCTACAAGGTATACTTGAATACCTTACAGCTCTTCTGAATTAAAGTTGACCTTGATGTTTATAACTTATTATGAGAGCTGGTGAAATGTAGATATGAATTATTATAGAAATTAAGCCTATCGGATGTTGTGACGTTATCATATGGCCAGTTGAAGTTAAAAAGTAGTTTTTTCATCTCTTTCGTCAAAGTTATACAATTTTTAAAGAGCGCGCACCGCCCTTCTACGTGCCAAATTTTCTTCCAATTGTTATATTTTATTGCTCAATTCATTATCTTTCGATATTGTTATCCACAAGTTTATTTTTATTTTTTTGTACATAATGTATATGGCATATAATAGGCACAGCACTATAGTATAACCGTATAATAGGATGGCATACATCAACATTTTCTGATTGTATTTTAACATACGTGCATGTTTAAAAAATATTAATGTCAATAAAATTATAAAAATGATCACCTATAATTCGTCAAAGTGACGAATTAAATTCTAGTTATTCTTCTTTCTGTACACTTTTGTTTAGCAATTATCTCAAAAAGTTGAATAACAATGATCACAAAAATTTTACAATGTCTTTCAAATACTTTAACTTAGCCATAATAAGCTTTTCAGCGTGATCACTCAACCGTGACGTCACGTATACGCGATTTTGTGAAATCACATTATCAATCATATGTCCATAATTGATTATGACATATTTATGAAATTCACTACACGTAAATTTCAGGTCAAGGTAAAAAATATTAGCAAATAAAAACTCGCGCGTCTCAAGGTCATGCACGTGAAATCGCGCGTAAAGATTTTTAAAAGCTCAAATTAAGTTTTGATCAATTTAGAGCATGAATTAGGCCATTTGCGTGTTTCAAAAAATTACTGCGCAAAAACACGTTTTTGCGCACGCGATTCGTAAAAAGCGTAAAAAATAAAATTTGATGTATAAATCACATTCTACTCACAATTCTTAGTACATTCACCAAATTTGAGTCCATTTCCACTTAAAATAATGCTCTACAAGCACATTACAAATGACAAAATGCACACATTAATTGTACAAAAGTGCTAAAAATGGTAAAAATAAGGCCTTTTTAAAATGAAAATAACTCTTCAGAATGCACGATGACCCCTAAGTTTTTTAACTTATTCGGGAAGCCATTGAGTTGTAGATATAAATGTATATACACATTAGACGTACAAAATGGTATTACTTCATCAAATGGCCACTTGAATTTAACAATTAGGATTTTTTTCCGGTTTGTGTGGGTTATCACATTCAATAGAGCGTATCTCCGCTTTTTGAGCTCGATTTTCGCGCACATTTCAGTGTGTGCTTGCTTAATTATTTATCTTTCTCATAAGTTGTCAGTGTTTTCATTTTGATGACGTCATCACGCGTAAAAACTTGAATAACGTAGGTCGTGTAATTTCACCTTTGTCGTTAATTTGAATATCTTACAGCTCTTCAGAATTGAAGGTTACCTTGATGATTATAATTTATTATGAAAGCTGATGAAATGTAGATATGAATTCATATAAAAACCAAGCCTATCGGATGTTGTGACGTTAACATATGGCCAGATGAAGTTAAAAAGTAGTTTTTTCATCTTTTTCGTAAATTTTATACAAATTTCAAAGAGCGTGCACAGCGCTTCTACGTGCCAGATTCTCTTCCAATTCTTATATTTATTTGCTCAATTCATTATCTTTCGAAATTGTCATCTTCGAGTTTATTTTGATAATTCCATCATATCAAAAAATTAGAACATGATGTGTGTCCCGTAATTTCACCTATGCTACACTGTATATAGATATACAGTATATACTGTACATATTGTATATGGCATGTAATAGGCACAACTCAGCACTATAAGCGTATGCATCATGTCATAGGATGGCGTACATCAACTTTTTACGATCGTATGTTAACGTACATGCATGTTTAAAAAATGTTAATTTCATTAAAATGATAAAAATGATCACCTATAATTCGTCAAAGTGACGAATTAAATTCTAGTTATTCTTCTTTCTGTACACTTTTGTTTAGCAATTATCTCAAAAAGTTGAATAACAATGATCACAAAAATTTCACAATGTCTTTCAAATACTTTAACTTAGCCATAATAAGCTTTTCAGCGTGATCACTCAACCGTGACGTCATTAATACGCGATTTTGTGAAATCACACTATCAATCATATCTCCATAACTCTTTATCACATATCAATAAAATTCACTATACGTAAACTTCAGGTGAAGGGTAAAAATATTAACAAATAAAAACTTACATTTTTCAAGGTCATGCACGTGAAATTGCGCGTTAAAAATTTAAAAAGCTCCAAATTAAGTTTTGATCAATTTAGAGCATGAGTTAGGCCATTTGCGTGTTTCAAAAAATTACTGCGCAAAAATGCGTTTTTGCGTGCGCAATTCTTAAAATGCGTAAAAAATATGAATTTTTTTTACAAATCGTATTCTACTCACCATCCTTAGTACATTCACCAAATTTGAGTCTGTTCCGACTTAAAATAACGCTATACGAGCAGGTTAAAAATGACAAAATGCGCACATTAATTGTACAAAAGTGCTAAAAATAGTAAAAAATTAGGCCTTTTTAAAATTAATATAACTCTTCAGAATGCACGATGACCCCCAATTTTTTTAACTTATTCTGGAAGCCAATGAGTTGTAGATATAAATGTATATACACATTAGACGTACAAAATGGTATGACGTCATCATTTGGCCACATGAATTTTTAAAATAGGGTTTTTTCCCCTTTTGTAATGGACCACCATATTCAACAGAGCGCAACTCGCTTATCTGTGATCGATTTTCTTTAAATTTTTAATATATTCTACCTCAACCAATTATGTTACTTATGAGTTGCCAATATTTTCATTTGGATGATGTCATCACGTCTTAAAATTTAAATAACGGTGGTTACGTAATTTCACCTACAAGGTATACTTGAATAACTTACGGCTCTTCTGAATTAAAGTTGACCTTGATGTTTATAACTTATTATGAGAGCTGGTGAAATTTAGATATGAATTATTATAAAAATTAAGCCTATCGGATGTTGTGACGTTATCATATGGCCAGTTGAAGTTAAAAAGTAGTTTTTTCATCTCTTTCGTCAAAGTTATACAATTTTTAAAGTGCGCGCACCGCCCTTCTACGTGCCAAATTTTCTTCCAATTGTTATATTTTATTGCTCAATTAATTATCTTTCGATATTGTTATCCACAAGTTTATTTTGATGTCATCAGTGCCGAAAAATTAGAACATGATGTGTGTCCGTAATTTCACCAATGCTACACTGTATATAGATATACAGTATATTCTGTACATAATGTATATGGCATATAATAGGCACAGCACTATTAGTATAACCGTATAATAGGATGGCATACATCAACATTTTCCGATTGTATGTTAACATACGTGCATGTTTAAAAAATATTAATGTAAATAAAATTATAAAAATGATCACCTATAATTCGTCAAAGTGACGAATTAAATTCTAGTTCTTCTTCTTTCTGTACACTTTTGTTTAGCAATTATCTCAAAAAGTTGAATAACAATGATCACAAAAATTTCACAATGTCTTTCAAATACTTTAACTTAGCCATAATAAGCTTTTCAGCGTGATCACTCAACCGTGACGTCATTAATACGCTATTTTGTGAAATCACACTATCAATCATATCTCCATAACTCTTTATCACATATCAATAAAATTCACTATACGTAAACTTCAGGTGAAGGATAAAAATATTAATAAATAAAAACTTACATTTTTCAAGGTCATGCACGTGAAATTGCGCGTTAAAAATTTAAAAAGCTCCAAATTAAGTTTTGATCAATTTAGAGCACGAGTTAGGCCATTTGCGTGTTTCAAAAAATTACTGCGCAAAAATGCGTTTTTGCGTGCGCAATTCTTAAAAAACGTAAAAAATATGAATTTTTTTTACAAATCGTATTCTACTCACTATCCTTAGTACATTCACAAAATTTGAGTCTGTTCCGACTTAAAATAACGTTATACGAGCAGAATAAAAATGACAAAATGCGCACATTAATTGTACAAAAGTGCTAAAAATGGTAAAAAATAAGGCCTTTTTAAAATTAATATAACTCTTCAGAATGCACGATGACCCCCAATTTTTTTAACTTATTCTGGAAGCCAATGAGTTGTAGACATAAATGTATATACACATTGGACGTACAAAATGGTATGACGTCATCATTTGGCCACATGAATTTTTAAAATAGGGTTTTTTCCCCTTTTGTAATGGACCACCATATTTAACAGAGTCCAACTCGCTTATCTGTGATCGATTTTCTTTAAATTTTTAATATATTCTACCTCAACCAATTATGTTACTTATGAGTTGCCAATATTTTCATTAGGATGATGTCATCACGTCTTAAAATTTAAATAACGGTGGTTACGTAATTTCACCTACAAGGTATACTTGAATACCTTACAGCTCTTCTGAATTAAAGTTGACCTTGATGTTTATAACTTATTATGAGAGCTGGTGAAATGTAGATATGAATTATTATAAAAATTAAGCCAATCGGATGTTGTGACGTTATCATATGGCCAGTTGAAGTTAAAAAGTAGTTTTTTCATCTCTTTCGTCAAAGTTATACAATTTTTAAAGAGCGCGCACCGCCCTTCTACGTGCCAAATTTTCTTCCAATTGTTATATTTTATTGCTCAATTCATTATCCTTCGATATTGTTATCCACAAGTTTATTTTGATAATGTCATCAGTGCCAAAAAATTAGAACATGATGTGTGTCCGTAATTTCACCAATGCTACAATGTATATAGATATACAGTTATACTGTACATAATGTATATGGCATATAATAGGCACAGCACTATAGTATAACCGTATAATAGGATGGCATACATCAACATTTTCCGATTGTATGTTAACATACGTGCATGTTTAAAAAATATTAATGTCAATAAAATGATAAAAATGATCACCTATAATTCGTCAAAGTGACGAATTAAATTCTAGTTAATTATTTAGTATTTCAATTTTGCAGATTTGTAACATTTTATGTAAAATGGCTAATGCATTATCAGATTTGAAAGAAAATCTCAGCAGACATTATGATGGTGAGAAATATCTTTTAGTCCGGTGGCAGGAGGGGGGATATCACCACCCGAAAGGGGACAAATTGCCATCCAACTTTTCTAGACCAGAATTTTCCGTAGATTACGAATATGGAAGGTAATCGATCAGGATAGGAAGCGTTTTCGAGATATAAGGGGTCAAAGTTCAAAATTGACCAATATAAAAACATGCTATATCTCCGGAAATTCTGGACGTAGTGAGATAATTTTGGTGTCAAATTGTTCACAATGTATATGTTTATATTAGCTTTAACAGAACTTTCTTTGTAAAATTGATCGGACACCCCATTGTTAGCAATTTTGACCTTTGACCTTTTTTTGCTATATCTAAGTAATGGCAGGTCGAAGAGAATTAAAAATAGGAGCAAATTGTTCCCAAGATATACATTTATATTCAGTGTAACAGATGATATTGCTTGAAAATGACCGGAAGTGTGGTTATTAACCTTTGACATAATTGAATAAGGTTATAAAAACATAAATTAATAAATATTTGTCGTAAGGAGCCAATTTTGGTGTCAAATTGTTCACAATATATATGTTTATACTTGTTATAATGCAACATTTTTTTCAAAAAGCTACTGAAACACCTATTTTTCTGTAATTTTAACCTTTGACCTGTTTTTCTCATCTAAATAACGACATGGCATAGAGATTTCTAACGGCAAATTGTTTATAATAGATATTTTTATTCAATCTAATAGATTATACTGTTTGAAAATACAAGTGTGATTATTGCTTTGAAATCCTGTACAAGAGCCTATCAGGGCGGATTTAATTCAAAGAGGTGTGGAAGGGGAATAATACTATTACTATACAGTACAATGTCTTTCAGAAATATTTGAGGAATTTCAATCAGGTATCCATGTATCTCCAATAAACGGAATGTACGGCTCATAGAGAATTCAGAAGTTACCCTTGGTTCATTTTGGCAAATCCATATGGGTTCCTTTTAAAAGGATTGAGGGTGCACAGACAGGCTTTTCCCATGGCTTAATATTGGAACCTACAGTTTTAGTTACCCGATATATTTCTAACACAGTAACTTGTGTAGCCAAATGCATTGATCCGATACAGGGGCCAAATGTAGAACTGAACATACAGTAGAGAATTACAGAAGGGTCTAAATAGATGACCTGCTGTTGTTTCATTTTAGGCAAAATCCAAATCGGTTTCTTAAGGATCGAGAGTGCACAGGCAGCTTTATTCCATGTGCCTGTCTATATAAACCCACATTGTCACCCCTTATATTTCCACTATGTGGCTTAATGTCCATGGATGACCGGCCTTTGGGTTAATTTGGGCAAATCCATAAGTGATCCTTAAGGATCGAGAGTGCAAGGCAGCTTTATTCCATGGGCCCGCCTGTCTATTATGAACCCACAGTGTCACCCCTGTCCATTATGGGGCTTAATGTCCATCCATGGAGGACCGGCCTTTGGGGGTTAATTTGGGCAAATCCATAAGTGTTCCATAAGGATCGAGAGTGCACAGGCAGCTTTATTCCATGTGCCTGTCTATATAAACCCACAGTGTCACCCATTATATTTCCATTATGGGGCTTAATGTCCATCCATGGAGGACCGGCCCTTGGGTTAATTTGGGCAAATCCATAAATTTTCCTTAAGGATCGAGAGTTCACAGGCAGCTTTATTCCATGGGCCGCGCCTGTCTATATGAACTCACAGTGTCACCCCTTATATTTCCATTATGGAGCTTAATGTTCATCCATGAAGAACGACCGGCCCTTGGGTTAATTTGGGCAAATCCATAAAATGTTCTTTATGGATGATCGAGGGTGCACAGGGATATTTATTATATCTCTATGAACCCACATTTTCACCCCACATACATTATTTCCAATATAGGGTCTCTTGTAGCCCCACATAGAGAACCCCGAAAGGTTCATGAAGGATCGGCCCTTGTCAACTTGTGTAATGATAAATGTGCTCTTTTGATTGTGTATGATTGATAGATGTCTTAACAGAATGATAAAACATAACATTGTCTTAAATGTTAGTTTTTATTTGGTTTTAAATGCAAATTGTGTGATTGGTCAATATTGACATTTGACCTTTAATTGCAAAGTATTTGTTTTATAAGGCGACTGAATAACACCATACAATACCTATAACCATACAAATGTATTAAAAGACCAAATTGAACTTTAATAAATTGGTTATAATACATATGTATATAAT
This sequence comes from Antedon bifida, assembly GCF_963402885.1. Taxonomy (NCBI): domain Eukaryota; kingdom Metazoa; phylum Echinodermata; class Crinoidea; order Comatulida; family Antedonidae; genus Antedon; species Antedon bifida. Next base: position 7,461,000 of record NC_136235.1, on the reverse strand, counting down.
ACATTGTTATAATTGGTCAATTTTGAACTCTGACCCCTTATCTCTTCCTATTCGGTTCCTATCCTGATCGAAGTCTGGTTTGATTAAATACAGTATTATAATAGTATTAATCAAAATTATAATGAAATAACATAACTTTACTAATCAAATAATTTGATTACTTGTAAAACCATCAATATCATAGTTTGGACAACTTTGCATTTATTTGTTAACTAATACGCGTATTAAAATGTTGACCTTCGACCTTATGTCAACTGATGAAATTGACCTTATGTTAACTGATGAAATGATGTATTCGCTCTTTTACATTGCGTATGATTAACAGGATGAGAAAACATCCAATTTTTATTAAATATTAGTTTTTATTTGGTTTTATAGGTACGTTCTATGATTGGTCAATATTGACATTTGACCCTTAATCACAAAGGATTTTTTTTTCATAAGGTGATTGAATAGACACTTATAATCATAAAAATGTAATAAAAGACCAAATTGTGCTTCAATAAATTTGTTATAATACATATACATAATACATTGTTGTAATTGGTCAATTTTGAACTTTGACCCCTTATATCTCGAAAACGCTTCCTATCCTGATCGATTACCTTCCATATTCGTAATCTACGGAAAATTCTAGTCTAGAAAAGTTGGATGGCAATTTGTCCCCTTTCGGGTGGTGATTCCCCCCTCCTGCCACCGGACTATTTGGGTCAAATGCTGTCTGTTTGATCTTCTGCATGTAGGTGACACTGCAATTGATCTATTCAATGCATTGGAAGCCAAAGGTATTATCACTCCAACTAATGTGAAACTGCTTCATGATATTGCTAAACTGTCACAGTTGAAGGAAGCTGTAGATCTTGTAGATCAGTATATGAAAGGCAATGAGCGAAGTACTAAGGGTTATCGACCGATGTCACAATATAGGAGAACCCTGTTCAAGGCATTGAAAGAAGTTGACCCAGATGCGTTGAAGAAAGTTATTTCTTACTATAAATTAAAAAACTTCAAATTCCAAAATATTTGGGACGTAGTACTTAAATTAGAAATTGATGGACAGTTAGACAATACACCAGACAAGATAAGAAGGTTTGCGCACCGCCTTGGACAAAGAGCAAAGAACATATTGCTGCAAAGAGGTAAGTATAAAAGTCTATTGTTCACTTAAGTCTCTGGAGTTTATTTATTTATTTATTTGTTCTTTCTTTAAACTGAAATACACTTTCAATACAAATGTACTGATTTCCAAAGTGGTTCAGTAAACATATTTACAACAAAAATAAAATATAAAAGAAAAACAAAAAGAAAGAAAAAAGATATAAAACTATTTACAATTGTGAAGGCAAAAAGGTTAATACATATATGTTTTCTATAGTGATAGTTCAATATAGTGATAGTTCTATAGTATAGTTTCTCTTAAGGTAGTTATTGTCTGTATTTATTGTAATTAGGTTCTTCATGATTAAGTAGATATTATTGTTCAATCAATTATTTGTAGAATGTCTGTTTTTCCATTGTTGATATTATTGCCATTTCAAATTTATTTTAATGTTTTGTTTATTGTTGCAAGGCTGATGAACACTAGTGAAAGAAGGTTTGGGATTTAATTCTTGACATTAACAAAGGAAGTAAATTAAAACTAAATTTGAACTCGTCACTATGGACGAGTTAGATTATCCACCGCGCAAACGCCACGTGCATGTCATACGTTAGAATATTGCGCACAGAAAAACGATTATGCCATTGTGACCTGAAGAAATTAAAATGTTAGTGTGCCCTTTATTTTGTGTCACGTCTAAGTATATACAATATACACTATATACTGTATACGTAACTACAAATGACCCAAGTTATTCACGCTTTTGAACATGATGACGTCATCACTATTTTAAGAATGGTAAATCATGCGAAAGATAATTGATTGACCTAGACAATATAAAAAAAATGGGGGGAAATGGAATACGGATAAGTGGAGATGCGCTCTATTAAATGTGACCATGTAGTTTAGAAAAAAGGCATAATTTTGACGAATTTTTAAACTTTTTCATAAAAAACGCGCGCAAATTCAACGTGCTCGTATGACGTGATTTTAAGTCCAAATTGTTTGAACGTTGGTAAAAATTTGCGCGCACGTGGGAATTTTGGACATGCTTAAAATTACATGAAACGCTAGATATCGCATGATATAAATTACACTTTTGCCAAGTTTCAATTTAAATTGTTTTATGGTTTCCGATCTATGTTACATACGAGAAATTCATAAAATCGTGCGTAACTTACGCTGCACAACTCTAAAGTTATATAACAAAGTTTCTTGCACATCTACAGCTACAGGTCAATCTTATGACAAAGTTATACAATCTTATGTTGGCCAGAATTAGAGATACGCTGCGAACAAAATTCGTGGAAAGAAAGAAGAACATAGAAAAACAAGGCCAACAGCCATAAGTCGCGTGCTAAAACGCATAGTGATACCAGACCGACCGACCGACATAGTGAACTATAGAGTCGCGTCCACGCAACTAAAAAAGAGAAAAAAATAACAAGGGGTTATCCGCCAAGTGTGGATAACCAATTAAGGATTCTGGAGTAAGAATCACATTCTGTAGTACTGCAAACCTTACTTTACTAGTAGGCCGATTGTATTGTGTTTTTCTTCAGTTTAGCTCATGGTATGATTATTTCAGTTGATATATTCCACTTTAGCTATATTTTGAATTCTTTACATTATTTTAATTTACTATCATTATATAAATTGTTACTCTTTTTAAAAGGTGCAAATATTCCGGTCACTGTTAATTCCAACTCTAATCTGAGCGTACTTCATGACTGTCTGGAATCTATTGACCAACAGAACCAAACAAGCCAAACTATACCAGCATCCATCAAACACATTGGATTTGGACTCAATGGTCCAAAACCATCTCTATATTTTTATCTGTATACAGATAATCAAAATGCTTTAAAAGAATTAATGGATATGCATGTTGGGGATGAACTAATAGAGGGATTAACAGACATTTTAAAACCACAAAATAGACAGAAGTTTATAGAAGACTGGGAGACCAGCATTAACTTAAAGGAATACAAAGCTGCTTTAAAGGAACTAAAGAACAATGGTATAATTTAATTTAATTTGAACACATTGATATTAGAATAGCTTACTGTACATATCTACCTATCACATTTAGTGTAAGCACTACACTGTACATTGTCACTTCCTACTATTGATTAATATTAATAATAATATTATTCAAAATTTAAAATAAATTTTGCTTCTTTTAATCATAAGTATGTGTACAGAAGTATAGTTTTGAATATACTGTATATGTATTGAAGATACATATTACTTTTGTCACCGCTATATGATAAAGGGTTTGGTAAAATGAGTTTTTCCCATCCAAATGCTCTTTCTCTTGAGTGATGTACTGTAATATTTCTACATTTATCTTACAGAGGCTCTTTCATCAAGTAGTGGACAGGAAAGATGTGATGGTAATCTATACTTTAAAACAAATATTTATATTTATCTTTTTAGTGTTTATCTCTTTATTTTGTAAAAATGGATAGGCTGTAGAGATCACAAAAAAACCTATACATAAATCTTTTAACTAACTTGGCACCACTTGGCGAGTATTGCATTTCAGGAACATAAGTATAATAATATCAGAGAAGTGTTTGTTCTTTATTGGAAGTGCCTAGTATATACTTATACTTCATATTGACAAGAGAGTAAAAATGATGGATTAGTACCTATTTTTGGTATGAATTTTGCAGTTTGTTTACCGTATTAGTGCTCTTTTTCTGTTAAGGTGTTCAGCTATTAGTAACTCTTGAGAAGAAGCATAGTTCTTCATTAGCCAATGACAGTGAGCAACCACACGTACTGGAACTTCTTTTTAAACAGAAAGAATGGAGTAAAACAACTGTTGATGTAGTTCATGGAACAATAACAAACCTTGTTACTTATTTTGAAGAAAAGCATCTTCAATTTGAGAAAGTAGAAACTGGAAGTATAGTGTTGCATCTAGTGTCACATGACACGGAAGCGTTGGAAGAGCTGTGGAGCATGTATTGTAATCAAAAGCTGCAGCTACAAAAAGATTTAAAAGATATATTAGTAAAAGATAATAAGGATGAACAACAATTGATTAACATTTCAATTAATGAAAAAGATTATAAAAATGCGCTAAAGAAACTAAACGAATTTGGTAAGTATCAAAAATAGAAGTACTTGAGTCTTAGTTGGGAAAAGAGAATGCACACTACATATCCATCAGTGTAATCTCATAACCCTGAAGAACTACTATAGCTTTGTTGAATTGTTAAGACCAAAGAGAATGCATACTAGATATCCATCAGTGTAACCTCATAACCCTGAAGAACTACTATAGCTTTGTTGAATTGTTAAGACCAAAGAGATTGCACACTACATATCCATCAGTGTAATCTCATAACCCTGAAGAACTACTATAGCTTTGTTGAATTGTTAAGACCAAAGAGAATGCATACTAGATATCCATTAGTGTAACCTCATAACCCTGAAGAACTACTATAGCTTTGTTGAATTGTTAAGACCAAAGAGAATGCACACTACATATCCATCAGTGTAACCTCATAACCCTGAAGAACTACTGTAGCTTTCTTGAATTGGTAAGACCAAAGAGAATGCACACTACATATCCATTAGTGTAACCTCATAACCCTGAAGAACTACTATAGCTTTGTTGAATTGTTAAGACCAAAGAGAATGCACACTACATATCCATCAGTGTAATCTCATAACCCTGAAGAACTACTGTAGCTTTGTTGAATTGTTAAGACCAAAGAGAATGCACACTAGATATCCATCAGTGTAATCTCATAACCCTGAAGAACTACTATAGCTTTGTTGAATTGTTAAGACCAAAGTGTCTGCTCTTCTTCGATTTAAAATTGCTTAAATTTATACACATTTTGTTTTTTTTTTTTTTTTTTATGAAACAGAGGAATTTGACAAGAAAGCTGAGGAATTGCTGATCAATATTAAAGAAGAACCAACATCACCCAAATCACAAACAGGTAAGTTATTCTTGCAGTTCTGTAAAAATAACATAAATAAGATAATAGTATTTGAATTTGTTTTCAGTTGGACAGTAGTAGTTCCTTGCACAAGATACTTACTTCATGTAAAGTTAAATAACATTTAAAAATCCTTATTAGATTCAGACGATTTATCTGGTACATCAACAGAAGAATCTGAGGAAATTAAAAAGGAGCCTACATTGCTCACATCACAAACAGGTAAGTCATTCATACAGTTACGTTTAAACATACCATTGTATTCAACAGAATTAATTTATTGCAATAGATTACAGTTGTTCAAAAGAAGTAGGCTACTTGATTGGCCTACAGTCTTTATGAATTAAAATTTCCATTTTCAATCACCTGTGTAAAGTTATGTATTTCAAACAACAACTCATAAAGCCTGGCGGAGAGTTACAGTATGTGTTGGTTACGCATCACAACACTTCCATTTTTACCTCTCTTTACGCCCATAAAAAATATATTTTGTTTTTATTAATTTCTTTTGAAAGTTGAAAATTACCAACAACAGTTAAATCAAATGTTTGACCAATTAAAGCAGTTTACTGTACTAAAGAAAGAGAATCAGCAGAAAGAAACAAAACTTGAAAAAAAACCTCTTTCAAATAAAGGTAAGTTTACAATTTATAAAAATTATAAAAAATGTTTGCTTATAATTAATTTACAATGTTTGGGAAAGATAAGATTGAGATCATTGAAAGTATGCTATAACAATGCCTTGCGTTTTCTGTTGAAGCAGTCTAGAGATTGTAGTGCAAGCATGTTGTTTGTCTTTAAACGGCGCCATTATTTATTTATTTGTTATAAAGTCAATGCCAGTGTTAATACACTGATCACAGCTATAACCATTATGTGCTTATTGTGTCTAGAACTACATATACAGTTGAATACTTACTTACATTGACTCTTCAGTCTTTATTTGTGAGTGTACAACTTTTCCACTCTCCTATCTAAAGTTTTCTACATGATTTCTCCACCCCACCCACCCTAAAAAAAAAATATTAGTGTTATCAAATATTAAAAACCCTGAAGTGTGTTTAAAACCGCTAACAGAATTACAAAAATATAAATAAACATTTCCCATGGCGACAACGATGAATAGAAATAGACCTATGTGGTGCCGCCGGTGAACCAACTATTTAGCATATAATGAACATTCAGTTGGATCTCACAAAAGGATGCCGACACAAGAAAGTGGACACATGCCATGAAATATGTATACCACTCAAGTTCTCATTTTTTTCCTACTCGGAACACTATTTTGTCATTATATTAACTGCTTTCAATTATGTCAAAGTAGAAACATCTGACCAAATTATGATTATATCACTTTTTAAATGAATTAATTGTTGTATGTTTATTTTACAGACGAAGTTGTAACATCAAAGCCATTTAAGAGATCATTAAGTCCAGATCCAGGTATGTTGTATTTTTTTATGGTAATGAGAATAACTTTATAAATTACATCTTTTAAAAAAGGATTATATATCATTTTTCACCACAATTTGTTTGTTGAATAATGTGTAAGAGATTCATTATGTGACATTTGTATACAGCCTTTAAAAAAAATACAGTGTCAATGTATAATGCTCATTTTAATAGATGAACCTGGACCATCAAAACAATTCAGAAGTTCAAGCTACCTCAAAGGTATGTTTCATTCATTTGCTAAAGTAAAACATTTATATCATTTTTTAGCTATATTTATATTTTAAAAGGGCATGCTGTACTACTGCAATGTTTTACATAAACCAGAAAGAATAGTTGTTGGCCAGTGTGCTTGCAGGTTGTTGAGAATGAAAAGAACCAAGGCTCAAATATTTATTACAACCAGCTTTGGAGTTTTGTACTAATTACAGTAATTAACACATTTTTCCATATTCCATGTTTTGAATGAGACCATTGTAAATCTATACACATTTTGTATAGCTAGCTGTTAATATTATTATTCTATATTAAACAGAGGAATTTGACAAGGAATCTAAAGAATTGTCAATCAATATCAAAAAAGAACCCAAGTCACCAAAATTGGAAGAAGGTGAGTCACATGCATCTAAAGTAAAGTTACTTAAAATTAAAAATGTATTGTACTTTAAGATTAAAATTTGTTTTTATTTTTTGGTATAAGGTTCTTACAAAGTTTTTTAAATGTAGTTTCATATTGTACCATTTATAATTTTAGGACTGCTGTTGACTAAATTGATTATCAGCACCAATTCATTAAAAGTATTTGTCCTATATTACGGTAAACCATAACATACTATTAAGCAAATTGAGACTTTATGGTTTAAGTAAATATGTTTTAAAATGGTTCGAGAGCTATCTGTCTGAGCGAAAGCAATTCACAAATGTAAATAATACATTGTCTGATTATACACACATCCAATGTGGAGTGCCTCAGGGGTCAATCGTGGGCCCACTTGCTTTCCTCTTATATATAAATGACCTATCGAAAGTTGCAAACAAATGTAAAATAAGTATGTATGCTGACGATACTATAATTTATTGTTCTTCAAAAAATGAAAATGAAATATACCAAAGTATAAATGAAGAACTTATACAAATCCACGATTGGCTAAAAAATAATAAATTGAGTCTAAATGTCTCTAAATCCGAGTTCATGTTGATCGGATCGACAAACCGATTGGCAACCATCAAAGAAAAAAATAGATCAGTTAATATAGATAATGCTCTTGTACCACGCGTTCGATATTGCAAACATCTCGGTATCATAATAGACGAACATTTATCATGGAAAAATCAGATTGAATACATTCGAGGTAAAGCTCTAAATGGATTGGGTATGCTCAGACGATGTAGCTATTATTTTCCACAAAACATTTTAAAACATATTGCAAACTCTATTGTAATACCTTACTTGAGCTATTGTAACATCATTTGGGGAAATAGTAGTCAAACTCTAATGAAAAGAGTTCAAACTATCCAAAACAGAACAGCTCGAATCGTGTGTGGTCTAACATGGGACACACCTAGTAGTGAGGCACTAAGACAAATTAATTGGTCAACTTTATTTTATCAAGATAGATATGAATGTTGTATGGTTATATATAAGGTTTTGACAGATAATGCCCCACCTTACCTAAATAATGTATTTACATACAATGATATAAATTATAATCTAAGGCACAGTGATACACATCTATTCATCCCGAAGCCAAAAACCGATTTTAAAAAACGAAGTCTGTCTTATCGTGGAGCAATTATATGGAATAGTCTCAATGTTGATACCCTTCCAAATTCAGTTAAGTTGTTTAAAACGTATCTGAAAAATGCATTGTAAAACATAATGGTATGGTAATTTACGATGGTGTACATCCAACTTTTAAAATGGCTAAATATCATGTAAAATGTGTGTTTTATCACTATTATTTTAAGGTAAATGAAATCAAAAAGATTTATTATGTATTACAGTAGAATCCCCATAAATTATACACTTCGATAAGGGTTCCCGTTTACACGGGAAGTACCGGTATGGTGTACCCTAAATAGAGGTGTCAGATGAAGGGAATTCTGCTGTAATTTTGTTTCTTTTCAATTTCAATTTTTTCGTTTCTTTCGTATTTATATGGTGTTGGTTTTTTTTTGTAATACAGTATCACGAACTTGTGTAAAAACAATCAATGTTGATTGAACGAGTTGTGCTGTACATCAGTCTCGTGTCTAAATAAAGTTTATATATATATTAGGGTATTCAGACGATTTATCTGGTACATCAACTGAGATGTTACCAATCAGTTTTAAAGAGGAACATGGATCACTAGGACTTGTCAAACCAAAAACAGGTGAACTTGTATTGTAAAATTTAAATAATTAGAATAGTGATCATTTGCAAATTTAGGTATAAAGGCTTAATTTACATAGACGAGCGGTAACGATAATAAAAATGTTGAATCTATGAACATTTACACAAATGCAGAGCGGAGGGGCAGTTTCCGCGGAGGATAGAGACCGATTCTATGTGGGACAAGCTACATGGTTTTTTCGTTTACCATTACCGCTTGTCTGGGTAAATTGGCCTTATTAATAAAAAGAAGACAGAATTAAAATAAGTACATGCTTTTCACATTTTCTGAAAACCAAGTAAATGTAAATGGAATGTTTCGGAACAGAAGCTTAAATTAATATAACTGACTCTTCATTGATAGATTGACTAAATTTGCATTTTATCTCAATTTAAATTGGGATTCATTTCAGCCTACCTTTACTTAATTGAACAGACAGATATTATTGCAAAATACAAATTGTACATATTCTATAGACTAAGAAACATTCAATTGTTAATAAATAATACATTCTTTTGTTTTCTTATTGGTAATAATAAAAGAAAGTGTATATTTTATTTGTTGAGATAAAAACTATAAATATATTTTTACAGATAAAGTTGGAACATCAAATCAGAAGAGATCATTAAGTCCAGATCCAGGTATTTTGTTTCTCTTAATATGGTTATTGAAAGGAAATCAATAATAATGAATGAAATATACAAAATGTACGGTTACTTAATATTCTCATTCATCCAGGTAGTATTATTAATTTTTAAAAGATATCAATCTTTCACGACCTATCCAGGTTGTATCATCAAGTTAAATGATGGAATTGTGGTGTTTTATATATACACTGGGGAAGCACCTCCGGGGAAGCACCTCCGGGGAAGCACCAACCCTGAACAGAGGGGGAGGCTTATGTCGGAACTTTCAATTCAGCTATCAATACATTTTCTAGACGCTTTACTAACAGCTCCTCGACCCCATCACGGATCACTGGCCAATTTCCATCATCCGGCCTGATGATACGAACTGGATAGGTAATGACAAGTCACTGTTCTAAACAAGTTCAGTGGATTAGATTGACATCTTTTTAAAATAAACAAAATAATAGTTAATTTGTTGATTAAAAGAAATGGTTTTCTAACTTTTTATTATTGATGAGGAGAAATAAAAAAGGTATTGAAATAGATATTCTACATGTTCTATTCAATAAATAATGTTGCATATTAATTCTGTTAGATGAATGTAGGCCTTCAAAAGACTTCAGGAGATCAGACCACCTTACAGGTATGTTTTAATCATTAATGGTGAATTCTACAATATAATACTTTATTATAGCAACTATTATTATCTATATTATAATCTATTTATAGCATTTATATATATTCCTGCTTGATAGTTTTGCTATTTTTTCAAAGATGTTACAAAGTATAAAAAACAATTGTTTGAAGAAAAAAAGCCTTCTGTAAAAGAGGAATATAAAGATTTACCAAAAGCAATGAAGTATGACATTGGTAAGAAGATAATTGTATTATTTTTTTTAATTTAAAATTCCAGTTTATAAACAAACCATTATTACATTATGCTATTGAAGGTTTATGGCCATAACACAATTCCTAAGTGGGCATTATCATTTCCTCATTCATAATTACATGTAGTGACATGGACTACTTTGATTAGAGTTGCAGCCTAAAAAGGTGAGCGGCATAATTCATAGTCACTTTATTGGCATGAATTTATGGCCTGATCTTTGTATGGTTCTGGTTGTAGAATAAGTCAGTTTCCCCACTTTTGACAGCTAAAATTACATTATTTATACTTTTTTGATATTTATTTTTGGCACACTATTAATAATATTATATTTTATGTTTGAAAAAATCCTGGATCCACCCCTGTCTTTTGAGATGAGTAAGGTAGATTCAGACTACTCAAATCAGCATCTATATATAAAATTCTAAAAAAAAACCAATATATCTTGAATTTACCTTGAATCGCCACAGTCCATCTTCTTTCGATAGAGTGTGGCAGGGTTAAGGGAGCTTTTTGGCCCATTATAAACCCATGTGTTTATTTATCTCTTTCTTGAAGCATATAGTAATAAAGAACACATTTACAAAGTATTATAAATACAATATACTGTATAGGGACACATTTTAGCGAAATGATTAAAATCAGATCCCAGTGAGTTTATGTGTTTTAAATATTTGTTGATAGATGTATCAGAACACCTTAAAATGCTTGACCAACTAAGACAGATTGCTGTACTAGAAACACAATATCAAGAGAAAGAAACAAAAGAGATGGAACATGAAAAAGTATCTGTTGAAGGTAAACATAGAATTATAATTGAGTTGAACACATGTTTTCATCTTTGATGATTTAAGAGTGATAATTTTACATGTAGATTTACACTCAATCAATCTTTATTTTGCATCATTTTTTGTGCTGTGGTGTTACTGTTATAATACGTTATTTTATATAAATTCCTTTCATTTGATTTACCACATTGAACTCACGTTTTACAACATACTAATTTAGGCAAAAAAAAGAATTTAAATTAATTTGAGATCATTTGTATGATTTTGAATAATTAATGGGAACAACTCTACAAGACTGTTTTGATTGTTGGAAACACAGAATAGCCGGCCTTGATCAGTTTCAATTGCCTGGCAAAGTTTCGTAATGGTAGCCAAGTTAGACCTAGGATTTTTTGGGAGTTCGTTGACATAATTAACACTACAGTAGGTGTGATTATAAAATCCAAATAAATACAACATTTAATATTTAATAAAAAATTCGGTAAATGATAAAAAGTTATTTTCCAACTCTGTTCATAAACATTCATTATTCGTATAATAGTACATTACTCTCATTTTAATTTGTATGTTTTTCTCCAAAAATATAGCATGCCATAATTTTTGGTTGCAAAGTTCATACCAGTGTCCAAATATTTCTGAAATACAGTAAAACAAATTTCACTGATGACTTATTTTGTTTTAAATCTTACTAGGAATACGACATTTAAACTTTACATACATTAAAGAAGAATTTTGCCACTGGTATGATAAGAGGGATTCACTCAGTTTGCTGAAAACCTTGTACAAAGACCTTCTGCTCCCTCATATGCTAGACAAGGCATCTAGCACAATAGACCTGCTGGAATTCTTAATTGAATCTAATCATCTGACGAGCAAAGATCTCACATTGTTTTTCGACACCATCAATGCAACAGGAGAATTTGAATTATTAAGAACAATTCAAGAGGAAGTTGTAACATTCCCAAATGTCGAGGAGATTTCCGTTTCAAAATTCAGTAGTCACAGATGCATGTTGGTAGAATTTGGAAATAAGCTGACCACAAAAAATGTGGAATCCATCAGTGATCTTGTTAATGAGACACCAACATCTTATGAAGATAAATGGGGTCTGATTAATGATCTTGAAAACAGAAAGATCATCAGTGAAGGAAAGATGCAACTATTTATCGAGAAATTAGGTATCTTGAAGCTTGGAGAACCTGAAGAAGTTCTAACAAAATGTATGCATATTTTATGTTTGTTTTCTTCAATAGGACTTTAAAATTTGTAATTAGGATAATACTTATATTATTATGAAATCAATATTTTATTCATTACTAGTTCATCACTAATTAATAATAATATCTACAGTATTCCACATTTTACAAATTCTCTATTATAGATAAAAAAAAATAGGAGAAATAATTAAGTAAAATCTATATTAATTAGTATTTAAAATCACTTCATACTATTTATTTAATAAACATTACATTTCAGCACCATTTATTGTTTGATATCTCATGGCCTGTGAGAGCAATACCTGTCACTTATTGAGAGATTTCTAAAACAAAAAACCTACTTTTGTGATTCTGTAAACATATTTGTGCTACAATTAATGATTTAAAAATCTTAATATTTTAAATTTAAATATAGCAGATATGAATGATACATAAATTGTTTATAAAAATGACCTAATTTATCATCATTATCATTTCATATTTTCTCTTGTTTTATAATAGATGCGTCAGAAGATCCAGTTAAAACAAAGAAACCAAGAAAATCAAGTAAGAGTAAGTATACTGTAACCATAAGGTGTGTGAAAGTGAATTGTTCTGGGAGCTGAGTCTTTTTAAATTAAACGTCTGTAAACTGGAAAATTACCAGAAGCAGCAATATATTCACCAACAATTAGTCAATCTAAATCTGAGCTTGAAAAACACTGGAAACACCATTTACTGAAACCTATGAGAAAATTGGAATAAAAGGGACATTTAAAGAATTAAAGTTAATTTGTAGTATTTTCTCTTGTTTTATTAGACGAGTCAGAAGATCAAGTTAAAGCAAAGAAACCAAGAAAATCAAAAAAGAGTAAGACAGACAATAAATCATGTATTTTAATTTTAAATGAAAAACATGTAAACAAAAAATTATTATATTTTTTAAATATACTTTTTATATAATACATAAGTTTATATTTGATTTCTTTGATAGAGACAACATTAAGAGACTATGTAAGAGAAATGTTTGTAGAGAAAAAATGTTCTGTTAAAACAGATTTTGAGAAATCACCAAAAGAAATGGAACTAATTAAAGGTAATTAAAAAATATTAAATGTAACATTTATTGTTATTATTTATTGTTTAGAAATAAAGGAAAATAAAATGTTTTTATTTATATTTTGCTTTTTATTAATAAAATAACATTTAATTACAGAATATAAATTCTATACATCTAAAAATACACTATAAGAAGTGTGTGTTTATATTTTTTAAACCTATAATAGTTGTGCACATTTTACAGTTTTTGTTTCTTTTACATTGTTTAAAATTGTCATATATTAATTTATGCTGTGTATATCTTAAGCAATAAAGAAACTTTTAATATTGTAAAAGTTGACATGAATCTGGTAAATATATAAAATTGCTGCACACCCATTGTCTGGTTCCACCATGTCTTATTAATATAAAATGAATTCCTTTTACAGGTATTGATGATAGTGAGCCCTCAACTTCAATGAGAGATGAACATGCTGTAGATGAGATATGTAACTCTGTAAAAAGATTTTGCACTTGCATGAGACATGGTAAGAGCTTAAAAACAGATCAGGATGTCATAAAGATGATAAGTAGTATGAATCAGGAAGAAAGAAAATGGAAATACCCTAAATGGTGGGAATGGATTCAACAGAAATCATCAGAAGACATTGGTAAAATGCTAGCTCATGTTTTGATTGCTGTAAAAGATGAAGAGTATGTTTTTTCTAAAATCAGTGAATCATGTACTGATGATGTGGTGAAAGGTTTGTCTACTGAATGTAGTAAATACACCTTTAAATACAATATAGAAGCTTTTCATATATATGCAGGTAATACAGGTTGGTCTACATCATTTTTAATTCATTTGTTGATTAATGCACCACAACTCAAAATGCTTCAATTACGTAAGTTAACAGGTGAAGCTATGAATTATAGTGTTGGTGCACTATCAAAGAAAGGATTAGTGTTGGAATTAGAGAACCTTGATATCCATGATAATACTCTCAGTGACATCACAGGTTCTGTACTTGGCACATTACTGGCTATTTCGCCTAAACTGAAAACACTTAACATGAGTGACTGCAGGCTATCAGGTGTTATCATAGATGCTATGGTGAGGGAATGTGTCAATAGGAACCTAATGTTGGAATTAGATAATCTTAATATCAGTGAGAATACTCTCAGTGACATCACAGGTTCTGTACTTGGCACATTACTGGCTAATTCGCCTAAACTGAAAACACTTAACATGACTAACTGCAGTCTGTCAGGTGTTATCATAGATGCCATGGTGAGGGAATGTGTCAATAGGAAACTAGTGTTGGAATTAGATAATCTTAATATCAGTGAGAATATTCTCAGTGACATCACAGGTTCTGTACTTGGAACATTACTGGCTATTTCGCCTAAACTGAAAACACTTGACATGTACTACTGCGATCTGTCAGGTGTTATCATAGATGCTATGGTGAGGGAATGTGTCAATAGGAAACTAGTGTTGGAATTAGAGAATCTTGATATCAGTGTGAATACTCTCAGTGATATCACAGGTTCTTCACTTGGCACATTACTGGCTATTACGTCTAAACTGAAAACACTTGACATAAGCTACTGCGATCTGTCAGGTGTTATCATAGATGATATGGTTAGGGAATGTGTCAATAGGAACATAGTGTTGGAATTAGATATTCTTAATATCAATACGAATACTCTCACTGATATCACAGGTTCTTCATTTACCACATTACTGGAAATTTCTCCTAAACTGAAAAAGCTTGATATGGGTAAGTGTAAATTACCTAATGATATAGTGCAGGATATGAGGCAACACTTTCAGAGTATAAATGGTGTATTTTACTGTGAATTGATATAAAGTAGTTATTAAAGTGCAGCTTAATTTGACATTCATTACAACTGCATGATACAGGTACTTAGACGCATTTTCATTTTTAACTTGAGAACTATTATATATATATAAGAAATATAAATTGTAAATTACAGGAAAAAAAAAAACAAAAATGAACTGACATTACCTCGATATGAAAATTATTATCTTGTATATGAAAAATCAATATTTTATTATACTGACAAGACAAAAAAAAAACGAAAACGGATACGTCACACATTTGTGAAACTTTTGAGCTGATCCCCATTTCATATTCGTAAAGCGTATTCGTGTTGACGAATATCATCAGTCATATTCGTAACTACAAAACGAGTATAGTTTTTGATCTATTTTGCACATTTTGCATTTGAATCAGGAACGATTCATGATTATAATATAATTATAGATTTATTGAAAGTAATTTACTAAAGTAATTTACTAAAATGCTAGGTCAATTTTGATAAATAGCAGTTTTTAAAGTCCTCACTCACTTTGATGTTACGCTAGGCCTAGGCAGCCAAGCACCAAGCAACACGTACCCGCGCTTCGCTCAAATTTAACGCTCTCAATATTTCGTTGCCATGCGAAACAGATTTTTACTGGCTTACGAAAACGAATACGTGTGCGTGACGTATCTGTTTTCGTTTTCGTATTCGTAAGGTTGCGAAACCTCCCTAATGCCTGATTTTTTTTGCCAGCAATATGCTTTCATAGTAACTGTACATCATTTTGATTTACTTATGATAATGTTTGGTTATTTAGTTCTTGCATGTCGTTTTTCTAAATACTGTAATAATGTGAAACTTTAATTTTCCCAAAAGTTTTAAACTTAATAAAATCAGGTTGTTACAAATGGATGGGATATGTTTTTACTTTAATACTAATATTTGTTTGTTATCATAATCTTTGGTAATATAAATGTAAATTAAATCATGGTGAATATTGTATTTTAATATATGTCATATTATATATAAAATTGTTTATTTAATATTTTTAAACAATATGCCATATTATGTTTAAAATTCAATATTACCTTGGATTTAGTATTTTAAGAAAATTGCTAATGCAACCTAATATACTGCACACATAACATATAATTTATAATATGTCAGAATTAAGATTTTGATACAGTCTATTTTGATATGCCAGTATTTTTATAATTTGATGAGTCATCTTGAATTTAATTGTATGACAGGATTTGAATGTTGCTATGAGGGGCTTTTCATCGTGATCATAATTCTTCAACTATTCTTTCAATTTTTATTCACTGAAAACTGTACAACCATTTAGTTTTTAAAAATTGTTCTTTCTTTTTCTTGTGAATTATGTTTATTATTTATACCTCCATGGTTTATCTAAGTATACAAATGAATGACAGGTAAACAATATTTAATTGTTTCTAATTTTTATCTTTATAAATAAGCTAAATTCACACCAGAACGGAAGATGGCGCTGTTCATTTATTTTTATAATTTTCCATGAAGTTCTGTCTGCACCATCAAACTTTATGTGACAAAAGTTGATGTGCCCATATATGGCATATCACTACCATATTTGGGCGTGAAAGTGTAGACAGAGCTTCATGGAAAATTATATAAATTTGTTGTAAATGAAGTACAGTGATTGTTACTGTGCATTTTCAGTCAATAGCATATACTTGTGTTAATTGGGGCAGGGGGTTGTAAATGAAGTACAGTGGTTGTTACTGTGCATTTTCAGTCAATAGCATATACTTGTGTTAATTGGGGCAGGGGGTTGTAAATGAAGTACAGTGGTTGTTACTGTGCATTTTCAGTCAATAGCATACTTGTGTTAATTGGGGCAGGGAGTTGTAAATGAAGTACAGTGGTTGTTACTGTGCATTTTCAGTCAATAGCATACTTGTGTTAATTGGGGCAGGGAGTTGTAAATGAAGTACAGTGATTGTTACTGTGCATTTTCATTCAATAGCATATACTTGTGTTAATTTGGGCAGGGGGGTTGTAAATGAAGGACAGTGGTTGTTACTGTGCATTTTCAGTCAATAGCATACTTGTGTTAATTGGGGCAGGGAGTTGTAAATGAAGTACAGTGGTTGTTACTGTGCATTTTCATTCAATAGCATATACTTGTGTTAATTTGGGCAGGGGGGTTGTAAATGAAGGACAGTGGTTGTTACTGTGCATTTTCAGTCAATAGCATACTTGTGTTAATTGGGGCAGGGAGTTGTAAATGAAGTACAGTGGTTGTTACTGTGCATTTTCAGTCAATAGCATATACTTGTGTTAATTGAGGCAGGGGGTTGTAAATGAAGTACAGTGGTTGTTACTGTGCATTTTAAGTCAATAGCATAGACTTGTGTTAATGGGGCAGGGGGGTTGTAAATGAAGTACAGTGGTTGTTACTGTGCATTTTCAGTCAGCATATACTTGTGTTAATTGGGGCAGGGGGGTTGTAAATGAAGGACAGTGGTTGTTACTGTGCATTTTCAGTCAATAGCATACTTGTGTTAATTGGGGATGGGGGGTTGTAAATGAAGTACAGTGGTTGTTACTGTGCATTTTCAGTCAATAGCATACTTGTGTTAATTGGGGCAGGGAGTTGTAAATGAAGTACAGTGGTTGTTACTGTGCATTTTCAGTCAATAGCATACTTGTGTTAATTGGGGATGGGGGGTTGTAAATGAAGTACAGTGATTGTTACTGTGCATTTTCAGTCAATAGCATATACTTGTGTTAATTGGGGCAGGGGGTTGTAAATGAAGTACAGTGGTTGTTACTGTGCATTTTAAGTCAATAGCATAGACTTGTGTTAATGGGGCAGGGGGGTTGTAAATGAAGTACAGTGGTTGTTACTGTGCATTTTCAGTCAGCATATACTTGTGTTAATTGGGGCAGGGGGGTTGTAAATGAAGGACAGTGGTTGTTACTGTGCATTTTCAGTCAATAGCATACTTGTGTAATTGTGTTAATTGGGGATGCGGGGTTGTAAATGAAGTACAGTGGTTGTTACTGTGCATTTTCAGTCAATAGCATACTTGTGTTAATTGGGGCAGGGAGTTGTAAATGAAGTACAGTGGTTGTTACTGTGCATTTTCAGTCAATAGCATATACTTGTGTTAATTGGGGCAGGGGGGTTGTAAATGAAGTACAGTGGTTGTTACTGTACATTTTCAGTCAATAGCATATACTTGTGTTAATTGGGGCAGGGGGGTTGTAAATGAAGTACAGTGATTGTTACTGTGCATTTTCAGTCAATAGCATATACTTGTGTTAATTGGGGCAGGGGGGTTGTAAATGAAGTACAGTGGTTGTTACTGTGCATTTTCAGTCAATAGCATATACTTGTGTTAATTGGGGCAGGGGGTTGTAAATGAAGTACAGTGATTGTTACTGTGCATTTTCAGTCAATAGCATATACTTGTGTTAATTGGGGCAGGGAGTTGTAAATGAAGTACAGTGGTTGTTACTGTGCATTTTCAGTCAATAGCATATACTTGTGTTAATTGGGGCAGGGGGGTTGTAAATGAAGTACAGTGGTTGTTACTGTGCATTTTCAGTTAATAGCATATACTTGTGTTAACTGGGGCAGGGGGGTTGTAAATGAAGTACAGTGGTTGTTACTGTGCATTTTCAGTCAATAGCATACTTGTGTTAATTGGGGCAGGGAGTTGTAAATGAAGTACAGTGGTTGTTACTGTGCATTTTCAGTCAATAGCATATACTTGTGTTAATTGGGGCAGGGGGGTTGTAAATGAAGTACAGTGGTTGTTACTGTACATTTTCAGTCAATAGCATATACTTGTGTTAATTGGGGCAGGGGGGTTGTAAATGAAGTACAGTGATTGTTACTGTGCATTTTCAGTCAATAGCATATACTTGTGTTAATTGGGGCAGGGGGGTTGTAAATGAAGTACAGTGGTTGTTACTGTGCATTTTCAGTCAATAGCATATACTTGTGTTAATTGGGGCAGGGGGTTGTAAATGAAGTACAGTGATTGTTACTGTGCATTTTCAGTCAATAGCATATACTTGTGTTAATTGGGGCAGGGAGTTGTAAATGAAGTACAGTGGTTGTTACTGTGCATTTTCAGTCAATAGCATATACTTGTGTTAATTGGGGCAGGGGGTTGTAAATGAAGTACAGTGGTTGTTACTGTGCATTTTCAGTCAACAGCATATACTTGTGTTAATTGGGACAGGGGGTTGTAAATGAAGTACAGTGGTTGTTACTGTGCATTTTCAGTCAATAGCATATACTTGTGTTAATTGGGGCAGGGGGGTTGTAAATGAAGTACAGTGGTTGTTACTGTGCATTTTCAGTCAATAGCATATACTTGTGTTAATTGGGGCAGGGGGTTGTAAATGAAGTACAGTGGTTGTTACTGTGCATTTTCAGTCAATAGCATATACTTGTGTTAATTGGGGCAGGGGGGTTGTAAATGAAGTACAGTGGTTGTTACTGTGCATTTTCAGTCAATAACATATACTTGTGTTAATTGGGGCAGGGGGTTGTATGAAGTACAGTGGTTGTTACTGTGCATTTTCAGTCAATAACATATACTTGTGTTAATTGGGGCAGAGGGGTTGTAAATGAAGTACAGTGGTTGTTACTGTGCATTTTCAGTCAATAGCATATACTTGTGTTAATTGGGGTAGGGGGGTTGTAAATGAAGTACAGTGGTTGTTACTGTGCATTTTCAGTCAATAACATATACTTGTGTTAATTGGGGCAGGGGGGTTGTAAATGAAGTATAGTGGTTGTTACTGTGCATTTTCAGTCAATAGCATACTTGTGTTAATTGGGGCAGGGGGTTGTAAATGAAGTACAGTGATTGTTACTGTGCATTTTCAGTCAACAGCATATACTTGTGTTAATTGGGGCAGGGGGGTTGTAAATGAAGTACAGTGGTTGTTACTGTGCATTTTCAGTTAATAGCATATACTTGTGTTAATTGGGGCAGGGGGTTGTAAATGAAGTACAGTGGTTGTTACTGTGCATTTTCAGTCAATAGCATATACTTGTGTTAATTGGGGCAGGGGGGTTGTAAATGAAGTACAGTGGTTGTTACTGTGCATTTTCAGTTAATAGCATATACTTGTGTTAATTGGGGCAGGGGGGTTGTAAATGAAGTACAGTGGTTGTTACTGTGCATTTTCAGTCAATAGCATATACTTGTGTTAATTGGGGCAGGGGGTTGTAAATGAAGTACAGTGGTTGTGACTGTGCATTTTCAGTTAATAGCATATACTTGTGTTAATTGGGGCAGGGGGTTGTAAATGAAGTACAGTGGTTGTTACTGTGCATTTTCAGTCAATAGCATATACTTGTGTTAATTGGGGCAGGGAGGTTGTAAATGAAGTACAGTGGTTGTTACTGTGCATTTTCAGTCAACAGCATATACTTGTGTTAATTGGGGCAGGGAGGTTGTAAATGAAGTACAGTGATTGTTACTGTGCATTTTCAGTCAATAGCATACTTGTGTTAATTGGGGCAGGGGGGTTGTAAATGAAGTACAGTGATTGTTACTGTGCATTTTCAGTCAACAGCATATACTTGTGTTAATTGGGGCAGGGAGGTTGTAAATGAAGTACAGTGGTTGTTACTGTGCATTTTCAGTCAATAGCATATACTTGTGTTAATTGGGGCAGGGAGTTGTAAATGAAGTACAGTGGTTGTTACTGTGCATTTTCAGTCAATAGCATATACTTGTGTTAATTGGGGCAGGGGGTTATAAATGAAGTACAGTGGTTGTTACTGTGCATTTTCAGTCAATAGCATACTTGTGTTAATTGGGGCAGGGGGTTGTAAATGAAGTACAGTGGTTGTTACTGTGCATTTTCAGTCAATAGCATATACTTGTGTTAATTGGGGCAGGGGGTTGTAAATGAAGTACAGTGGTTGTTACTGTGCATTTTCAGTCAATAGCATATACTTGTGTTAATTGGGGCAGGGGGTTGTAAATGAAGTACAGTGGTTGTTACTGTGCATTTTCAGTCAATAGCATATACTTGTGTTAATTGGGGCAGGGGTTTGTAAATGAAGTACAGTGGTTGTTACTGTGCATTTTCAGTCAATAGCATATACTTGTGTTAATTGGGGCAGGGGGTTGTAAATGAAGTACAGTGGTTGTTACTGTTCATTTTCAGTCAATAACATATACTTGTGTTAATTGGGGCAGGGGGGTTGTAAATGAAGTACAGTGGTTGTTACTGTGCATTTTCAGTCAATAGCATATACTTGTGTTAATTGGGGCAGGGGGGTTGTAAATGAAGTACAGTGGTTGTTACTGTGCATTTTCAGTCAACAGCATATACTTGTGTTAATTGGGGCAGGGGGGTTGTAAATGAAGTACAGTGGTTGTTACTGTGCATTTTCAGTCAATAGCATACTTGTGTTAATTGGGGCAGGGGGGTTGTAAATGAAGTACAGTGGTTGTTACTGTGCATTTTCAGTCAACAGCATATACTTGTGTTAATTGGGGCAGGGAGTTGTAAATGAAGTACAGTGGTTGTTACTGTGTATTTTCAGTCAATAGCATACTTGTGTTAATTGGGGCAGGGGGGTTGTAAATGAAGTACAGTGGTTGTTACTGTGCATTTTCAGTCAATAGCATATACTTGTGTTAATTGGGGCAGGGGGGTTGTAAATGAAGTACAGTGGTTGTTACTGTGCATTTTCAGTCAACAGCATATACTTGTGTTAATTGGGGCAGGGAGGTTGTAAATGAAGTACAGTGGTTGTTACTGTGCATTTTCAGTCAATAGCATACTTGTGTTAATTGGGGCAGGGGGGTTGTAAATGAAGTACAGTGGTTGTTACTGTACATTTTCAGTCAACAGCATATACTTGTGTTAATTGGGGCAGGGGGTTGTAAATGAAGTACAGTGGTTGTTACTGTGCATTTTCAGTCAATAGCATATACTTGTGTTAATTAGAGCAGGGGGTTGTAAATGAAGTATAGTGGTTGTTACTGTGCATTTTCAGTCAATAGCATATACTTGTGTTAATTGGGGCAGGGGGGTTGTAAATGAAGTACAATGGTTGTTACTGTGCATTTTCAGTGAAAAGGACTTCCCTGGTATTTTGCATGTTTTTACATTCCAGTTTTAAATAAAATAGTACTATAAATAAAATGGAGCACCTTGGTATATTTTCAGAATGTAATATATAAATGTATATATGAATATGAAATAAAGACATACTTTAATTACCATAGTCTTTTCTGTAGTATCTTTAAATAGAAACAACATCTAATTTTGGGATTTATTTTTTATTTTCATTTGAGCCGCCATAATAAAAACACATCCCTCTGGGTAAAAAAAGTGAGTAAAGACGATGCTTAGCCGCCCTAACCCTTGTACTCAATAAAGATGTAGTAAGTTGTGAATTTAAGAGTTCATAAACTGGTGGCCGAAATAATCAGATCCCAAATTATTTTTATCTTTCTGGCAACAAATTCTAGCAATACCCACGGTAGGCCTACTTATTTAAAATGCTTAAGCTTTTCTATTAAATACATATAATGTTGTTGATTCTTTTAAATAATAATTTTAATGATGGAAAAAATGGTCAAATCTATTTCTGTATAAACTGATTTCATAAAAATTCAAGAAATTACTGAACAAAAAAAACTGAATGAAGAAATAATACCACAACCCAATTCTGTACAACGTTTTATGAAAGTACAAATAATATTAATGAAATGATTTCTGCGTTGTCTTTGGTTATGTTTTGGCTGGATGGACATTTTACTGTACAGTAGTTTGGGAGAGAAAGACCTTGTAATAGGCCTCCTGTACTATTTACATAAACATGATTGTAAAATACAAAACAATACAATCTATTGTAATGATGGATTGTCATTTTTATATTACATATGTTATGAAATATTTTGAAACAAAGGGTATGAATAATTAACGTTTCTACATTTTCGTTAAATAATTTCATTTAGTAGGAAGAAAAATGGCAAAATTTCGACCCTTTTATTTGTTGACATAACTAGTTACTATGGCTCTATAAGATGATGATAATACAATATATGCGCATATATGGCAATATTTTCGCATAATTATGACATTTTAAAAAGTGGATATTTTGGCCATTTTTCGAAAAAATCCCTGTACCTATAGTACAGGAAAATTTTCGAAAAATGGCTAAATTTCGAACCATTTATTTGTTGACATAACTAGTTACTATGGCTCTATAAGATGATGACAACACAATATGCGCATATATGGCAATCTTTGCATAATTATGACATTTTTTATAATGGATATTTTGGCCATTTTTCGAAAAAAAATCCCTGTACTATAGTACAGGGAAATTTTCGAAAAATGGCTAAATTTCGAACCTTTTATTTGTTGAAATAACTAGTTACTATGGCTCTATAAGATAATAACACAATATATGCGCATTTATGGCAATATTTTCGCATATATATATAAACTTTATTTAGACACGAGACTGATGTACAGCACAACTCGTTCAATCAACATTGATTGTTTTTACACAAGTTCGTGATACTGTATTACAAAAAAAAAAAAACACCGTATAAATACGAAAGAAACGAAAAAATTGAAATTGAAAAGAAACAAAATTACAGCAGAATCCCCTTCATCTGACACCTCTATTTAGGGTACACCATACCGGTACTTCCTGTGTAAACGGGAACCTGAAACGACACTGCCTTAGATTCGAAACATGGTATATACATACAGGATAGGAAATTCTAATTTCTGAAGAGAATTTCATAAATATGTATATAATATAAAACAAAACAACTTTCAATCGAAATTGACAAATATTTAGTACAAAAATAAGTTCATATCATTTTCAAGAAAATAACCTCTATATTGAATATATTCCTTTTCAAACTGGATGAAAACGTAAGATGATGTCGTCATCACGATAATATAATTGCACAACGAATACAACAGAGTTACTGTTTTAATATAGGACCGGAACAGATTTTACGGTTCACATTTTTTTTTTCAGTACTTAAAATTTAATAGTTATTATTATACTATTGCTTCCGTCGGCAAGACAAGACAAAAATAGCGAATAGAGGAGATTACCTTAAAAAATTGAAGCACTTCCTTCAATGACATAATATATAAACTTGACCTGATGATATGCTATATAAAGGATCTGGTAGGGTGGAGTAAAATCAAACAAGATTCACTGTGTAAATTGGTGGTTGATCTGTCTCTCCGCAAAGATAATAGGCCTCAGTGTGTAGTTATGCTGAAACAAGTGTAAGTACGTTTACTAATAGTAGTAATGTATCCGACTTCATTACTGCACTAATGCATTTCTTTAATTCAATATTGTATATATGTTTGATTGTTATTTGTACCACAAGCGACTTCTACGGGAGTGTTGTACTGTTAAAGTACCGCAATGTTTAGGCCTATTATGATTTATTCTGTTTATCAATGATTTTTTTAAAACACACATTCAACAGCGTTGACCAATTACAAGATGGTGGATGAATCCACCAACTGACGAAATATTTGGTTAAAAAGTAGGCCATATTTTAAATTAGGTAGGCTTATTAGGCCTATTATGATTTATTCTGTTTATCAATGATTTTTTAAAAACACACATTCAACAGCGTTGACCAATTACAAGATGGTGGATGAATCCATTCATTTAAAAGTATAGCCTACAAAATCCAGTACATTTCCAAGGCGTATTTTATAGTGGATTTATTGATTTAGGTTCATGCAATTTTATTTATTATTTATATATTATTATTTTATTTACTTTGATTAGTTTCATATTGTGAAACTGTACGAAGACTATACCATTATAAATAACTATACTAAGGTACAATATTTTAATAACAAATTTCATATAATTTTAATTAATATTTGTCTTGTTTTTGTCTGTTTTTGTAAATATTTTAAAATGTTCCTATATAGACTATTTATAGCGTTTCAGTGATGATGAGAAAGACACACACACACTTACAAAATAGTACGGTAAAATAGTATTTAAGCGTAAACCTGTTTATAAAAATTATATTACGCTATGTCTACAAAGTATCAAACTTTATGTGACATATATGGACATGATGTCATCAATACCTTAGATTACGTAATGTGTCATCTTTTCTTCAAAACATATTTTTCTGAATAAATAACAATAGAAATATAAAGATAAAGCTCTGTATACACTATCAAACTATAGTTTGACAAAAAAGTGTGATATGCCCAAGTATGGTAGTGATATGCCCAAATATGGTAGTGATATGCTGAAATATATGGTAGTGACATGACATCATCATGTCCATATATGTACAGATACAATGTAGACAAAGCTTAACGAATAAAACTCTGTCGCGTAGGGTAGGGCCTAGGAGAAAATGTCGGCGGAGAATGTGTCTGGGAAAGTGGGGAAAATGTCACGACGAAAAAATATGTTTCAAGGGGGAAAAGGCCGACAACGTATGAATAACGCTTACTTACGTGCACCATTCGTTCTATTTAAAAGTAGGGCAATGTATGCCAAATACGAGATGTTTTTATGTCTTGTGATTATCAAGGTAATAATTAATCTCTTACTAAGTACATTATAAGATAAGAATGTGAAGAACCTTATTCAATGAATCAAAGTTTTA
The DNA here is from genome assembly GCF_963402885.1 of Antedon bifida. Lineage (NCBI taxonomy): Eukaryota > Metazoa > Echinodermata > Crinoidea > Comatulida > Antedonidae > Antedon > Antedon bifida. Next base: position 7,435,087 of record NC_136235.1, on the reverse strand, counting down.
TAAGCGGATAAAAATACAATGAAAATATTAAATTTCAAGGTTAGAATAGATGCAATGATATAGACTGAATAATCTTAGATTATGTGTTTACGTGTCATACGCTATAGGCTATCGAGAAAAAAAACTGTGGCCGGTGAACTACATTGTATTTAAAGTTGTTTCTGTGATCTCTGTAAATTATATAATACAACCAAAACCCGAAGTGTGATTATATTATCAAGAACAATAATATACGAACGATTGGTCACTGACGTGGAAAAGAAAAGTAAATGATATTAAAGATAAAAAACTTAAACAGCTAAATTTCAAACTATTGCATTGTATTATTCCTACCAATAGAAGGCTCTTTAAATGGAATATTAATAATACAGACACTTGCCTGCAATGCAATGTAATAGAAGATGATAAACACTTCTTTTACCAATGTACTGAAGCAAATGATTTATGGAAATACATTAATGTTTATACCACATATAAGTTTGGAATTGAGGCAAACTTTCAAAATATTGTACTCGGTACCGGAAACAGATATGTTGACCACATGTTCTCTCTTGGATGCTTCTGTATCTATAAAGCACACATTTTGAAAAAAGTAAAGAAATGGAATTATGGTTCACTTTCTCGCCTCTTTTTGGCAGAAAAAAATAATAGGTTATACCTTAACCGACTATTATAATACGGTATATTCTACAGAGGTTTATATAACGCTGTACAATGACAATAGGTGGTTAAATCTTTATATAGAATTATTTTAAAAAAAATGAAAATAAATGAAATAAATATTAAAAACAAAACGAAACGTAACATATAAGTAAGCAACAATTATAACCATGAGACATAAAACTAAAACACAAGAGTAAGGAAAGAATTTTTAAAGCTTACTATAACTATTTGAATTTTATATTTTTATTTATGTTCTTATTGTAAAAAAAAAAAAAAAAAGAATTAAGAATAATAATTGTATTGCATTTTATATATTGTAAATATTTATTCATTTATATACCTTTGTCGTGGGTATGCATGTGTGCAATCATGTACTCGAATATATGCACTTGTGTGTTTTGTACAAAGACATAGACCTATTGTAGAAAGGATTAGTTAAAATAAAAGAAAATAATGAAAAAAGTGGATAATACATATAAAAGTATAAAGTATATATATATATATATATATATTTGACCGAGTTGTTTCGATCAAATCGTACTAAAGATAAAAGAAAGTACAAGAAAGTAACAGAAAAGAATAACAAGGGAATATATATTTGGATGAAGTGTAAAATCATTGTATTGATCATTTGAGAATGAAATGAATAAAATAGTGGTTAACGCCACAAAAGAGAAAAAAAAAAACAATAATATATTGTCCTGTAAGTGATAATAGTTTTTAGCAACAAAAGTTTATACCACTTGGTTTTATCAGGGAAGAGTTCTTCCCTGGTTTTATTTCCTTTATTTTATTGTCTTGCCTACTTTACGAAACCACTAGGGCCTATTGAAATTAAACAGATATCATAAACTTTCATACAGTAGTTTATATGAAACTTGTATCTTCTTGTATTTTAATATTAATTTTAACAAACAAAATGACTCAATCAAAGCAAAAAATTAACGAGAGGAGGAGCCTATCTTTTGTAACTAATTGGTTACTTAAAAGTATTCTTTCACCCTTTTGTACTCTGTTATTCTGTTTAGTTGTTAATTTTACTCATTTGTTCTTGAGAATGGTTCCATGATGGCTCCGAAACCTCGATCTTTTTTGTCATTTAATTTTAGTATTATTTAACGTTATATAGTAAATGTCTCTTAATTCGTAATTTGGTATTTTCACAACAAATTCTTATCCTTTTCATTGATCCATTTCGTAAGAATTGTTTATAGGAGGCATGTGTAGGCCTATATTTCATTTCCATTTTAGTAGAAATGGGTAATAGGAAACACTCGTGTTACTATGTATTATATAATGAGACCTTGCACCGAATGTTGAAAATTAATTAGGGTGACATCATACTGAAATATATCTAAATATTGCAAAATCAAAAAGTAAGGGTCTAGCTCTATATTGCGGAATTTAGCCATATAATCGACGGGAAATCAAATAATCATGTTTGTTTGAACCTTGTGCTTACTCCAATAAGATTCCAACATGTGTATTCAGAATCCGGGTTTTGCTGATGACGGTCAATTAATTTAAAAGTACGAAAGCTTAACGCCAGACTGTTGTCGTGTGAAGGAGAGGTCAGATAAATGGCCATTTTACAAATAACACAAAAACATTTTACTATTACACAAACCGTATAAGATTAAGTTAAGTTCCTAAAATTAATTCCCTCTTTTCAAACCCGCCTTTTCAAAATCTAAGGAATCTAAAGTTATAATTGACAGTTTCAACTAAAGTATTTAATAATAGGCCTAACTAACGATTATCTGCTATTCTGGAATCGTTTTAAGTTAAATCTTCGTAGTACTGATATCTTCAGTTCAATATTGTGGATTTGTATCTCATTACATTAAACGTCAAGTTGAGAAAATCAAACATAATGTTGTCAAGCTGTCACGCGAGCATTTACTTATCACGAACACTTCGAGTTGTTTGTTTATTTTTATTAGTATTATATTGGCCAACTTTACTTTGTTTATTTTTAGTCGCGTGGACGCGACTCTATAGTTCACTATGTCGGTCGGTCGGTCTGTCTGTCGGTCCGGTATCAGTATGCATTGTAGCACGCGACTTAATGGCTGTTGGCCTTGTTAGTCTACAGCTCACTATGTCGGTCGGTAAACACTAACTCAAATTTGCGCACGCGACTGCTGCAGCCATGTATATGGCCTTTTTAATGTGACTGTACATACAAAAACAACAGCGGATCATTTTACTCATACTTTTATTTTTATGACAACTTACTAATCCCTAATACTGTCCATTTTCACAGGTTACTTTTACATGATCCAATATTAAAGTGAAACTCGGACAATTTCTGATAGGTGTACAGTAGGCTACTCCAAAGACACCCAACCTTATACAGAAGAAGAACGTCGTATTTTACAAACTCTACAAATTAAATTATCAAGCCTAATTATGCTCTACAAACAAATCATATCGCTGGTAGTTGGACTATTATTGATGGTAGGGGCTGGAATTGGAATTCCTGTGTACAACCCACACATTGATCATTCACTATATCTGCCAAATGGTAATCCGTCGTTTAGCTCCTCAATAATCGAACGTTTGTCATCACGCTATTGGGCAAACCCTGCACGAACCCATAACTGCCAAAATCAAGATGGTCTGAAACAACAGCAAGATGGAATTCCATTGGAAAATTCTGAAGAGCCGAGTAGGCAATCGAACACAGCGTTTGCTACACATGATATTACCGGACTGCTGGAAAACACTGCGGGGGATCCCTCTGCCCAGCCAACAATTATGACACTCACTGAAGACCAAAAACTACAAGTTCTTAGCACTTATGGAAGTTACTTTAGAGCAAGTCCGGTGATTACAGAGATCGAATCAGATATTGTTCCAGAAATTCCAGACATTGGCCATTTCATTCCACCAGATATACCTCAATTTGCTCCAAGTACTCGGGTCGAAGTTTGTCCTCGAGTTGAAAACTGGGAAACACTTTTCTTGGCGGAAAACAAAGAAGGAAAATTGGTCCAAGTTGTACAGGTGAGTTCGCTTTATAATGGGAATAAGTATTCTAGAGTTTACCAGCAGTTGTCGATCCTATAATAGACTAGGAAGGTACGATTTGTGACGATCTAGGGCTATAATGTACCTCCTACGTACGTCGTTGGTAGTCGTCACGTTTAGACCTAGTACGCCAAAACAGCGAAGAATCGAGTGGGGATAAAGGCGTTCTAATGTACACACATGCGCATAATGAATTAACATGTACCGTAGTTGTATAGGTCCTAGCAAAGAATGTATAAGTCTTTGGTCCTTGCTAGGGCTAATCAGGATTATTGCAATTTACAGAGCAAGATGTTTACTTTATATAAAGAACTGTGACATTTTTAAATGTTACCTCATTAATCCAACTATGATACCTAAACACAAACCTACTTTATGCTAAAATTTAAAACAAATAAGGTTTTGTTTAATATGACAGGTTATAAAAACAGAAACTCACAAGGTAAAGTATATTTGTATACTATATAATTATATGTTATATTGTTCCCACGTAGTTTCCAGACGACGGAATGGAACAATGGTTTTTAAATGAAGAGTGTTCTTCGAGTGTTTCAAGAGTAGTCAACAACGTGAGCTGTGACGTCAGGAGCCGTTTAGTCAGAGCAATTGTTGTAGATCGAGCTAGTAGCCGTATTACTCAACAAGAGATACGAGTCAACAGCTGTTCTGCTCACACTTTCTTATAGGCCTAACATTATCTTTATTACTGATATGACATTAGCATTACATTTTGGACTTTAAATAATGAAAACAATAAACGATAACAAACTGGTTTAGTTGAAAGACTACCGCTCTCCTTACTGCTCCGCTTAATTTCTCAATGAAGGTTCTTCCAGTTGTCTTACCCCTTACAATTTCTTTAGTTTTTCTAAAATGTGTGCGTTTTAAATTAGTTGCTAATTATTGGAATTTAGTTTCTTAAAGACTCGTAGAATAAATTCGAGCAGTGATGGCTTAATGGTTTATACCGACATAATCCACACAGCAGAAGAATCTTTAAATGCTAAAAAGTTAGGCGTCAGTCGTAACAGTCAGGCCTAATAGTAGCCAGCGATGTAACGTACCTTGACAAATATATGACTAAACCATACAAATAGAAAAAGTAAGATAAATTACCGTAGGCCAACACTAGGCATACTGACTTTCATTCATCAGTAATTGTATTGCAACCACGGTCATTATTGCTGTTACGACAAAATAAACCGTTAATGAATGTGCCGTGTAATATTGGTGTAATTGCAATCATCTTTGTAGGACCTTTTTTTTTATATAGAAAACATTCTATTTATTAAAATTAGACAAGTTATTTATTATACCAAATGTATTTTAGAAAATTATTTATTTCATAATCTAACAATGATTCATGAATAATATCGTATCATACACCTTGATTATAGTTATACTTCATTGTACAGTTGGTAACCTTACCGCAATCGCGTCGCAATCGATCGATTATTAAGTTAATTATATAATAGTGTTCGCCTGGTATTGATGTTGTATGTGTCTGTACTAGATGTTTACGTTTTATTTAATCGTATGCGTCTACAAATGTATTTAGATTGCAAGATTATAATAAATGTAGTAGTGGGTAAACTAGTTTCCTTTCTGAATACAGAGAATTTTATCTTTGATTTAAGACCGTCGTACCGATTGTTGAATCTAAATAATAGGAAAGTAGAAGATCCAACTTAAAGGTTGTGCGAAACCATACATACTTCCAAAAGGACGTAAAACTAAAATAGAAAAAAAAACCACACACTATTAGATTATAATAATAAGGGTGTGGGGGACGTGCAGAGGATCCTAGACCCATCAACGACAAGATTTGTGAATGTGTGGCTGATCGGTCGCTTCGATCATCGAAGTTCAGTTCATAGATCCGAAAAACAATGTTATATTAAATTAAGACAACTGGTGGAATTATATGGTAGTTTTATTTTATACCATCATTTATAGAAAATATATACATCGGCACACTCTATGATTCAGAAAGAAAAAAACAAACGCTGGTTTAATTATCAATGATCAAAATTACACAAATTTGAAATATTTTGATAAACAATTGGGAAAAACCAGTATTATTGCACAGTTAATCATTCACGAAAAATAAAAATTGAAATAAACAACATTGAATTTAAGTCAGGATTATGTGTCGGAATCTGTGAGCACCTGTGATTTGGAAAACTTGTCTTTCATTCAACTGGGCCCCGATTATTTGTTGTATTCCCCAGGATGAAGAGTGTAATCATTGAGGATTATTGGTCTCTAAATATACATTGGCATTAATGACTCGCATTGGTATTCATAGTGTAATTTTCCTAATGCTTGGTTCCCACTAGAAGGTAACGCAAGCGAGTTGACCAATGTAGTAAAGCAAGCGAGTTGACCAATGTAGTAACGCAAGCGAGTTGACCAATGTAGTAACGCAAGCGAGTTGACCAATGTAGTAACGCAAGCGAGTTGACCAATGTAGTAACGCAAGCGAGTTGACCAATGTAGTAACGCAAGCGAGTTGACCAATGTAGTAACGCAAGCGAGTTGACCAATGTAGTAACGCAAGCGAGTTGACCAATGTAGTAACGCACGCGAGTTGACCAATGTAGTAACGCAAGCGAGTTGACCAATGTAGTAACGCAAGCGAGTTGACCAATGTAGCAACGCAAGCGAATTGACCAATGTAGTAACGCAAGCGAGTTGACCAATGACATTAGACAGTTCAAATAATCCATTGCTTGTGATTGGTCAAATTAGTGGAAATCAAGTTTAAAAGAAACAACGGAACTGCTCAATTACAAACACTACTGTAGCTAGGCAGTAATTACACTCTTCCTTGAGCTAGGTATTTGTATATACGACTAAAATTGAACAAAACAGCTTTTATTTTGGACTAAAATTACAGTCCTTCCTTCTGGATAATCTGCGTTCATCAGCAAATGATTTCTTTTGCGATGGAGAGACTAAAGGAGAACTCAATAGCTGGCTCAGACCTCTGACAGACAATGGAGTATGTTTATTATTCGGAGTTCCTCTTGGACTTTTATAGCTTTTTGGAGTCTCATGGGAAAGGTGTTCTTCTGTAAAAACTTCATCCCCATCGACGGAAGAAAAGTTACTGATTTCAGAACAGCTCAAGTCAACACCGCAACTGGAGAATGCTGATCTGCCTGAGGATGTTGATGGCATGTTTTGTGTCTTTCTCCTTGAAGGCTTTCTAAAAGGCGAGATATTATTGTGCTGCATTGCTGTACCAGGAATTTGTAATGTATTAACAGGTATTCGTTCTTCTTTGGCTTCTGGTTGGGACTGGTAATGGTCAAATGAACTACCCGCATTTCGAAAATCTGGAGTTTTCTTTCTTGAAATCTTCTGAGGCTTTTCTGAAGAGTTCTCTTCCCGAGAACGCTTTCTTCTTAAGCTATAAGTGGGTGTTAACAATGACTGAGATTTTACTTTTTGTACTTCACTTACATCACAATTTTTTGGAAAATCAATCTCTGAGTCTGAATCTGAATCTAAACCTTCAGCAGATATCAAGGCAACCACATCAAGATTCTTTCTATCTACATCTGTAAATAAATTATCAACAAATGGGATCAAATCTTCCTCATCTTCTGTAGAACTGGAAAAACTACAATGAATATTCTTTGAATTATTCCTGGATATTGGTAATCTTCTTCTCGACTTTGGTGGTGTCTTATGCTTTTCTTGTACTTCATTGGCTTTCCGTTTTGAATTACTTCTAGTTAATCTTGTACTCTTTGAGCTACAGTCTTTAACCTTGCTGGAGGAACCAGTAGATCTTGGTGTAACTCCCTCAAAGGTTGGAGATTGTTTATGCGTTTCTATCCAGACAGAACCTGTGTTGGTGGAAGGTTTAGCCTTACATGATGGAGATGGGGTTTTGTGAGCAATTGGGGATGGTGTGCCTGATCGCACCTTTTTTCTTGGCCAATTATCAAAAGTTTCCAATTTAAATCTTGGTGATACTCCAACTTTCAATTCAGTAGAAGGAGAATCAATTTTATTTAAAATTTCCGATGTATGTGATTCTTTTTTGTTTGCACAAAGTTTATTTGTTTCTTCAGTGTTAATTTCTTGTTTTACCGAATCAGACTGTTTTGCCTTTTCTTCTGAACCATGACTCTGCAATGAATTTCTAGTTTTCCTGGGCGTTCTCAAGGGTGTTCCAATCGGGCTTTTAAATGGAGAAACTTCTGACTTGATATCATTTTGCACGCTTGTCAATAACTCTTTTCGTGATGGACTAAAGGTGAGGCACTTTTTGAATTTGGTTGGGTCTTGTTTATTTGGAGTTAACGTAATTTTTTGTCTTGTGTTATTACTAGGTGAATCCAAGCCTTGTAGAGGAACTTTCCGAATACCTTGTAATTTTTCAGGGCTGAAGATTTCACTTAAAAGAAACTTGGATGGACTTTCTTGAACTATTTCAGAATCTTTAGACTTATTAATATCTTTGAAGTTGGATACATTTTCTGAGAGCCTAGTAATATGAGGTGTAATTTTTGCTTCGTCTCCTCGAATACGAGCACCTAATGTTAAAGCCTTAGCCAAGTTGCGAGAGTCTTTTTTATTTGTCTTTGAATAAAATGACCTGGTGCGTTGTCGAGTGTTTGAAGCCTTAATACGAGGACTTGATCGGACACCTGTAAATAAAAATGACAATAAATGTTTGGAAGCAATTGTTTTGTGAACAATACGAAATTACAGTTTTTCAACACTTGAACATGGGTGAGTCCACAACAGTTAATCTTTGTTTTAAAAGAAAATTATAGATGATGTTGAAAAATACTCAATAATTTTTTATCTAAAAAATTGATTTTCCTATGAAAATGATTCACAGTTATTCAAATCTAACTAGGCTTAGTTATGTTAAAATCTATATTTAAGACCTGCAAAATGTTGATTACATATGAGATTAAATGCTGGGATCTACAGTATTTTCTCTTCATTACCTTTGACTTGCGTTTCTTGCATTGGTTTCACAGGCGATTCTTCTATTACTTGAATGAGTGTGTCTGCTTTGTCTTTCTGTCTTTGTCTGAAAACGTAACATTTTACATAGATGCTACACATTTTACAACCAACATTTAAACATAAATTATTCAAGAAAAGGCAGAGTTTTAGTATAATAATGTTTCTAGAAAACAACAAAGAAGTAAAAAAATGTTTGCTAGGCCTAGGCTAGATGAACCTAGGCTAGGCCTACCTACTACAGTACATACCTAGGTCTAACAAGATTTTGGCCAAATGAAAAAAAGCTATAAATTCCTAAATATTGTCTTTCTGTCACATAATATAATTAACCAATAAAATGGCAAGTATACACTCAGGTGTTATAATAAAAAATAGCTAATGAAATAAAATAGAACCCACCTTGCTCTTTCCATCTTCTCAAGCATAGCAGAGATAACCTGTCTTTTGCCAGGTGTTTCCTTTACTGTCTTTGTTTTCAAGACAGCTCCTGCTCTAGAACAACCTCTTCTTGGGCTTTTCCTAAAGAATGCACACAATAACATTTCAGATTTTTTAAACAAAGTGCGATTCCATAAACAGGATATTGTTTGATAGTAATTTTCATTGCAAGAATTTATTTAAAAAATGTTATTTAGATAATTTTTTATTTCATCTCTGATTTTACATTTTAATGAAGAATCCATCTTGAAAAGAAGCCCATCTTAAAAGAAGCCCACCCAAAGAGTTTGAGGTTTTACGGTATTTTATTATCTTAAAAGACAATCTTTAGCCTATTACAAGATCAACCAAAGAAACCTATGTTAAGAAATAATAATAACAAATGAATGAAATAAATAATAGGGAACCTTTACCAAGTTGTGGTCTGCATAACTGCTACTGATTTTCTGCGAGTAAGGCCAGGTTTATTTTCAACATTGTGTTCTTGACTTTCACCCATAAATAAATTCCTCCGTACTTTCTTTGTTTCATCCACAACTATAAAAACAATTGTTTTGATTGTTCTAGTTAAAAGATGTTATGGCTCCCAAAAACATTAAATATGAAGATTAATAAAATCAAACTTTGAATAGGCCATTTTGCAGTTTTAATTAACTTTATACATAAAACAAATGAAAAAAAAAAAATGTTCACTTATAAAAAGACAAAATAAAGGGTTACATTTAATGAAAAACTCTTGAATAAAAGTTTTTTCAGGTTAATAAGTCCAACTAAAATGGACATTCAGCAAAAAAAAGAAAATAGGCCCTCTTTATCTTTAATAAACAAATACATTATTACTATAAAGTGTAAGAGTTTTCTTTAGAATTTTATGTGTGCGTATAGAAAGTTTTTTGATAAAGTAACTTCTAGACAAACATACCTGGTTTTTTCTTTCTCCTTTCTCTAGATTCCTTTGGTTTACTTTCATTTTTCTTTAAATCAACTGATATTGTCCTTGTAGGTATGTTGGCAATGCTTGGTAAGCGCTTCAGTCCTCTTGGCCTATGGTAGACATTTTCGACAAATAAAACGAGAAAATAAAATAAATGTGATATGCCCATATGGACATATCACTATACCATATTTGGGAACATCACACCTTTTTTTTTTTTTTTTTTTGTAGACAGAATTATAAAGCTCTGTCTACACTATCAAACTTTATGTGACATAAAAATGGGAGTTTGATAGTGTAGACAGAGCTTTAGATAACTTAAAAATTATAATGAAACATAATTGTACCTGTTGGGCACAGAGCCGGTAGTTTCCAGGGAGCTAACAGACCCATACGATGATGACGGTGGAGGTTGGATGCTCATCAGGTCTTCAATAGTTGGAGAACAGAGAACACTGGGAACAGGCTGCATCAATCCTTCATAGATTCCAACCAACATGTATGGCACAGTATCTGTGTAACTAAGAAACAAAATATTACATTCAATATATTATGGCATCCTCTATAGTTTGGACATGCTTTCATAAAACGTCTTTATATTTCATTTTTCCAAGTTGAGTGGTCTGTCAAATCATAAAATCAGACAAATGAAATGACATCTGTTTACACTTACTTTGGTAGCATTTTTTCTTTTAAGAACACCGTCAATTTGTTGTGATCAGCTAAGAATGGGATAGTTTGTAACATTGCAACCATCTAAAAATAAAGAATAATTAAAAAGAAATAAATTATGAGTTGACGGTTTAAATTAGTAATTTCAATGGATCAATTATTAAATGTATTCCACTATAAATTAAATATGTATGTTGTTAAACCTACATTTTTTTTACCTAATTTAAGGTTACACACTACATTTTATGTAAAAATAAATACTACTATATGAACGATATACGAACAATGTTTTTTCGTCTTTAAACGGTTAAAGTGTGAAAAATAAGTCGATTCTAATAATTTTAGGGGGTCGGTATAAATCCCAACATGCATCGTGCACGGATCGATATTTTCATATTGTGATCTGATGAACCCCTTCGACCGACTACGAGAGAACTTTTGACGCGAGCTAATTAGGTAGTGCATTGTTTTTCTCTTTTCATCATAATCTTAGAACGCACATTTAAGACAAGAAATGACCTGGTTTCACGTTTTTAAAGTTATATATATATGCATTATTTTTACAAAATGTCAAAAATTGCAGGTCTAGTGTCTTTAAAGAATAATAAGTATACCTTTCGAAAAGATATAGGATCGTTACCCAGTATGCTAATCTGCCTATTTGGTGTGTGTCTGTAGAAGGCCTAATTCTCAGTTTCAAGTTAAGCCTGATGACGATCATAATTACATTTACATTACCTCATCAACAACATTCTGAAGCGCCTCTGGTAAATCGCTTTCCTTTTCACTATCACTAGACACATTATCTTCATTGCTGGTATTCAATCCTTTATTAATCAAACCATCTCTACTCATCCGGTTGAGGATGTCAGTAGGTGACAGAGCTTCCATTTCAAGCTGCAAGACAACCTGGAGAATAACCTCACAGATTCTCTCTTCTACAGACGCCTGTTTATGTTCATCTTTTTGATACTTTTCTCTTAGTTGTTTGCTGGACAACACTAGGGAATCTTTTATTATTTTCTTTGTTTCTTCGATTGTATCTTTGTTACTTTGATGGACTTTCATGTAATGGTTTGAAATGGATACAATAGTCTGGGCAAACAAACATGGACAGGAATCCTGTAAAGAACAAAACCAAAAGTCTGTATTATTACTATCCTACAGTTTTATTAATCTAACCAATTTGACAGTGTCATCCATCATTGAAATACCTTATTATACCGTTAATCACTCCCACTTAAACACCCCTGGACCAACTTAGAACCAATCGTTACCCTCACAGATTACGTAGTGACATATGTAAATGAACCGAAGCCAATATACTCCCAAGTATATGTTACGACAGCAAAGCGAGTAAAGAGTCTTCCTTACAAAGTACCTCATAACAACATTATATTACATGGTGGAAGACCCAAATTTTACAAGGAAAAGAGCGAGGAAACCAAAATTTACAAGAAAATTAACATAAAGACAATTGAAGCAGAAAATAAAAGCAAGAGACAATTTCTTGAAACAGAACAAGAGACGAAGACGAAGAAAACCAGCCACCAGTCAGATAATTGTTTGATAGGAGAAAACCGAAAATTACACGAAGACAAGCTAAAATTTATATTTTAATCAGACAAGCAGAGTTTTTTTTTTCAATTAAGCAGTTAACTGGATCAAGAGAAGCAGAATTTTTTTTTTCAAGACAGCATTTTAACTGGATCAAGAGAAGCAGAATTTTTTTATTTCGTATAACCGTTTGATGAAGATAAAGAAGATAATCAAGGAAGACACAAGAAGACTCAAGACGGAAAACAGAAGCAAGCGGACAAGAACGTTTCGTTTGGACACTTTCAAGTTTTTTTTAGAACGTTTTTTTTTTTAACATTTACTTTTTTTTAATTTTGAACTTCGAGCATTTGAACATTGATGAACACCTTTCGCGTTTTTTTTTAGTTCGTTGTTTGAAAATTTGAACATTGATGAGCACTTTTAACATTTCTTTAATTCGTTGTTTGAACATTTGAACATTGTTGAACACTTTTTTTGCATTCGTTTTAATTGGATCCGAAGCATTAGGGTAAGTCAAAGCCATTTTGATTTTTTGATTTGTAACCTTGATTGAGGAGTGCGAGTTTACATATATATACACTAAATTGTTTTTGAAATTTTGATTAATAAAATTATAAAGTATGGTTGACGTTGATAACGAAGTAATTGTAAATGAGCCCGCCCATCCTCATCCCGTGCCCCATTTAAGACAAACGGATTTTCTGCCCAAAAGATACGATGGTTCCATCACCGATCACGATCAATGTAGTGCACACTACTTATCATTCACCGATTACCTCGAAGCCCACACTTTAGAAAACCCTGCAAACAATGCCCAACTACTTAATGTCATAAGTATATTCAAACGTAGCCTTCAAGGCCAAGCTAGACTATGGATAGAAGGAAAGCAGTTCGATTCCCTAGAATCCTTAAAAACCCAATTCATTAACAGGTTCAGTAAGAACAAATCAATCTATGCTCACATAAGAGAATACGATACTATTACTTATAATACCGGCGACAACGCCGAAAAACACTTAACCAAAATCAAACAAGCCGCAGACAGAATTGGTTACGCTGACCAGCAGATCAAAAATAAATTTATTTCGACCCTTCCACCAAAATGCAGAGCAGCAGTTGCCATGTCCACCCCAATCGATGCCACTATTGATAATATCGTAAATAGCGCACAAAACTACTTTGACCTTTCCGTCGATGATTCCACACGGGAAGTTTCATTCAACATCAAAAAGGAAACAGATAATAGTCTCGAATCGCTCCAACATGAGATTAATTCTCTTAAGTTAGATATGGCCACAACAAAACGATCTCTTAATGATGATACTCGACGCTCACGTTCCCCCACCCGAAATTATGTCCCAAGACGAAACCGAAGCCCAAGTCCCTACAAACCCCGATTCCAAACCCCAAGATATAATAATAGACAACCTCCCCCAACCTGTTATTACTGCGGGAAGTCAGGCCACATAGCAAGGCACTGCCGACAACAAAACCGCTCATACGGAAATTATCCCCCGCCATACCCATACCAACAGTCAAACAATTATTACCCTAGCCACCAGCAGGATTTTTAAAAAGGGGACTAGATGCCGCCTATAATCTGGCCCCCCATACTAAAAACGACAATTTTAAGGCAAAATACTTAGGGAATTCAGATAAGATTGACTTGTTACTTAAAGATGTATTGTCCCTTTGTCAAATTCCAAAAAAATAAAAAATAAAAGATTTCGAAAAAAAGTGGGTCATTTTGAAGTATCATAATAGTTGTTAACTTTCACCAAAAATTAGTCGAAAAAAAAATCATTTAACTGAAATACAGACGTTTTTTGGTTCAAAAAATAACTTTGACTTCCAGTCAAAGTTTTCGATCAAAACATATCTCATAATGCAACGCGCTTATTTGGCTACTCTGTATGCATAATCATAAAACTTCCTCGCGATCTGTGTGAAAACACCTTCTCAACCGTGACGAGTTGTAAACAATCCTAATTAGCATCATGCATAATGTATAATCATGGTTTGAAATCTTTGTTTACTTTCGCTCACGATAATTTTCCAGAAGAAATGTAATCAGGTTAATTTACCTGTTAATTACGTAAAATTGTTGTTTTTGGCTCGAATTTTCGACTTAAAGTGAATAACTTTAATATTACTTTGATATGGCCAATTTAAATTTAGAATATTCTGACCTTCATTTTTTTGTGTTTCAAGGGACAATACATCTTTAACGACAGAAATTACGTTAAAGGAAATTTACCAGATGGTAGAAATGTTTTAACCTTATTTGACAGTGGTTCAACTAGAACTATAATCTCACAATCTTACGTTAATTCCTCACGTTATTTATCGCGTCTAAAGCCAGTTAAAGTAAACACAACTAAATTTCGATTAGGTAACGGTGACTTCTTATATGCCAACCACTTAGTGCAATTTGAATTATTTATCCAAGGACACAAATTTAAAATTTCAGCATTAATCGTTAAAAATTTGACAGGTATTGACCTGATACTTGGAACCGAAACATTGTCTGAACTCGACGGTACTTTAAATTTTAAAGAAAATACATTTCGCATTAGACCAAAGATTTTTAGCTTTCAGTCCAGTACACAAGATTTTTCTTAAACCCGGTGATACTAAAACAGTTAAATTAAAAGGAAGGGTTCCCGCCTTCGTACGCAATTCCGATGTTGTTCTACATGCAACTAACCATATTTCTAAACTTTGTCCATCGGATATGTTAGTAAAATTACATAGAGGAGAAACCAACATTGATATCACTAACAACACAAACAGAAACGTATCTCTTAATACACATCATTTGAACATTGTTGAACACTTTTTTTGCATTCGTTTTAATTGGATCCGAAGCATTGGGGTAAGTCAAAGCCATTTTGATTTTTTGATTTGTAACCTTGATTGAGGAGCAATTCCGATGTTGTTCTACATGCAACTAACCATATTTCTAAACTTTGTCCATCGGATATGTTAGTAAAATTACATAGAGGAGAAACCAACATTGATATCACTAACAACACAAACAGAAACGTATCTCTTAATACACATCATTTGAACATTGTTGAACACTTTTTTTGCATTCGTTTTAATTGGATCCGAAGCATTGGGGTAAGTCAAAGCCATTTTGATTTTTTGATTTGTAACCTTGATTGAGGAGTGCGAGTTTACATATATATACACTAAATTGTTTTTGAAATTTTGATTAATAAAATTATAAAGTATGGTTGACGTTGATAACGAAGTAATTGTAAATGAGCCCGCCCATCCTCATCCCGTGCCCCATTTAAGACAAACGGATTTTCTGCCCAAAAGATACGATGGTTCCATCACCGATCACGATCAATGTAGTGCACACTACTTATCATTCACCGATTACCTCGAAGCCCACACTTTAGAAATATAATAATAGACAACCTCCCCAACCTGTTATTACTGCGGGAAGTCAGGCCACATAGCAAGGCACTGCCGACAACAAAACCGCTCATACGGAAATTATCCCCCGCCATACCCATACCAACAGTCAAACAATTATTACCCTAGCCACCAGCAGGATTTTTAAAAAGGGGACTAGATGCCGCCTATAATCTGGCCCCCCATACTAAAAACGACAATTTTAAGGCAAAATACTTAGGGAATTCAGATAAGATTGACTTGTTACTTAACGACAGAAATTACGTTAAAGGAAATTTACCAGATGGTAGAAATGTTTTAACCTTATTTGACAGTGGTTCAACTAGAACTATAATCTCACAATCTTACGTTAATTCCTCACGTTATTTATCGCGTCTAAAGCCAGTTAAAGTAAACACAACTAAATTTCGATTAGGTAACGGTGACTTCTTATATGCCAACCACTTAGTGCAATTTGAATTATTTATCCAAGGACACAAATTTAAAATTTCAGCATTAATCGTTAAAAATTTTACAGGTATTGACCTGATACTTGGAACCGAAACATTGTCTGAACTCGACGGTACTTTAAATTTTAAAGAAAATACATTTCGCATTAGACCAAAGATTTTTAGCTTTCGTCCAGTACACAAGATTTTTCTTAAACCCGGTGATACTAAAACAGTTAAATTAAAAGGAAGGGTTCCCGCCTTCGTACGCAATTCCGATGTTGTTCTACATGCAACTAACCATATTTCTAAACTTTGTCCATCGGATATGTTAGTAAAATTACATAGAGGAGAAACCAACATTGATATCACTAACAACACAAACAGAAACGTATCTCTTAATACACATCAACCTATCGCGAGCCTTCATTTAACCAACCTTGTAACAGTTACTAACGACCTACCAATTGATAGAATAAGGTTAACCAATGACAACGCAAACAAGTACCCACACTTAGAACGTACAGACCCATTGCTATCTTTAACCGAGGAAGAAATAATCAGAAAACAAGTTGATTTAAAAGACAGCGTTTTAACACATAGAGAAAAAGAAGATCTATATAAAACATTACAACAAAACAGAAACGCATTTTCACTATATGGTGAACTATCTAGCTGCCCAAACTTCAAAGCTGACATACACCTCTCTAATGATGAACCATTTTTTATTCGACCATACTTCGCGACAGACAAAGACAAACATGTTATTGAGGCCGAATTGAACAAATTAGTCAAACTAGGAATCTTAGCAGTAGGACACCAATCGTATACTTCCCCTGTCCTTCTTGTTTCAAAGAAAAATTCGAAAGATAAAAGAGTTGTCACAGACTTCCGCTATCTAAATTCCAGGATAAAACGTATTAATCACCCATTCCCCTTATTAGCCGAAACTTTGAAAACAATAGGTAACGCTAATGCACAGATTCTTAGCGTAATTGACTTGAAATCAGCGTTTCACTGTGTACCATTAGCCGACCATGCCCAACAATATACGGGTATAGCTTCATATCACGGTGGAAAGCATTATTACTATAAGAGATTAGCACAAGGATTAAACGTTTCGCCAGGTATATTTCAAGCAAAGATTGACGAAATTTTAAATGAAATCCCAAATTGTAGAGAATTCTGTATCGCCCATCATGATGATATTATTTTATTTAGCCAAGACAAATTTGCTCATAAGCAGCACCTTGTTTCCGTTTTACAAGCCCTACAATCAAATGGTTTTAGAATTTGTCCAAAGAAATGTAAGTTATTTAAGAATAAAGTGCAATATATGGGACACATCATCCTGATTAATTCTTCAGGACACGCATGTATCACACCATTAGGCGACAGGTGTGCAGCTATCCGAAATTTGCCAGTCCCACGAACCCATAAAGAAACTAAACGATTTATTGGTGCAGTAAATTATGTATCCCATTTTTTCCCTCAAATACAATCAATTTTACGTCCGTTACATACACTCGCAAGTAAACGCCGAAAATTTGTTTGGTCTACTGAACACCAGAAAGCATTTGACGAAATTAAACAATTAATGGTTAAACCACCTACTCTTCAAATGCCTAGAAAAGAAGGTAGATTTACGCTATATAGCGACACTTCAAGAACCGCAACAGGTTCATATTTAACACAAACAGTAAACGGCAAAGAACACATAATAGGTTATTATTCCAAAATCTTACCACAAGCCTGTCAACGATATAGCGTCACAGAATTAGAGTTATTCGGACTTTACATTAATGTTTCAGCATTTCGACACTTACTAAAGGGTTGCGAATTTGATGCATTCGTAGACCACTCAGCAATTGTACAAATTTGGAATTCAAAAGATCAGCCATGTACACCCCGTTTACAGAAACTAATACTACGATTATCCGGATACATTTTCCAAATTGGTTATAAGAAAGGAACTGAATTAGTTTTAGCAGATTTTCTCTCCCGAGCCCCTCGTGACGACGATTCCGAAATTGATCAAGTTGTACCCATTGCATTTAATATTACAGAGACTGAATCTCTTAACCCGACTACAAACACATCTACTAGTAGCAGACCATTAACAAGGTCTTACGCTAAGAAAATGGGAATAAATATACCTGACCTACATAAATCCAAACCAGTACAAACGCCTGTCATTAATCAAAATCCAGTGACAACAAACACGCGACCTACACCTCAACCTACCGCTACACCACAGATAATCACGAGACAACAAACAAACGCAAATCGATCACCACCTATCGTAACGCCACCCTCAATACGTAATGTAAACATTCGACAACCTCCAGAGGAAAGACTAGTAGACAAAAATAATAATAAGCAAAGCAAAGATACTACACATCGAAATGTACCAGTTGAATTGTATACATCGCCCAAACCACTAGTACCCAACATAACTGAATTTAAATCAGCACACATCCCAAAACAACAAGACTTAGATAGATTAATGGATGTTATTCAAAGAAAGATAATTAGAGATTATAACCTCCCAGTAGATGTTAAACAATTACGTGTTGAACAAGAAACTTCACCATTTTTTAAGCCAGTTTACGATTATTTAGCTCATGATATCCTTCCAGCTGATAAGAAAGCAGCTCGTGCAGTTCAGAATAAGTCAGAGCAGTACATATTGTGCAACGGTTTACTATTCCGTTTATTTTTCCAAGATAAAGGTGGAGAATTTGTATTGCAATTAGCCGTTCCTGAAAACTTAGCCGAGACTATTATTTCTCAATATCACGACAATTTGTTAAGTAGCCACCAAGGTACGATGCGTACTTACCTCACTATTAGGAAATTATTTTACATGCCCCTTATGTTCGAGAAAGTCAACAATTATACTCAAGCGTGTCTCAGATGTCAACAATTTCGTCCCAAAACCGATAAATTACGTCCTTTACACGATCGAGTACCAGCAACTTACCGTCCCTTTCATACACTCAGTCTAGATTTTAAGAGTATGCCAACATCACCTTCAGGTTTTAAACATATTATGGTAGTATGTGATGAAATTACTAGATTTTTGATTTGTGTACCTTTGAAATCCATTGATGCCGAAACAATTTGTGAAGCACTAATTCAAAAGGTAATCAGTATTTTTGGACCCCCATCTCGTCTTATTTCAGATGCAGCAACCTCCCTTACAGGAAAATTATTAACACTCTTATGTAACACCCTTAACATTGATAGGAAAATCATCAGCGTCCATAATCACGGTAGTTTACAAGTTGAACGTCATATCCGCACCGTATCGGACCTGTTAAAGGTCAACCTTAACCAATTCGGAACAGATTGGGTTAGATTTGTATCAACAACATGTTATGCTTATAATTCTTTCTCATCCCCACATCTAGGAAACCACTCCCCTTACGAATTAGTTTTTGGCCGCCAACCTCCAAGTTTGACCTCATTAGCATTTAACCCCGTTTCAGGATTGTCTCATTCCTATGAAGAATACTTTGAACACCTCAAGAAGAAATTTCAAAACATTTCACAGACAATGCTACAATTACAGCGAACACAACAAAACGTCCAAAACTCGAAAATTTCCCAACGCTTACAAAAAAGTCCAATTTACTCAGTAGGACAACTCGTATATTTATACAAGCCAACATCATCATCGCTAACGGCAAATTCAAAGACAATCGCCGCAGAATGGGTCGGACCATTAGTAATTCATGAAGTACTAGACAGAACACACTACATCCTAGCAACGATTAAAGGAGAAATACTTCGCGACGTATTCAATTATAACAGACTGAAACCTTGCTTTATGAGAACGCCTAAAGAACGCAAAAATTTTACACATCTCCAAAAACTTAAACAATTGTTGAATGAACCCACTGAAAATAATGAGAAAATTCAGAATACCATTAATGTAGTAAATGACGAAACCAATATTGAATTTGTCGATGAACATGATAGGACACCCACCCAATTGCAATCCGATACCTTTACACATCCAACTAAAGTAGAACCCCTTGACTTGCAACCTTACATTGACTGTGTAGAGAATAACATGGGATTAGCAGCCCCATTCCAAATGAAAGAAGAACAAATTAAGGAACAAACTAATCTAATTATGACAGCACCTAATGATTCAAATATGACATTAAACCGAGGTAGATTTAAAGCAGGACATTTCCAAGTTTTAGTTTCTTATTCTAAACCGACTTCAGCCAAACGCAACACTGATAAAACAAAACACGAATCTAATGTTCGAAAATTTTGGTGGAATATCGACAGATATAACGATACAGATAAATTGATTAAAGAGATTATTAATGATAAACAGATACCGATTAGTGGATCACCAAAACGATTCATAAAACGTTTGTATAACGCAACAAGTTACTGATTTAATTTTTTTGCAAGAATTTTTTTTAATTACGACATTTGCTAAATTAATGATAGCATAGTCTACGTATTTGATTTGATTTGTTTAGTAACGATGTGATTTCAGTTAAAAGGAGGATTGAATTTACGATTAAGTATTGATCTTGTAACGAGTTTGATAATGATTAATTTTGAATTTTGATGATCGATATATTGAGATATTGAAAAGAACGACAATCATTTTGTTTAACCTTTGAGTCGTTAATCTCAAGCATTATTTAATTAATTGATATAAGAACAGGAGATTTTCTTAGTACTTTTAATTGTATTTTTACATTAAGTACAAAAGTCGAATTTGTCGACCGATTGAAATCGTAATCACCTGTGAATATAAATGCTTAAATCGATAAAGTTGTGATAATAACGATATATTGTGGATAAGTTTGTGTCAACTGGACACACATTTGTTTATTTTAAAGTTTTAAGTGATTAAGTTTGATATTTTGATTTTAGGCTAATCAGCCAGTTTCTTGAGTTTTATGTTTTAATTTGATTGATTTATGTTCGAAGGCAATTAGAATGCGATAAGTTGTCGCACGATTTGATGTATGTTCAATGTAACATACCATTTTTAAGTTTTGTATTTTTATTTTGACCGATTTTTGTTTGATTTACGCGAATACCGTTATTATAGATTGGAGTGCATAATTAACAAGAGTTGCCTTCTTGGCCGATGTTCTTTAGGGAAACCCAACCGTTGTGATGTCTTTATTTCGGTAATCCGAGTGTAGCATGCCTCCAAAGCAATGGACCCACAATTATGTCGATCTTGAAGAACACTTGTTTTTTATACATTTTTTTTCCAAATTTTTTTATAAATTCCGGAAATTTTATACCAAATTCATTTTTTTAAGAGAGAGAAGAGAGAGAGAGTGAAAGTGATAAGGTTACACTTCAGAGTCAATGGTTTTGGCTAACTCAATTTTTGCTTATATGTATAATCATGTTTTTTTTCTTTTATATAACTTTAATTTTGCATGCCACTATTATAACCATTTTTATATTTTAAATAGATTAGAAAAAAAAAAAGGGAAACAGAGGGATGTAATGTAATGATATACTTTTATAATTTCTATCAACCTTTGTATTTGTATTTGAGTTCACAAATTTGACCCAGAAAGAAAGATTTGACAGTGTCATCCATCATTGAAATACCTTATTATACCGTTAATCACTCCCACTTAAACACCCCTGGACCAACTTAGAACCAATCGTTACCCTCACAGATTACGTAGTGACATATGTAAATGAACCGAAGCCAATATACTCCCAAGTATATGTTACGACAGCAAAGCGAGTAAAGAGTCTTCCTTACAAAGTACCTCATAACAACATTATATTACAATACAGTAGCAACAAGTCAATATAAATCAATGATCGCACATTACAGAATGGTTTTCGTACATCCAAAAGCTCTGTTTACACTATCAAACTAGTTTGTTGAAGATCATCTTGGCCTAATAACCCTGTATGAAAATACGAGGGTGTAGCCAGGAAGACTTCTTCCATATAAATACATGAGGACATCAGCTTAAACTTTTCAAACCTACAGTTCAGTCCCTTGTGAAATGAGATTCACTTTTTCACAACGGGTAACCACATATTGGAAGAGTTTGCCAACGTGATCGATCACGTATACACATCATTGCTACGAAAAAGTATGACGTCACCTAGAAACGACAACAGATTTCCAGGAAGTAGCAGTGGACCGGATCACTTGTGATCAAGCCATCAGCCAAGATGGCGAAAGCTAAAGAATGTGAGTAAATTCTTTACTGGATTTGTCAAACAAAATGATATATATTATTATACAATGTAACCATTTGATAGAACAATTGAATAGAACTTTTACGGTGCAAAAGAACAATCAGATATTAAAAATAAACTTAAAGAATTCATTATAATCCTGATACTGTCATCATTCAATTTCATATCCCTACTAACCTGTTGTAGCTGCTTTTCATAGCTGTCCTTCAAGTGTTTTACAAGATCATCTGAACTGGTAAACTCAGCTAATTCTAAGAAGAATAAGAAAAACAAACTGACTATAGTGATTTTCTGAGCTTAATCACTGGTTTCACAAAAAAAGACACAAACTACTGTATAGGCATAGTTTACAATTAGCAAATTTTAGCCAGGACAGATACAGATCCTATGGGACAAGCTACAGGGTTTTCTAGACCCGCTATATATGTTTTACAAATATTTAAAGTATTTTGAAATAATACTAAAGCAATGAGTGATCGTGTGAGGATGACCTTTTGACCTAAAAACTCTGGAGTTTGATGTTGGTACCTTTCACACCAAAACACCGGGGTGTCCCCGCAGTTCGCTCTCTGGAAAATGTTCAGCTGTTCAACCCCGCAGTTTTAAACTCTGGAGTTGCTTGATTTTACCTTTCACAACAAAACATTGGGGCGTCAACTCCGGAGTGTCTCTGTAGTTTTGCTTTTGGTGTGAAAGGGGTAATATTGTGGAAGTTTGTTCCTTACAAATAGGCTCAAAACTAAATTCACTAACCACTTAAATTAACAGCAGGTTTGTCTTTTCGGCTGTTTTTCTCTTTCCTTTCTTCTTCTTCTTTGTTTTCTAATTCATTACTTTTATTTTTCTGCATTTTTTTACTATTTTCTAGTATTTTGTCTGTCCTGCTGGTGTTTATTCCTCCAAAACTCTTTGCTCTAATAAATGTCTTTTTCTTATTTTGTATCTGATCTGTAAAAACCAGAAAATTAGGTTAATTAAACTTAGCAAGATAAACTATCTCGTCATGCAGTGTAGTCAAGAAAATGTAATGTATCTCACCATGACGACATACAATGGTTACTATGTCGACATAATATTCATATTTATGTCGACTTGACAAATTATCTTGACAAGTCACCAAGTGGATGGCGCTTAGATGCTTTGGTAGTTTTACATTTACACTATAAATGGTTTGTTACAAAAAAGACCTCAACTCAACCAAATATGTATGTGAAGAAATAGGCATATGCAATTTTTACTTACAAAATAGAATTTAAAGTAC
This sequence comes from Antedon bifida, assembly GCF_963402885.1. Taxonomy (NCBI): domain Eukaryota; kingdom Metazoa; phylum Echinodermata; class Crinoidea; order Comatulida; family Antedonidae; genus Antedon; species Antedon bifida. Next base: position 7,411,455 of record NC_136235.1, on the reverse strand, counting down.
TGTACTTATAATATTACTACTGTAGTTACTGCACTATAATGCGTTGTGCAAATTGGAATTTTTGTTCACCACAAACATAAAATTAACTTATAAATCCAATTTACTTACTAGATACAACATTCTTTGTTTTTTCCTGAGGGTTATTAAATGAAGCAGGAAGTGTGCTTTTACCCAGAACAGCAGGGTCTTTGCAGTAAGAATCTCTCAGGTTCATCATTACATCACTAAGTCCTGTTGCCATGCCATTACTGTTGTCTCCTTGAATGCTATAGTAATAAATAAATAAACAACTAATGCATTAATTACTTGAATTATAACACTTTCAGAGTCTTAACAATTTTTTACAACCTTAGTGTACGTTTAGTTCACAAACAATGTCTAAATTGGCCATGCTTACTTGACTGCAAGGCCGAAAACATGTAACATTTGGACAGTCAGACTCAGTCATATACTTTATTATCAATTAGTTATTTGTTAACAGTACCTTGTAAGTTGAGTAATATACTGCGAGTTGACACCAGAAGAAGGGGCAGACTTGTACCATGACTCCAACATGTAGGGCCGAAATGACCTGACATCTAACTGCTGTACACCAACTAAAGAGTCTGTTGTTTTCTCTAATATAAACATAAAATGGTAAGTAAATACATGTGCAACAATCAAGAATTCAATGCAAAATACAAGAAATTTAGAGTAATAAACTAATTTGAGGTATAAATTTGGAGTACACAAAGTGAAAATGTAGCTCGGTAGAAAACATACTTGTCTACGTATACCACATTCTGGGTTCAAATCTTGCCCAAGCAGTACAAGACAATACTTAATTTTAGAATAAATTTGTTTTCTATCAATTTGTCAAAATTGAATGAAGCTACTCTGTATCAGTAATTTCAAGTTTTGTATAGGCATGGTCTACTGTGGGTGTAAATTAGTCTTTTTCTATCGGTAGTGTCATTGTTTTATGGTCAACTTTTCCCGATAGAAAATTTTACAATATACCCTACAGTAGGCGCCAATTCAACTGCGATGATAGAAAGTTATGAAACATCACATGGTTGACTGTTTCGATAGCAACCTCCAAATTCAAATAATTTGTTCATAAATAAAATATATTTTAACAAAAACAATTATTACCAGTTGTTTGACTGGTCTTCACATTCTCCTCCATTGTTACACTACTTTCTACTAAGTGTGAAAGTGGATTATCCTGTGAGCTAGTCTTTGTGAACGTAATACCTGTACCAAGAATAGCTTGCTTGTTGAGGGCGTTTTCTGGCCTGATAAGCCTTAGTGATGCCGACGATACTGTGAATGGTTCTAGTATACCTACGATACCAGATATCCATTCTGAGTGACGGACATCTACAACCTACAAGGAAAGTAAAAATTATGTAGATTGTTTTCATCATTGTTATCAAATTGATTTATAGATGAAAATGAAGTATGTACAGTACATGTCAATATAAGAAGCATCTCAGTTGATAAACATTTAAATATTTGTCAGTCTAGAATACAGTTTATACTTTAGTATACAAATATTATACTATTGTACTTCATGTGACCCATAATCGTCCAATCAAATGACAGGAATTGATTTAGGCGTTATATAATAACCTTTAATAAACTATACTTACCAGCACTTTTTTATTTGTTGCCAACTGCTTCATTAGAGCTGAGAATCTACTTGATAGTTGGACTTCATCTCCTTCATTCGTCGCTGGAATAGAATCTATCCCTAAACATGAATAGACGGATTTTGAACGTAGAAAACGTAATGGTATTCGATTCCGTACTAGTAATCCTTGGATATTTAAAACAATTCCATCTTTTAATCCTATAAAAGATTCTTCTTTGTTTGATGTTCTAACTAGTCCACTTCTAGTTTCTCTGGGACTGTTTTGTTCACTAGAGAAAAAAAATTAACAAACTATACTATCATCATCCTTTGTGAAGTATCATTGTCATTTTAATTGGGTAATTCCCCATCATGTGCCATTCAGTAATTGTAGTTCTATTGCATTTGACAGTTCTATTTAATGGTTCTATTGCATGGCAGAATATTCAAACTATTGTTTGAATGTTGTGCCAGGCAAGGCTGGTGACTGTTGCGCATTTGAGAATCAAAATGGAGTTGCACAAAATTGAAAATCTCCCTTTTTAATGGTGTAGCATACAATATTATAGATCCAAGCAGCGGATTAATTGGATAAATTTTATTATTACTAATAAAATTATTTAATAAATAATTAATTAATATTTATTATTATTGCAATTGTTAAATATTTAGCTTTGATTAACAATACTGTCAATCATATCTAAATAAATAATACATTTTAATCTTGACACAATACCTTGAAAACTGATTTGCTGCCAATGGTGTGATCTTTAAACAGCACAGAACATCACAACCTGAAAAAGATTAAATGTCTTAAGCTTAGTACAGGTATTTGATACTATAGAAGTAAATAATAATTTTATAATTTTATTAATTTTGAAGTAAAATGATCAATAAATGTTGAATCATGGATAATTATAGGTCCATGACATGTGGAATAATCTTTCTTTTATTTGTATTTTTATCTTAATTGTTTAGTTCAACAAAACAGGCTAAATTGTCTCAAGATACTACTGTGCATGGACATGATTCACAATATTCTGCAAAAACACTTGAATATCTCAACTATTATAACGTGTTGGATTCACAAACTGTAGGCCTACAGGTAATGTTTGTAATGTAAAAGAATAGTTTATAGTACAATAAACAAATTAATTATATTATTCCATGACCTTTACCTTTAGTTAAAAACAATTTTGCATTAATCAGAGATTCTTGACTAATGCTACGCTTCAACAAATTTGCCTTACAACATGTATAATCCATTATAGATGATACAATCATACAATTAGACACTGTGTTCAAGTGTTCAAATCTTTTTACATCATTGCTTTTCGGTGTTTCTGTTGATTGTTTGTCCTTTGATGGGTTTAGGATACTTCTGATAGATGAGGTGACCTTTGAACCTGTGCTTAAGATGGCATTCAGGGGGATGAGGTGACCGTTGATAGCCGACATCATTCCTTGTACGATTTCAAAAACCTTTTTGTTCCATTTGCACTAAAATTAATCAAAAATCATTAGCATATTAATTATACAGTACCTTTAAAGTGCTTTACATGGACCTGATCACTAGAATGTGTGTGTCTTCCACATTCACGTCTGCCTAGCACAATTAATTACCGTACATCCTTGATTGTTTATCTTTTTTTTTTTTTTACCGCAAAATTGGTTATTAATTTATAATATTTAAATTGCAATTATTTTGTTTGAAGAAGCACATTTTTAATAATAATATAAACAAAATGGGAAAGTGGATTTAAAAGAAATGCGGTCGGCTTCTATAATACATTTTAAATTGATAACAATAATTAAACAAACCATTTTATAATTTGTGCTGATGACTCTGGTATCAAACCAGACTAACTTGACGTGATGCTTCTCAAGGAAATCTGTTCGCACATCTTCATGAACAACCACATCCAATAGATCATTAGTATTTATTTCGTTGGATCTCATTTTCACAAACTCTTTTAAGTCTTCGATATTCCAAGGGCAAGCCATGAATAAAAAAGTTAAATTGGTTTTTTCTATCATCGTAAAGCTTGAATTATTAGAATCTTTTTCTGACCGGCTACGACTACTGCGGGACGGCGACATAATATCCGGTGCCTGCCATTGGAAGTCCTGGGCAACTTCACATAGAGCAACTGCTAGATGATCTGCCGGTGCATAATCTTGGCTCCAAATCTTTAAACCTGGAGTGTTGTGTTGATGTTTTTTAGACGTTTGAATTTGATCATTATTAGAAGAACTTTCATTTTGTTTATTAATAATATTAAAGTCCTTAAATTTGTTTCTTAACTCATCTTCAAACTTCTCAAAGTTAGTTAAATTAAAATCATGAAAGTCTCTGAGACGGTATCCTGAGCAAGGCTTCAGAGAGTCAAAGAATTTATAGCCCCAACGAATCGACTTCACCTGCCCTCCACTTGTTCCTGTCAACCCTCCTCCTTCGAGGCTAACGAGACTTTGTAAAATTTTAAGCGCAGACAAACTTAACGTTTTGCTCAAGTCAATTGGCTTATTATCGGGTACAAAGTTATTATCTTTGTTGTTATAGGTACGGGTATCAATGAGAAATACAACCTGAAGATGCTCCCCATCATTTCCAGGCATGTTTTTCAACTTGTATGTATCATAACAGGAACTTTAAATCAAAAAGACCACCTTCGCCATTGAACTCTTCCCGTCATGCATCATTCATAAACTGTTTGTTGTGTACTGTATGTCTCTCTCTCCTCCTCTGTTACAACGCGAGAAACAAAATTGATGGCGCTGTTCTAAATTCGACCTAAGCGGTTTAGAACTCTCTAAATTGTGCGACGGCCAGTAAAATAAAAATAATAAAATCGATAGCAAAATCTTTTAAACAAAATTAATGTCACATTCTAGAAGTGTAATTCTTTTCAATGTTCCACAGAACAAATTATCATTTTCCTCTGCCATTTATTACTGTATTATCAATATACTATACAAAATAGACTATGCCTACAGTACACAGATTAATGGCCTACATTTCGTACACAAATCGCATTACAGTCTGTTATTCAATATACAACCAGTTTATTATTAATTGGTTTATTCTTAATTGATTATTCATAGAGTAGTCAATTTTTAATGCTATCACTTATAAAAGAACAAATATTAATAGTATTTGTTATTTACCATCTCAATAGTAAAACTATATCGACAAACCATTAAAATATATTAGTATAATAAATAAATAATAGTGCCCATGATCTGATGGGTCTAACATCATTATTCATGTTTTTTTCTTCTTGTCTGACCAATATATACATGGGATTAAATCAGAGCACATTTTGATCTTGCAACCAATGCAACAAAATGTATTAATGTGCACGTGATTTTTTACGCTTTACCAACAAAGAAACATTGATTTGTATTGATTCAGAGACGATTCGGCCCTGAGACTATTCGGCCCACTTTTAGTGGGACGTTTCGGCCCACTTTTGGGCCGAAACATCCCACTTTGTGGGCCGAAACGACTCACTTTAGATAAAATTCATATTAATTTTTTTTGGTATTTATCAAGTTTTTAAAGGTGTTTAACAATCCGCATTTTATTGATATTGACAATATTGATATAATATATAAAATAAATTACTAAAAAAACGTAATTTTATATTCAATTTTATTCGATTTTTTGCGTAATATGTTTGCTGTAGAGTCGCGTTGCACGCGACTAAAAATACAATACAACTAAAAGTGATAAAATACAGTAATTCGGAAAGCATCATAACATACTTTAGTAGATTGATATCCTATTTGAAATAATTAGACCATAAAGGAGAACAATAATAATGTATTTGCTTGAAAATTGTTTGTATTTATATTGTCTTGTAGTCTTGTGTTGAAACCGAATAAAATCAAAACAAATCTGTCGCAAGTATAGACACGCCTGAAAGTTCTAAAACGTGTTGATAACACAACTTTTGACTTTTTGTCACCTCAGAGGTTTTAAACTCTGACAAGACATTTTAAAGATTTAAAAATCTTTAAAAATGTCTTGGCTTAAAAGATTGTAAAACAATGAGGATTCAAAGTGGAAAAGTCAGCCAAACATAGAATAGGTCGAAAAAGATATTATTGAAAACATATCACATATTGATAGGAAAAGTAATATTTTTAAAAGCAAAAGCATTTCTATAAATCAATACTATGTTCTAGTCAAACTTAATTGTTGTACGATTAAACGTCCATTATGTTATGATGATACATCAACAAATTTGATATAACAAAATGATCTTATATATACAATAATTTTTATTTTTTAGAAACTGGATAAAGTCAGGTGCTCGAAATATTAAGGATATGCATTGAAAAACACTACATGTTCGATGGTTGAACATTAGTAGTAAACATATATTTTCATTTTTGATTAAGGAAAAATGTCTAGAACCATCCCGGAAGAGTAAAACAAAGTGGTAAACATATTTTAACATATAGAACGATTGGTCCCTAAGACGGAGTTTTGTCTTAATTAGTAAAAAGAAAAATATTTTTGCACATATGACGTTGTTCATATTTCAGAATTTCAAAGATTCAACAACTAAGATGATGCGCATGCGGTATGTTACGTTTAGACGATATGGAGACACATGTGTGTACTTGGGTACATTATCGCGATTAAAGTGATGATGATGTGATGATGAAAGTTTCTAAAGGCTAGAAATGATTTTATATGCCTAGTAGTCTGGTAAACATTTGATGGGCTTTTCCCCAAGAACATGAAAACTCGTCTTGATATGATTATATGATAGGCTAGCTTTTCCGCAAATCAAACATTTAATGGATCATTGCGGAGAGTTAATTTGATTAATTATGCTCGGTACAGAAAAAATGTCGACCACTTCTCTATTGGTATGCTTCTGATTTATAAAGCACAGATTTTGAAAAATGTGAACAAATGGACCTACGTGTCACTGTCCAGCCTTTTTATAATAGATCTTACCTTAACCGCCTGTTATAATTTATATTTATGTGAATCTGATTATAATAAAATATAATATATGTGTGTGTATACGTAAAATGATGTATATATAAATATACATATAGGTTACATAATAATGTTGTATAAAACTAAAATTAAACAAATTCCCTTGTATACCAATCTTGTAAAAATTTATGACATGACTTTTCCTCCATGGTGCATGTTATCCCCTTCTTATCATTAAGACGTTTAAATAAATAAACAACACTAAAAGAAAAAAAAATAATATAACATGAAATTCAGAGGCTTTATTGATCATGTATCATAAGGCAGTTGGTTTCATTTTTATAGAAACGATGAGAGTTGGAAATAAGCTACTGTTAATAAAATTTTGAAGTATAACAATATTGCTAAGCACTTGGCGTTTCTAGAAATCTGAAAATTGTATTATTTTAGAGTATTTCATGATTATTATATTCTCGTATAGGCCTATTTTTACAGAACATGATAAACACAACTAGAGTACAAAGATAATATTGGTAAGTTATTTGGCAAACTCTTACAAGGATTAATAAGTAGGCCTAATATACAGAACACTGTAAAGTTTATTGTTGAAAAACTAAACCCACCAATCATAACTAAACACTGAGATTTACCGTACTAACCATGGATCGTCTTTTTTCACTAAATCCTTTACATGCTTTAAAAACCTGTCGCAGAAATTCATGCACACTTCCGGAAACCATATTTGTTTTTGCTATATAAAATTAGACAGGCGTTTTTTAGTATTACAGTCAGTGAAGTAGCTTTGCGTCAGTGTGTTGAGTAATTGGTAAGATGTTCGCCCTACTCTGACGTAATTTGTACTTTACTATATACATTGAGAATACTAAAACAATTGAGTAATTTTCGGGTGGGACTCGAACCCACAACCTCCATCAGTAGCCTGGTGGTCATACTTGGGCTCGACTCTAATCCCTAGTCAACAGCGCAAGCTCGGTGGTCTAGATGTATGAACGCCAAGCTGTACTTACTATAAAGTACAAATTACGTCAGAGTAGGGCAAAACATCTGAATAATTAGTGTTATTATAATCATTGTCATCGTCATCATCATCAACATCATTGGAATCATTGAACACAATCATGTTAGGTCAATGTAACAACTATAATTAAACCTAAATAATATCCCATCTTTTTAATTTTACCTTCTTATCTTTAGCTTGTTCAGGTAATTCCGAAGTTTGGTAATTCTTCACATCTTGAACAATACCATTTTCATCTCGAAACCCAACAAATATTCTCTGAATACCTAGCAGATAGGACTGCGCCCACCACCTCGATAATTTATACCTAAAAACACAAATAGTTTGGGGGTAATTGTAATATCACAAATGTATGTTTGATGAAGTGGAAGTTACACATTTTTCAGCTACATTATTTATTAACTATTAACTATTTCAGTGCAGTAACAACGGCGATGGATAAAAAAGAGAATAGAATGCATACAAACAATAACGTCAGTAGAAAATAAATACAACCATTGATTCAATAGTCATGTAGCTCGCTCTTTTAAGACAACTTCTTAAAGCAAAGTAATCAACAATTTTGTTAAATATCCATAAATATAAATATATAAATAAACATAACAATGATGTAGTTTCAACTTTTAGATATTAGAAAAAAAGACAAGAGCGGTTCCAGAATTTTAGAAACGGTGAGGAGCGCTAAATTGTCTGAAGCTAAATTTAGAAATTGAATTATAGCTCCAGCTGGTCGACCTTACCTTTTAAATTTGTAATCTTCCCTTTCAACGGTTGGGTCAAAAACTTTGTATGTTTTTAATTCCACATAATTAGATGGAGGTTGAAGCTGAACATCATCGATACAGCAATCGACCTCTCCACTATACATCAGTGAGTGATCATTTATGTCACTCTGAACAACGCTGAAGTAAGCTTCATTGTTATTTAAAGCTTCATTAGTATCCGGCGGTTGCTTCCCATCAACTGTACAAATTATTTAAATAATGTTATATGAATTTATATTTAAACACGTAAAATACATCTATTAGTACTATTTAGCTTACTATTACTCAATTGTCTTAATTGTAATCCTAAGAGCAAACTTTCTGTATTCCAGGAAGCCGGGCTGAATTCTTTAAAATAATAATATATAATTATATGTAGACGTGGAACGACTCAACAAGAAGCTTGCAAAGGCAGACGAAAATATCAAATAAGATTATACAAGGAAACAAGAAGGAAGATCATTGTCATTGACAGATAAAATAGGACATGATATTAAATATGACAGATATAAATTATTACAAAACATACCACTTGTCATATATTGCTCAAATTTATACCCCCAGTACGCAATTTCTTTTTCCTTGCCTGACATATTTTTCAGAAATGCTGCCTTATTTTCTGTTGACACTTGATTTATGTAATAAGTGCCGCGGAATAAGGTGACGGCCATAATCCATTCTGCTTCACTCAAATAAGGTGTACACATGATTGTCGTGAAATGTCCTCGGCAACCAACAAAATCCGTATCCAAACTATTTCAAACAAGAATAAAAACAAATAATATCAAGAAAGTGAATGACAATAATGATCAAAAGGACAACCACTTCTTTGCTGGTCACTGGAAATTATGTGTGCTATGTTGGCATCGCGTGTTATCGATGCACAGTGTAATGATAGTGTACATCTACCGTACGAGAAATTGTAATTTAAAATTAATATTTTTAATAAACCATCAAATTTGGCAAAAGAAATAGGCCTAATATTTTTGAATGATTTCTAATATTTGAATTGAACAAAAATAAATAATTTTTAATTTTTCTATATTCCTGAATATTTTAACATCGGCAGTGTAACATAAAATGGATTATACGTAGACCAATTTGTGCTTCGGGCTAAATCAACATTTGGTATCCGTCTCAAGCTCTGTCTACACTATCAAACTAGTTTGACAAAAAAGTGCGATGTACCCAAATATTGTAGTGATATGCTTAAATATGGTAGTGATATGACATCATCATGTCCATATGGGCACATCACATTTTGTTGTCACATAAAGTTTGATAGTGTAGACAGAGCTTAAGATAAGCTAACTCGAATATATAAACATTAAATTAAACCGACACTGAGACCAAACTCTAAAAATCAATTTTCATACCTTTTTATTTTATCATTTGTCGACTCTAACTTAAAAAGATCCTTCTTTCTTAAAATCCAATTCATGATGTTATCGAGTCCTTCTTTTAAATCATGTTCCTTAAATTGTTCGTACCCATGTCGCAAATTATAATTCATCTTATCCTCAGGCGTATAGAGATACATTAACATGGATTTATCATCTATCAAGAATTCACGGTTCACATTCATTGAAAAATATCCCATTTCTGTTGGTTTATGATCATCAATAGGGAATGGTTGATTGAACTTTGAAATTGGATGTATGTTTAGTACGTCCGCACCTCCATCATCTGTAGATGAATCCCGGGCAGCAGTGGCCATTTTCTATGTTCCTAACAAAACAACAGCAGTTTAAATCTGGTCATTTAGGTATACCGTAAAACCTTTTTTTTTAAACTCTTGTGTGGTATTCTTTTCAAGATGGGCGTCTTCTCAAAGTTTGAGAGCCTCCCTGTCAATTTTTTACATATTTTCCAATGAAGCAGACAAGAAGATACAAGATGCAATCAACGTACCATTTGGAAATCAATAAATATAGTAAAATAAATATATGGGGCTTGGTTGCTGAGATAAAGTTGTAATGTCATTAATATATTTGATGTATTATAAAGACGATCATTCCAGTTCTTTTTATATTTTGGTTTGCTTTGGCCAGTGTAATATCTTCTGATATACGTTGACGGTTGTTTTACATTAAAACAAGTAATACATTTATATTGTTGGATATATATGAGCTTTATTGAATTGAACTAATGTTGCTTGTCCGAAGACTGGGGAGAATATGATAATCTATTAACTGTTCACGGAGTTGGTATATTGTGGAATTTATAATTGCTCTAATGGGATTTCTAATGTTGCTGTCCAGTGGTCCAATTTGCCCTAGCTTTCACTGAGGTGAAGGTGATGTATGACAGCCAGTCTCTCTTTTTTTTGTTCCGTTGTTTCCTTACTTCGGGATCTTGTAACATTCGTTTTTACTTTGGCCAGTCTCTCTTTTTTGCCGTTGTTTCCTTACTTCGAGATCTTGTAACATTCGTTTTTACTTTGGCCAGTCTCTCTTTTCTTTGTTCCGTTGTTTCCTTATTTCGGGATCTTGTAACATTCATTCTTAATTTGGCCAGTCTCTCTTTTTTTCCGTTGTTTCCTTACTTCGGGATCTTGTAACATTCGTTTTTACTTTGGCCAGTCTCTCTTTTTTTTGTTCCGTTGTTTCCTTATTTCGGGATCTTGTAACATTCATTCTTAATTTGGAAAGTCTCTCCTTTTTTCCGTTGTTTCCTTACTTCGGGATCTTGTAACATTCGTTTTTACTTTGGCCAGTCTCTCTTTTTTTTTGTTCCGTTGTTTCCTTATTTCGGGATCTTGTAACATTCATTCTTAATTTGGCCAGTCTCTCTTTTTTTCCGTTGTTTCCTTACTTCGAGATCTTGTAACATTCGTTTTTACTTTGGCCAGTCTCTCATTTTTTGTTCCGTTGTTTCCTTATTTCGGGATCTTGTAACATTCGTTTTTAGTTTGGCCAGTCTCTCTTTTTTTTGCTCCGTCGTTTCTTTACTTCGGGATCTTGTAACATTCGTTTTTACTTTGCCCAGTCTCTCTTTTTTTTGTTCCGTTGTTTCCTTACTTCGGGATCTTTTAGCATTCGTATTTACTTTGGTTAGTCTCTCTCTCATGACCTCGATTCTTTTCTCCGTTAATCTGCGCTTTTCTTTTTTGTTCGAGGCATTTTTTAAAGTATAAAACAAAATATTTCTCAGTAGTGTGTATGATAATAGTCATTAAACAGGCGCGCACAACGTTGTTCTCTGTAATTAATAACTCTCTTTGTTACGTTCGTTCTTCATCGTAGTCGGCTTGGTATGCCGTGCATTGTTATGCAAATAAGATTGTGCAGGTGTACTGGGACTGGCATGTTCTGTAAGTATATACCTATGTACAGAATGAAACAAGGAAGGACACATACTGGTACTAATCAAACCACGATCTCATATTGGTCAGAAGGAGTTATCAGACATTGGCATGCTTAAGGTGGAAAGTAGAGTAAAATTTCTCAGGCTTTGTAATGTTCATAAAATTGTCAATAACAATGCAGCTCCATATCTATCTGAACATTTCTCACGGACATCCACAATCCACACACATAACACACGCCAACGTAATGTTAATCTGGTTTTACCTCTACTTAAAGGAAATAAACAGTCTCATTCTACTTTTTTCTTCTCTGCTATCAAAGACTGGAACGCTCTTCCATCTAACTTAAAATTAATTTCCAACATAACTACCTTCAAATCTCATATTAAAAAACATTTTGAACGCAATATTTAATATTTATAACAATTTTGATAACTATAATGGTCTTGATGACGTGCAATCTTCTCATTACTTGTTTGTTTTCTCTTTTAATTTTTCTGTTTTTCTGGGCTTTATTTTTTATGTATATTTATATATATATTTTTTATTAATGTTGTATTTTTTATTGTTTGTTATGTGCAATTTGGACCCCATTGGAAATGGGCTGGTTTTCCGGCCTAATGGGTGTTCCTGATGCTCGTTATTTTGTCTTTTGTCTGTTTTTTTTAATGTTGAGCATCAAATAAATTCAATCAATCAATTCAATCAACTAACAATAGATAAATTTGCATAACAAGAGAACAGCAACGCGAAAAACAAACGGGTGAATTTGAAAAGAAATAGATTTTTTAAAGCTACTCGTATCAAAAAACATGTAAATCAAATTATGTTTTGAAAATTACAAATCACAATTTATAACTCTTGCCTCTTATACAAAAATGATGTTTTTTAGAAAAGTAGTTCTCGAGAAAATGAAATTTCAGTACACTTGTTACTTTAAGACTGCTCACCGGCTTTTGAAAATTGTCTCCTATCTTTTAACACTGGTCTGAAAATAATATAATTTTTGTTATTTGTGAAGTTATTAATAAACAAATTTTCTTGATTTTCAATAGGCATGGTCTGACAGTATATACCTATCTACACCGACAAATTCAGAATGATAACTTGAAAACTGTAGGCGCTGTGCTAACAAATAAACATACAAACTAGCCTTCGCGCATAGGGCGATACTTGGCCAAATCAAAATTGGCCTCCTGACCTTGACCCGATTTTTACCAAAAGTGTATGCTTATGCTGTGTGATGTAGGCTAATTCAATTAATTCAATCATGTGTATACGAGTTTGGTGTAAAGGTTATGTAACCAGCCTTTCAACTAACAATAGCATCAGTCGACTAACAATAGAACAGCAACGCGAAAAACACACAGGTGAATTTGAAAAAAAAAATAGGTTGAAAGACCACTTTCAACTACATGAGTTGGATAAAGTTATGCGACAGAAAGATGATCAAGCTTTTGCCGAAATGCTTTGTCGAATCAGAGTTGGCAAACAAACTGACGATGATATTGAAATGCTGAAATCCCGAGTGATATCTGCAGAAGACGAAAACTATCCGGAAGATGCCCTGCATGTATATGCTTTAAATCGTGATGTTGATGAAAGAAATGAGAGAAAACTGGAATGTCTTGCACCGCTTGAAGAACAACGAATTCGTATCTTCGCGTCGGATGACAAATGTGACAGCACAGGTCTGGTGAATTTACAGATATTGCATCTTCTAAAAAACGTTCCGAGACAGTGGGATTGCACACAGTGTTGATTCTAGCTGAAGGAGCACGAGTCATGCTGACATATAACGTTGACACAGCAGATGGCTTGGTAAATGGCGTTATAGGAACGGTTACATAAGTTGTAAAAAACGACAAAGGGAAGGTACTAACTGTTCTTGTTTGCTTTGATAATGAGCAAGTTGTACTAAAGGCGAGATCTACAAGCCAATGGAAAGACATAAACCCGCAGTTCCAATTAAGCGCCATGAAGGTAAATTTAATAAAGGTGCACAGATTGCCCGGAGGCAGTTTCCTTTGACGTTAGCGTGGGCTGTGACAATTCATAAATGTCAAGGATGAATCAAATAGAAAGACTTACAAGGACAAGTAGATACAAACACAATAACAAACCATCCTGCCAAAAACAAAAAAAAAATGGAAACAAATTGTGGAAAGCGTAATGTCGCAAGACGGAAAACGTTAACAGAGAGGGAGAGAAGGACTCACTGTTGATCAGATTGTTGTTAGTATGAAAAATTCCAGACGGTTTGGACAAGGACAAGGGCTCTTTATCACAGATTTTGATGAGACAGGAATTAGAACCAGCCAAAAAATAGAAACAGAAATGAATGAAATGCGTGATCAATTGGTGCATTCTATTCCAAAGCCAAACATTGTCAAACTTCCGAAACCTGAATGGATCACACTTGTAGCTGAATCTTGAGCTAAAGCAGGTGTACATGCTATTGTCTGCTTATTTGATGCTTTATTAATGCTATTTAAGCATTTTCAAATAATTATAGCTAATCATTTGCTATATTATGCTATTATGTGCTCTAAACAATCCTGCGCCTGAGTGGAGTGTCATTAACAGAGTTCATGAAGCGGAATGGCTTTAAGCAGTATGTGTGCAGTGCGACAACTAATGACGGATCTTTGTTAGATCATATTTACTTTAACAGATATGATAGTAATTTGAATGGTACTGTTCAAATTCATGTGCATGATGTGTATTACTCAGACCATGACGCAGTATTCTTATCGACAAACTGTTTATGAAGACTGATATTTGATCTGATATGTAATATAATAATAATACAGAATAATATCCGCCAAGTCACATGCTATGATATGCACTTGATTTCGAGGTCGATATGTGAAATAAAACCGAAGTTTTTGCGAATTATGTGTTTTGACCTTATTGTATTGTAGTAATTTGGAGTCATTCGAATCAAAAGCGTGTGTAAGCGATTTTGGTGTAAATGTTATGTAACAAGCCTTTCAACTAACAATAGCTTCAGTCGACTAACAATAGAACAGCAACGCGAAAAATACACGGATGAATTTGAATAGAAATATTTTTTTTAAACTACTCGCATCAAAAACCTGTATATTAAATCTAATTACGTTTTAAAATTACAAATCACAAATTATAACTCTTGCCTCTTGTACAAAAATGAAGTTTTTTGGACAAGTAGTTCTCGAGAAAATGCAATTTTAGTTTACTTGTTACTTTAAGACTGCTTACCGGCTTGTGAAAATTCTGTCCTATCTTTTAACACTAGCAGGTCTGAAAATAATTCTAAAAAGTGATCCAGAATTGGGACCGTGGTCCGGATTTTCACCAAAATTGGCGACATGTAAATACTATACTTGGCAAAATCGCAGAACAATACACATTAATACAAAAACAACTCGGAGCAGGAAGAACATTTTCTACATAAGAATAAGATATTTCCTCTAATACATAAAGATCTATTATTGTGGTATATCTTTTATAAAATAGTAACGAAGGTTATTAACATTACGAAGATACGTTTTATGTGGTGATAGTTTTAGCACCATTTGGGGATATTTTTGGACACATTTTTGCCAAATAAATGTTTTTAATGATTACAGTAGGCCTACCTTTCATTGTCATACACATTGAGCAGATCATTGCTCGCGCCCACAACGTCGTTTTTACAAAATTATCTTTAGTATCTAGAGCTAGATAATTTTGTGAATAATTTTAAATGAGATATATTTTTACAAACCTTTTAAGTTTTCGTCTTGACGAAAAAAATAGCCAAAATATAACGGTAGTAGTCCAAACAAAAAATAAATGCGGTTACCAATGATGATGCAAACATTTTATATTCAGTTTGTTAAATGATGCATACATAATTATACCTTGGGAAATTCCAAAATATTTGCGATTTAAAATAACAATCAAACGGGAAATATACCACACAGGAGGAAAGGAGAAAAGTCCTTGTTCACTTCCTCGAATTTGAAATTTGCACAATAACAACGGTTATTAGAATATTACAAGAATAACTAGGCTGATTTATAAAATGTATATGTTGACGTTGCATGTTTGCTATTCAGTAACCTAGGCATTCAATGATTTTTGATTAGCACACGGTTCAATATGTTTTACAATGCTACCAACGCTTTGATTAACGCAATAGCATACTCGTATTGGACCTTTTTATATTTTACAACTTTGGGAATATATAATAGTATCAATAGTTAAATATGAAGATATGAGTAACATTTGGAACATTTCAAAACGCCTAATATTGTTGATGAAATCGTATTTGGTTTCAATATTGTGAAAAACAAAGGATAAGAAGAAAGATAAACCAATTCTAACTAGTATAGCCACTTGCTAGCAGGCCCTTGCTTGGCCAGAACAATTAGGCCTACTGAAAGAAAATGAGTGTTCAATTTCAGTGTGTACTGATGTTTGGAATAATCACGACTGATGCCGGAGTTATAAAATTCATAAATTGTAAAAATTAAAGATATATTATGTTCTTTCGGAGTTAATTGTAAGCTATTTTCTGATTCTTACATAGAAACAAATCGCACAAACTTACATAAGATACTGACAACCATCTTATAATAATTCTTATGAGCTGAATGGTGATAATTCTACTATATCGAAATCCTCATAATAGGAGGCGACGTGCACAACTTCACGTAAATTTCTATGTTGACAAATTTATGAAATGATATGAATACCTAACTAGATGTTTTCTCTCATATCTTCTACCTTTATTCATCAATATCATAATTTGTTTATACATCAGAGGGAAGGTAAGAAGAAATTATGATTCGACGAAAATGCTTTATTTGATCGGTTTTGTTACTTTACGTTCCGAATAATATCCCTTTTACACCGCCAGTAAAAATGCGGAGTTGATCCGGAATTGTATAACCCGAGTCGTACCCGGGACGCAAAAATGCGGAAATGTAGGCCGGTGTAAACGACGTAAAAAGTTACCCGGGTCGCTGAATCACCCGGGTAAGTGATGCGGAATGTATTCAGCGTCACGTCAACCCGGGACGCAACCGGGATGAACCCGTGTTTGCGGTTTGTTTATTCGCTCATTTATTAAATAAAACTTATGGTTATTTATTATTCATTTTTATTTCAAGATATTATTCTTTACGGGTAGACTCAATTTTTGTGTGTATTGCCATAAAACACAATTGTAGGAGGTATAATGAGCAGACCATTACTAGGGTCTCTCTTCGTGCGTGAGAGGGCGATATTTCGAATGATCTAGAACATTTACACGGGTTGGTATTTTGCAGTTTAAATACACGAAACCCGTGTCATTCCCGGGTTAATGAATCGACAGGTGTGAAATGGAAATTTATCCGGACACGACCCGGGTTTGTTATAAGCTCGGCGGTGTAAAAGGGGTATAAGCATTATCAAAGGAGAAGATAATGGTAAGCAACTATTTTCAGAAACTCATCAGAATCATGATTATGTAGCAGGCCAATGTCACTTTGAACATCTCTGTCAAGCATAACAAGTAGTAGTGGAGGATTCAGCAAACTTAGTTACACTTAAGTCTTATCTGTCGTTCTCCTATATATGAAACCAGAACGCCTGATCGATATCCGATCACATTTACCACTAAGCTAATTTCACTAATTGTATTATGTACACAAATTCAAACTTCAATCAATAATGTTAAGTGATTGACTGATGAAAAGAGAAACAATTCAAACAATTATTTTACATCAACATCATTAAATCTAGTTTTAATCCCACTTCCATCATTCCATCAAAGCCTTATCGTACAAAATTATTCTATAATATTTAGCTATGTATTCATACTTTTTCTGTTTAACGGAAAGGATGATGGCGACGTTAAATTCTTGGCGCCGTCGTAAAGTGAATGTAATTTTAGTGAGGTGTCGACGTGTCGCAGCATGGATTGGCGATTTAATATACCGTGAAACCTCGCAAAGTAGCCATTTGGGAGTAGAGAGAGATTATTTAGAGTGTTAGGTTTAGTATATTTAGGAAGTAGATCAGCTATCTTTGCAAAAAATAATGCGACCCGGTAGCATTATTGATTATTGAATTTTGTGGCTTTGCACATGAATACATTTTCTGGGCGCCCGGTCTATATGGTAGTGATATGCTTAAATGGTAGTGATGTGACATCATCATGTCCATAATGGGCACATTACATTTTTCACATAAAGTTTGATAGTGTAGGCCTAGACAGAGCTTTAGAACTCTCAAATTTTTAAAAATAAAATAGTAAAATCGATACCAGCATGGATTGGCGATTTAATTCCAACATAACATTCAGTTTTCAGGGCCAAAATATTGGAACAACTTACCCAAACACATAACTGAATCGCCAACAAAAAAACATTTCACTTTTAAGCTAAAAGGCATCTATTATCCACATATAATCACTGAATCCTAAATAATATTAATTCAAATTTCATTGATATTTTCAATCGGTTTTTTTTGTTTACTTTGGTTTTTTTTATGTTCTTTTGATATTTTTTATTTTTTGGCAGCCCACCACAAGTTTACACTTTCTGGGGTTCGCCTCTCTTATTTAAAATTGTTTTTTTACAAACACTGTTAATAGAAAAGAGAAGAGAAATAAATGTTCTGAAACTCAACTCAACTCAACCAGCATCTTATATTTTTAAAAAATAATGCTATAGGCCTATTCCACAAATAGTACACAACTTATGATTTGAAAAATTTTCTCCTGCCATTTACTGTATGTGATCATACTCATAGTCTATTATCATATCACAATAAATGTGATTTAGGTATGTTATTGGAAATGTAAATTAATGTCTTTAGGCTTACTACTATGAGTTAATAGGCCTAATAGTATAATTATTTCCAATTTATTGTTTGAAGGTTTGCATGGCGAAATCAAATGTTGATATAAGTTGTGGACGTGTCGCAGCATGGATTGGCGATTTAATATACCGTGAAACCTCGAAAAGTAGCCCATCTGGGAGTTGAGAGAGATTATTTAGAGTGTTAGGTTTAGTATATTTAGGAAGTAGATCTGCTATCTTTGCAATTATTTATAATAATGCGGTAAATCACGTATGTTAGTTCTGAAAAAGAACTGTTGAGTTTCTCGAAGATCAATATTCTTTGATCGTCCTCAGAAGTGAGAATGCATATTTTCAATTTACAATAAAACTTAAGATAAACTTTTTGACCAACAGTAGGATTTATTCTTTCTCTATTTAAGGTGTTTATTTGTTTTCATTGTATAATGCACAAACATGATTCTACAGTCATAAGATCTCGATAAAAAAATAATAATGTAGCCGTAGGCCTGATATTTACAGGCTACATAATAAATAGGCTAAAGTTAATCACTTCTGCAGAAAAAAATGAAACAAATTAATGTTTCCTTTATAAAAAGACAAACAAATGGTTAAATTCAACTAAAAACCCATTGGCTGGCAGCTAATTTGACTATTTTTTGGCTTTAAATTACTGATTTTTTTCAGGTAAATAATTTGTTTTTCGATTTTTGATCAAAAAACAACAACATTTGGAACAATTGCTTTTTTCAGGATGACAATATTATTTAATAGGTCTACAAAATAGATTAAAATTAATGGCAGTACTTTGGATTGCTACAAAGAAACCGAGATTACAGCACATTTGTTGGTATCTTAAATATATTAATATGATGCGTTAAGAGTTTAATTCGCATAGTTTCTTTCTACACTCCATTATAATTACTTTAACAATACAGATAGGCCCTATACACAACATTTTAAAACTTTGTTTTCATTAGATACATAAAAATTTATCAGTATAATATATTTAGTTTCATTAATCTTTAATTAAATTAATTTTTTTTTCATATACGTTTTTTTTTCTTTCACTATATCTTAGTTAAAACACGACATTATCACCAAACTATCACAAAAAGAACAGATTAATAGTATTTGTTATTTAACATCTCAGTAGCAAAACTATACCAAGACAATTACATCTAATCATAAATATCTATAATTAATAATGCGCTGATGGTTACAACATAATCATTTATTGTTTGTACTATTTTTTTTCTTCTGTTATTCTGTTTTCCCCCTGTTTTTCTTCTTTTTTTCCCTTCGCTTTATAATAAGGACAGAACGTACCATTCATTATTTCTTAGGTGAGGACCCATTTCCTAAGAAGACAAGAAGAAAATACACTTCTTTGAAAATTATTGTTTTTAACGAGTTCAGTTTAAAAACGGTAAACCAATCAACAATATATTAGTATCATGTCAATTATTCCAAATAATTGTTTAATGGTGAATATAGCGTAATTACTTTTTTTAATTTTATTAATTTTCAGTATAATTTTTATTTTTTAACTACTGTACCTTTCACACGCGCGGTCCGTTCCTAAAATAAACAAAAAACTAAAATGGCTATGACTAATGGCCAACTTAAGCTCCAGTCCTACTATCTGTTTTTTTCTTCCGTCTTCCAAAGGGACACTGTATTGATTGATGGAAAGTGCCTGTTTCCAATCACCTTTAGGGTCAAATCTATTATTTTAACTGCTCTCTTGTGTATAAAAGAGAAAAAATAGTTGAAACCATGTTGCTGCAAGGTGAACTTATCGTAAACCCGGAAATTACTTGACCGCGAAGAATTGAAATTGAGTAGAAAATCTACTGTTGAAATCATAAATGTTGTTAAAAAACTCTTTATAATATCTTCCTAAGATAGAAATATGGAAAAATAGCGTCGAACTGAACACTAATGTTATCAAATCTACGTTTCGCGGTACATCTGAGATAGATAAGGCGGAGATTTGTACCGAAGTTTTTGCATTGTGCTCGCCTGTCAGAATTATTTGTCTTTGCTTTGCGTCCCGAATGAGCATTATCAAAGCAGGAGATAATGGTAAGCCACCAAATCTTTAATGTTCAGAAACGCGTCAGATTCATGATTATGTAGCAGGCCAAAAATGTCACTTTGAACATCTCTGTCAAGCATATCAAGTGGTGGTGGATTCGTCAAAAAAGGGTTTCGGACGATAAAGCAGAACGCCTGGTCGATAGCCGATCACCACTAACCTAATCCCACCAACAATTGCATTATATACCAAAATTCAAAAACACTTCAATCACAAGAATTTGATCGACTGATGAGAATAAATTCAAGCATCTAAACAAAATCTAATCGTGCCACCAATGTCCCCCCCCCCCCCGCCTGACGTTTGTTTTAAAAAAATACTATTTGATTTCTACTTTTATAGAATGTCTAAATTTCATATACAAGTCGTCTGTGTACAGTGTACATTATTTATCTGACTTGTCGACAGAATCTTGGCTGGATCTAAAGGCCAACTGCAAGGCATCTCATGGTTATCTTATGTGCATCACTACGTCTGGTGAGTTGCAGTTTGTTCTGGGTCATCTTAAAGCGAGATGTAGCGGTGATAAGTTCGGAATTGGATTATCGTGTCAACCTCGTTTGTCAAGAAACGTTGATGCGAACTGGAAATGTGAGGGAGACGGTACTATGTTGAACACCCAGATGATACCATGGCAAGGTACGAATCCAAACACCTCTAATGGTACTTATGCAGGGACGAGACTGCACTTGAATTCGGATAGCCTAAAAGATATTGATGGCACGGATGTATTTCGGAACGTAAACAATGGATATGTGAATATGGTATGTTGATTTTGTCTTATTGCTTATGCATTTTAAACAGTTTGAGCAGGTAATTATTCTTACTGTTTATTCGTCTATGCATTCACACTTTTTCTGTTTAACAGAAATATGGCCCCGTTAAATTCTTTTACAATTTGGCGTCAGTGAATGTAATTTTAGTGTGGTGTAATTATTAGTGTCGATAACTTGCGGCATGGATTGGCGATTTATCTACCGTAAAACCTCGAAAAGTAGCCCATTATGAAAAAGGAAGCCCACCCAAGAGTACTAAAAAATGAAGAAGGCCAGGCCATCGGCTTCTTTTCGAGGTTTTACGGTAGTCATGTGTGTCTTCTTACATGTATCGAGACATCGCAGACAAAACAAGAAATCGGTAGCCGTTGGTGGCAACGTCTTGCTCATACGATTACATACAAGTAATGAATCTATTATTATTATTATTGTCTTTTCAGACTCAATGTTTTTTCAAACTGCATCTGAATTCCGTCTGGTGTTATTGCTGTCAAGACTGTTTCCACTGTAAGATGTGCTCGCGGTGCTTTAGGAAGAACGATTGTCAGGAGTTTCATTTGGATACAGTTTGTCAGCTCAGATATGAACCAAACAATGATATAGATAACTATAAAATGATTATATATCACCTGTAGGCCTAACAAAAACAACTTGAACACTGCTGGCTTATAGTGCACTGGAAGTATTCAATTATACGCGACCTTTTATTTTCGCGATTTGAGTTTCTTGTGTAATTTGTTGAACCAAATTGGCGAATGTCTTTCCATGATACCGAGAAGACAACTTTTATCGATGAAACAAATACTAGAAGCACAATTGAGGATTGTTATTTTCAGAGGACAACTTTGAAAAATGTATGAATCTTAATGGACAGTGAGTTGTATGGACAAACACAACTTTCATTAAAATGTTCGCAAATAATAGTAATGGCATATGGTGTAAATAAAAAAAAACAATACTGTTTTGCACTATAAAACGCAACTGTAATCGATACGAATTAACATCAATTTTGCCACCTTGAATCGCTGTCACATTACATTATTATTCTTATTGATTATATTTTAGTGGGAAAAGTAGTGGTAACATAGCGAACATCAACAGGTTATCCGCCTGATGCCATAAATGTGAACAAAAGTGGAAATGATGGCAATAAAAAATGACTGCATTTTTAAAGTAACTTATCCTCCGATACAGTCACGCATCATTATTTCCCTGAAATAAAGTATTTCACATAAGTCAATGTAATTATGTTTAGTCAGATTATTTATCAACATGAGTCTGGTGGTAACACTTTACGTACCGGTACTGGACCTACTGGTGAGTTGAGTACTCGGGTTAAGTATAATCAAAGATAGTGTGTACTACTAGTAACACTATCTTTGGTATAATTGCAGCTGCAGCGCGCTCTGCATGCTGACAACAAAGGTGGCGCTATTTTATTAATTCATTGAACAATTTATAAATAAACGAACGAGATCAGTTACATACAGAGAATAAAATTCAATTAGGCCTAGAATTCTAGGCCTACGTCTGGCTAGTTAGGATTTAAACGGTGATAATTTGGCTTGTTAACGTTTATATCGTTATTTATTTATTATTGTTTTTCTTCTTTTTTAAAAAAAACCCTAGGCCTATAGGGCAGGCCTAGGCCTAGGCTAGGCCAAGCTAGGCCTACCTAGCCTAGGCCTAGTAACGACCGTGTTGGCGTTTAGAAAGAATAGCAGCAGCACAGATGATCACCGACAGGTCTATAATAAGGCTAGGCCTAGACGCGTATATTCCTCTAGCCTCTAGGGGCCTACTAATTTTAGTTACTAATTTTGATACCTCCATCCACCCTTCTCTAGCTATAGGCCTAGAAGCCTAACCTAGGCCTAAGTATTATTATTATTGAAGGGGCCTTTATTATAATTATATCATATCATATCTTGGCCTAATAAAAAAAAAAAGGCCTAGGGTAGGCTATATACGCTAGGCAGATATATAATACCAACCCTACCTAGCCCTACTACATAGAGTATGCCTACTGCTGGCTTAGGCTAGATTGATTCGAGACATTATGCACTTGTCAATTGTATGACCCACTATACGACCCCCGGGAGAGGTGCGTCATTGGTGCGTCATTTACAAATAATTACTGACGCAGGGGTGCGTCAAAAAACCTAGATGGTACGTCAAATCAATGACCAATGGTGTGTCAATGTCCGTCACTTTACCACCCAAAATATCATAAAAAACATGGTCACAGTGCGTCAAAATGGGTGCGTCATGGTCACCTAAAGGTAAGTCACATTATTGACGCATGGGTGCGTCATGGTATTCATAAGGTATGACGCACATCGGACAAATGACGCACCTCTCCCGGGGGTCGTATAGTGGGTCATACAATTGACAAGTGCATTAGTAGTAGTTTCATTAATAAACAATGCTTTTTATTTTATTTCTCCAAAGCAGAAATAATAAACAAGATGGCATATCGTGCAAACAGAGGAAGAGGTGGTTTCCAAAGTAATAAATTGCAAACAATTAATCAGCAAGAAAAGATGCTTGCTGCAAAAAAGAAAGAAATTCTACTAAAACTAGAAGAGAAAAAGAAAAAAAAGTTGGCAGAAGAGGAGGCAAAACTTGCTTCACTGGCAACTTCAAGGTAGATATCAAACTTGGGGTGTTTTCTGATGACGATAAAGCGACGACAATAAAGATAAACATACATTTACAGAAAACAAAAGAATAATAATTTAGAAAAATGTCATCCTGGAACTGTAGGATAACTATTTATGTTGTCTAAATAATATTTTTTTAAATTAATCAAGTGATGTCATGGTCAATAATCAATAATATGAATCGTCACAGCATTATTGCTCTTACTAATCATGACTGCATTTGATTGAACATGTGAAAATATTATTTTCATCAAAGACAGCATAAATGGTTATCTTAATAGTTTTAGGATGAAAACCTTTGCGATGTTTTGCACTTTAAAAACTTAAAACTTGGTGTGAGATATCCCATTTTGTAAATGAAATTGTAGATTACTTTTTATTTTGTTTTTCTGAACAGCATCCCATTGCCAGTATTGCCAGCAGCAGCACCAGCTCCATCACTCAAGAAAAATGAGACGCCATCTCCATCTAAGCCTCAAAGTCAGCCTCCAAGTGCTGGTCAGAATACATTCAGTAATGATGGGAGCTTCTTGGAGCAATTTCGAAAGATGCAAGAAGCAACTGCTCGTAAGGAAGAGCAATCTCTCATCTCAATTGCAAACACAAATCCGCCACCTCCTCCTCCATTAGGTAAGACTGTATTGATGAAATAATTCTTGCTGTCATGTATTTCCTTTTATTTCAGATAGGTCATCCATGTAACAATACATACAGAACTAAAGAAAAACAAATCAGACATCTTCCACAATCACATCTAAAAAATGAATTTTCACCAATGCTGGTAAAGGTTGGATTGTGGAAGTACATTACATATGTTTTTAATTAAACCATTACGACTGTCATTTAATTAATTCGCTTTTTAAAACTATGAATGAATGCAGTTCCTCCAGTATTCATAAAATGAGGGAATGTTTTCTGAGTATCAGTATACTGAGTATTTATATGCAAAAGGTCCTAGCAATGTACCCATGTAAATGCATGTTTAATCATCATGAGTTCAAATAGACATGGTCCTCTGTGCATCCATAGCGACCACAGTACTACCATGATCAACACACCGGCGGAAGACAATCACATACTCTTTTTTAATAGTGTTCTTTATTGTGCACATATGCATTGATGTACAGTGTACAAACATCTTTACGTCCCATCCAAAGGATGAGGCCATGGGAGTTAAGTATATTGCCTATCAATAGATATATGACACAGATAGGCTACTCTGATATCCCTATACACCATTACGTATCGTTCTCACTACGGTTGGTTAATACACCCTGGCTAAGTTATTGTTATACTGTGTTATCATTAACCAGGATTTTGTTTTATAAACTTATACTCACTAATAATCAATTTGTTATTATTGGTACAGATTTACGGGTAGAGCCTCCAGCCCCCTTACCAGTCACACACTACCCACCTCCTCCAATTCCAAGTACATACACCAAACCAGCGGCACCAGTAGTGCCACCGCCTATGATGTTCTCAAAACCAGCAGTATTTCAGGATTCTGATAGTGACGAGGAACAAGACTCGTCAGGAAGAAGTAAGTATATCTATCAAGACAAATAAATCTCCATTTATTTATTTAGTATTTGGGGTTTGGCCAGTGGGTGCTCATTGCCGTTACACCAAGGTGGATTACATTGTAGTTGACAAGGAGTCCACTTTTTGTAATTTTACCCTTACCTAAAAAAATGTACAGTATTCAAATCAAGTAATAATTATACATTACTACCATTCAAATCGAATTCTATAAATAATATTTTGTATAAATTCTCAGCAAATATTTCACCAATTTACATGAATATTATAATTTAAATAATATTGCTATTTAGTAAATACTGAGTGATTAAGTTGAAAGCGGGAAAAGAAAATACCAACCTATAATTAATATTAATGAAAAAACATTTTCAATTTAAAAACCTTTTATTTACAAATTCTACTCAAAATTAAAATTGAGAAAGCCTTGGGTAGCTTTTCTCTTCTCTGCTTTCACCCCCTCTGGGGTTCATGTGCTGATACTCATAGGAGGCTTTAAGTCTTACCGCCAGAGGATCCTGACTTGAGAAAACTTATTGAGACATTTGCAAAAAGTGTAGCAGAGGGAGGAACAGTGATTGAAGACATAGCAACCAAAAACCACAGAGGAAACCCAAAGTATCGGTAAGGCTTGATGAAATCTGTATTCACACTACCAATGGAAATTACGTTAATTTTCTTGATTAATACTCGAAATACCAACGTTTGCAAATACCAGTACAGTATAAATGAGTTCTTACTGAATTACATTTAATACGTCGTATAACCAATGTACATGCCTTGAAAGATGAACTGGGTTATTTATAGTTACACACATTACGGTTCCACTGTCTTAACAGTAATGGTATATGAATACACAGAATTAATCCATTATATATATATATATATTAATATAATAAATGGTTTTAGTAAGGATTATGGCTCTAAAAACAAGTTTTTCTTTTTAGTTTTCTTACGGATACAAGCTGTAAACTGCATGATTACTACCGACAAAAAGTAGGTGAATACAGAATTGAAAAACAACAGGTGTTTGCAGATAAAACAGGTACATATAAATCAGCCTTGTAATAAGTGGCGTAACAGAGGGTGCAAAGGTGCCTGGTTTAGCACTCCTGGATAGTTGCATTGAGCTGCTCATGCTCTGAGGCCCCTGGGTTTAGCCAATGAGCGCTCGTAGCCAGTACCCCACTGCTTGTAATTAACAATGCAGAGGAATAGTAATTAAAATTTGATGTGTTAATTAATATTAATTTTAACTAACCTGACAGTATTTGACTGAATTTGTATCAACACAATATCAAGCCAACACAATATCAAGCCAACACAATATAAGCTTTGCAATTTAAATCATAAATCTTGGTTCACACTATGATGCAACAATTTTGGGAACCTGTATAAATATGATATTTATCTAAAAAACTGTTTCGGTTTCTAGTTGCATGGTTAGCTACTAAAGACAATCCATCATCTAGTCAACCTTCAAACGACGACTCATTCCAAGGAAAGAGGAAGCGCAAGAGCCGTTGGGGTGAAATTAATTCTGACATAGCTCCCCCTAAAGTAGCTGTTGGTACTTTAAGCGTTGCCTCAGTTATGAATCCTGTGGGAATGGTGGGAACGTCGGAACTTAGTGACGAACAGAAGAAGCAATTCATTGAGCAAAAACAAGTTTGTGTCTTTAATACATGTTGCCTTTTTAACAGTCCTACTAATAAACAACACACAATACTATAAGTAATACAATACAAATATACATATACCTAGGTTAGTCATTTATGCACTCTAGATCATTTTGGATTAATGTTGATCTTTTCCGTTTCATATGATAATAGTAGTCTTGGCAACTAATACAATGTTTAATTCTAGCGCTTTACAAACAAAATGATCCATAAAATATCTTAAGATAACCAAAAAATAAAAGCAGAGAAACAATTTACACTGCTGCTTTGAAGCTCTCATATGAGAGCTCACCGGAACAGTATATTAGTGAAAAAGCTGTCCTACCAAAATAAGAAGAAAAATTTGTG
This sequence comes from Antedon bifida, assembly GCF_963402885.1. NCBI lineage: Eukaryota > Metazoa > Echinodermata > Crinoidea > Comatulida > Antedonidae > Antedon > Antedon bifida. The sequence goes on along the minus strand of NC_136235.1, from coordinate 7,383,849 downwards.
GATGATTAATATTATTTGTATACATTCAGATGCAAGCAATGTATGATGCAGTGATATCAAGACAGAAAGAACTGATGCAGCAACAGCAACATCATGAAGAATTGAAACGTCAATATGAATATGACAGCGATGAAGACACAGAGGGCGGTACATGGGAACACAAACTGAGATCGAAGGAGATGAAAAAAACTCAAGGTTCATTAATTATTTCATGTTAAAGTTCGTAATACAAAAAAGAAAAAATCAGATAAAACAATATATTTATTCAGAGTTGGTTCCCACCTGACGTATTATTTTTTTTCCTATTATGTTAAGGCAGAAATCATGAATAATACACAACCCTAATTTTTTTCTATGATAAGAATTACTTCCTAAATATAACTTAACCTAACCCTCTTAATAATCTATTTCAACTATTAAAATAACACGGATGATGTTGACGAGCATCGAACCCATGGCACCAGAAAAGCCTATACCTCTTGACCAACTGTTTGGCATGGCAAAACCTGTTGACATGAGGTATTTGATCTCTGTCCATGCTTTATATAGCGACCCCTATAATGTCATAATAATCTCATGAATTATTCATGATTTCTGCCTTCGTCTCATAGGAGAAACAATACTATATAATATATGCTACCTGGACGCCTATAATAGTCATCATAGCTGGCATTGGACAAAAAGGAGAAAAGAAAGAAATACTTTTTTTTTTCGTTGTGCAGAGTATGCTGAGAAGTTGACAACCTTTGGCAGAGGCAAGCATCACCTTGGAGATTTTCTACCACCAGAAGAACTTAACAAATTTATGGAAACACTGAATGCTTTGAAAGAAGGGCGAACACCTGACTACTCGGACTATAAGGAGTTTAAATTACAGGCTGATAACATAGGTAAAGAAATATTTTTGGTATAAAGGTGAGGATTCCGTAAAAAAAAGCCCATCTCAAAAAGAATCCATCCTCTGTGGTTTGCAAAAGTAATCTCGAAAAGAAGCTCAAAATCAAACCCACTGGGCTTCTTTTTAAGATATTATATGGGCTTCTTTTTGAGATAGACTGTATTTGAATGTCAAAGGAAATGTATGATTAATATTTTAATGACCTTTCAACCCTTAATTATCTCAACAATCAAGCCTCATATATTTATTCTACAATTTCCTGTTTTCCAAATGGTAATTTTATTGCATCTTTTCTTGTCTGCTGCTGCTGCTTGGAAAATATGTTAAATTTGCAGGGAATGTCTAAAAAATCCTAATATTAGTAGCAATTATTAGTAACAATATTTAAAGCATTCATTTCAATAAATAAAATGAAGTACATGGCAGAAATAAACCAGGCCCACAGCTTTCTGCTATTTGTTTGAAATTATACATTTTAATTATTTAGTTTTTGTGTGTAGGTTTCCAAATGTTACAGAAGCTAGGCTGGAAAGATGGAGAAGGACTTGGGTCAGAGGCTCAGGGAATAACCGCTCCAGTTAACAGGTGCGTCCCATACTAAATATTTAATGTTTATTAGTGGCAATATAATCTAGATATATTAATTGTTATCTGTATTCATATAAAAACATCTATATATCAAAATTATGATAAACAATGATATTAAACAGCCTAAAATCCCAGAACATGATTAGTCGAAAGGGCATCAGATGACTATGGTTAGTGAAGCAATTCATTGAGCAAAAACAAGTTTGTGTCTTTAATACATGTTGCTTTTTTAATATTCCTACTTAATACCACACAATGCTATAAATAATAGTACCACTAGTAGGTTTAGCCATAATGCTCTCATTGCAGTGAATTTCGCAACAAAAACTCTCAGTTAACAACATTTGTTGTGAATTCATCTGTTAATGTATTCAGTGAATAATGTAAGAACAAAGAATTATTTTGCAGTATTCTTTGCTAGAGCACACCATGAATCATCTTGCCTGTGGTGGTCAAATAGTGTGACCAAGGCTAGACATTTCATTCTCTGCACATGTTATACCCATAATTTATTGGTAAAGATGGAAGTGAAATTCACACACTTGTGTTTGATAGCAAAGTATAAATTAGCTAAACTAAAGTCTGGAATGGAGTGTTACAACTTTCATGTTTGAAATATAGGGCAGCACAAAGGTCAGACAACCAAGGCTTGGGTATTGAGAGGCCAGCTGACTTAACCAAGGAGGATGCCGATAATGAGTATGATGCTTACCGTAAACGAATGATGTTAGCCTACAGGTTTAGGCCTAACCCTCTGGTGAGTATTTACATTTTGTTTAAAATTATAATACATTATATCATGTTTTGTTTTGTAAAAAAAAAATTATGTTTCTGTAAAATAATAAATATATAATAATAAATGCCTTTAAATTTATTTATTTTTTAAAAATTAAAAAACATAATATAGCATAATTATTTGTTTTGGCTTGTTTACACTACTCTCCTGATAAAAATAATAAAATGATTTTTATCTTGGCATATACTGACATTTCCGTTTTTTTTTTTTTTTTTTCAGAATAATCCAAGGCGTCCTTATTACTAGAAAGATTGACAAGAAATGAACAGTTCTTTTTTATTAAATGTAGATATTTAATAAAATCAAAGTGGACAAACATTTAAATATAATACAGTACACATATGAACAGAGACTTTTATTAGCATACAGGTGGTATATTAGCATACAGGTGGTATATTAGCATACAGGTGGTATATTAGCACACTGGTGTATTAGTTAGTATACATTTTATTTATAACACACCTACAGTGTAAGTAGATTCTTGATTGGACAAGTGTGAGTCACATAATTTAAAGTAAATTTACTGTAGCATTCTCAAGAGTGCAGTATCGTTATGTAGAATTGAGTACTGCAGGGCCATACGCAGGGGGTTGCGACGGGTGCGTACGCACCCCCCAAATTGCAAAAGGTCCACATTTTATAGGGTCTTAAAATAAATCTGTAGTGTATTATACATTATATTATGAAAATGGTCCAAAATATATTAATCCGCACCCACCCAAATAAAATCCTGCGTACGGCCTTGTACTGTAATTTCGTTTTGCGTATATACATATGATATATATTAGCATACAGATGATATATGCATATTGGCATACATCTTGTGTATTAGCACACAATCATATACAATTTTGTATAACTTGAATTTTACATGTATATAATCTGACCTAGTTTGTATTCAAAATAACTGTGGCATTAACTTTTCCAAAAACTAGATTAAAAGGTTTTCACAATGTTATTTAAAGATGCATTTATGGGTTCATTGAAATTCTGATTTTGAGAAAGTACTGCTTTGAGAATTTTCTCCAATTCAATATATGGATATAGTTGTTCTCACACAAACATTGTTTAATATTGTAAATGCAGCGTTGTTTTATCAATGAAGGCCCGTCCTTTCCCTCTGAAAGATTACTGAAAATTAGTGACACTCCCAATTGATTGCTTACTGACCCCTTTCTGTTTTACAATAAATTCTGCCCGCAAATGCATTTTAAATAGTATAAAGAAATCTAGAGATATCCAGCAGTTTAGGATATTTGTTTGCTATTCCAGAAGTCTTTGTATTTGTTGGTTGTAATCTATGTTGATGTTGATATACTAATGTACAAGAACAAGTTTATTATTATGTTGTTAATTAAATGAATGATGATTAAAATGTTTTTAAGCTTTTGTTGAAGTTGAACATTTTAGTATATTTGTGTTTTTAGGTTACACATCAGTTCGGTTAGTACAGTATTGGTTGACATATTCAATTTATTTATTATTAAAAAAAAAAAAAAATTATAATTGTTTAGAATATACGAAACTGAACGGGAAAGGGCATCTAAAGTCGTGTGTGAAAATAGTACGTAGCTTTTCAATCCATCGCATCACCTTTATGGCACAGGTTTGAGAACCGTGCATTATTTTCCACCCATTATTCTGAACAACACATGCATCGAGAAGGAGTACGACAATTAAGACCATCTATTCAATTACCTTGTTTCAATTATGGTCAAAAAAGGGCAAATATACGTGGTGTACCGTAAAAGTACGACCTGATTTTATATATTGAATATTTATATTTATTCATGACGTCATACAAGACAGCAGATTATCTTCTGATCGGGCTGTTTTAAATAAAATATTGGTTTGGAAATCGTCTTTCGTCAGTTAAAATCTATCACCACTATTTATAATCTTGCGCTGTTATCAGAAAAAATGAAAACAATCTTGGTTATTCCTGTACTGCTTGTTTCTACTGACTACAGCAGAAAAAGAAAAAAAAAAGGATCAAAAGTGGCGAGACAGGTACGTTATTTTGTTTTTTGGTAAGCAATATGTCAATGTTCAGATCATTCTAGAGATTGTCGCTAACACAAGTCAACCACAAATGCCTAGGCCAGGCTTTTGTGAGGCCTAAATGCTAACATGGTCGATAATAGGCCTAAAGTATATTACAGTATATATATAAATCCAAAGGCAAATTACTGAAAAAAATGACAATGCTGTGGGTATCAGTGGCTGGATCTCAATGGAGATACAAATAAAAAAGCGAAAAGCTAAATCAAAACGATAAAGTAAACAGCCAGAAAAGTTAGCAGAGCTTTCGGGCAACACTAGCCCTTCATCAGTGCAAGTGAGGGAATTTGGATAAAGTCATAGCATATGACAGTATATATATAGTTAGTTATGTGATAATTTAAAACGATCCTTAACAAGTAAAAGTATATTTGAAACAACATTTTTTGATGATGAAAACTTCAACCTGAATCATGGTTGTGCAGGAATTCTTAGTATGTATGGCTAATGGTAAAGACACAAATGATTCTCGATTCTTTATCACAACGGTAGTCTTCATGGCTTGATGGAGAAAATTGTGGTGTAGTTACCAGCGGATTGGTATGCTTTATTGTAACACATTACGGTTTGCACTGTGGCTGATGTTATGTTCGTAACCATTCATAGTAAACATAATGAGTAACCATTTATTATGTTGATCTCTAAAAATAAATTGCAATTTTCAGGATGTTGTACGCACGGACGATGAAAGGTACACCAGTGGATGGCTCTACACCAAAGAAAGACTTTATCATTGCTGATTGTGGTGAACTTCAATTGGAAGTAGCCTATATTTTTTCCGTATGCGAAAGACCCCAATGGAAATAAATTATAATCTAAGCTTTTTTAAGCTGGAAATCGTCTATCAAACAAACTATTTTAATTACCACTACTGACGTTTAGTAAAACATTTTTAAAATAAGATGTTTCTCCCACCCAATGCACAACACTAAAATTAGTTTTATAATTTGAGATTAAATTCAAATCAATTCAAACTAGAGCCTTGTCAGTAAACATGTTAATCTGTATAAATGAAACATGACGTGACAGATCATTTAAGTATCGGAGGAGTGAAGTATTCTGGCGCAGTTTCATAAAGTTTTAGAACACTCTACTCTCTTGGTGGCAGCATTTCCTGAATACCGCCCTCAATACTAACTACCACTCACAACCAGCAGACAGCATCGTAATCGATCGAGAAAGAACAATAAGTTTGTACACCTATTCGCGACCCAGATACCATTTATTACATGTGGCACTTTCTAGCAAGAAACATGAAGGCTATCCTTGTTCTGTCTATCTTACTTGCTTCTCTGATATATCTGCTTCTGCCGACTGCAGCTGATAAATCAAAGAAGGGATCGTCTGGTGGACCAAAAGTTACAGATGTAGTAAGTATATTGTCTATTGTATGGTTAAGCTCTGTTTTGCCACATCATGAACATGACTTTCTGCCTGCTGCAGCACAGTTCAGTGTGCATGCCCTCTCTGCTGAGTTACTTCCGCTAGTTTGCAGCAGCGACATCAACCAACCAGCATAAGCCACCTGCTTTAAATTGATTATAAACATATTAAAATTATAAAATAGATTCTACTGCTGCTATAAATGTTGTATTGTTGGAGTTTTGTCCCCAATATATAAAAATAAATTAAACCTTTTTATTTTATTCACTTTTCGAAGAAAAATAACAAGATTTTTGTTATACTTATTAATTATATACTTAGGCTAACTAGTTTATGCCTAAGTATAGGCCAATATTATACTAACTAGGCTAGATGAGTGCAGAGACTGAATAATAAGCTTCCACAATGCATGATGGAAGGGTTTCGGAGAAAATGTCACAACGCGTACGTACATGATTTGTTGTTTGTACGTACGCGTTGTGACGTTTGCTCCCAAATCCTTCCCACCAATGGTGGCCATGCGTCGCGCACGCTATTTGCGATAAACCTTATATGATTGGTTAGATAACCAGATTCTTTATTTCTTCCCTACTATCTATTCTTTATGATCTAATTATAGACATGCGATGACATACAGATAGGCCTGATGGTTGAAATATCAACAAACTACTTTAGTCTTTACCATAGGCCTATATCCTAAGAAACGCCTCCGCTTTGAATAAACTCAATCCCTCCTTTTGAATAAACACCCTCTTCATAAATAAATTTCCCCTCAAATAAATGTTTCGCCTCATAAAATATAGAAAATATAATCACTTCATGACATTATTTGTACCCATTGCACTCCAAAACAAAACTATTCAATGTTTTTCTCTAAAGAATTTTATTGTTCCTATTTTACAGGTTTTTTTTGACATAGAAATAGGTGGTGAATTCCAAGGCAGAGTGGAGATTGGATTGTTTGGAAAAACAGTTCCAAAGACTGTAAAGAACTTTGTAGAACTGGCACAAAGAGAGGTGATTTTATGAAAGCATAGCAAGAGAGGGTGCTATAACAGGCATCTGCATTTATAGTATAAACAATTAACATGTAGAAAAGTAAACAAGTCCGTAGTGAGAGGTTAAAAACAGATGGGGCAAAGATGCTTTAAATTAATATAAATTCTGACGATCTCTGCTAGGGAATTGCGGTGGATAGTGAAAATTGAAAAAAATTTCAGACAAGGCAAGCAACTTGTCTGCCTCATGCTGGCCATGGCCCTGGTAAACATGGCAAAGGCAGAAAATGTAACAGAGCCTTAGTATTAGTAGAGCCTATAATGTTTACATATCGGGAACTACTTTGAAATAGGGAAGTTATAATAGCCCCACCTTGTCTTTGTTTGAATGAGCCCCGCTGAATTTGAAGCAGGTTGTGCTGTCAATTATATGCATATTTCAACCACAGAACCATGTATTGTATCTTTTCCCTATGAGAAGCAATGAAAGGATAATGTGTAGATAAAGCTTATTTTAAACACTTTTTTAGGGTAAAGAGGGCTACAAAGGCAGTAAATTCCACAGGGTCATCAAGGACTTCATGATCCAAGGTGGTGACTTCACTAGAGGAGATGGTACCGGAGGTAAGACTATTCACTGAATAAATAATGGGGAATTTATGTATCAAGTTTTTAAGGTTAACATAGTGTTAGTAGGCCTATTACATAGCCTATGTGAATGTGCTTGATTGAAATGGTGTAGTCATGTTATACATTTGAAATATAACATGTCTGACGTCACTCTCTATATTTTCCCCCCGAAGGACTATCCCCTAAAAAAATAAAATTGTAAAATGTTGTTAGGCAATATTTGTATTCACCATTCTCCAGACATGACAGAATATAAAATATTACTGTGAAATTAAAACTCAATATCAGAGATGTAGTAGTGAAAAATGTTTGATGAGTGTAAAGAAGTTGTGGGTGGATGTGAAAAAATAAAACTGTACCTTTAGGTACCCACCCAAAAGTCTCTTGTGAGGGTTCTGTGTTAAAATCTGCTGGCTAGAAGGCCTTGAATTAAGCTTTAAGCTAAGTGTACCTAAAAACCATTATACTAATATGTTCTGTTATTGTTCTTAATTTGTTGACACAACATTATAATAATAATTAACATTGTTCTGCACAGGCAAAAGTATTTATGGAGAACGATTTAATGACGAAAACTTTAAACTGAAGCACTATGGCGCAGGATGGCTTAGTATGGCTAATGCTGGTAAAAATACAAATGGTTCCCAATTCTTCATCACTACTATAAAGACCACGTGGCTTGATGGAAAACATGTTGTATTTGGAAAAGTTGTCAAAGGAATGGTAAGCTATCTTTGATGAAAACAAAAACAGATAAAAACATTTTGTCTGGTACCACCAGGGATAGCCCTCTAAATCCCCAAATGGAATTTACATTATTTACATTGCTAAGATACAAGTTATTAAAAATTAAATGCTGCAGGTAGTAGTAGAGATATAGAACTCGGATAAAAAGTTATGGCTTAGTAAAAATAAGTTTAAAATGGCCTAAATGCAATCCCAAATTACACATGAAATTCACGGATGATTCGGCCTCTGAAGCAGAGAACATGCAGGCAGGCTGGTATTTAATTTAACAAAAATTATTTTAATTACAATAACCCCTCCAAATTTGATTTGATTTTTTTTTTAGGATATTGTAAGAAAAGTAGAGAATACAGCTGTGGATGGCTCTACTCCAAAACAAGCAGTTATCATTGCTGATAGTGGTATAGTCGAAATTGACAAACCATTTAATGTAGAAAAGGCTCCAGCTACAGAATAAATGTTGCTTTTTAGATGATGAATTTATTTTTCATAAATGATCGGTTGAGCTCAGAGTTCACAAGAATTTACTTTTTTTGTTCATTTTTCTATCAAATTTTCTTCAAAAGAATTGCACGAGGTCGTCACCCAAGTTCTGTATAACATTTATCAAGCACTCATATTTTTGACCGATTTCTTGTGAAGAATAAGTTTATCATCTATTAATTAACAAGCTGTAATGAATTTGTTGTAATTGTTTTTTTTTTATTTAAACTCTTTAGTAATCTTTTTTTTTAGTCTTTTACATAATATGCATTTAATTTTACACTGAAATTAACGATTATTGAAAGTTTTATTTAATTTAGACTTCCAATATTTTACTATAATAAATGAATTTTTGTATTTGATAATTGAATATCGATCAATTGGACAGCCATCTTTAGTTTTTTTAAAGACTTTATCTGTATGTCATACTTTGTGCCATGTCTGCTGCCAGCAAGCAATAACATCAGTGTTCATGTTAATTTGTGAAGAAGTGTGATCATGTGTAATCTTGATAGTTTCATTTTTTTTTTGCAGTCAGGCAAACATAATGAGTACAGTTCTGCTAATGTACACTAGGTACTATGTAATATAATACCATATATATTTATATGGCCTGTCATTGGTGAAGTAGAGATGTGTGCAAACAACTATTTTTTTGCGGTATAAAATCTTTTTGAGAAGAGAATAGCATAATACCTAGTATTTACAATCTCAAATATCTTTATGCAAAGATCAATGTATTCAATATGGTCTTCTTCCCCTAATGATGAGAATCTTACTGTTATAATATGTATGTACATGTTACAGTTTAGTAGTATTGTAATCTTATTATGTTTTCTTCTAAAATAAACTGACTTCTTTCTGGTAAAAAGTTGATTTTGTTTGATTACTGTCTCAATTAAATTTTTTTTTTTACAAAAGCTAATTGTGAAATTGCAGACTTGTAATAGGGTCGGTTTCTGCTGAATAGTGCTTGATAAACTGTTTATTTCAAAATGGATTTAAAATATAATTTTTATATAGACTGAATTTCTAAATTGGTGCCGTTTAAAGCAGTGGGTGGTTGTCGATGGAAACCGATGGGATCTGGACGTGCCCAGCCGGTTAATTCAAATGTTACTGCAGTGTAGTCAATCAATAATAGTTATTTTGTGTTGCAGCTAAAAGTTGCACAGTAATAACCAGCGTTCAAACACTGAATCGATTGGATGTTTTTAACCATTATTGTCAGGCTGCCATTTAACTGGTTACTTAAAATGTGTCCTGTTTCTTCTTTTTTGGGTTAATTTATTCACATAGTTAATAACCAGTTATTTTTTTGCAGCAGAAACAGGACATAGTTGAAATGTGAGAAAATAATGCATGGCAGATAATACAAAATTAAGGATACACCTTTATGCCTACCAATACATACCAATATATTTGGCCTGATCAGGCTTAATTTGTTATCCAGGTAACTTGGTTTCAATGGCACAGTTACTGCTAACGTTGGTCGGTAGTAACAAGCCAGGTAAATGACTGAGCATTAAGGCCAATTTACACAGATGAGCAGTAATGAGAATAAAAATGTAGAATCTATGTTATTCCTTATGACCATTTACACACACACCACTCCGGATAGATACAGACTCTAAGACAAGCTACGCGGTTTTCTGCTTACTGTTACTGCTCGTCTGCATAAATTGGCCTTAACAGGTCTTGTCATGTCTATTTACAGATCATCATAACCTTCTGATTGTAAGAATACATTAGTTCTTATCTTTGTCTAAAATACATTATTCATGCTACTACTACTACCTAAGAACGGATTTTTATGGCTATTTTAACTTACAAAAACACACAACAAATGTTTTTTCTACACTTTTATTTCTTCACTTCCTCTCGCTATATTTGGTATCTGATCTTTTCATACACACATCATTTTGAACCATATTAATTGTTCACTTTCTACATTAACACATCCGGTCTAAAACCTGACCAGTGCAGTTATAAGTTGATCATTTTCAGTTCTCAAAAACCAAGACAGACTTCATAAATGTGTAACAATACAGAATTCACTACTACTCACTATCAAAATTGTCTAGTGGAAAAGGGGTACAGAGGAAAAAACATTTTTTACCTATCTTACTCAAAATCCTGTCATTGAAGAAATGTAACATAGGATATATGCAATAAAGAGTAGTATTAATATACTGTAGTACACTGTATATTTTCCCATGGTACAGTCCACGTTTTACTGTGTCTGTATATTCACACGGTTAAAATAAACATTGCTTATCTTTTCAAAATTAATAATTAGCAGGGTAAAATTAAATCTATAAAACCATATGTCAATTACAAGAGAACTTTGAAATATGTTCTTTTTATATTTTATGTAAGCCTTTGAAATGAAATTATTAAAAATTCCATACACCAGATGGGGACAAAATTCTACAAGCATTCTCATGCATTTGATACATTTCATGACTGTGTGGGAACTGTTTCTTACCAAGTAGACTTTCCCCAATCATGAATTTGAATCATGAATGACATTTTTTTAAACCAACATTGAGCGGAATAGCATAACTACCATGCTGCAACATCTTGTTAGGAACGACCTCCGCAAGGGATGACGGAATTCTAAATTGTAATTCTAAACAGGTAATTGCACATTCCCACGAATTTGTATCCCTCTCTTCATGGAATGGTCAAATCAATTGGCAAATATTTCAATATTAAACTAAATATCATAAATGGGCAAACACAGGAATTACATATGACGTTGAACTAAATGATTTTATAATGAAATATAGTATAAAAACAGTACTGAAAACAACTAAATAAATGATCATACAGTCACTATTAAATCTAAACATAATATAAAATAGCAAATCAATTCTGATATTTAAAGAATACAACAGATTATTTATTATATTGAATTCAAATTAAATAATTAAAAAAAAAGATTATTGTATACAAAATTGTATTGTTTTAATTAATTAATTGGGTAATGTTGTTTTTCATTATTTACAACATATTTATACAATAGGAGTTTATCAATAATATATGGAGTCAAAATAACTATAAATTTACCATTTTGAAATAATTAATACCATACAGTAAGTTATACACAACATAGGCCTACAGCTAATATTGTAAGTTCTAATATCAAATGCTATTGAACAGAATCTAAAAAGAATTGAATTTTATATTACCCATTGGAACCAAGAATGTGACCCTCTTATAAGGATGTCTGCAATTTAGGAATTCTGCTGCAGTACACCCTTTTTAGCCTACTAGTACAAATTGTACTTGGGTTCAATGAAACTGTATGTACCTTTGATTTCTTCTCTAGATTTTTATGCTAACTTATTTCATTTTCTATGGTATTTTATTTTTAAAATGACCACATTCTCTGACATATCCATGCAAGTAAAGGCCTTAATCTATACTGGGAATAAGTCTTAAAAAATGAAACACTGTTTTAAATAATTAAATATATAGGTATAAAATATAACTGATAGCATGAACATTATTTGATGAAGTATAACCAATCCAGTTTGTCATAACCATTGGATCATTACCCACATGTAGAAAAGTTATACCCGTTTCACATCGCCTAGCAAATGTGATTTTACACACACCAGGGGCATACACAATATATATGTATTGAACACGTATGGTAACACCCCCATGTGGGTTGAACACCAGAGTTGTATTAGTCGATGCGAAAGAGCTATTAGATTGTAATATGTAGCACCTAAAACTACAATTCAATAGAGAGCACCGATCATGCACATGTGTACAAACCAACCAGAGTTGTGATAACTTCAACAATTAACCTCAATTTCTCCACAATTATGCTGATTGGTAGTAACATGAAAATGATTACGAGATTGGAAAATGTCTCATAGTCAATCCAGATGATATTGATCATATAGATATCATAAACCACTAGAAACATAGGATCAATGCTCAAAATGTGTGCCAACATGGCAAGGAACCATCAAATATGTCTGCATCAATCAGCCAATCACGTACCAGTTTTGCACCATTTATATTCTATAAAAGATCTTAAAAAATATGTAAACATTTATATTTTTGAAGACTTTTGAACAAGAAATTATCATATTGCCATTAAACAATAGTTCATTTCACGATTTATGTGGTTCTTATAATACTTTAGATTATTATCTTTATGTATTAAACATATTTTTGATCAGATATCATGATGGCCATGTTTTAGTTTCGTTCTCCTAATCGCCTTAACTCAATTACCTTCTAGTGGTTTATAATACCTGTTTGGTTCTAATGTTTTTTTATTGTCGTGTATTGCAAAAAAAAAATTAAACAAGGCGGATTAGTTGCACAATTCAATGACTTAGTAAAATACTGTCAATATTCTCTTAAAATTATTCACAATGACAACATCACGTCAAGTAATTACAAATCGTTTTTAAACTGTGTTTACTCTACGAAGAAAATTTAAAATTTAAAATACTGATATTTTTATACACACCAAACAATGTTGAAATCACATGATTATTACATACCTTATTATTAACAAATCAAAATTACTATCATTGGTATTGCATGAAATGTTAAGAGGTGAAAGGTCAATAGGTTAAACTTAGTGCAGGTTCTGTGTGCTTTCTACTCATATGGTTTTATAACTATGCATAGAAAAGTGTGGATACAAGCACAAATTTGAGAATCATTAGTGTTAAGTAGAATACAAGAGCCTGTTAACATGCAAACTATAAGCAATCAGACTCCTAACATGATTTCATAAATATAATACGCAGTCTGTAGCGATAATTACCAATTTACACAATTGCTCTGACTAGCTGATACACTATATGGACATCAGGAATGGGTTTGACATAGAGGCTAAAAGTTAAAAAGTGTTCACCCAGGCTATACAATGTTCACCTTTTTCCAGTGGACAGGGACCTAACTAGCCTAACAGGACCCAAGACAACAAACAATTCACAGGCATGTATTAGCAACGCTTTCTTCCAGAAGACATGGACATACATAGCCTAATGCAGGCCTGTTCTAGCATGAACATTTGCATTAGTCAACTTTATACACTTTTCAGAAGTTCATTGCATTTCAATTTGTTAGCAATTGGAACCCAATCCCATTGGTATTGTGATATATGACAGTGGTGTACAAAAGTTCACCAATAAATAATTGATATTGCAACTTCTACCGGTTGTTTTTAATATTTATTTCTAGAAAAAACCCTTGGCACTTTACACATGTGAACTGTAACCCATGGTGAAACAATAAACTATACTACAACATACTGTTATTGTCTTTCCCCTTGTCTTGGAAAACAGATGATAGAATACATAATAAAATAACCTAGAAATTAATATCACACTATTTGTAAACAAACACTATTTTGCTGTTTGTTTACAACTGTATGAATGGATATTTAAATTTAAAATTAAAGCTGTTTAAATATGATTACTAGACATTATTATTTCATTAAATGAAACATGAAGCACCAAAGATAAAAAGATAAATGGTAAAGGTTTCTGGTAGTATAGTAGTGGTACACGTATTTTACATAATTCTACTGACATGCTTTATACTTTGAGCCTTACTACATTTTAAAAGTGTTAACTTAAGCATAGAAATAAGTTACAAATTGTACTACCCGATTGTATGTCTCTCTTGATATTAACATTTTCAATTTTGTTTTACCAACAATTTTTATATGCTATTGAAAAAATACTGATCTGATAATTATAGTGGTATGCTATAGACTTTTAAAATGTTATTGAATCTATCAAAAATGTTGTGTTTGTGCTTCTTTATGCGTGCAAGACATTTTAAAAAGGCAAATCTTCATAAAAATTCCTGGACTGTTGCCATTAGATTTTGGTTTGGATCAGGTTGCTTATTACTTATTAATTATTATTACCAATAAAAACAAAAAGTATTGGTTTCTTTTCTATGTTAATATTATTTTCAAGTTTTTTTCCAATATGAGTATTATGTAATTATTATTTGGTATTGATAACTTTTGTTCTACAGACAGACACAGATTGGCAACAAAAGTTATACTCTGCAGACATCCAAAGTGGAAAGGTTAAAGTATGTGTGGACGTACAGTATGCCTCTATGCTGTTTAGATTTAGAAGTACTACAATAGAAATAAATATATACAAACAAATCTTGATTGTCTCCTCTGATACTTATACAATTCTGAATTTCATTCAAGACATATTTTATGCCTTTTTTATGGATTCAAAATGAATATGTCACTATCAATAATTTAATTATCTGATTTTGCTTGATGTTATTCTTGATTCATCTTTACCTGTATATAACAATGTGTATTCTCTCCATCTTGGAAGCATTTATTTTAAAAAGGAAAACAAAAATCAGTTTATTTCAATATAACCATTATAAAAACATGTTGGTAGTTAAAATTGAATATTGGTTGAACAATTAAAAACGTATAATACACAAAAGCTGTATTGAATTATTACCTTTCAAGAGACATAAATGCAAGCATACAGAAAACAAATATTTTATATAATTTGGTTCAATATATAACCACAAACTTAAAAGAAAAGAAAAATAAATTAGCACTTAAAATAAAATTGCATCATTCCTACTGAGTTGTTCCTTGGTTGTCTTTTTGTCCACAATATTTTGGTTTCCATTTTGGTTACGATTGCACCCTGATCATGACACAGTGTTGTATGTTTCTTTGCCAGCCTGCTTAGCTTGCGCTCTCCCCATGTACTGGTTCTTCTTATTTGTCAGCTGCTCTGTCACTGCTAGTAACTTCTTTAAACTTGGCTAAAAAAAAACAGACAGAAAATGTTTACATTTTTCGTTTAAAGTTTCAAAAGAACGATTTTCTGAGAAAACGGTTTTATAAAAAGGTCGAGTTACAACTAAAAATTGCTTCAGGCAAACAGTTTTTAAAACAGATATTAGATGATCGAGACCAGAATCAATGAGTTTTTAAAATCATATTTAAAAGTAAGTTTTTTTTTCTTTTAATTTGGATCCGTTTCTGCTAAATAACTTCTTTTAAAATACAGTATTTTAAAACCTGTAGTCTATTGCTAATCAGAGACAGGCCCAACCTCTATTGAAGTTGTGAGTTACAACCCTGGCCCCCTAAAAAAAAACCAACTATTTTATCTGAAAACATTAATCCGAATCCGACTAATTCAAAAGCCTTCCTATTGATCAAGTAGATGCTTTGACCAAGGCAACTCAACAGGACACTGTGCCAAGATAGGAACTCATAACAGTCCTTTGATCTTATGTCTGGCTGTAAAAATACCAACAGTACTGTACTATGTACATATTTTCAGCAACCTGCAGTGTCTGTTAAGGAGCGTGGGACTGATCATGGCAGCCACAGATAAACCCTTTGATCTCCGGAGCTCAGAATCCTGTTATTAGATTGCCTTGCTTTTGACCAATAAACTCTGGCATACTATACTACATATATTTTATTTATTTTACCAATGTTTAAGTACTATACCTGTGATTGACTTAATTTTTGTAAGTCTTTGATGTGGAATACACAGATCTGGTGAAGAGCAGCTAGCTGACGGGCTAAATCAATGGTGTTGTTATCGGGTGGTGCAGGACATTTCTTTACACTTTGTGCTAACTCGTTTAGAAAATGTACCATACGACCTTTGTTAAGGACTATGAAAGGATTTAATGCTTCCATATAAGGTTCCTGGAAATTAATCATTAATTAATTAATATTATCCACATTGTGTTAACTTCAATTGTTCGTTATTTTCATGTTTAATTACATAAATGAATGATTCTATAATAGAGAGATTTCGATTTGCGATGACCAACAAGCATAATGTTAATTCATTGTGCATATGCATTGACATTGGGATGCGATTCCTCCCACACTTTGACACAGTTTTGAAGGTTTCTAGGTCTAGACGACACATTTGTGATGACCAACAAGCATTATGTTAATTCATTGTGCATATGCATTGATATTGGGATGTGATTCCTCTCACACCTCGACATAATTTTGATGGTTTATAGGTCTAGACGACACATTTGTGATGACCAACAAGCATTATGTTAATTCATTGTGCATATGCATTGATATTGGGATGTGATTCCTCTCACACCTCGACATAATTTTGATGGTTTATAGGTCTAGACGACACATTTGTGATGACCAACAAGCATTATGTTAATTCATTGTGCATATGCATTGATATTGGGATGTGATTCCTCTCACACCTCGACATAGTTTTGATGGTTTATAGGTCTAGACGACACATTTGTGATGACCAACAACCATTATGTTAATTCATTGTGCATATGCATTGATATTGGGATGTGATTCCTCTCACACCTCGACATAATTTTGATGGTTTATAGGTCTAGACGACACATTTGTGATGACCAACAAGCATTATGTTAATTCATTGTGCATATGCATTGATATTGGGATGTGATTCCTCTCACACCTCGACATAATTTTGATGGTTTATAGGTCTAGACGACACATTTGTGATGACCAACAACCATTATGTTAATTCATTGTGCATATGCATTGATATTTGGATGTGATTCCTCTCACACCTCGACATAGTTTTGATGGTTTATAGGTCTAGACGACACATATTTTGACCTGACCTAAGTTGTCGGTCAACATAAATCAAAAGCTCACTAATAATAAGAAAATATTACCAATAGTGAATAAAATGATAATTATAGTATTGGAGTAAGGTTGTTTTGTTGCTATCAAGTTCTAATTTAGTTGAAATAATAGTCTAAGCATTTAACAACTTTCTAAACTTACTTTGTAGTTTGCACCAAACTCCACCTGATTGGCCAAGTTTTGTATCGCCTTAGCAACTATTGTTAATGTTCGACTTGCCATTGGTGATGGAGCATCTATTGAACCAAAGCAAAAACATGCTTTACAAAATACTCAAATAACTCAACATCGGAAATGGCAAACCTCAACTTAATCTTGAATAAAAATTGCTATACAACATTCTCATAATGGATCACTCATTTATCAACATTCACTAACAGCAAAGAATACAGTATAACTTTTGATTTGATTTTATTTATTTCGATACCATTCAAGTAAAAATACAGATAAAAAGAACAGCAATCGTAATGGTATGATACCAGGGATAGCCATCTAAATCCCCAAAAAGGATTTACTACATTAGTCTTGAAAGAAATACAACTGGAAATATGTTATACTTACCAGAAACAATGTTAAATAATTTTGGATTTAGGATTGCAGGACAAATTAACCTCAGGAAAATAAATCCACTGAAAAATAAAAGAAAACAATACTTATTTAGTGTTCCTGATACATGTGAATGAATTGAAATTGTTGCAAGTTATGTAGTCTATCTCACCTTACAACCCTAGCATGTACTATTTCATCACTCGGCCATTTTGATTTGACATCACGTTGTAAACAACCACACAAATACCTCAATGCTCTGAATAAAAAAAAATTAATTAAGGCTGTAGATTTAAAAAAACCAAACTCAAAAAACAGTGTGTATTACTAAAACATTCATAGTTATAAAAAAAAACAATTTCGAGTTAATCAATGTATATAATATGCAATTTTTTAAACTAATGATGATGAGATGGTAAAGAAAACAACCCTTAATAAGATTCTTGGCAGAACTGTTCAAGTGTGTCTTGACCTTTGATCTGTATTATTTTCTGTTTGCTTGTTTGTTTTTTTTGCTAAAAGGAATAAAATAAAAAATAAAATAAATAAGGAGGTAAGAACATAAGAAATTGATACTTACGGAGGACAGAAGTTTGTTGATTTAAAAATTGATTCTGTGATTTCCGTTAAAAACCCTACAAGATGTTCAAGATTCACAGATACATCTGCTCCTTTCTCCAACTTTGCTGGATTCAACTGAAATGGAAAAAAATAATAATAAATTTCACCTGAGTATGCTAAACTTTAGTTATAGTAATACATCTGTCTTTTCATTGTTACAAGTCTGCTAGCAAAATGAAATTATTGAGTGTATTATGGTATCATTTAAATTAACTTAAATTATTCAGGCTTCATTACAATAGATGGATGATCCTGATATTATCTGATATTGCATACTTTTTTCTTTTTTTAATATATACTTATATTTTTAAATAAAAAGCAAAATTGAATTTAATTACCAAGATAGTCCCATAGTATGAAATGTTGTTAAAATTAAGGAATGGTTTTATACTAGTATAAAAAAATCTTGTATCTGAACTTAGCCTAAATTAATGGGGTGGGATTACACAGTATTAGATTATACAGCTTCATTCTTTATACATTTCTTTTATTCATGTTTTTAAAAAAAATTTTTCAAGGGCAAATTATTCAGCCTTTTAGCTTAGTGTTTTTCAACATTAAAATGTTGTAAAAATCGATTAGAATTCATCTGGATTAGTCAACATGATCTTGATTTAGTTGCGGTTTAGTTTAAAAGCATTTCTACAGGTTATAATTAAAAGTTTAAGACTAAAATGGGTTTTAGAAAAATGGCCATAAAGTCTTTTAATGTTTGTATGTATTTGTGTAAAGCAAATTCATTACTGACACTTTCTTACCTCACAGGACTGTTTGGCATCCATAATTTTCTTAACAACTTCTCTCAAAGCTCTGTGAATAAACGACTGGGCAGATGTTCGCATATACCTGTCCATTAATGTTGTGGCTAGTGTGTTGGCCCGAAACAGGGTTGTCTGGCCCTCTGAAAATACAAAAATAATATATGGTACAGCATTACAATATTATGAAAAAGGATTTATATACATATCATTATGTATAAGAAATCAATTGAAAGAAGGCTTCATTAGCAAAAATTCATTCTTGGGATAAAATGTCACTACTTGTCTTCAAATTCAAATTCCATAAAGTCGTCTAACTTTACAATTTCTTCTATGTTTTCTTTTTTATTTGATTTGATTGTTGACAGCATTTTGTATAAACAAAATGGCCACTATTTTCATACAATAGTGCTGTATCTTTGTAAGAATGTATGGTTTATATTAGCTCTAATGCAACATCTTTTTGAAACTTTTTTCTGCAGTTTTTCCCTTTTTAAAATGTTATTGTCTATGAAATTCAATTTAATTTTTACTAGTAAATACAATAGTTATTTTATCTTATCTCCCCTAAAGCTCTGTCTACACTATCAAACCTGTTTGACAAAAAAAGTGTAATGTGCCCAAATATGGTAGTAATATGACATCATCATGTCCATATAATTTTGTCACATAAAGTTTGATAGTGTAGACAGAGCTTTACAAATACACTTGTTCATAGACAATCAATGACATACCTTCATGTTCTATTTCCCTTCTATTTAGTGCTTCTAGCAGTCCAATTTCTTGACCCTCTCGTCTAAAGATATCTAAAATTACCCCAGCCAGCTGTGGTCTATCCTTAACACATGCCTCTTCTAGAGCATATATAATGTGATGATCTTCAGCTAAAATCAGCTATTTGAAAGAAAAGTAAACTCAATTTAGTTTGCTTTTTTGTACAGTGTATACAGTATACCCAACATGAAATCATCAGATATTATTATTTATAAATTATTTCAGACACACAAAAGAATTTCACATTCGAGTTAACAAGGCCTGCAGATAACAATGGATGCATTTTAAATATTTATTTGATATAACTTCAACCATAAATTGTTTTAAAAATTACCTCTTTGAGTCCCTTATATTCTTCAAGTGGCATCAGTAGTTCCTGTACAAACTGAATCTTCGCTCTAATTGAGCCCATCTCTCCTTTGCTCTGTGATGCAACGGATATAAGTGGGTACCAATCGTCCACAGACTGACCACTTGGTAACTTCTCAAGCAGAACGGTTGTCCGACACACAGGAATGGCCTTTGCTTTCTTGCTACCATTACACACATCAATAGTAAATGAATCAATGTCATCTGGAAAATCACTGAGATAAAAACACATACTTTGTTAAGTAAAGTGAAAGACTGATTAAAAATAGTAAACAATATTTTTTATAAAATAAGTCTACTAAAATATGTTACATATACCGTATATCCTCTGGTATAATTCCACCCGCCTAGAACACAAAATTGGGCAGATTTTACCCTGGTTCATGAAAAAAACGATTGGTAAGCATTTTTTGTAAAAACTCATCTGAACTTCCTAGAGAAGGGCCTACATCCAGAGCAAAAGTCAACATTGGGAATATACCTGGGGATATGCTTGTTTGTGAAATCAGACAAAAAGTAGGGGAGGTGGGATTAGACCTGAAGTGGGATTATAACCGAGGATAAACGGTATATATATGGTACATGATTATTTTGTATTTTCTTGGGAGTGACTAGATTGATTTATGAATCTCTCGAAACATGAATTTTGCATTAAAAACAAAACTTACAATGCCCCCATATGCTAAATAATCACTTACTCATAAATGAATTCTTCATTCCATATAGGTCTATTGCCCTCTTGTACTTGAGTTCTAGCCACCTTAACATCATTCAGTGATATCACACAGTAGGGGTGTGGAAGTTGTTTGGCAGGCATTTTATGAGCTTCAAGGACTGTCAAAGCAAGGCTCTTCAGCTGCTTTAGACCAGACTTGTTTGCCGGCCTAGCTACTCGAGAACAGTACGACCTGATAGCTTGTATCCAAGCCTAGAAAAACAATTTATAATGTACTACATATTTTCATTCATCAAGCAATAAACATCACTTGTACTCTGTGAAAATAACAATAGACTATGATATGCTATTACAAGATTAGAATTAAACACATTAAACTATTTTGGCTATGATAAAAATACTCATACTTAGCAGAGTAAAAGGATTTGAACCAGAACCATTGGATTAGTTGAAAATCATAACCCCCAAGCCATACTGCCATTACATTATTTATTGATACATTATTAGTATTATTACATAACTGTATAACTTTGTTACTTGTTTGTACATACCTGTGTAAGTTCTGTGGTTTCTGCATTCAAAAAGAAATTAGTTACGTCGTTCATAGCACGTACAACAATCTGGAAGCAGTTAGGGCGCCCAAACAGACTCTCATGTACAGTGTACACTGAACTGTAGCTCAGATCAATCAAGCCCTTTGGCCGTGTTTTCTAGAAAATTTATTAGAAAGATATAAAACAGGCGCATCAAATGCAAACAAATTCACAAGTTAAAATATGGTGCTGATAAACTAGTCTTATTTCAGGATGTATTTAATAATATTTCTAATAAAAGAGATTTGAAAAAAGTTTAAAACAAATTTAATAATTCTGTTAAGATTGTATTGTTCAGATTAAAATGCCATCATTAAAATCCTCTGGATGGTATGATGTACATGATTGGTTTTACTGAACTTAAAATTGATTGGTAGAGTGGTTAGGTTGTAAATCATTTAAGCATACAGGGTACATCATTTGTTTTAACAGTACAGACTCAAGACACCCACACAGGAGACTGTATGAATATACAGGGGTGAAATAATACAGTTGAACACTGTACATTTATCTGAAATACTATACCTTATCATTCTCAAAGAAGAGTAGATGTTGTTCTTGTGCGTTGAGTATGAAGTAATACTCCTTCCATTTCTTGTGTTTACTGCCTGAAAAAGAAGATAATATACAAATTAACAAATAGGCAATGTTATGTGTGGAGGTGTCGCTTGAGCCTTGATTTAAATCCTAATTTACGAGACTAATACGCGGCAACGCAAGAACGCAAGTAAATTCGACCATCACTTGGATGCAACAGACGTAGGTTCCAACACGAATAATTTGACCAATCACAAGCAATGGATTATTTGAATTGGTTGGTTAGTCAACTCACTTGCATATCATTTACGTACTTGCATTGTATCATAGTGGATACCAAGCTTAAGTGTGATGCAACTATTTTCATTTAACTTACTTTTCTTGCTGAGATGTCCCTGCATAACCGATTTATCCCCACTCATGAGATACAGACCGCTACTTCTTCGTTTGCGTATTTCCTCCATGTTTACATTTGGTCGGTCCTCAGCCTCTTGCATTAGCATTTCCGTCCTCTACAAGAAAAAAAATAAAACAATCTTGATAAATACTGTAAATAAAGAGTCAATAACTATGCTCCGATATACAGCTCTTATAACTGTAGTACAGCACAGCAAAACACATCTGATGAAAAATGTCTAGAACTGGTATATTTACACAAAAATAATAATTTAATCTGAATCCGAATATTATAGGAGTAAATTTTCTTTTTTGTTGATCCAATTAGGTACGATAGGTAAGTACAAAACGACAAGAGGGAAACAACAGGGGGACCAATGTCAACAGTGCAGTAAAACACAGCGCCCTCAACAACACTGAGGTGATGTATGCTCAGGTAGTAACTATAACAACAGCCTACTTGAAAAAGTATTAAGTATTTTTTCATTTTGTACTATTGTACTGAATTGGATTAATGAAAATTCATTCAGTTTAAGATACTGTATAAGTTATCTATGAGGTTTAGTAATATGGTATTTTAGGTTCAGGCTACTTTAACTCAATTAAAATTCTACTACCCTTGAGCTTGACTGAATTGCAGTACATTATAGTAATAACAATTTTAACTCACCATTGGTCTTACAGGCTCTGTCAAAGTATGACCATCAACAATTTCTTCTTTCATATAATGCTCTACAATTTCATCAAGGCTAAAATATGTAACATAAACATTAAGAATATCAATTCAAATTTGTAAACAGTGATTTGTAAGGGTGTCATAGCCATAGTTGAACATTTAATATGCAACTAATTTGCAGAATGACTATGTAACAAGTAATTGACGTATACTTATGGACCTTACTAGTTTAGAGAATTGAATGAGGTTCATATAATGGCTATTATGATGCCAAGTATATCACCACATTGTCCTTGAAGGATGTGTGCATCCCAATTACTTGTTTATTTTATGTCTTTAGGCACATGTGGCCAAGGATTACTAATAGTAAATTAATCACTGTCATCAGATAGGTGGTAATCCTCCTGATACAGGGGCTATCTTGTGAACCAGTTCATCGGGTTAACCCCCTACTGTAGCCCCCTCTACTGATAATTGGGTTCTTGTGGACACAGATAAACTGTGTACACTGGACCAACAATTCATAGTTCTTATCCGAAGACTTGTTCCACTACCAGAATATAAGTGAATTGGCCTGAAACCCAAGCCGATATTATTGGCACTTTAGGGACAGAAAACGGCTCCCTGGTTTGACCGCTTGGCCTAAATATAAACCAGGCTTAATGTAATGCTGTACAGTACCTGTTATAGTACCGACCACCCATCATGTACTGCTCCTGTAACTTCTGAATGCGAAATCTCTGTATAACATCTTGACCACGAAAAGACAGTGAATAATCACCAGGGTTCTTGTCACTGTTACGAATAATGAAACTCCCAATATCCCCATCTGCAGGGGAAAAAAGTACCATGGTTATTGCATGGACCTATATGTCCATGGTTATTGTAAATCACATACTTCAAGCCATGGAATATGTCAATAATGATATAATAATTATCATGATCTTCCCAATAAAAAACCATTCACATAAATCATATATATTCCCTACACCTTGTATTTAACCTTAAAGAAAAACATGAAAAATGAAGATTAAAAAAATAAGATTTTAAATAGGCCATTTTGTAATTTTAACAAAGTTAACCACTTCTGTAAAAAATAGTGTTTTCACTTTTATAAAATGACATTTAAATGAATGGTTAAATTTAACCAAAAACACATTGGCTGGCAGCTTTTTTTAAAAATAATAAAAACAACTATTTAGTATTATGTGACATTAAAATGGCATATTAAAAAATTGTTCTTTAGGACAATGTATATAAATCGAAAGAACAATCAATTTTACATAGCAAAACACCATTTCCATTACTAGTTACCAACTGTAGGTCATCAGAAATAAAGTGGGGTTATTTTCAATGTGGTTGCAAAGGTTTACTGTATATTCTATAATAGACATTTTGAATCCGAAGTTACCTTTTAACTAGTTTTACAGTGGAATAAGCTACAAAATAAATATTACAGTACCTTTGAGAAGTAACTCAGCTGCTTCTTCCTTTGTAATTCCACCATGAAACCACCTAAAAAAACAATTATTAAATAAATATAAATAGTCTTTTGTTTTAAAAACAATACAAAATCACATAAACACATCACATCTCGTAAATTGCAAATGGTTTTAAAAACACAGAAAATAAGAGGGTGGAACACTGGTACAAAGAATGAAAATTAAAAATTAAGGAGCACAATATAAAAAGGCATAACTTTGTTTTCTGCTTAAATTGTTTATTCGCATTTAAAAACTAGAATAATATACAGTATATTCAATCTAACTTTAGATTTTCTATGAACAATACAAATTAAACAATAAATAACACAAATGCTAGACCTAGGGGACAACAGCGAACACAATCTCTTTCAATGGGACGTCCAGCCAGAAAATCCCTTTCGAAAATCCCATCTCAGCCAGCAGTTCAAAGGGACGTCCCAGCCAGCAGTTCGATGGGACATTCTAGCCAGCATATAAACATGTATTTATTTGTAGACGATTAACTTTATTTCCAGAATGACAATGAAATGTGTCTTGGTAAAATTCTTACATTTCACATTTTTATGTTGATTATTTTAGAACACAGTAAGCATCAGGTTTTTGTTTGACATGCGTGGGTGGAAAGCTTTTAGAGGCTTCAAACCAGCTTATCCTATTGGTTAACTTGCTGCAGCCATATTGAGACAATCCGTGCAATGGATGTATTTTAAGTTTTTATTAGACTAAATAGGAGTCATCTCAAAGAAAATTAAAATATATTCTTTAAAAAATCGCTTTTGGTTTACAGTAATTTTTAAAAAACTCTCTTTTGGTTTAAAAAATACCATTTAAAAAAAAAAAATTATTATAATACTACTTACTCTTTTCCTTCATGTGGATCTACATTGGCATCCTGGAAAACAAACAAACCAAATGTATTATTGCGTCAAGTACATATTTCTTTAAAATAAACAGCGACCTAATAATCTAAACATTTATAATGAAATACCACCACAAAGGAATAAAATATGTATTTTTTTAGTTTCATCTAATTTTATCTTTAAAAGAAGAGTTTATCAAACAAAAAGATGAAAAGGGAACCAGTTAGATGAATAATGCATTGTTATTCATATTAATTTGATTTAAAAAAAATAACTTGAATTGAACCTGATGTGTTTGTTAATAAAATAAGTTAGAAATGTAAAATAAATTAAAGAGTACTAGTTAATGACAGGATTCCAAAAATCTACTTTTTTCTTAAAATTTAAAAGTAAACTTTTATTTGTAGTAAGGCACATCAATCAAAATAACCAATCCAAATAAAAAATTGAAATAAAACCAAACTTCAAAACTAAAAGTCAAAGTAACATATTTTTTTTATAAAAATTACCAAAGTTTTCTTATATTTTCTGGATATTGTCTGGCTTCTCCACTAAGGAATAAAGACATGTTATTGTACAGTATACATTTAAAGTTAGATTTACAGGTAAACTTTCCCAATATTGGAGTCTATGAATTCTACAAACAAACCTATTTCTTGTCATTCAAAATGTCTCAAGTACTTTTTTTTAACCAATTAATATACCCGAATTCTGGGCAACCACACATCAAAACAGCCCAAGGGTGTCTAGTATTGGGAGAGCTAACTCTATCAGAGAAATGCCTTAAACAAATTCTACTACAATTTCATGTTAGAATTAAGAAATCCAAAGTGATATATACAAATGTAAAATTGTAATTTAATCACTGCCCACTCAAACCTGAAATCCATAAAAGATTAGAATGCTACACACGTCCAATTATTTCGCCTTCCCCTCTACAATCTTTTCGTTATCCTACAGTACCACATAGTTTATTCAACTGAATGTCAAATGTTTTTCATATAATTTGAACCATATGAAAGCCCAAATGGTCTAATGGTATGATTTCTGCATATCAAGCATGTGATTCCAGGTGTGTATAATGGGGTGTCTATTTCTTATTCTCACAGATTTCTCACAGTTTAAAAATAGACCTAGGCCTTTTGATATCGTTCGATGTTTGTACCTCATTGCTAGGCCTACAAAACTAAGCCTATAGCTACTGTAGGCCAAACCATCCACGAGAGGACAATCGACATGAGTACTTAGGTAGTGCATTGTTTTTATCATAATTAATCATAAAACGTACATTTAAGAAAAGTATGACCTGGTTTAATGATTATTAAAAAAATATTATATAATGCAGTTTTACAAACTGTCAACAATTGCTGTGAAAGTGTCTTTACTTTTCAGTACTGTATATCACTAGGCACTTAGAGTTTCTCCTTGCCTATTATTAAATATACAAAGTTTTTATACCTATATCCCCTCTCTTTAACCTAACTGACATTTCTGGATTCATCCCTCACATTATAAAAGTACATACACATTAACACATTGACATCACAATTCAAGTAATGTATATGACTCATCCAAATCACACCTTTGCAATAACTATTTCATTATACAGTCAGAAAACTTAATGACAATCCTAGTAAAATGACCTATGATTAGTTTATTGGATAATGTTTTCTGATAATTATGTTTTGATTATTATTATCAAGAGTGGTATTTCATCTATTAATAGATTCAGGTAATTTTTAATAAATTAAACATGAGCATAAAATGTTAGTAATTGTTGATTAACACACTCATATTGATTGTGAATTTATTATTATCCTCTTATGAATACAGCTAGTATATCTAACCTGTTCCAGACTAATGAACTACAATACTGTTTAAGTCAAATATTCATCTCTAAAGCTTTCAAACTAGTTTGACAAAAAATGTGATGTGCCCATATATGGACATGATGATGTCATATCACTACCAGTACCATATTTAGGTATATCACTAACATGTTTGGGCAAATCACAGTTTTTGATAAGTTGATGATTTCGGGGTGCTTTTACTTAAAAAAAAATTATAGCCCAATATAATAAACATATTAAATTTGATTGGTTTAGTTTTTTTCTAATTCGGAGTGAAAGCAATTAATAATAGCAATTAATAATTAATAGCAAATTTAATTGCTACAATAAAGATAAACTTACTTTACTATGAACAATAGGGTGAACAATAGTGCATTGTCACCGTAATATATATCATTTTTGTGAAATCTGACATAAAGTTGAAGGATATATGGTATTTGAATTTTTTTTTATTTAAATAAGAATTTTTTACAGTACAGAATTATTAGCCCTGATACTTACCAAGTATTTAACAAGGTCTTTGACAACTATACCACTCTCACTTGTTCTTTGTGAAGTGACCCATAGCCAACCACCTTCTAACTCATTGTGAACGACAAAGATTTCTCCTTCAAGAAAACTGGAAAGAAAAGCAAATATTTTGAAACAAAAGTCAGACAATAATGAGGACAATAATAAACAATTTATAATAAACAAAACACTATAATATTAAAGTTAATTTAATATTAAATTAGAATTAAAGGGGAATGGAGTGGCTAACCACTGTATTTTACACCTAGCAACACATTCCCCACCTTAGATCTGCAACGGTGTAATATTATTTAAATTATCAAAATAGATTAGACTACAGCAATTAAACTTTAAACAACTATCAACTATTAAAATGCATCACACAAACAAATTATAATTTTAAACTCATCAGGTAAATGCTAATAAATGAAATATGGCGATTGGTATGGAATCAAAAGTGATGCAAAGGCTTCAGATTATTGGCCTGTTTGTATTAGTCTTGCTTGTTTTAGGATGTTAAGCTGTTGGTCCTGTGTACATTTTAAAGTCATGATGAAGTTCTAAGTACCACTCTGATAATGGTAGGCAATACACCAGGTACATGATCCAGATTTCTAGTTAAAAACTGAGGAATGTATACATTTATTACAATATCTTAACCATGAAATCCTACCTTAACTCGTCTGTGTCAGGAACTTTGGTGTAGGGGAGTATCGCCATTACCCGTTTCCGATCATCAACAGGCTAAACATACATTAAAAAAAGACTTTATATTATAGTAACAATGCGATATCTCGTAACATAATTGACTTGTTCCAAGGGCATATCCAGGACTCTCGAAATGAAGGTGTGCAATAATTGTTAAAAATGCCCACCATTGTGTACCGGTGAATATAAATCTTTGTTTATATATTCATACCTCGTTTTAACCCCCCAAGTATTGAGAACATGCTGACACTTCTCTATTATTTGTGTATGTACTATATCCTCCAGTACGTAATCTATGGAGTGCGCATGGAGATGGTCTTGCAATTTAATGTGTACCTGTAGGCCTAATAAACTTTTCTGTAAAAAAATCAGTATTCGGCTATGTGAATTAGCCTCTTGACAATAAAACTGTGTCAGATAATGATGATTATTTTACATAATAATTTGAAGTACTGTATGGTAATGTTGTCTCCCAATAGGAAATCCTTGTATAAAACAAACTGAATTTTAAAAACAAAAACGTTTTTATAGTCAATGTTTTTTTTATTACCTCAGGTGGAGCCACTGGATACTGTAGTCGTTCACTTTTCAGAATGTAGGAAATATTTGTGTAGTAACCAATAAGATCACTCATAGATTCGAACTGACGACCTCCAACGTAGAAATCTCCACAAACTGCTGTGATTCTGTAAAACAAAAAACGTATTAGTGTTAGTTTACACTTTAAATGTATGGACAAGTGTGGAAACATGGTATACAGTGGCGTAACTGTGAATTTGTGAATTTTGAAAGATGAAAATTGTAACAATATGAAAAGTGACAATACATCAGTCAATATGTTGATTTTTTAAGTTGGTAAGAAAACTGTGTAATCTGTACAGTATATGAATAAGAATAGCACAATCAACTTTGGTATGAATTACAACATCAAAAATAAAACAAAGATTTTTATATTAAAAAATAGATGTAAAACATTAAGGCTTATCGGAGCACGGGGAGTCATGTGTGTGATTTAAAGTTTCCTATAGGCACAGTGTAGCCCTATTATAGAAACTTTAAAAATGTATTGTCCCTTGAAACACAAAAAATGAAGGTCAAAATATTCTAAATTTAAATTGGCCATATCAAAGTAATATTAAAGTTATTCACTTTAAGTCGAAAATTCGAGCCAAAACCAACAACTTTACGTAATTAACAGGTAAATTAATTTGATTACATTTCATCTGTGAAATCATCGCGAGCGAAGGTAAAAAAAGATTTCAAATCACGAGTACTCATACTTTTGCATACATTACAAATACTAATTTTTGGGGAAAGTTAATAACTATTATGATACTTCAAAATGACAACCTTTCTTTTCGAAATCTTTTTTTTTTTTTTTTTTTGGAATTAGTCAAAAGGACAATACATCTTTTAAGTAATGATGTAGGCTTTTCACCAGGCAGCTGAAGGTTAGGGTTAGGTCTACCATGCCGATACAAAGTTAACATAGTGGACTCTGTCAAGAAAGTATTATACTTGACAATCCCTTTGCATATAACAACATCTGAAGTTGAAAAAATGGGAGGTGTTTTTTTTATGTCAACAGCACCCTCTATCTGTTATTGAGAGGTAAGAGTGCAGTGTGTGACGTCACAAGCAGTATTGCATGGTGGCTATGCGAGAGTACGAGAGGAATCCTCTTTACGTTGAGAAAAAAATCACAAAAATTACGATCAAGGATAGTCGTACAATGGCTTAAATATCGTAAATGTTTTGTTATATTATTTTTTTTAATGCAGAAAACCATACAACCATACCATCAAAATTCAGTTATCTTTGTAATCTGGGAGAAAATGTGGAAAACCGGAAACACCGGAAAACCGGCCAAAGTGTTGGCATGTATGCCTTTGGCATGGTTGATAATCACATCCATTTAAAGACCCCTTCCCTGCAATTTTGGACGTTTTTTGGAAAATAATACATATATATCACTTTAAAAACATTAAACCATGTCATTCCTTGTCTTAAATGTACGTTTTATGGTAAATTATGATAAAAAGTGAGAAACAATGCACTACCTAAGTAGCTCGCGGCGATCGACCTCTCGTGGATGGTCTTAGGCCTAGCCTAGCTAGGCTTAGTTTTGTAGGCCTAGCTGGTAAACATCGGTAACGTACGAACATCGTACGCTAGCTATATACCTAGCCTGACGTTGTATAGTTGCTGCATTAAATTGTCTTTCTATTTTTGCCAGACTCCGTTGATACAAATTGGGGAAAACCCGGTATTTTCGCTGAAAAGTTAGGAGTCTTCCATTTGTTTTGGCCTCACGATCGATCGAAAAGTGGGCGAATTACAGGTGAAAAACAAAAAAATCAATCCGCGCGCAATGCATTTTGGCATTTATAGCGGGCCGCTATAATTATTAGAATCGACTTATTTTTCACATTTTTAACCGTTTAAAGACGAAGAAAGTTATCGCAATAGGACCATATAGTATTATTTTTACATTAAATATAGTTTGTGATCTTAAATTAGATCTAAAAAACGTAGGGAATGGGGCTTTAAAAAACATGTTTTATTTTACCGTCCTCTACAGTATAAACTAAATAAATTAACAAAACAAAATGGGACTAGATAATTAATATTACTGTAGATTCACTCTTAATAGCACTACAGTACCAACCAAACATAATGGTTATTTGTTATATGACCAAATAAGAATAAAATAAGCTAGGCCTTTCATTTTTTATTTAAAAAAGCAGTATAATGATCAAAATAATTGAAAATTCACACACATGCTTTTCATGGATAGCGTAGCCTAGTTACTGTAGTACTTCATGATAACACTGTGAAAAACTCTGACACTAGTGACAGTGACAAATACAAATTTGAGATAAGCAAATTATTCCAAACAAATTGCTTGTCATTTAAAAACAAGCAAGTCTGGACAAGTTTCAAAATCACTGGACCATATTATTATAATTAAACTGTTTTGTTAGCTACTGTATAGTAAACCTGACACAAAACAGTCTTGAAAACAATAACATACTATTTAAACAGACAAAAATAAAAAAGCCCACTATCAATACTCTAATTTTAAGATATTTTTTTACAATGGAATTTTGTGATTTAAAAGTTAAAATCCACCATTTTGTTTTATAGAATTTTAGAAGAATTATTAAAACAAAACGATAATGTATTGTTATATTAATGTTATACTATTAATGCTTATTAGGATTAAATGGTATTAAAGTCTAGACTAAATATAATCCATGTACATCCAAACAAGAGATCAAAGGGCTAAAAACAGCTGAGTGCCCATACATCAAGGTCATTAATAAGCTAATGATTTTTATCAATAACGCAGGTGTTGTTTAGGGCAAAAATGTGTTTTTTTAAAGGCCATTATTCTCCTAGAATGTTAAGATATTACAAAATAACAATTATTCCTCCATGGTATACCATATCACAAATAGGAATTATTTATGATACCATAAACATCAATTGATACTGTCCACTTGCTTTTAATAGAGGAATGTCAACCTTTAATATGTCCACATTATAACAATGCAATAGTGTGTAAATTGTTGTTACATCATTATTCGTTTATTTGTCACTGACAATGACAGACAACTGACAATAACTAATAACAATTAAATCGGCTTCTTTGTGTGCCTAAAGAATGTCATGATAAAATGTTGTACACAATATGGGTACAGTACAGTTTTATAGGCTTTTTACTTCATCATTAAAGACAAAAAATTTGACCGTTAAGATGAAAACAAATATCGCAATACATCTAAACAGTTAGTATTATTTTTACATAAAATGTAGTGTGTGACCTTAAATTAGGTAAAAAAAAACGTAGCTCTAGTGTCTTTAAGCACAAAATAGAACAGAAGAGTAAAAGTACTGTATATTCATTTATTAAAGAAGTTTATTCTGAAATAACATCCTCCATGGACAGAGATAGGCAATATAATTGTGTCAACGTCTTTTAGCTTGAGGCCTAATGGTTGGCGCCTGTGTGAAACATATTAGACTCCTAGATCAATACAACGGCTGTAATGCCTTCGATTATCACTGCTTTTCATTACGAATATCTGTCTATACAGTAGGCTGGTAAAAGACATCTACTGTTAAAGTATACTATGTGGTTCATAACATTACAACTGAACATCCTTAATAAATAAATTGTGTTATCAATATTTTAAACAAAATTGTTTTAAAATCTTTTGTAATTTGTATATCAATTTTTAGACTTGCCCCAAGTCTGTATTTATTGTCTTTTTTTTTATTTATTTGCTTTTATTTCGACCGCAATTTTTGTCTGAAAATACAGACTTGTGAAACACGTATAGAAATCGATTTGCAGACGGCAAACATCCGATAAGAATGACGTAGGCTTTCATACTGTATTTGGCTATATACCCATCCCATCAAATGTTTACCAGACTACTAGGCATATAAAATAATTTCTAGCCTTCAAAAACTTTCATCAATGTACCCAAGTACACATTGTCTAAAACGTAACATGCAAAAATATTTATATTTTTACTAATATTAACAAAAAACTCCCGTCTCCGAGCCCAGACTAATCAATTTTATACACTGACTGGTTCTGGCCATCTTATTTTTCTGTTGCTTTTCTTCAGCCTCAAAATGTTAGGTTATGTTAAATCTGTTTGATTTTATAAGATTGCCCATCGGGACAGACCTTTTTAAGTCAAATACTGTACTTGTCCAGTGTGAATATTTGGTTGGTGTGGGACCTCGGGCAACTGATTATGCAAGCACTGCCTCCATAGAAGTAGCTCATGATCCAGACTGGCAACTATTGGCCACAGAATCTCATCACTTGACATGGTGATTATGAGTATGAAACTACATAATTTATGGCATGTAATCATTAGGCTTCATTCCATACTAATGATGTAAACATTTAAACTATTTACTGCTCACTTTCTAGTATCTAATTCATGAATGTCAGTGAATTAATATCATGTGAAAAACACCAATATATAATTGGATTATTAAAATAATTATTTCAAGGACATTCATCATAGTGCATTTAAGCTTAGTATGTTAATTTTTAACCAGACAATTGATAATACCTATAGTATATATATATATAGTAAATAGTAGTAGTAACTGTATATCAATGAACAATTAACAACAAACATTGTTTTAATACTGTATCATGTTATTTAAATAAAAACACACAATGTTGTATGTTTGAAAAAAGCAAGCCTTTTTAACTTGAAAAAAAAAAAAAACCCAAACAAGTTCAAAACCACATTATATTATTTAGGATAATTATTAATAGGCCATCACCAAACAAAGATTTTAATTTTAAGAGCCAATACATTTGCTTCACTTTTCATTTAGTATTCTAAAGAAGAACAATAAATATCTGTTTTGTTATTAATTTTATCATTACAGATATTTATTTTATATTTTCAACTTGTATCTACATCTGCATAGCAACTGCAAAGTGCAATAATAATTCAACATACTGTTACACTCCGACACACGGTGCTCCTTTACAGAATCAAATTACATATAAATTCATTATTTTAAAGCTTTAAATAATTAAGATTATCAAAAAAACGAAATTAATTAAAAGAAGATTTGATAATTATTCAATCATATTTTGGTTGCATATATACACATCTTAAAAGGTTTTTTAAATTTTTCTAATTTTATGTGATTTTATAATAGAAAACATAAATGTATTATATTTTTTACTATAATAAATTATTCCAATATTAAAATTGATTTGCTTGTTTTATAAGAATGGTACATAAGCTAGTTATTTTGATTTTATCATGTCAGGAAACAGGTGGTTTAAACATGTAATGATGGGGTCACAATAGAGTGTACAGGGTATTTAATGAATTCTACAAACACATCAATTTAACACAAGCAACATAAAAACAGATATGCAAATGTGATATATTTTTCATATGCACTGAATTAATGATTTTAAAATATTTCCAGTACATAATTAAAATGTTGATATCATTGTATCAAGTAGACAGTTTAAGGATTGAGTATCAGTTGTATAGTATAGCAATGAAGACAAATATCTTACTTACAGTACACATTACAATGTATGATCATGTGAAAAATAAAAACGTCACAAGGATCATTGTTAATGTATGCTACCTGTTGTGATTGGGTAATACTGTACCATCATAATAATAATAATAATAATACAGAGTACAGGTACAGTATACTGTACTGTATCACCAAATCGGATTAATTAATTTGTTAGTGATGCCATGATGCGACATAAACACTGTAGTGTTTTGCTAAAAAAAAACCATTAAAAAAAAAATATATGTTAGCTACTGTACGTCTGAAAATTCAGCTTTTAAAATTACAATCTTATCAATAGAAATTGCAAAATACAAGGAAATACTGCAAACAGATCTAGCGCGACATAGTTTTGATGACGCATGGCCCACCTAAGACAAACAGAATGCCTACTGTATCAAACGCTTCTCATTGGATGACAAAAAACCTCTCCCAGACTATGCAGTGAAAAGCTTGACAAAAATCAAATTGCGGTGCAGAATATGAATAGCTGCCAGTGCTAAGCAGCAATTAATCGGTATGTTAAGGTTAAGTATTAGTGGCAGCACTTCATGACAAAATCCATTTCACATGTGTACCCTAGTAGTTAGTGTTTGTGATGTCACTGATGTGAACTAATTATGACTTCAATGTGTTCAAAAAATCAATAAATAATCACAATCACCATGATGAAAGAAATGATAATTAAATTAGTAAACATAGTATCTTAACTTACCTAAAATGATTAATTCCTTTCACTCCAAGGTACGAGAGAACATAAGAACCGGGCTTCCTCTCACTCTCACGAACCAGATAAGCACCCATCTTGCCGCTATTCTGTAGCCGCATTTCAGCGGTAGCCCGATCAAGGCGTCCATGATACCATCTACAGAAATCAAATTTAATTTTAGAAAAAAAAAATGAATCAAATTTTACTTGTAAATCAGGAGAGTCCTGACCCTTAATTGTGTCACTATGGAAAGGGGAAGTTGGATTGACTATTTATAGTCAAAAAGATCAAAATTAAATATATTTTGACATTTACAGTTATAAATTTGCTCCAAATAGAGGTATCTTGTCCTTAATAACTGTATAATACTTCAGGGTATGTATACTTTGAATAATTAACCTTTCTGTGTTTTATCCTTTAGCTATTCTTCCAACATCAATGTGACAAATGCCATTACAAACAAGCAAATTGTCAAAATGAATTACTTTTATTTTTTCCAGATTCTTAAAGGCTAGTGCGGGCAAAAAATTTCTATTGATCATACATTCCAATAATTATCAATCTATAGTTTCCCCTATGTTTCATCATTTTAGGGATTTTATTTGTGTTACACGAGCTTGTTGAAAATAAGCACTTTCTTATCAGTGGGGGATAGTTCAAATTACACAGTAAAATTTCTGTTCTTGTGTACACAAATTTTGTAAATAGAGAGGAATTTTAAAAAGCTACGAAAAATAAACATGGTAAAAAATGTTATCAGATGACTAAATATAGGTAATATAACTTGAATATTACATTTCTGGTATTTTCATTAACTTCAGAGTTTTATTTTCATGCTATAACAAAAATTATCCACCGTATATCCACCATCTTTTTTCACCTTCTAGACATGTTATTACATTAGATTAACTACCTAACTACTGAAAAAAAGTCTTCCTGGTTTTTATGGAAGAATTTTGCCAAATTTTGTATTTGACCATATTAAGGGAAAGTCATGTTTTTTCATCTTGATTTCTGTTTAAAATATTTGATTTATGTACAATTAACCAGATATTATAATATTTAAAATTTATGCCTGTATTTGAGCTTTAAAATGTACTGTGGTTACCTATATACAGTATGTAGGTAACTTAAATAAAATTGGTTGTTGTGTGGGCAAATCCACTATTAGCTAAACATCAATAAAACTATATAATTTAATTATCACATTAAAAAAATTGTTATTTCAGATCAATTGCTCTTAGCACAGTACCTCTAACTCCAAAAATGGCTAATTTTGGTTTATTCAGTATATACATAAGTGTGATAAGTCTATTGATTGGGTAAAATATATTTACAAATAGGCTATTAAGGGAAACACCCTCAACATTTCTCTAATCTAGAGTGAATCATTAATATTAATGACCAATTGATCCAGTATTTAATTTAAGTGAAAAGTACGGGAAATAAAATGTAAAATCGTATCTACTGTAGTAAGTAAGAAAGAAATTCTTAAATATTTATTTAATGATGTATTGTCCCACAAAATCATGAAAAATAAAGATATAAAATCGGATTTTGAAGTTTTAAGTTATTCTATTCCATAGAAAAACAAACAAAAAAATGTCACTAATAAAAAGACAAAATAAACTTAAACTTAAATTTAACAAAAAACCCCATTGTCTGACTGACAGACAATTTGACTAATTTTTCTGGTAAATAAATGTTTTATGCCATCCAATTTTTGGTCAAAGGGAATAACTACAGTACTATGTGACATAAAAATGGCATATTCAACAACAAAAAAATTAAAAAAATATTTTTTCAGGTGGACAATTATATCTTTAACTTTAAATATGATTGAGAAATACAGCCACTACCAGTATTAATGAACATTAACATTTTAGAGACATGTTTTATGACTAAGATTCCGATTGTATGACCTTAGCGAACACATTAGGTTTTCTTTAAAAGACACAAATGACATGAGTTCATCTTATTGAAAAACGATTAAAG
This sequence comes from Antedon bifida, assembly GCF_963402885.1. NCBI lineage: Eukaryota > Metazoa > Echinodermata > Crinoidea > Comatulida > Antedonidae > Antedon > Antedon bifida. Next base: position 7,346,457 of record NC_136235.1, on the reverse strand, counting down.
AAAAATTATAGTAGAACTAGTTTCTTTCCAAAAGAAATTGATTTAAAGAATATTCTGTGTGGATGAGTCAGCCAGAGACGACATAAACAAAAAAAACAAATTGACACAAAGCTGAGAAACCAATTTTAAATTAAATTTTGAATGGAATCTTAATAGATGTTCTCAGTGTTATTGTCAATTGATTGAATAAATTTAAATAATCTCTAATAAACCATCTAATAATGACAAAACAAGACAATGGATTGATTTCCATAATTATAATTGCACTATCCTTTACTACTTTATTGGATAGGGACCGTTTGATATGATGCTGTACTGGCACATGCTAATTTATATACTTTTGTACAATAGTTTTGTTTTATTTGTGTGTACATTGTTTCATCATACAATCTTGCTCTAAAATCTGACTTTATAGGCTTTCAAGAACTTCAGGGCTTTTAATACAAACATCATCAGCAGTGAATACAGTGGTTTCTCTTTGGCACAAATAATAATGACTATTGATTTCAAGGCAAGAATGACCTCAAAATTAATCTTTAAGCTGCAATAGGCTGTAAGTGTAATGATTTAAAAAACAAAATCATAATGTTTGTAAAAATCACAACTAATGCATTAATTTAAATACGTTTTTACTTATACTTGTTGTATACTCAATGTCCACAAAGTGTGTAGTGTCTGTCATAGTGGTCAAAATCTAAACTTCTTTTTTCTCTTTTTATCATAATTAATCAACATAGAATATACTCTACAACAACAAATAATAATATTTAAATGTATTTTTTTTACATGATTATGTTATTTTATTGGATAATAAATTAAAATAAATTATAAATAAGAACACTTCAGATTGGTTAATTAATGTTTCTTAAACACCATTGAAATCATTATTTTAAACAGTTTTATTTAAAAAGTTTTCAACTTGTAAACAAAAATATTGTATTGTACTTTCGGATCCGTACTTTCTTTGTGCAGAATTGTTAAATACAAACAGGAAGAGGAATTCTATTCAATAAATATCCGCATTAATGACATGTTTTATCAAAGCACAATAATTGACACTTCAATGGAATGTGTAGATAATAGGTGTACTTAATAATGAAAAAAAAAAGATATCATATTATCCTCTTTTGTTAAAATTTAAAATTCATACTGTATAATAATAATATTAATAATCACATCTAAAAACTCTATAAGAAAAGATACCCTGTAATAATTGTTGAAATATAATATACTTGATAAAAGACTGAGAATATCCAAATCAGAAAAAACCACTCATGGCACAAATATTATATTCTCATTATCAATTAGTTTACCGACTTTAAACTTTAATATTCAAAATCAGCCCATCGTGATTTTACTACAGTACATAAATTTCTAACTGAAAATCATTTAAATGGTTAGGTTTAAAATTAAGTTTAGGTAACCTGGAAAGGCTTAGTACAACCAAGGCAATTTAACAACAGAACACTGAGCTTGCCTTGCCAAGATATGAACTTGTAACAGTCCTTTGATCATGTCTGGCTGCGACTAATACCAATATAATACTACTGTACTATGTACATATATTCTCCGCGGCGCGCAGTGCCTCGTTAGGGGAATGGAACTTATCGTGTCGCAGCCACAGATAATGAACGCTTTGATCTCAGCATCCTATTGCTAGATTGCCGTAGTACAACTAGAAAAAAAAAAGGCTTGCATGATTATAATAAGCACATCATGCAATACATTGATTCTTGTTTAAATAAAGTGAGTTCGTAGACATAAACACAGCAGCAGTCCAGACATGTGATGTTCTGGAGTTAATTGTTTTTATTTAGCATGCATCATGATACATTGCAATTAGACCTACATACACAACGCAATTATAGCTAAACTGGGAATATTTATTAGGCCTACACCACCAACAAAGATGTTGACTTGGGTATTATAAGCTAGGCCCATGTGTGGTATTGTTTTGGAAGTTTACCCCCCGACAATATTGGAGCGTAGGAGGTGAAGATGATAACACTCACTCGTTCTCGGGAGGAGCTTGCAGATTCGCATCAACATATTCGTCCGGTTGATCATTGTTCCCATCAAATGGATCAAATTCTTCTTGTTGGATTCCTACTAGCTGGTCAATATCTTCAATACTGCTACCACTGGTGGCCAACAGCCGACTCCGCGCATCGTCATTGCTCTGCGGAGCTAGCGTCGCTGCCATCGTCGCAGCCATACTTTCTGAAATTAACTTCGCCCCACCTTCCTCCTCCTAGTGTGAATGGATCATGGGAATAGCCTCTTGACCTGACCTGAGAGTTCACACGCTGTGTGTTTGTGACACATGTGTTGTGTGTTGTTGTGTCGGCGGCGCTAGTGTCGTAAATGAAAAATACATTCTGTAAACATTCTGTGCTATAAATTACTACATTAGTGTTGAATTTCTCAAAACATAACAATGCAAAGGGCTAAAGTAAAAAATGAGGTATTTTTATACTTTTATTATCCGTTTAATAATTAACAACAACGATACGAAATTGTTCTCTAGGCTAGGCCTATGCTATAGCTAGTCTACTCTCTCTAGCTAGCCTAGTAGTAGTAGTAGGCCTAGCCTAGGCCTAGGCCCTAAAATAAATAGGCCTAGGCCCTAGGCTAGGACCTAGTAGGCTAGGCCTATATATATGCCTCTACTAGGCTAGGCCTCCTGGGCTAGAGTAGGACTAGCTAGGCCTTTTTTAAACTATAGGCCTACCTACTCTGCTGGGCCTACCCGGCCTAGACCCCTTAATTAAGCTAGCTAGTGCTAGTATTTAGGTTACCTATATTTACTTTACCACTTACGGTTTCAAGTTCAAGGGCGGTTTCAAGTAGTAGGCGCAGCCTTTTACTTAAACCCTTTTATCATGCCAACGTTTATCATCAAGTCGTTTTTGAAAGTTAATAATACTAATACAGTAATACTATTTTATTAACTTTCAAACGACTTTTAGTCGGTGCGCTGACCACTGTAGTAAATTAGAAGAGCATTACAATAATTGATTGTTCTTTGAGAAAAAAAGTCTAAGCTGCATCTACTTGATTTGGTTATTTCATAGTACCAAATGTCTCGCTTGCATTGTGCGGGGATGGTCCCGCATTTCAAAATGATTTTTCGTACACAAAAAAAAGTACCTTTAAACGCCATGTGACCCACAATCGTCGAATCAAATGAAAGGAATTTATTTAGGTGTTATATAATCACGATTACTAAATGTCAAATTATACAGTGGACTCACACAACACAGTTGTGTGTGCGCGTTTATACAGTAAAATGGGAAACCCTGGGCTGCACTGAATTTCCTTGCATTTGGTTGGTGGATCAGTTCCAAAACAAGAATCAGCATGAAAATAATGTTGGATGACAATAACAGATTAACAAACAAAAGACTAAAAATACAATTATATTTCATAGTTTACCGTACTGGAAGTACCTTATTATCGGGGACTTCCCGTTCACATTAAACGATCGTTTTCCTGATTCCTAGCGCGCTTAGGAGTGTCATTTCTGGCAAACTCTAGAGGTGCCATTTATCATGACTTTTACGTGCGAGAGTACCATTTCCGGTGCCGGTGAACAAAATTTGCCTCGCCACAGGCCCACCCACAAATACTTTGTGTCCGAACCTTATTATTACTTATTTATCTAAACTAAACACAGTACTATACTTATTATGCATACAGTATATACTGTAGATAAACATTCATAACAACAAACATGTGTCTAGTTTGCCCCATACAAATTAAATGTATAACCTTGTATAGTATTAATTAAAAGTATTCATTTTTAATAAAATTCATATAGGATAATTTAAATTATAATTACAATTATTAATAATAACATACATTATGCTTTCTTATTAATTTCATCTTTTAGATTGTTCTAATGAGAAAACTTGTGAAGAGGGTAAAAGTCCAGGTAATCAGACAGATGTCTCGTCAGGTCAAACAATTGCGAGGAAAGAAGGGTACAGAACAACAAATAGGGAAAAATTTGCGACGTGTAGAGAGACTTCTTGAGGAACTTGAGTGTATAAAAGATTTAGTTGCAGATGATATCTCACGGCAAGCATTCTTTGGCAAGCTATCCTTTGATATTCAATCTCAGGAGGTAATTAAAGAATAGTGTTGTGACATAAATCTTACTGTCCTATCACAGTAAACTAATATTGCTGACTAAAATTAATAATACGTAAATAAATTTTAAATTGTATGATTGTGGGTCACATGGGGTTCAATAGTTCTATTAGATTTAGATGTATAAAAGAATTAATGTTTTTATATTCGTGCGATAGTACAATTACAAATAATTTCATTCATAAATATATTTGTACCATCGCACTTATTATAAACATTCATTATTTGTACACTTTATTCATACTTTTATCATGTTACAATTTTCACCTTCCTTCTTTTACTTTCAAACAAATACATAAATGGTGAAATATATTTATATTCTTAGCTAATCAAGGCTTTAAAACAACACATCATAAGTAATTCCAGATTGTGTAGAACTTAAACCTAAAGACCTAAACCTAAACACAAACATTCTTATGGTTCAATTAGTTTCGATACCATCAATCAATAATTAATGATTATAAAATGTTTAATAACAAATCAGACTTTAAGATTTAAGTAATTTTGCCTTGTATCATTGTGTTTTATTACCAATATTTTTAATTATTAAAGGATGATGCATTGAAAAGAGCAACAACTAAAATCGTTCAACATAAAATTATACAAGAAAGAGTGAAATCACTCAGAGGTAGAGTAACATTGCTAAATGGTTATATTTCTGTAGCATATTTTAATTGTATTGTAACTTTTATGGAATAGATTGTGTCAGGGGTTAAGTCATATGTCAGGGGTTAAGTCATTGTTACGACTTAAGTACAACTCTGTTCAGTACATTCGTTACAGATGATTTTTTGTCTTGTTTTTTTAGAGCAAGGTATACTGACTAGTAATTTAAATTTAAGAGAACTTGACAGGAAAAAAAGAAGAAAAAAGAAACCTTTGGATTTGGGAATTGAAAAATCTAATGTTGAATCTATGGATATTAAAGATGATACTAATGTAAAAGGTGATAACAAAGAAAGTGGCAGTGATGATGATAATGATCAGGGTGATCACAGTGATAGTAGTAATGATGATACAAATGATTCGGATGTCAGTGAAGATGCCACAAATGATCAAGCCATTCTAAGACAACAGAAAAGTCAGTTAAAACGGACATTAGAAGTTGACAAGAAGGATTCGGTTGAGGGAAGTAAAGCATCAGATTTCTTTATAAGAGGCTCGTCAGATGATAGCAGTGATATTGAAAAGGATGACTCCAAATCAGATGCAGTTTTACCTCGGCCAAGTTCACCCAAGATAAATAGAAAAACTGTAAAATCAAGTAAAAAGGAAGATAAAAAGTAAGAAATTATTACAATGTAATAAAGTTATAGTAAGTTACCTCTACAGCACAGTAGGTTGTATAACAATGTGAAAAGCTACAGAATTTCAGAATTTACTTCAGTACAGGGATGTGTTTGATCTGGATGTGAATGTTTAGGTTTTAATAACATAGGATAAAGGAACTCAGAAGAGTCATGATTAAATAAAGATGTTACTGTATGTGATCGTAATCAGGATTGCTAATAATGGCATAGCATGACAAATAACAATATGATGATAAACCAAAACAAAAGGCTGGTAACAAAAGTAAAATAAACAATATTAGCTCCTTTGATGCCCACAAGCAAAGATTAAAGTTTGTTTATTGTGGTGATTGGCTAGTCTAATTTCTAACAATGATTTAATAATAATAATAATAATAGTAATAGTTCATTCTTATATAGCGCATATAAGCAAGCTCTCAATGCGCTGAACATTATTACCCCAGTCATTTCCTGATCAAACACCTATGGAAACATACTCCCATATATGCAGCTAGTAATCAGCGCAAAGTTGTGTCTTGATCTAACCGGGTTCCCAATTATACACCTGGGTGGAGAGAGGCAAACGTAAGTAAAGTATCTTGCCTAAGGATACAAGCAATGCGGCAATTTAGCTTAATCATAAAGAAAAACATTTTGTCACATGATTTGACTGCTTTATACATAATGAGCTTGCAATTACCGCCACAAATCAAAACGCACACTGGTGGCACCCAGTGATTGGTCAAAGTAGGTAGTCTCCTTAATGTCAAATGTAATATACCAATTATGGGAACTACTAATTATGGGAACTACCAATATTATTTTTGTTATGGTAGATCAAAAGGCACATTTTGTGTATGGTGTTTTTGTTATTTACAGTAGGCAAGGAGAGAACAGATTAAAGGGTATGCGTGGTAGAAGGGAACAACTTGAAGAAAACACAAGATCTGCATTTAAGAAAAGAGCAGCAGAAGCTAAAGCAGCGATTGTTGATAGACCCAACAGTACAACTACACCAATGAATAAAGAGAAAAATATTCTTGGAATCTCGGAACTGCCACCGGACCTTGAGACAAGGGATTTTAGTAATAAAGGTACTGTATTTTATATAATGAGAAATCATTAATTTATATAATATATTATGCCAATGATATGTAGCATAAGATATGAAATATAACATTTTTAGGATATGAAGATGTTAACTGCCCATTCATCTTTCATCAGTAATTGTGCTGGAATGAAATACAACAGGATGATGTGTTGGAAATTTCTGTCACGTCGCATGCTTTCCTTTGTGTGTTCAAATTGATTGTAGAAAAAAAATGTGATGTGCCCATATATGGATATAATGATGTCATATCACTACCATATTTGGGCATATCACTACCATTATCTGGGCTTTTTTTGTCAAACTAATTTGATAGTGTAAACAGAGCTTTAGAAGTAAAGCTTGGTTCCCACTTGGATGAAATGGAAGTTAGTTGACCAATCACACAAGCAACTGTTTGGGTGATCCATCGCAATGTGATTAGTAGTGTGCTTACGTCCTGCATCTGGAACCAAGCTTAAAGCAACTTAAAATGATTTTGTTTGTATAGTGTTCTTCACAAATATTATACTGTGTATTGATTTCTGTCTTTGAATTGCAAATGTTAACTGATAAAATAAATAAACAGAAATCTTTCATTTTATTTACAGAGGGAATGAACAGATTTGTAAAGCAAAATTCCAGCTCATCACCCATGTCAGGTCAAAGGACCATGTCAAACAGGAAACCGCAAAAGAACCTTCCAGTTGAAAAATTACATCCATCATGGGAGGCAAAACGAAAACAAAAAGAACAGTCAGCCAAGATTTTGCCTTTTCAAGGAAAGAAAATTACATTTGATGATTAAAAATTGTATAGACAATAAAATGATTTTTAACTATTGGGTGTAATACTGACCCACTATTTTATGAGAAAAAATTGTTGTAATTTAAAGCAAAAAAAATATTCAAATTGACTGGAAATCAATGAGGTTTTGGTTTATTTTGTCTTATTATAATGTGAATACATTAATCTGTTCAGTTTTTTTTTCTACGAAAGTGATTAACATCATTAAAGCTGCAAAATGGACTGGTCAAAGTCGGACTTCATTTTACATGTTTTTAGGGGGCAAATACATCAGTTGTATGTGAATCTAAGCTATCAGAGTGTTTCTGTTACACATCACGCATCCATACAAATATCAAAATAACCAGAAATAGTTTTGAACTGCCCCTAGAAAGTGTATTTGAATAATATAATTAAATATGTATGTAGCCGTGCGTCATCAATAGGAGCAAAGAATATATATCGGGCGCTGCTTATGTCAGAGTTGCCTTGTAAAATAAAGCTGACCTAATTTCTCACGTTTTGTTTCTGAACATGAAAAAGGCTGGCCAGTTATGCAGTTTTTATACAGTCTTATCGAGATACACGCAATTAACAAATGAAAATAAATTATATAATAGTACGAGTTGTTTGAAATATCATCTTTTATTTTGTTTACAGTTTAACATACTATTCTGTAGTAAATTTCCAATTGCAACAACCTTACACATAATATTGCATTACATCTAAAAATAAAAACAAATATATACTATATTAACCTACATTAAGTAATGAAAAAAGTGTTTCATGGTATCTCGGAGGTTAATGTATTATGTACTATATACCTGTGTTCATAAAATATATAGCATGATTATGTCTTAGCTAAAGCCTGTCTACACTATCAAACTTTTTGTGACAAAAAATGTAATGTGCCCATATATGGACATGATGATGTAATATCACTACCATACTTGGGCAATATCACACTTTTTTTGTCAAACTAGTTTGATAGTGTAGACAAAGCTTAACACAAACATCCAGTAGGACCTGTATTTTGTTCATAATTTAAATTTTTGAATCGCAAAAAATGTTACCAACTTTGGTACCAAACAGTGTAATTATAATCATAGTCAATATTATGTTGTAATGGAGAAGTCCTAATCGACAACCAGCAGATTTGACTACAATAGGATCACTATGAGGTTAGTTACTGTTATGCGACTGTTATAATAAAGGCACATGTGGCCACTCATATGAGGCCAAAGGTTAGATTGACCATGCTGTATGTGATAAAGGAGTGTTAATAAATAGAATACATGAACGTCCTTGCTGTGTATCATTATTATTATTATGTGTCGATAAACACGATACAGTTAACAGTACTATCCATTTTAAACACTATTGAATGAACTAAAACTTATGAATTGAATTTGTGTATTTTTTATAGAATATAGTGTGCGGAAATATTTTTTTATTATCGCAAAGCCTTTGAAAAGTCGGTACAATGAATATTATATGACAGTAATAAATATTATTAATTACTGTGTATCGTTCATTATGAACTTTATGCTGAGAATCTATTAAAACATTTTTATTTAGGCAAACCAATCAACTATATGATTCTTCAATATAAAAACATGCATTTTATGTACAAATCTAGCATCATAAATTTAGCTAATAAAAATATAAATTGTTTTTATATCAAAAACACCAATAACATGCAAACCACAGAAATATAATAAATAATTATGATAATAAACTACTCACAGTATAATTGTACTCAATATATAACTTGTTTATGATAGTGAGATTGTCTACTTTAGCATGGGACCACACTTCTATTACAGTTACTGCAATAACTACATTGTTGTACCCTAAACCAGTTTATTAATTTATTTAAAGTGTGCGGTACACTATGTGTATATAGTTCTGAAAAGAACTGTTGAGATTCTCAACATTTTGATCAATAATTTGATTGTCCTCAACATATTCATTTAAACAATATCATACCATAGAGGTAACCTTACTGCAGTAAAACAAATTAGTTACTGCTGCAACTTAAGTAGAATAATGATTCCAAACATACTCGTCAGTTTAGGAAGGTTACATGGTGTAATTTATAAACCACTTTATACATTATAAAAACAATTAAACACAGTTAAAACTGTCAATATTTACACTTATCTATTTATTAGTGGGATTTATACTTTACGCCAAGGGAAGTACATTATATTACAATACTAATAAAGTATTAAAATCATTTTTTAAACTCAGAATTTTATTTTAATCTAAGTAAACATTAGAGTACCAATTTTGAATAAATACTAAATCTATTCTTGTTTAAATACAGTAGAACCCATTATTATATTGTTATAACATAGATTGAACATTATCCATCCATTCTGTTCACAGGAAAGGGGCATCTCCTTAAAGATGTATTGTTCCCCAAAAACATGAAAAATGAAGATTAATTAAATCAGACTTTGAATATGTTATTTTGTAGTTTTAATAAAGTTAATCACTTCCATAGAAAAAAAACGAAAAAAAATAATGTTTTTACTTATAAAATGACAAAATAAATGGTTAAATTCAACCAAAAATCCAGCCAATTTGACCATTTTTTGCTTTAAATTACATTTTTTTTCAGGTAAATGCATTTTTATTCAATCCAATTTTAGGTCAAAGTGGATAACTATTATGTTACATTAAAATGGAATATTCAACAAAATTTGTTTTAAGAATTATTTTTTCAGGGGGACTACATCTTTAATGGTTTAATGTTTCACAATTGTTCAAATGATGTCTCTGTATACAACTTGACTATTAAAATGATAAAGTTAATTGAAACAAAAGATTAATTCATTTAATGTATAAGTATACAATAACCTTCATTTTAAGTACGGTACCTGTTTTATATACTCTTTACTTGTTACATTAAGTTATAATATTATTCATAATCTGCAATTAAACTGTACACATATAACTTTCTAAAGCTCTGTCTACACTATCAAAATAGTGTGTGATGTGCCCAAATATGGTAGTGATATGACATCACTGTGTCCATATATGGGCACATCATATTTTTTAGTCAGAGCCTATCTTTTGATCTCATTACATATGCAAAATATTTTAATTTTTAAATATATTAAGAATTTGACATTGAAAAGGCAAAAAATGGTTACTTTTGAAGAAAATACAATGAAGTTAATGAAGATAGCACACATGATTCATTAAAATGTAATCAAAAATACATGGGTCAATATTTTATTTTCCGTACCTAAAACTAACTACCTAAGAGTAAATATATTATGTTATTATATTTTAAAAATTCCAAGTAATAAATATATATTTCATCGACCCCTTGTGAACATTGAACATATGAAGTTTCAACAAAGTGGACCATTTTAAGATTTAATCATTTCTAATTAGTACAGTTCATTTTAGTTTTCAAAAGTATGAAATTGAATGCAAAAAATGATCTATTATATTATACTACTATACCATTATTTGCATTGTACATTCTGTGTGAACATGTGTTATAAATCCCTTGTTTGTCCTTGCAGCTTTAACTGTTGCACATTCCGTGTGAACATGTGTTATAAACCCCTTGATTGTCTTTGCAGCTTTAACTGTTGCACATTCCATCTGAACATGTGTTATAAACCCCTTGTTTGTCCTTGCAGCTTTAACTGTTGCACATTCCATGTGAACATGTGTTATAAACCCCTTGTTTGTCCCTGTAGCTTTAACTGTTGCACATTCCATGTGAACATGTGTTATAAACCCCTTGTTTGTCTTTGCAGCTTTAGCTGTTGCACATTCCATCTGAACATGTGTTATAAACCCCTTGTTTGTCCCTGTAGCTTTAACTGTTGCACATTCCATGTGAACATGTGTTATAAACCCCTTGTTCGTCCCTGTAGCTTTAACTGTTGCACATTCCGTGTGAACATGTGTTATAAACCCCTTGTTTGTCATTGGACCTTTAACTGTTGCACATTCCATGTGAACATGTTTTATAAACCCCTTATTTGTCCTTGCAGCTTTAACTGTTGCACATTCCATGTGAACATGTGTTATAAACCCCTTGTTTGTCCCTGTAGCTTTAACTGTTGCACATTCCATGTGAACATGTGTTATAAACCCCTTGTTTGTCTTTGCAGCTTTAACTGTTGCACATTCTGTGTGAACATGTGTTATAAACCCCTTGTTTGTCCCTGTAGCTTTAACTGTTGCAATTTCATACATATAAATGTTGCAATTTCTTGTTGTCTTAGAGCACCGTCGTTCATGCGTAGAAAGGTATGCTGTAGTAAATCAATGAGTGGCGGCCTAGCATTTGGATCCTTTTGCATGCTGAAGAAAAAAGTATATATATATATATACATAAAATTTACATTAACTGTATCTAAATTAATTTGAAAATTGTTTGATGTTACTTGTTGATAAAGCAATTTTGGTTATCCATATTGTCTTGAACCCATGAATTTCATATCCTAATCTGATATCCCTTAACAATGCACCATATCGCTATCATTACGGTTATTTCTCCTCGGTAATTGCTTATAAATTTAAAACGTAATGTGGTGAATGTAGTACTGTACAGTATTACTTTTGATTATGCCGCCTCAGGATTACATTATACAAATTAAAAATAGACTGTGCTAAAAGATGGTATTACTCATACCGCCTCAGAATTGCATTATAGAAATTAAAAATAGACTGTGCTAAAAGATGGTATTACTCATACCGCCTCAGGATTGCATTATAGAAATTAAAAAGAAAGTACTAGTAATACTTATATATGAGTATGTACCAGTTAATACAAAATAAAACAGAATTCATTCATAACAGTAGTGATATAATACAAGAATAATTAATGTTTATGAGTTGAATAGTGAGAATATTTCATTGGTCGAAAGATTAAAATAAAAGCAATCTTTTAACTCATAAAATATAGGCATATAATCGATTGTGGATCAGTACCTTGCATATGGCATAACAATTTACAAAAAGTTGGCTGTTCGTTCAATAGTGCAAAATAATGAACAGCATGTGATGCGTAAACCAATCAAATGGCACGGATACACTAAGGTGTGTTATAAATATGAACATACATCAGTATTAGATTAAGAAGAATTTTATTTTCTATGTTGTATACTTACCATTGTGAAACAAAATCAGAAAATGACTGTGAATATTTATCAAGTGAAAGAGTCGGTGGGTTCTGTAATACAAACAAAAACTTACATAAAAAAATAATCAATGTTGAGTTAATTCATATAATCATTGTCTATGATTTTCTAATACTAGCACGCTTGTTTTAAATGCATGTTCTTCATATAACAAATAATAATATATTGTACTTAAAACATTATGAAGTATTGTGGAATGTAGCATTGTGTTTTGATAATCTGTATAAATGATGGGCATATAAAGACAACTATGTTTATAAATGTTTAACCCTAGGAATTGTGACCCTCGTATAGCACTAGGCCCTGAAACAAGTAAAGTTGAAATTCTTTATGGTTTATACATTGTTCTATACTTGATCTAAAAAATCATTTTATCAAGGTTTTGTAATTTCTACATAACGAAGAGAAGTGTGGCTTGGTGGTTATGATGATTGTCTACCACTCCAAGGGTCCTGGGTTCAAGTCCCGTCACATGTCAGGATTTTTTCTAAGGACCAAATTACTCCACTCCCAAAGACTTGTAATAAGACTTTGTTTATGTAGTAGTAGAGAGGCCAAATACACAAAAGTCCTCTATAAAAAGTTTGGGGGGCATTTTTTGTTAATAGCAGGCAACCATGTTGAATGTATCCTTTGTGGGATGACAAAAACGATAGGGGTGGATGCCATCTTCAATTTTGGGTTTTAAGGTCAGTTTATGTGGTCAAGAGGTCAAACAAGGTCAAAATATAGGATTTTTATTTTATTCACGAAAAATCATCTACATCATCAGATCTATCCAAAAAAAGTATTTTTGAAGATCAACTGATATTTAATATTATAGTAATTATGAAATAAACATTTTATTTTACACATAAAAACATAAGAAATTAAATATAAAAGTGTCATTTTCTCAAAATGTTGTTTTCACATACTTCTGTAAAGTACACAGTTTTATAATAGGCTTTCGATCCCCAGTCTGTTGTTAATTTGTCTTTTTTATGTTTTCCACCAGTCATCGTTTTGATTTTTGTCGGGAAAATAGGTCAAGTTTAATATGTATGAAACGCCATATGTGCTAAAAGATTGCTCTTTTACTATAATATTATTAATATTACCTATAATAATATAATAATATTTGAAAGTTCGTTTTTAGAAAAATCTCAAAAACAGAGACCCTCCCTATATGACCTGATGTCGAGATAATATCCTGGATTTATATAGCACCTCTAAGCGCTGAACATTATTACCTCAGTCATTTTTTTGGATCAAACACGTATGGAAACAAAGTTGTGTCTCGATATATCCGGGTACCCATTTATACACCTGAGTGTCGAGTGGCAAAAGTAAGTAAAGTATCTTGTCTAAGGATACAAGCAATGCGGCGAGAGTTGGCTTCGAACCTCTGTCTCACGATCAGTAGTGCAACATCCAACACCCTGCGCCACACGCCCTCACTGTTTTGTTTGGGTCAGAGATGTTTTTGTTTGGGTCAGAGACCCCCTATAATGTAATTATTTATTTAAATATTTTTGTTCATTCTTTCAATGATACAAGTTTTTGTTGAAGTTTGTTTTTCAAGAAATCTTGAAAGAAAAACCTGTGTATCGAGTCTTTGTTTTCAATTTATATTGGACTTAATCAAGGTTGGAAGGAGTGGTAAATGGGTTCTCCTTCTTAAAGCCTTCGCATCTATGCTATCTTGGCTGACGGTGATAACAGATATGAAACTCCTTAAGTAATTAAGAGGTCCTTTATACACATGGATAAAGACGGTTTCAACGTTATTTACAAACACTACGTACTGTGTCCAGGTATGGAATCCATATTATCTCTAAAAAGACATAAGCGCACTTGAAAGAGGATGTCATGCGACAAAACTAATTCTAGCTATCCATTCTTATTCATATGAAGATTGTTTAAAGTTTCTTGGCCTAACAACCCTGTATGACAGACGAATTCGTGGTGACTTGATTGAAAAATTCACATTTTCAAAAGGTTTTGAGGGTGTAGCCAAGGAAGACTTTCTTCAAATGAGATGCAATCTAACCAGAAATACACTAGGACATCAGCTTAGACTTTTCAAACCTAAATTTCACAAAGGACTGATAGGAGATCCACTTTTTCACAATGAGTAATTATATATTTGAATAGTTTGCCAACCGAAGTCGTCATTTCTGAAACCACCAACACATTTAAAAACTGATTGGATTCGTTTTAAAAATGAGGTTAAAAGGGTAAACAAGTTTACCTATATAAACTAATCCGAACCAAATATTCTAAACACTGAGTGGATGATTGATCAATTCAAAATGGAATCATTGGTATAACAAGAAACGCTGCAATTCATTGATAGGTTCTGCATGACATGGTCAGACTGATCACGAATCACACATAATACACAATATTCTTTCGACCTGACATATAATAAGGAAGATCTTACATTTAAAGTAACAACTTATTAAAAGAAAAAAAACAGTAGAACTTAGAACTTCATGAGCCACTGACAAAGCCTCGATCTAAACCTTTGTGGATTTCTATAAGGCAACTGTTTCGATAAAGTATATCAAAACAAAAAAACTGACAGAAAATCTGCTGACCAACCATTGGAGTGTGAACATAGCTCAATCGTAAAATCTTTAGATATCTTGATGGATGACATTGAAATACCCACAGATGTTCCAGAAGAACTTAAAAACACGATGGTCATGCACTATATGATTCAGTAAACATAGCTGTCAAGCATTTGGTGACTATGCAAGTATTTATGCAAGTTACCTAGATATTTCGTCATTTTATTGTATTTGATCATAACATTGGAAAAATCATTGAAACGTACAGTCCCAATGTACTAATCTGTACTATGTGTTCGGAGCCACATTCATCGGTTTGGAGGGGAAAAAATATGACAAACATTCTTCTATGTCAATCACAAAGAAGCTTATGTAATTATACATGAAAGTTGATGTATGATATGCACTTTGTAACTCCAGTAGCAACCGTACTAAAGTATGGACGATGTCTGGTATAGTGAACAATAAAGTGATTGAAAACTTATTAAGAATAATCTAATCAGCTTCCATGTCATTACAGGTTGCGCAGCACGTCATTATTTGCTGGTTATTGGAAGAAATCCTACTGGAAATCGTTCGTAACGCATCCACTCCTTGTAAATGGAATTGATTAAGATTAAGAATTTGCACGTACAGTGTACAGTAAAGTTTAATTGCCAAATATATGGTACTCTTGATCAACTGTATAATAACAGACTACTCTTTGGAGGGTCTTGAAATGCTACCTCCATCTAGACTCAGTGACCATATACCATTAACACTAGTGATATATTTCCCTTAAATATTAAGTATTTCACTTTACACAATAAATATTTAAGGACTGTATTTCCCTGAAATTGTTTTCACTTAACATTTAAAACGCTCACCTATGGTGAATACAGACATCTTAGAACCTAACATACGGGCCAACTATCAGGCAGAGATCAGTATGTGGCCTAAATGAATCGGGTCGTTTGGAAGCCCCTAACCCAGTTGTCAGTTTGGAACTTGTTACATGTGTATGTAAACTAAAGAGCCAGATGAAGTTGTTACCGAAAGCATGCATGTGTGATTGTGATTCAATCGTTTGCTGTACCCAGATGGCCAGTAGGCATTATATCAGTGCTGGAAGAAATACCCACCTCAGAACGTTTACCTCTTTCCATCCCAGAAAACTCCGATATTGACATGGGCCCATTATTCCCAACCCACAAATCCTCTGTGACCGTTTTTAAATGAAATTTATTTTGATCCTCTCCATCCCTTGAACACCTTCCAGGAGTGATTCAAAAAGTTTAAAATCTTTTATACAATTCTGGTCTTTTTGACACCACACTATAACCATCAGCCCCAGCCTATCATGAAAATTATATCTATTTCAATTATTAATACCGATAATTAACAGGTCTGTGCTTTATTTGACCTTATGACCTTGAAAATGACCTTTAAACTTGTAAGTTGAAAAATTGATGAACTTGACTATCTACGGCAATATGTCATTAATGATCCAATAATGGTTACATGTTGTTGAAAACAGCTTAAAGCTCTATTTTACCATATTTGACCTTATAACCTTGAAAATGACCTTTGACCTGAAATTTGAGAGCGGCATCCACCCCTATCTTTTTTGTCATCCCATAAGGGATATATTCCACATGGTTGCCTGCTATTAACAGAAAATGCCCCCCATGATGAAAAAGCTCACATTGGCCGCCCTACTATAGAGCATCTTGTGTATATGTTTGTCTTGTGAACCTCTGAGGGTCCCTAATGATCAGCAATAGCTGGATGGATCACCCTCATTAAATATGGTTTAAAAAAAACAAAAAAAAACAATAGAACCCTAATTATAGCTTTTCTAAAATATACCCATAGCTTACAGTAGCTAAATGCTTACCTCATGTACTATACACTGTAGAAGATCTATCGGCTATAAAACAAGAAAAAGGAAAGTGGTCATCTTAATTAGTCTACTACTATTATTTTCTTTTGGATTATTTCATAACAGATTAAAGTCCTGTCTACACTATCAAACTTTATGTGACAAAAAAATGTGATTGCCCATATATGGACATGATGATGTCATATCATTACCATATTTAGGCATATCACTACCATATTTGGGCACATTGATAGTGTAGACAGAGCTTAGCAAGTGCATGCTGACAAAAATGTAATTGTCAATGGCATCTGTTGCCATTTTGTATCAAAAGAAATGTACTATTTGTCTTACTGATAATGCCTGTTGTCTTGGGGTAACCTAAAAAAAAATTTAAAATATATAATTATTATAATATAAAAATGATTAACTAGTTAATTTGAAAATAAACAAATGTAGCTTTCAGTATTGATCAGTATTATTTGGTACACATTGACCTATTCATACATGGATTATAAACGTCACTTTACCCTTTAAAGAACAAACAAAAACTGTGATACTTACAGGGTAAGGAAACCTTCCAGTTGCCATCTGAAATTATTCAAAAAATAGTTATTATTATTAATAAACCTCATAGTAATCATGGTTAAATGGATGATATTATCTCAAAATCTCGAATAAAATTGACCTGCTCTTAAATAGCTTACCTCTAAAAGAAAGATTCCTAATGTCCATACTTCTGATGGTATTCCATATTCATGGCCTAAAACACGCTCAGGCTGAAAATAAATATGATTAATAAAGTATGAAATGACATTAAAATAACAAGTTAGTTTTATTTACATTCTAGTATGGTTAAATACCATTATTTAGTCATTGGATTTTGTTTAAAATTTCATTTATTTGTTTGACAAAAACGTATGAGACTAAAGAGTCAATGAACCTCTATGGCTGGTAAGCAAGAAGTCACAGAATATAAACTGTCATATCTCACATTTTATGATTCAATTTATTCTTGTCACGCAAATATGTCAAAAACAATCAACATCAAACATTTGTTGTTCATTATATTTAATGTTGAGGTGAGAAAACAGTATTAGTACAACTTACACTCATATATGCATTGGTTCCAATGTATGTCTCAGCAATTGATCGGTCAAGTTGAGCACTCACCCCAAAATCACATAGCTTAACTTCACCTTGCGTGTTCACCAGGATATTAGAAGGTTTTAAATCTATGTATTATAAAAAGATATTACCTAAAATTAACATTAAAGATCAACCAATATCAATTGGAATTTTGAAGACAACTTAAGATAAAATATCATTATATATAATTATCATTATATCATAACATGTAAACTTAATAATTGACCTGGAAGTGAAAGCAACCCAACTCATCTCAAATGAAAGGAACTAGTTGCGCAAGAGTACTTATGTTAACTGTTTGAACTAAATGAAACTGAAAGGAAATAGTTTGGGAGCGCCTTATGTCAGTTGTGTTGTGTTGAGTTTCATGTCGACAAAGCCTGTCTTTAGCTGTGACAAGCTATAACATACAAACCTCTATGTAATATCTTGAGGCTCCATAAATAGTTTAGTCCCTGAACAATCTGAAATGTAAATAAATCATTTATTCATTCATTTTGAAGTATAGTAGAATCCCTATTAAAGAGACCCTGAAAAGTGTCACCTTTTCCGGCATGGTTCCCGAACCGGCAAATCAAATGAAACGTCAATGTTTCATTTTCATGCAGCTACGCACTTATAGATTGTTGCATAGCCACCATGGCAAGTGTTCCCTGAATATTGGTTGGCAGTAGAGTAATAAGTGTAAATAAACAATATTTAACATTATATCAATTGCAGCACTTCATCTATACTACTTTTTAAGACCAGGATCACTGGTATCTTTCACAAAAGTAGTAAAATATATAGTATAACTTACTGAAATTGTCATTTTTCCTAGAATGGTCTCTGGTATACATTTATAAATTTCTAATGATCCTCCTGAAAAGAATGACAAAAACATAACAGAGAGTTGTAATCTCCGCCAGGGGTAGAGAGAGAAAATGGATCAAGAATTAAAAAATAAATGGAGTCTGTGTTTACACCACGTGCAGAGATATGCGCACACACACATGTATGCAATGCTTAAAATAGTCTGAATACGCCTTAATTTAGTACGTAATCTTATGCGTGTATACAAGTTGTATACAGTATATGCACTAAAGATTTGTTTCCATTCATTCTTGTATAATATATGGTTTATCTTTTGTGAAAATTTGGTAAAATCCTGCTGAGGTAGTAATTGCTGTACTTACCATCCATAAATTCTGTACAAAAGGAGATCCTATCTTCATTAAAGAAAGCACTATAAAAACCAATTATTACTGGCGAATCACACTGCAGAAATAAAGGAAAATTATGTTGGAGTCAAAATACAACTTGATAATTGAATACAGTATAGAAATACATAATTCATAGAGAAACGGAAATAAAAAAAACTGCAATTAATATTCAGGTAAGTCTCGTATTCATTTCTAAATATAGGATAATGAGCTGTTAGCAGCTAATTTGACTAAGCCAAGGCAGTATGTGGTAGAGTGGCCAGTTCCTTTCCATGCCACCTTATAGTCCCTAGTATTTTCAACCAGGTATTCATTTACAGCTGAGTAGACTGGGAGTTGTCAGAAATTGAACCCAGGTCTTTCTGTATGACAGTCAAGTGTCCTAACCACTCAGCTACACAACTTTATTAATATTACACAATTTCTATAAAAAGACAAGCTGGAGACAAAAGTATTGAATTTAAAAAACTTGTTTAACAATATTGACGAGTCTCTGCATAGGAACGTATAATTAATAGTTGGTAATATGTAAAATGGTGGTCATATAGATATGGTTGTAATAAGAGAATGGTCTAGTTGTGTCTAATATGCACTGTATACCGCTCATTGATTTTGGTTCACTTGGGAAATAAATACTTGTAAACAAGTATTGTCTCCCAACCCACAATAATCAATGACACCATATCAAGCCCACTGCTTATTGTCAATTAATCACTCAGTCTTAATTAATTAGCGGAAGACAAGAATAGTATGAAAGATGAAAACTTGGCATTTCAAACGATGATATTTTCATCTAATATTTCAGTTTTAATTAAAAAAGTAGAAGTTATAACCGTTATCTTTTTTTAAATTGTTAATGTTAGTACTACTAAATATCGATGAGTTTAACATCCAGCAATGAACTATTTATTTGTGTAATTGTTATTTAGACAATGGATCGTAATTGAAAACAATCAATAGGAATAAAATAAATTATTGATGATAATATCAACCTAGTTCATGTAAAACAAATGGTATATAACCTGATTGTGTTTTATCAGTCATTGAAACCAATTAGTATTATGTAGCAAACTGTCATAATTGATTTCATACAAGGCTTGAAGTAGTTAAATTATATTTTAGTATCTTTGTCATTTGTGTGGTCTATGTGGTCTGTGAGCACAACCATTCTCTGCTTCTTAAGATCATAAAAGACAAATGAAGTATATCTGAATGTTTAATAGTATTACTGAAAACATTACATATTTGGTAAGATTTTACATTTTAATTTGTCTATCTTAAAATAGTCTAAAAATGTTTGGTTTTAAACCAAACATTTAAAAATGATTTTATCTTAGAATTAGGTATTATACATTAATTGTATTATTAATATGTATCGTATATTAAATTTAAACAAACATCTTTTTTATGAAAACATCAAAAACATTGTAAATGTTTGAAGGTTTTCAGGGTGATTAACAATAAAACAAATGCATTCATACTGTATGTTCAAAAGCTTGCTAAACACAAGCTTTTGTTTTGTTGGTCATGGTTGGTTCTGTTTTAGACGTTATTGAATTTATTTTGATATACCAATTAACTAATTTTAATTAGTTAATTAGTTAATTGGTATAAAATGTTTACTTTAAATGAAATGTATATTTTTCTATGTGTATTAATTTAGCTAGCCTTAATTTGGCCATATGGTTGAGGTGTTTCACAGTTTATGTTTCAATTTTCTGTTTGTTTTATTGTAAGAAAATTACAAAAAAAATTCAAATTAAATAAACGATACTTGTTCGAATTCATAGAAATGAATACAATCACAACAGTTCTTTTGCTCCTTGCTGTATTTGGGACGTTGTGCCAGAAAACGGATGAAAGCGAAAGCATCATTGGGAAAAAACGAGACAAGAAAAAAGATCGCCAGGAAGATTACTGTGGAAAATGTTGTGAACGAGGTCCACCTGGATTAAATGGAAACCCAGGAGCACCTGGAATGCCAGGAACTACTGGACTTCCAGGTATATAGTAGGGACATATATGTATCTTTCAAATATATGTAAATATTGTACATTTTAATGCCTGATCTTGCATTTTCTTATTTTTAAATTGTAACATAATCATCCAATCTTGACAACATCTTATGAATGAAATAAATAAATAATAATAATCAAATTTGTTAAATATACATACTGTTTATATAATATTGTAAATACTAATTTTAAATATGTTACCTATAATTGATTCTACTTTAGGTTCCAGTGAATAGTTTTCTAGTTTTTAATGTTATAAGACAAAAAACCCAAAAAATCATGGTCTTACAACTTTTTTTCAGGACGTGATGGCCTTCCAGGTCTTCAGGGAGTACCCGGAATACAAGGCCTGAGGGGCCAAAGAGGTGATGCTGGCCCTCCTGGAGCACGGGGACCCACAGGTGTTGGCATACAAGGCCTACCAGGTAAACATGGTGAGCCTGGACCAGTAGGTGCAACTGGTCAACCAGGCACACCTGGTCCACCAGGCCCTCAAAGTGAACCAGTTTTAATGGAGATACCTTCCTTTGATAGCAGTGGTTTTATAAATCCTCAGATTTCTGCATTCACAGCTGTCCGTACTAGAGACATGGCTGGTAGTTCAGGTGTTGAGAAAGTTATATACTTTGATACCATTATAACCAACATTGGTAATGATTTCAACTCAACACATTTTATTTGTACATTAAATGGAGTCTATTTCTTCACATTTCACATAACACACAATCGGGATGCTAGAGTTGAACTACTCATGAACAATCAGCGTATTGTGTCGATACACGGAGACTCGGCTAACCGCCATCAACAGTCGTATAGTAACAGCGTGGTCTTGGACTTAAGACGAGGGGATTCAATATGGCTTAGACTTGCAACTGATCATTCGATTTCTGGGGATTCTCTAAACCTCACCACATTCTCTGGCTACTTAATCAGTGCAACATAATTACCATCTTGTATTAGCAAACATATATCCTCCACATTACTTATGCTATTAGTATTAATGTATGATATTGATAGTCATAGATAAATAAACAAATATTTATTAATTTTACTGTAATTAACAAATTTACACTTTACTTTATATTATATATGATTTAATGTTGCGATCTTCATTATATATTTTATACCACTTTAAAAAGCTCATGCAGTACCGAAAATAACACAATAAAATTGCAAGCCATTCATTACATCTAATATTAATAAATATTAATATATAAGCCTTTTCACATACCATTAAACAGTATTAATAATTAAATGAAGAAATAAATCTTACCTTATATAAAATTTGAAGTTCAGATGCAATTTGTTTTTGTACCCCTTCTTTTGATATATCTAAATGCATAACCTAAATTAAAAGAAAAACAAATTATAATTTAATGAGAAAAAGAAACAAAAATAATATCAAATGTAGATAAATAAAATATACACAATCAATTAATTACAATTTATTTGGATAGAAATAGTTAGAGCATGGAGAAATAATAGTACTCCATGGTTACTGGATGGAATAGTATGAACATTTATCTAACTAATCAGAAGTTGCATATTTTAGGCTAAGGGAGATGAAGTAAAGTAAACCAAGTCTCTATTGTAAATTGAATTGAGACTAGTTAACTAACATCCAATGTCAAATAGTGATGTCACAATTTATGGATAACAGGTATTATTATTATTCATTTTTTATACTGGGTCGGTAGCCTAAAAAACTGATAGTGGTAGTAACCCCCTACTTGTCTATAAAGATGTACTAGGTTCTTTAAAGTGCACATGAGCTAGATGTGTACACTGGACCTATACGGTTTATATTGAATTGAATCATTGCCGGTGTTATGGCTATGTATTACGGGACCACTGTCTTGATTTAATGCAATTCCTTATTGTATAATAAACATAATAATGCAATTATTATTATTATAGTATAATAAACATTAAATGATCTTACAATGCATACCAAGCATAGACCAGCCTTACCTTAACAGCTATCACATTATTTGAAGGTTTGTGTAGAGCTCTGTGAAGTATAAAAAACAGATTGTCATCATTGATAATGTAATCAATAAACAGTATACATCTTGATACACAATGAAAGAACAATACACTATTGATAAATCTAATAACACAGTATTACACAAATGCATTGTTATGATTCACTGACTTTTAAAACACACTATTATTCATAATGGACTGAATTGTATGAGTATACAAAATATGTACATATTATGTAAAGGTTTTCTAGGCTAGTTAAGCACATTTACCATCACTGCTGGTTTCTTGTTTGTTGGGCACAAACGGGGATGCTTCAAACCTTTAAAACCCCTTTTGCATGATCAAGTTTGTGTTGTCCAAATTTAGTTTGCTGTTAACAATTTGCTTCTTATGGTTTCTTAATTAGTGCTGTGAGCAGTGTAAAGGCACAGTGACATCACTTACTTATAAACTGTACCGCTATGGCCACACCCTAGCACTTCAAGGTATTGTATTTCAGCTTCTGCCATCTGAAACAAAAACATTATTTTTAAATGCATTATACTTGTATCAACAATGCTAATATAAAGACAATAACATCTTGTATCTACATTACTTTGTACTTTGTTAGACTATAGAAATATACAATACATTATATTTTTTAGTTTGTATTTAGTTGCTTGACTAGTTTCAACCATGGACCGATAAATTAAATAATTTAGAGGTCCATGTTTCAACAGTTAGCTTTACAGTACACCATGTGATAAAAAGTAAAGTAAGGTTGAGAAAGTTTCAACATTTCGGTTGTTGTGCTACAATTGTCTTCAGTATTTAGTTACTTTTAACAATATTGCATTTTTTATTTGTGATATAGAGTACAGCTCTGTCTACACTATCAAACTTTATGTGACAAAAAATGTTATTTTCTCATATATGACATAATGATGTCATATCACTACCATTTTTGGTCATACAACTACCATTTTTGGCCATATCACTACCATATTTGTGCACATCACACTTTTTTTTCCAAACTTGTTTGATAGTGTAGAAAGAGCTTTAGATGAAGATTTATAATGATTGTAGTGTACTGTGCTAAGTTAACTAATATTAGGCGAAATCAGAAAAATTCCTCCAATATTATTGGATAATGCCATTTTAAAGTAGGGGTGTGACAACTTTAACTGGACTTTTAGTTGTTTATAAGTATGTTTGTTGATAGAAACTGAAACTTACTGTTCCATTTGCCAGTATTTCTCTAAGTTCAGCATCATGTCGATGTCTAAAAGAAATTAAAATGAATTTTGAAGCATTATATTAATAACAGTTTTTGCATTGACTGAAGGCTTTGGAATGATTGACAATGGAGCGGAGGAAGAGACCATTATTCTTTATGACTTTTATAATCCTTTGTATTTTTGTTTTTATGTCTTTAGGCACATGTGGCCAAGGATTCCCAATAGTAAATTAATCACTGTGCTATCAGATAGGTGGTAATCCCCTGGCTATTTTGTGAACCAGTCCACCATGGTAACCTCCTACTCATTTCGAATGATGAACTGGGTTCTTTAAAGTTCACACAGGTTATAACTGTGTACACTGGACCTACAGTTTATAGTCCTTATCTGAGAAGACTTGTTCCACCACCAGAACTAGGAGCTAGTCAGCCTCGTACCCATGGCGATATTGTTGGCTCTTTAGGTATGGTAAATGGTGCCTCCTGCCTTATTGCTCGACCATTTTACTCGTATTGAACAGTTTGCATTAAAAATTTGCTTTAATTCCTCGACTATAAATAGAAACCACAACTTCTAGATCATAAACCTGGTACACATAACTCTAGACCACCGAGTTTGCATTGATGACTAGGGTTTAGATTCAAGTCTATACAAGCAGGTACTACAACAACATAATGATAATTAATTTAGATTATGTAGTAAGTGAGTTTACCCTGTTCCTAGTACAACACCACTGTCTGCTTTTTGTACAAGAGATGATTCCACAGGCCTTGTGTTTATCTGAAAAAAACCCAAAAAATATTTAAATAAAATAACTTAAGCTCTCCAACACATGACTCTAAAATCAAAATCATTTCAAATCAAACAAGAAACCAAATGCATTAAGAGCCCAGAAACTCAGAGGAATTACTTTGCAAAATGCAGAGACCAGCAAGGGTGCGTTTTTTAATATTTCACCCCATATTGAAGATACAGAAACATTTTAAATGTTTAAACTAGTGATTATCACCATCTTCAATTTAAACTGAAGATGAACCAGCTGTTGAAAGGGATATGACAAGTAGAATGCAAGGAAGTATGACCAGTGCTGATAGTAATTAAACTATGTCACTATACACTAATTAGCATTAGTACTGCTTATATTATAATTAATCGATGTCACTATACTCTAATTAGTGATATCTTCACCTTCATCAGCAAGTTCACTTCCTGCTTTATAGGTAACGTTCTTTGTTGTCAAATTGAAACTAAAAATCTAAAAATAATTCTAAACTTTTGTTTTATTTTAAACTGATAAATTGAGATTAAATAATCTTACCGTTAAACCATGAAAATTTCTTTTTCCAGCATTGTTAACTAGAAAAACAATAAAAACATTTAAATTAAAGTTAGGATCAAAATCTTTAATTATCGTATTTATCAATAAACGGAAGGCGTTTATTCAGGGGAGGCGATTATTTTTTTTTATGTAATATGGTAACATGTATAATCAAATAAATACTTCCTAGACATGAAAAAATACAACACAATTAATAGTGAAAGTAATAAAAATCAAAATGCTTGGTACATTGTAGATCATGTGAATCAATGAATTCTACTACAAATAGAAATGTGTTGTAATATATCGTGTATATTGCATGTGGTTGGGCGTTTATTCAAGGAAATAAAAAAAGGGCCTGGGGAATATATGATTCAAGGGAGGTGTTTATTCAAAGTGGGTCATTTATTCAAATAAATGCGGTAAATATATCCGTCTGCTGACCATTGGCTTTTAGTAAAAGAATGATTAGTTAACAAATATTGTAAGAAAATTTGATATGATGGTCTGTCGTTTCTGTGCATCTGGTTTTTAATTAAGACACATTATTAGTATTTTATTTTATTATATTTATTATCCATAATAAAAATCCACTATGAATATAAAAGAATAGTCAATAAACCATCCATGAGTTACAAGAATAAACTATATGACAGATTGGTCTTGGATAGATCATAGAGATATTATATTGAACTATTATATCTCTATGGATAGATTCATTACTGTCAAGGTCATTCTCGTTGCACAGCTACTATACTACTAAACAAAACAGATTACAAAGCAAAGTGGTAGAAAACAAAACAACAACTTCTGTTGGCATAATCATGCTATAATATTATTCACTCTCATACCAACATTGTTTTTTTAGCCAGGAAAAAAGCGGAAGAATGTTATTGTTAAGCTCAACTTTTTCAATATTCTATTTTATGTAAACTATTCATTTCGTAAGGACCTTATGTATGCATTACATATTATGTCAGAGTCATCTTCCCATTTTATATAATGTTTTCAAAAAATGTAATAAAATTGTTATGTACACCTTAAAGATGAAAAATAAAGATTAATAAAATCAGACTATGAATAGATTATTTTGTAGTTTTAATCAAGTTAATCACTTCTGTAGAAAAAAAACCATGGAAAAAACGACAAAATAAATGGTTTAAATTCAACCAAAAACCCATTGGCTGGCACGCAGCCAATTTCATTATATTTTGCTTTAAATTACAGTTTTTTAGGTACAAAAATATTTTTCAATCCATTTATTGGTCAAAATGGATTTAACTATTAGGTGACATTAAAACGGTGTATTAAAAAAAATTAAGAATTATTTTGTCAGTGGGACAATACATCTTTAAGGTACTATATCATGAAATAAAAGTATATAATATTTACATAAAGATCTTGATAAATAATAAACTTGTATATCAGTGGAATTAAATGTTATAACCTCTATGCTATGAAAGATACAGCAGAACCATATTAAGGGGACACCTTCAGGGCCCAACAAAGTATCCTTTTAATAGGGGTGTCCTCTGTATAAGGTTTGGCCATCATTCGGTCCACAAGAAAGTGTCCCTGTAATAGGGGTCTCCCTTCAAAGGAGGTTTTTTAGTATTTAACACTAAACAGTGATACAAATATGACCTATGAATAAATACAAATTTACCATTACTTACCCCTCGGATAAAGTGTTAAAGGTGGTGCCATCTTGCCACTGTTTGAGCATTCTTCCATTATACTCATGTACTATTAAACAAATCACAACACATGAACTCATACTTTTTATATATTGGAGTATTACTTTACATTAAAGATCATATAATAATTAAAGTACATTATTCCCATTTCATTTGACATTTATTAGTAATTTATGTTTACAAAGTAGTAATTACATTTTTCTGTTGTTATTGAGTGTCACTACACAAGTTAAAGATAATAAAAAACAACGATAATCTATACTTTTTGTACAATTGTCTATGGATTTTAATATTGAATTGAAATATAAGTGATATATGTGTATACAGTATAAAAGGGTATTGTAGCATCTGCAAACATGAAGTCTACTGTTTAGACATAATGATGAGATGATGATGAGATGATGTCAATGTTGTTTGCTCTATTCCTAAAATTATTTGCTGAATATTGGCAAAATCAGAACTTTTTTTCCGCACACACTTTTATTTCAACTGTAAAACTTGACATATGAAAAAACCATTTACAGTAGAAAAATACTCACAAATGACATCATGGCTTGCATCTCTGCTTCACTGCTCACAATGATGCGATCACCATCATCATCCTCATCTGAATTAAACATTAATTAGTTAATAAATCCATTTATAAATAAAAAAATGTATTTAACTTATTAATTATTTTAGGAAATGAACTTTTCATTTTAAACAATATTATTAACTCAAAGCAAACAAGTTTTATATGTATAGCACAGATACCTGGCTATATTGTTGATGTTATTAAGTTATTGTACAAAGGAATGGGTTTTTTATTAAAGCTCTGTCTATATTATCAAACTAGTTTGACAAAAAAAATGTCAAGTGATGTGCCCAAATATGGCAGTGATAATGCCCAAATATGGTATTAACACATTAAAGTTTGATAGTGTAGACAGAGCTTTAGAGTGGATGTTCAAAAAATTGGGAAATGGGAAATACTTTCTTATAGTTAACATTCTGGTCCAATAACATTTTATTTATTTTAAATACTTTTTGCTAAACTAAGAATAAGATGGAAGTTTTACAATTGACCTACTGTACAATAAGCAGGTGATATACATATTAGACAGTTTGGTTAGAATATGTTAGGCTGTTTTTGTGGAAGATGTTAATTTAGTGGTGAAACTTTGTCTGTTTTGTTTTGTATGCTTTGTATATGGATGAACTATCCGAAATAAAGAAAATGAATGAACTACAAGATTTACTAATTTGGTCTTTACATTAATTTTATATTTATTCTTTCTACATGAGTACTGTACACCTTTATTGTACTTCATGCACTTTTCAATTGTATGACCCAGTATACAACCTCCGGGAAGGGATACCATGACGCACCAATGCGTCAAAAAAGTGACTTACCTTTAGGTAACCATCGGAAGAACAATTACCATGTTGTTTATGATATAGTGGGTGGTAAATTGACTGACATTGACACACCATAGTATAGTGGGTCACAAGTGCATTATAGCATACAACTTACATTCAAATGTATTGCTGACGTTATTCTGTAATGCCTGTGCTATAACTTCCTGCAATACAAATGTTAAATAACTACTTTAATACGCTACCTACTAAATTAAGCTACTGTACGTTCAGCCCTGATGTGTTACATTTTTTTATTCCACAAGGTTGATGCATTGTGAATGGTTCTAATTGATATGCTGCCCCCCCCCCCCCCCCCCAACTGAAAGCTAGATAGGCTTACAGTATATAGGCCTATGTGCAGTAGATACAGTACATGTAGTGAGTGTGAACAAACAAAACCTTTTACAAATAAAATGTTACTATTTTTATGTGTAGAAAAAAATAAGTATCAGGAAATCTTTCCTCAATCTGCTAAACCTCTCCTCTGGACGTACAGCCATACTAGCATTTCTATCTTTGTAACAATGCCTCAATTCTGAATGACACAATGACAGCGATTTAATCTAGGCCTAGGCATAACAAAATTATAGACATTGGAGAAGGGAAAAAATCAGTTTCTCCCCACGGTCCATACTTCCGTAAACCTACCAGAACGTCACTGTATGTCAACCTTGGTGCTTGAACAGTCCAATCCACATCTTCCCCTTGCTGTGTTTTAATTCGTATAATAAAGGGCTGTAAAGACATTATTGCACTATGGTATATTTACAATAAAGATAAAATCTAACTTCATAGCTAGCTTTCAGTAACAATTCGATGGATAGACTTTCGGATGACTTGCTCATGCTAGGCCCACTTTATTATTTTGTGTGTGACGACTTCTCTGTCAATTGGTGGCGCTATGTCAACAAGAACAGAGGGGGCGGTATATTTCAAAATAAAATTGACTTTCTTGTGAAAAAAGCGAAAGAGATCAGTTTTTATTAATTTAATACACAATTTACAATGCATAAATAAAGGTACTAGGCCTAGGCCTATAATAACGATTAGTGTATTACGTTTTAGTAATTTTCATATTCTAAACTTCTTAAATAATCTAGGGCAGCTAGGCCTACCGTAGCTCTCCTCCTAGCCTCTAGCCTAGTCTAGACTAGGCCTAGGCCTACAGGCTAGGAGGAGAGCTAGCCTAGCCTAAGGCTCGGCTAGCTAGAGCCTGGAGTCTAGCTTAGCTAGAGTAGTAGTAGGGCCTGGCTGTGCTTGGTTGATGAGGGCTAAAAACGATCATTTTAGGCCTAGGCTAGACCTTATTTTTCGGAAAATAAATCAGATTTTCATAGTTATTTCTTTAATTGTGTAATAATATTTTATTTTTATAATAATAATATATATTAACTTTTGAAACTATAACTATTGAAAAGAAACGAGCACCGTCGAAAGTTAGCATTTGGCGTTTCATAGAAAATAATGTTTTTCTGCTGCCGGCGGCTCAACTTGTCGGCGGCTCAACTTGGCTAATCCGCTAGTAAGTAGTAGTAGGCCTACTACGAATTGAGGCCCTATCCTATTATGAAGTATCTTAGCCTAGACTAGGCCCTATTATTATATTACTAGGACTAGTCTACTCTAGGCGGCTAGCCTAGCCAGGTAATTTGACTAGCCTACATACACGCAAAGAAATGCAAATTATTTAATAAATGTACCGGTACTATTGTACAATAATTGTTGTATGCTAGGCTACAATAGGCTTGTTTTTATTTTAAAATAATTTATCTAAATTCATCGATTCTATACTGCTTACATTTCTTCTAGTGATTTTACAAATGATGCATGATAATACAGCGGACTCTTTCCTGAGAAGTAATTTCAGTAAAACACTGAAAGATTCTCTACACAGCACTCAAAGTATTTCTGGTCGAGCATCAATACTTACATATGCCAACAGACAGTATCCATCTGCCACCGATGCTCTACATGCCTACATCTCAGATTTTGATAATACGCAGTCATCCAGTCCATACAAACGTACTGTTGAAGATTTACTCTCTCCTAAGTCTGTACTGTTGCAGACTGTTGAACGAAGCCTAGCTACCGGGGTACGTGATACTCGAGCAGAAAGTCACAGACATGCAATTAAGAAACTCATTGAGCAGTCTTATGAAGAATTATTGAGGGCAGATTTGGAACGAGAAAAGGGTAATTATGTTTATGGATCTTATATTCTTACAGTTGCATAAAATTATTCAACAGTAATAGTATATTTTACTCAGAGATTCTAAAACATTTTATATTTTCACAGCAAAACAGCCGATACAGACAATCTCATCAAGTGACCTATCAAGCCTAACACCAGATAGGAGCCTTCAATATCCTAGTCTAACCAGCTTATCTACAGATGTCTTGCTTTCCCAAGCATCACAGAGTGTTCATAACCACAATGTTGGCTTCACAAGTGATGCCCAAAATTATTTAAATTTGTCCCACTCATCTAAAACATTATCACCATTGCAGGAGAGCTACAGAGCGAATGCTATCCAATTAAAATCATTACAGAGTAATGTCGGAAAGAGCTCAGGGATTCTAAAAAAGCGACCTAGTCCCGATAGAAAGAAGAGTCATAGAGAAGTAAGTTTCACTAGAAGTACCGACTCCAGGTATCTTAGAGAATTACAAAATCAAGATGGTTTATTTAAAAGTACAATTAGGACTTCAACGATAAAATCACCTGCATATAGAGAAGCTATGATAAGTGATCCAAACAGAAAAACTTCTTTTGATAGACATTTTAAGACTAGAAGAAAGGCAGATTCAGTTTTATCAGGTGGCAGAACAGTACCAAGTTGGATAGAGGATGTGGATGTGTCGCTTACTCTCGATCCCCACATTAATAGATTTAACAAATCTAACCAAAAGACTAAAATTACTTCCAAAATAATTGATAATAACACCAAGTCAAATGCATCAGAAATTTCAGGACAGAGAAATGTACCTAGCTGGATTGAAGATATTAGTATGTCAGAGGTCCAGAGTACTGGTGAGGGTAGGTCACAAATTGGCAGAGCTCCACCCAGCTGGATCAATGGTATGAATGGCTCTGAAGTAAGCTCTGTCATACCAGCAGCCAGACAGTTGCCATCTTATGATTTGAATGTCACAAAAGGTAGTAATGTTAACACTGATCGGCAGTCAACTAATAGATTATCACAACCAGGGTTAACCTACCAAGATCTAAGAAGCCCTGACAAGGAAAACCATCCACATCCCACTAATCACAATACCACTGGTAGAGCTAAGATGAAAAGCAGTGCAGAAATTAATAGACAGGTTAGAAACTCAATGGCAAGACAAAGTGTAAGAAAAGTCCTGCCATCATCACCAGTATTAAAACAAAGAATCAGCTCAGATATGATGAGTATGACGACAGACGATCTTATCTTAGCGCCCTCTACGGGCAGAGGACTGCCAGAATCAAGAAGTATGGAGGACCTTAGGATAACTCTAAAACAAATGGACACATCACCTACAAGGACGCTTAATAGAGGCACAACAAGAAGTAATAAAACAAGGTTACAGGACACTCAAAGAAGGGCATCAGAAGAAGTTTGGCAGAGGTCAGCAGCAAAGTCAGCAGTACAGATCAATGATCCTGATAGGAGCAGACTATATGTTTCTGACCTTTATTCAAGCCCAAGAAAATATGCTCCTCAAAGTAATTTTGTTGTAGATAAACAAGATTTGTATCCACCACACTTTAAAGGTGCTTCTCTTAAAGCCAACTGGATGTCAAATGATAGACCACCTAGCTCACAAAGATATTCCAAGGTTCCAAGTTGGCGAACAGATACGCATCATACTGGCAGATTCACAAAAACTAGAGGTATGATTGATTTGGGTTTAAAAAATGTTTAGGTTTGACCTACACCATAACCTCATACACGTATAATGGAAATTATTAAATATGAATTCATTTTAGAAAACATAACTACAGCCATAATACTACTCAACATAACTATATAATGATTTTATTGAAAAATTATTACCAAGCCCACTATTAAAAATCATGTTAATGTTGTGAAATAAATTAACTGATTAATAAAACCAATTTCTTTGCAGCAGTAATAGCACACATTTTCAATGACTGATTAATGATTGAATGATTAAATGGCAGCCTCAAATTAAAGATTTGCTGACCTTAAGTCAACTACTGTAGCATCTTAAATGTTTGACCGCCAGAGCCCATTGCATTTTGGATTCACGTTTTTCTTCAAACCCCCTAATTTAAACGGTTATTTTGGAGCACAAATTTAACAAAAATGTAATACAAAAATTATAATTTTCTGAATAAATCGTTTATTTGGCGCTATTCGGCAGAAACAGATCCTTATAAATAAACTTTATGTCAAATAAACTTCTCCAGTACAAGCTTTTTTAATTTAATTTAAAAAAAATCATGTTTAAATTGTAAAGGATCAACTGAAGAATTAGAGCAGAGAGTGATTGATAGAGCTGAGAAACTACTGGGCTCACCTTTGACACATCCTCTACGTAGTTTACAGACACAAAGTCCTAACACTGAAGATATTTTAGATGGTGACAGATCTTGGGAAAAGACTTTACCATAGTAAGTATTATATTTTACTGTGATCCTTGCATTATTATGGCTTACCATATTTTTTTTAACGCCCCATGCCAATCAATCTTTCAACTCATGAAAATACATCAAAATATTCTCCCATTCAATTCACACATTCATTATTGTAGTAGAGTAGAAATAAGGTTTCACCTCAAAAAAATTGCAACAAAAGGTTTTTCAACGGATTTTGGTAGTATTGAGTGTACTAAATAACAGAAAAAAAGTCTCAAGAATTTCGACCACCGGAAAGTGTTTTTTTTCAAGATGGCCGCCAAAATAGATAAAAAGTTAAAATGTCCATACCTCCTAAACTACTTGGTCTATTGATATGATTTTGGTACCAACATACTCAGAACATACATATTTATATTCGCTATAATAGAACATTTTGGCCAAAAATGACCGGAAATACCATTTCTGACAATTTGACCTTTGACCTTGATATGTTGTATCTTGGTAACAACTGACCGTAGGGAAACAAATGATGGCTCAAATTGTTCAGAATGTACATATTTACATTTATTGTAATGAGACATTTTGTCAAAAAATGGTTGGAAGTAAAGGTTATTGACCTTTAACTTTATCTGTGTATAATTTCCATATCTCGGCAACTATGTGTGGTAGAGATTTAAAATTGGGCTCTAAATACTGAGAATATACTTATTTATATTTACTCTAATGAAACAGTTTGACAAAAAATGACCAGAAACGACATGTTTGACCATTGACCTTGATATGCTATATTTCGATAATGACTGACTGAGATACACCATTTATGGCTCAATTTGTTCAGAATATAATTATTTTTTATTTCGTATAATGGTCTAATCTACTTATGAAATAGAGAGCTTTCCTGGGAATCAAATAACTGTAATATTTATAAAGACCTTCAGAATATGAGTTCAAGTTCAAATTGTTCAGAACATACTGTATACAATCTTAATAATAATAGTAAATAAAAAACCGAAAAGTAAACAAAAACAAATATAATAATAACTTTTAAATTTCTAATTATGGTATAGCAGCAATTGATTAGATATTGTGCATGTATTTAGTACGGCATCTTAAACAACTGTTCCAACTTCGTCTTCATCATCGCCATCAATCTCTCTATCTACGTTGTTCCATTCTTCTAGTTGACACACTCCCCAAACTGAAGTACATGCCAATCCATAGCTTCTACAACTGCAACATACATCCAGTAGTTACAATGGATGATTTTATATCCTAAAACAGATTTCAATCTGGTTACATTAATCACTCTAGTAGGCCCCTTTGTCTAATCTGAAGTACATTTCTCGGTTTGTTGTATTTACATGATACAGTAAAAGTACCAGTAAGTCCGTGTCTTCTCCAATCAAAGTTACTGTATTATGTTCAGAGACTTCAACTGTTGCCAGAGCAATGTCAACATCGTTTTTTTTGGTTTTTTTTAAACCATATTTAATGAGGGTGATCCATCCAGCTATTGCTGATCATTAGGGACCCTCAGAGGTTCACAAGACAAACATATACACAAGATGCTCTACGTAAACAAAGTCTTATTACAAGTCTTTGGGAGTGGAGTAATTTGGTCCTTAGAAAAAATCCTGACATGTGACGGGACTTGAACTCAGGACCCTTGGAGTGGTAGCCAAGCATCATAACCATCAAGCCACAACTCCACTCGTTGGCTGCATGTCGTACAGGACATTCTTTTTTCTATAGCTCATATGAAAGCATGTTGATAAATTTGTGTTTGTTCTCATGCTTTGACAGGAATTCTTCTTTCTTTCCATCAAATTCAGTTAGGACAAATCTCTCTAGACGATGTAATGAAATATGAAGTCCGTTTCCACCCTCACTCTTCAAAGCCAAAGACATCTTTAGGAAGGCAAATAAATCAATAAATTGATAGAAAGTAACCTAGAATATGACACTGATGTGTGCCGATAGTTTCACTCAACCGCATCAGAAACTTCAAACTATCGAGGAGTTTGGATTAAAGGCCATGTCTATTCATTTTGGAGCCAAGTCACTGGATTTCCCAAATAGCTACAGATGCAAGCTGTTTAATAAGAAAGTTGCTGAGGGTAAATAATTTATCAAACCTCAACAACTACTACCACCAACCTCATCTGCTACAAAATGTCACAGTCTTAGAGTATACTATCAAATCATGCAATGGATAAAGAAAGATAATACCATGGATGCTACCAAGTCGGGGAAGTTTTTAATAAAACATTTGTGCCAATAATGACGATTGAAACTGCTGCTTCAGAAGAACTTTTGAAAATCATCCATTGTAACTGTACTACTGGATGTAAAACTGTATGTTGCAGTTGTAGATGCTATGGATTGGCATGTACTTCAGTTTGGGGAGTGTGTCAACTAGAAGAATGGAACAACGTAGATAGAGAGATTGATGACGATGATGAAGACGAAGTTAAAAAAGTTGTTTAGGAAGCCGTACTAAATACATGCACAATATCCAATCAACTGCTGCTATACCGTAATTAGAAATTTAAAATTATTATTATATTTGTTTTTGTTTACTTTTCGGGTTTTTTATTCACTATTATTTTTAAGAATGTATACAGTATGTTCTGAACAATTTGAACTTGAACTCATA
The DNA here is from genome assembly GCF_963402885.1 of Antedon bifida. NCBI lineage: Eukaryota > Metazoa > Echinodermata > Crinoidea > Comatulida > Antedonidae > Antedon > Antedon bifida. The sequence goes on along the minus strand of NC_136235.1, from coordinate 7,310,336 downwards.
TTCTAAAAGTCTTTATAAATATTACAGTTACCCAGGAAAGCTCTTAATTCCATGGGTAGATTAGACCATTATACGAAATAAAAATAATTATATTCTGAACAAATTGAGCCATAAATAGTATGTCTCAGTCAGTCATTATCGAAATATAGCATATCAAGGTCAATCATCAAAAAATGTCGTTTCTGGTCATTTTTTGTCAAACTGTTTCATTAGAGTAAATATAAATAAGCATATGCTCAGTATTTAGAGCCCAATTTTAAATCTCTACCACACATAGTTGCCGAGATATGGACATTCTACATAGATAAAGGTTAAAGGTCAATAACCTTTACTTCTAACCATTTTTTGACAAAATGTCTCATTACAATAAATGTAAATATGTACATTCTGAACAATTTGAGTCACAATTTGTTTCCCTACGGTCAGTTGTTACCAAGATACAACATATCAAGGTCAAAGGTCAAACATGCAAGAAATAGCATTTCCGGTCATTTTTGGCCAAAATGTTCTATTAGGGCAAATATAAATATGTATGTTCTGAGTATTTTGGTACCAAAATCATATCAATAGACCAAGTAGTTTAGGAGGTATTGACATTTTAACGTTTTATCTATTTTGGCGGCCATCTTGAAAAAAAACCACTTTCCGGTGGTCAAATTTCTTGAGACTTTTTTTCTGTTATTTAGTACACCCAATACTACCAAAATCCGTTGAAAAACCTTTTGTTGCAATTTTTTTGAGGTTGGCCCCTTTTTTTCATTAGTTCTACTCTACTATTGTACGAATACGAATAAAACGTTATTGAGATTATATTACAAATATAAAAACATTTAAAGACATTTTACAGATCCATATAAAAATATCCAAAAAGAAAAATAACAATAAAAAAACACACACATCCAAAGTTTTTGAGACATTTCTGTAAACTTAAAACATATTTAGATTGGCATAAACAATATTCAATTAGTCGATTTAAACATTGGCATTTACAGAAGGTACAAAAGTCGCAAAAAGAGCAGAGACTACCATTTTTTGGAAAAGTCTGATTAATAATTAAGGTGAAAAATTAGTTTTAAACTCAAAGAATACCGACCTCGTGGTAATTGCCATAAAGGTGACACATGAGAGGTGATCGGCCTGAGCTGAAGAAATATAAGTGAGTTATACAAGAATCTATACAGACGAATCCTATTTACTTGTTTTGATACCCATTTGGTTCATGACTGCATGACAAATTATTTAGTAATATAGAGGGCAGTAATACCTTTATGTCGCGATGGGTCTTTAAGCTTTACAACATAAATGCTGATAGAAACGTCAATACAGTTGATGACCCTGCATAAAATATCCAGGAGAGTTTAATGTCAATATTTTATGATTGATGCATTTCTTGGTTAAACAGTTTTAACAATAGAAATGCACAATCACTGTGCATATATGTAAATGTGGTCCTCTTCTAAATTTAAGTTCATTATTTTACAAAGCGCCATACTATATTTATTGAGACAAGCGGTCTTTAAATGTCTGTGTGTGTTTGGTTTAGAGATAATAAAATAAAATAATAAAATCTGAAGAAGATGATGGGATGTAATAAAAGGACAAACAAATGAAAATCATATTTGCACAAAAAAATTCTTTTTAATGTAAATTTTGTTTTTATGTTTGATCTTCTAGAAGAGAGGCATAACAATTTTGAAATCATGATGGGATGGGCCTACTTTTTGGTATAATGAAACCACTTGATAATTGTTACATTTTTGTCCTTCATATAATTTATTTCTAGACACCTAGATACTGTATACAAGTAATGAATGAATGCGCGATCCCGCTTGGGATAGGTTTCAAGATCAAGAATAGTTAGCGATTTTATATTTTTTCCAGTTGTGTTGAATTGACCAGATTCAACGATTTTACAGGAAAAGGGGGTATAAATCAATGTTTAAAATTGTTAAAACTGACCAATCAAATGGTTCACAAATTACGTCGTCATAGTTTGTGAAAAATATGTACAAGCTGACAATTCTTAAATTTTTACAAGCGACGCTGTTTTTCACCTTTTTTGTACACTAATGTTTGTCTTTAGCGTAAGCCTAGATAAAGATATATCTAGGCTGGGTTGAAGCATCAAAACCTGTAACTTTTTCAATGTTCACGCGGACCTGGCTGCACATGGTCGGCCTTGGTTTTGCAACACTTCATGTCCGCGTGTCCCAGCAACCCTCAAGAGAACCAAGAAACTATGAACGATCACGTAAAAATGTGCAAATATTAGCGATCCGGCTCGATCATCGTTATTGTTATTTATTATCACAACTCACTGTAACGTTACGTCGACTGGAGAAAGGTTTTAATAGCCAATCAACCAGGCAGCCGACTTATTGCAACATTTAGTCCGGTGGCAGGAGGGGGGAATCACCACCCGAAAGGGGAAAAATTGCCATCCAACTTTTCTAGACCAGAATTTTCCGTAGATTACGAATATGGAAGGTAATCGATCAGGATAGGAAGCGTTTTCGAGATATAAGGGGTCAAAGTTCAAAATTGACCAATTACAACAATGTATATGTATTATAACAAATTTATTGAAGCACAATTTGGTCTTTTATTACATTTTTATAATTATAAGTGTCTATTCAATCACCTTATGAAAAAAAATCCTTTGTAATTAAGGGTCAAATGTCAATATTGACCAATCATGAGAACGTACAGTACCTATAAACCAAATAAAAACTTATATTTAAAGACCCCTACCCTGCAATTTTGGACGTTTTTTGGAAAATAATACATATATATCACTTTAAAAACATTAAACCATGTCATTCCTTGTCTTAAATGTACGTTTTATGGTAAATTATGATAAAAAGTGAGAAACAATGCACTACCTAAGTAGCTCGCGGCGATCGACCTCTCGCGGACGGTCTTAGGCCTAGCCTAGCTAGGCTTAGTTTTGTAGGCCTAGCTGGTAAACATCGGTAACGTACGAACATCGTACGCTAGCTATATACCTAGCCTGACGTTGTATAGTTGCTGCATTAATTGTCTTTCTATTTTTGCCAGACTCCGTTGATACAAATTGGGGAAAACCCGGTATTTTCGCTGAAAAGTTAGGAGTCTTCCATTTGTTTTGGCCTCACGATCGATCGAAAAGTGGGCGAATTACAGGTGAAAAACAAAAATATCAATCCGCGCGCAATGCATTTTGGGATTTATAGCGGGCCGCTATAATTATTAGAATCGACTTATTTTTCACATTTTTAACCGTTTAAAGACGAAAAAAGTTATCGCAATAGGACCATATAGTATTATTTTTACATTAAATATAGTTTGTGATCTTAAATTAGATCTAAAAAACGTAGGGAAGGGGGCTTTAATAAAAATTGGATGTTTTCTCACCCTGTTAATCAATCATACGCAATGTAAAAGAGCGAATACATCATTTCATCAGTTGACCTAAGGTCAATTTCATCAGTTGACATAAGGTCAAAGGTCAACATTTTACTACACGTATTAGTTAACAAATAAATGCAAAGTTGTCCAAACTATGATATTGATGGTTTTACAAGTAATCAAATTATTTGATTAGTAAAGTTATGTTATTTCATTATAATTTTGATTAATATAATTATAATACTGTATTTAATCAAATCAGACTTTGATCAGGATAGGAAGCGAATAGGAAGAGATAAGGGGTCAAAGTTCAAAATTGACCAATTATAACAATGTATTATATACATATGTATTATAACCAATTTATTGAAGTTCAATTTGGTCTTTTAATACATTTGTATGGTTATAGGTATCTATTCAGTCGCCTTATAAAACAAATACTTTTCAATTAAAGGTCAAATGTCAATATTGACCAATCACACAATTTGCATATAAACCCAAATAAAAACTAACATTTAAGACAAAATGTTATGTTTTATCACTCTGTTAAGACATCTATCAATCATACACAATCAAAAGAGCACATTTATCATTACACAAGTTGACATAGGTCAAAGGTCAACATTTGAACAAGTGATATACTAAATAATGCAAAGTTATTCAAACTATGAGATCGATGTTCATAAATGTAATCACGTTATTTGATCAGTGAAGTTATGGTATTTTTATATTTTTTCTAGTGCGCATTATTTTAAATGTATTAATATAATACTGTAAAATAAATAATAAAATTAAAATTATTAATATTATTATTAATATTATGACGGTTAAAATGTTATGATGTTAAAATGTTACGCTGACCTTCAATGATTTGCCACTATACAGTTGCATTTATTAGGGCTACAATATTCGTTTTTGGAAAATAAAACTACTATTCATCAGAACCAGAGAATACCAATTCGTACAGGATAGGGCATAGGCAGATCCAGGTGGCCAAACTCAATCCATAATTCACTACACAGACAGACCACAATTTTTATATAGCCACAGATAGTTTGGCCCATACAGGAAAGAGCCATACAGGAAAGAGTTTCCTGTACAAAAAAGATTCTAAAATAACCCATATGGATTTGCCCGAATGAACCCTCTAAGGACCCTTTTGGGATCTCTATGTGGTGTGCTACATAAGGCCCTGTATTAGAAATTAATATGGGGTAAATAGTTCATAGATGAACTATGGAATAAAACTAAAATGTTCACCCTCAATCTTTAAATAACATTTATGGATTTGCCCAAATGAACCCAAGGGCCGATCCTTCATGGACCTTTCGGGGTTCTCTATGTGGGTCTACAAGAGACCCTATATTGGAAATACTGTATGTGGGGTGAAAATGTGGGTTCAAATTAACCCAAGGGCCGGTCGTTCTCCATGGATGGATATGAAGCCCCATAATGGAAATATAAGGGTTGACACTGTGAGTTCATATAGACAGGCACTTGGAATAAAGCTGCCTGTGCACTCTCGATCCTTAAGGAACCGATTTGGATTTTGCCTAAAATGAAACAAAAGCAGGTCATCTATTTAGACCCTTCTGTGTTTCTCTACTGTATGTTCAGTTCTACATTTGGCCCCTGTATCGGATCAATGCATTTGGCTACATAAGTTACTGTGTTAGAAATATATCGGGTAACTAAAACTGTATTAAGCCATGGGAAAAGCCTGTCTGTGCACCCTCAATCCTTTTAAAAGGAACCCATATGGATTTGCCAAAATGAACCAAGGGTAACTTCTGAATTCTCTATGAACCGTACATTCCGTTTATTGGAGATACATGGATACCTGATTGAAATTGCTCAAATGTTTCTGAAAGACATTGTACTGTATAGTAGTAGTATTCCCCTTCCAAACCTCTTTGCATTAAATCCGCACGATAGGCTCTTATGTACAGGATTTCAAAGCAATAATCACACTTGTATTTTTCAAGCAGTATAATCTATTAGATTGAATAAAAATATCTATTATAAACAATTTGCCGTTAGAAATCTCTATGCCATGTCGTTATTTAGATGAGAAAAACAGGTCAAAGGTTAAAATTACAGAAAAATAGTGTTTCAGTCACTTTTTGAAAAAAATGTTGCATTATGGCAAGTATAAACATATATATTGTGAACAATTTGATACCAAAATTGGCTCCTTACGACAAATATTTATTAATTTATGTTTTTATAACCTTATTCAATTATGTCAAAGGTTAATAACCACACTTCCGGTCATTTTCAAGCAATATCATCTGTTACACTGAATATAAATGTATATCTTGGGAACAATTTCCTCCTACTTTTAATTCTCTCCGACCTGCCGTTACTTAGATATAGCAAAAAGAGGTCAAAGGTCAAAATTGCTAAAAATGGGGTTTCCGGTCAATTTTACAAAGAAAGTTCTGTTAGAGCTAATATAAACATATACATTGTGAACAATTTGACACCAAAATCATCTCACTAGGTCCAGAATTTCTAGAGATATAGCATGTTTTTGTATTGGTCAATTTTGAACTTTGACCCCTTATATCTCGAAAACGCTTCTTATCCTGATCGATTACCTTCCATATTCGTAATCTACGGAAAATTCTTGTCTAGAAAAGTTGGATGGCAATTTGTCCCCTTTCGGGTGGTGATATCCCCCCTCCTGCCACCGGACTAATTAGGCCTAATATTATTAATACATTTTTTTTTACAATGTATCTGTAACACTTTGTGATCAGCCTTCTTATTTCATTGTACCTTATCTGTATTTTAGTTATCTTTGATATTTTTTGTTTGTTCTTTTGGGCTTGCCAATCATAAGCTTTTGCATATTTTGTTTCTTCTGCCCTCTTTTATTATTGGACCCCACTTCCTTGCTGTTGAAATTACTTACAATTGCCATATGGTACACATGAATTGTTTACTGTTAATGTTGTTGAATTATTACTTTGTATAGCAAGCCACTTCGACCTGTGTATACTGGACATGATGATGATGATGATGATGATGAGCACAGACGAACACAGCTTATTGATAGATTCCTAGAGGACTGCCTTAACTCAAATAGCACAGTGAGTAATTTGGAATTAACAATTGTTATGTTGTTTTATTAGCTGATTTTGTGTTTTAGATCTTGTCCTACCAGGGAAAAGTAAAACTACACTGTAATTTCCTAGACTAAAAAACATATCTTGGGCCAAAATGCGAATAAAAAAAAAATATAGGGCATTATACTCATGCATCTATATTTCTAATAAAATTTAGAGCTGTTAAAACTAAAAACATTTCATGTCACTCTGTCTTGTCGACAAACAAATGTTTATTTGAGCTTTTGATGTGCTGTAAAATTTTTACATGATTGTGTTGCATTTCAACATCTTCATGGAAACAGGTTTTTTACATACAGTTTTGATGTCGATTGAGATCAGAAGCCGATTTTAAATTGGTGATTTTTCGTTTTGGTACTACAGTACACCAGATATCAAGACTTTTTTATTTTCATCCTCATATTGTTAGTTCAACCTACTCCATATTCAACATTCAAATAGCCATTGTTACTACATATTTTGGGTGGTTTCATGATTTTATCTCCTTCTCAGCATGGTATCTATTTGTAGAGTTGAACTTCATCTTCATACCATGTTTTTGGTTGGTACCAGATAAGTTTGAGCTGATCCCTTAGCATCTCCTTAGTGGGTAGTGTCCTAGTAATTAGAGGTTCTTATTGCCTGGAGGTGTGTCCTGCTGAGTGTAAACAGTTGCACAAGATCAATGAATTTGACCTGAGATGAGCAACATGTCAAACCAACTCATTACCTCATCTATTGTATATATTTATCTGGACACAGTTTGTACTGCTGTAGTACTACAGTCTAGTGTATTCTGCTTTGGTACTAATTACTGTACAAAACTTGTTGAATGAATTTCCATAATCATAACTTTAAATGAATTCCTATAAAATCAGGATAATAGTAACTACAACGTTGCTGTGAATATGTAATTGATTTTCCCCTTTTATTACAAATAAAATTAAGCCTTGTGTCGGCTCGAACCCATGACTTCCATAACACTAGCCTGTCGCTCACCAAGCTTGCCCTGATGGATGGTGTTACAATCAAGCTTAAGGATGTGTATAAAAGGTACAATTGTAGGGTAAAATTTGAAAAAAATGTTGACCAATTACATTACCATAACTTAACGCTATAGTACAGTCTTTTGAAATCAAACAATTTTGGCCTGTTTCTGCTGAAAACCCAAATTTTAAGAAATCAGTTTTATTAATTTGTTACAATAAAGATCATGTTACTCAATTTTTTTTTGGTTGTCGAATGACATCATTATTGTCCACAAAATCAAGTGTTTGCATGAGTGTGTCAAAAAATATTGCACAACGAAAACCATTTAAAACTGGTTTTTACGATTGAGACTGTAATCAATTTGGGTTTTTAAACCATTGTTTTTCTATTGCTACCAAAACAAAATGTGTTTTTTTAACTGGTTTTTCTTACCAGCACAAACAGGCCTTACTATATTGTACTGTATAGATTCCTGTTTATACTGTTAAAAAGCTAATGTACTGTATACTTTAATCAATAATTATTAATAAATCTTTTTTATTTTGGAATTGAAAGAATAACATATAATGCTATTATCTTCCTTAACTCCAAAACATTACATCATTGTTATTCAACAGTGAATGTCAAGTTTAAGAATGATGTCTCCTCAAGGCTTGCTAGCTTTTTTTTTCATGCTTCAGTGTCTCCCTTGATCTTGAAAGATAAGCACTAATTACTTTGGAATGTGTCATGAAGGCTTTTATCTTGGTAATACCACACTGTATGAATCAACAGCATCTTCCTTTTAATTGTTTTTTTTCTTTTTTGTTCATTTCGACTGATCACCTTATATTTTAATAACTTACATATTTCATCAATGCTGTACTATTTGGTAGTTGTGTGCTTGACTTGACATACAAATGTTTTTATCTACACGAAGTAGGTAATTGAACCGTGCCATTAAAAAGGCTACTATTAATTAATTGTTTCGGAAAGTGCTGCAAAATTAATCTTTTTAGCTTACTGAGTTTTTAATTTCCCAAGTAAATGAAAATACACATTACACATAACTTATGTAGGCCAGTTTATATTGATATTGTTTAATGTTGCATTCACTTTTTGTTATTTCGCTGTCAGTAAAAGTCTCTATACTAATATGAAAAGTACACTTAGGAAAAAGGACAAACGTGGGCCCTCTTCTGGTGGGTTAGAGACCCTCAATTAACACCCACTTGTATGTTATGACTGTTGTTTTTACCTTTAATGTACTTAAAGTAGCTAGTTGTTACACTTCCCATAACCTTGCCATTGAATTGAAAGTTATTTAGCAGAAAGATAAAACCAAGAGTACAGAAAGGTCATTGACCTGATGTTGGCATTGCCATACACCTTGAAATTTTCCACCTTGAATAAATGTTTGTCAAAATGTTGATACAATTGTATTTCAAGGTATGCAGTTCATTTAATTTCATTTAATATTTATATTAACTACATTCTATAACATTTGGTCAAAATATGATAACTTCATCAGACTCTATCATAACTTTGCATTATGACTATATCACTTCTTTTTACAATTCTTATCCCCAAAATCCTGGATCTTTCATTGCAAACTAAAGTAAATGATCACTGATAATAAATCTTACTCTTATGTTTATATTCTCTATATTTATTTATTAAAACACAATTTACACTAGAGAATGTAATACCATAATATTTTTTTAACAATTGTGTCAGATCAAACATGAATTTGACCCTAATTTGTAACCCCATGGGCTTTCCAGAATGCAGAAAATGGGTAGAGGTCAGGTTTAGGCCACTGGGCAATTTGACCTATTTACTGTAGTACAGTAGTACTGTAAGGACAGATGAAAATTGCAAAATTGGCATTTTTAGAAAAGTTTTAGAAATATCATGTAATTAAATGGAAGACTGTATGGTTTTGCAGTATGAGAATAAGTATATGTTTTATTTTATTCTAAAAAAAAAACAGCAGCAGAAAAAAATCCAGCACTTACAGCTTGGTTTTAACAGAAGTACAACAACTCAGAAACAGACAGAGGAAGATTGGAATTAAAAATGTCGATATGGGGATGGGCCTGGAACTATAAATTATTATAAGATAAACTTAATCTAGTAATGTAACCATTTAAAAGTACTATGACTCTACTAAAGGGAACACAGAGGAGATTGTTGATAAAGATGAGTAATAATGAGTTTATAAAAATAATCAATAAAATATTAATGTAATATCTTATTTCATTGATATTAAAATTCTGGTCTACTTTTTTGATCCTCGTAACTTTAACGATCGACAATAAAAATTTCTGGAAATCAAAATATTCATGGGTATTTCAAAACTAGAGACCCAAGATTTGAGACCTGAGACCTAATACGAAAAGGGAGACAATAGGAAACAGGAGACCCTGTTTACGGACATGAATACCCTAAAATATAAAATGGGAAAGCCCAAGAGTGTGCAGTAAGTACAGTACATGATGCAACAGGTTTCTTTAGGTTTGCCATTGTTTTGCAGGATGATGACATAATGTGATAAGATGTCTATACTGAAGAGAACGAAAGAGACAGGCATTTCGTAATAAAGGGCTTATAAAATTAGTCTAATTTTTCTCATTGTACAGTATTTTCATATTGCAGGGTGGGTCTCCCATTTCATTTTCTGGTTTTTGGTCTCTAGTTTTGACACACTCATGTAATCATCTTCAGCATGGCACCTCCGTTGAATCCAATCTTGTGAATCCAAAAAATAAAAGTAATTATTCATATTTTAATATGGTGATTTTTTAAGCAATTCTTGATTTTATGCATTTATTTACACTACTGTACATCTTAAACATTGTTAGCAAAAAGTGTATTATGTTTTTTTCTCGCCGCTCCTTTTAAGTTATATTCTAGACAATGGAATCATTAGAAAACAATTACCATCAGGTAGCTTATTGTTTACTAACAGCAGAAAAAATGGAAACTTGGACTGGGAATACTCAAACCCCAAAGCACATCCCAGATAAGAGAGTTTGTAAGACCTGTCCATAAAAGATCATGGGCCATTTATCAGTGAATAATGGTCATTTTCCTTTTCTACATGGTAAATAGTTTTCGTGAATGGTGTGTGTATCCTGGTGTGTATAGATGAAGAATTGCTTGATTATTAGTGAATACAATACAGTACATTTGTCTGCAGCTGTACTGTATCCTACACTGTGTTTACTAGGCCTATTGATAAATCATTATTCTTAAATTATAGATAGATAATTAAATAGAATGTTAATTTTTTTTAAAAACATCATTTGATGATGAAAAAACAATATGTTATGCCAACAAGTGGAGCTACGTTTTTTGTAAGAAATATTTCTTGTTTAAAGATGTATTGTCCCTTGAAACACAAAAAAATGAAGGTCAAAATATTCTAAATTTAAATTGGCCATATCAAAGTAATATTAAAGTTATTCACTTTAAGTCGAAAATTCGAGCCAAAAACAACAAGTATACGTAATTAACAGGTAAATTAGTTTGATTACATTTCGTCTGGAAAATCGTCGCGAGCGAAAGTAAACAAAGATTTCAAACCACGAGTACGCATTATGCATATGCTAATTAAAATTGTTTACAACTCGTCACGGTTGAGAAGGTATTTTAACACAGATCGCGAGGAAGTTTTATGAGTATGCATACAGAGTAGCCAAACAAGCACGTTTCATCATGGGATATGTTTTGATCGAAAACTTTGACTGGAAGTCAAAGTTATTTTTTTAACAAAAAAACGTCTGTATTTCAGTTAAATGATTTTTTTTTGGACAAATATTTGGTGATAGTTAATAACTATTATGATACTTTAAAATGACCCACCTTTTTTCGAAATCTTTTATTTTTTATTTTTTTGGAATTAGTCAAAGGGACAATACATCTTTAAATATTGAATCATATTACTAAACCTAATACCTGCATGTATCTGATGTATCTTGTTTGTGAGCACAATGGCAATACAATGCTAATGTCTCTTGAGAGCTCTCTCCCTTGCACTTACTACTACTGTACTAGGTATTTTTAGATACTAAAATTAGTGTCTGTCTTAACAGCAATCATATTTTGTCAGAACATTAAGCAAAGGCCTTGAACTGTAACAACATAAACCATTTCAAAAGTGCCTTTTAAAATTCCCTAATATTCAATTTGAGAGGTAATTTAAAAAAAATGTTGAAAATTTTAAGCGCGCGTACGCATGCATTACATGCGCTACGCACATAATTGTACTGCCATATGATGATTTATGCCCTGAAATTTATGAGTACCAAATTTTATTTAATTGTGATTCATGGTTGTGAAGATATGATTACAAACGTGATTTCGTTACATCGTGCGTACACCGCGTAATTTTTTATTGCGCACCGTGAAAACATAACCACATCGATTCCTGGCCATAAGGAATATACTGTGAAAAATTGACTTAGCTAGATTAAACTGATATCAAGATAAGGTCAGAAAGCTATAAAACGCATAGTGATACCGGACCGACAGACAGACCGACCGACATAGTGAACTATAGTCCACGCGACTAAAAATGCAGTCAAAGAAAAAGCTAAATTAGTACAATTATATTTCATGACAGTGTGTATGTACATAAAATATTATCTGTTGAAGTACTGTACATAAGAAACATTAATCAGTTTTATACAAGTGAATAGTTAGAAACAGATTTGTTATGATGAGAATGCAATGTTTTCTCCCAATATAGAAATCAAGTCCGGCAAATTAAGCAGTTATTGTATTGTTATACAATGACTATTAAATACGAAAGTCAAATAACATTGTACTTTATTTATCCAATTGACAAAATATAGTCTTCGATTGCTCATGGTCTATGTTGTTAATGGCTTCAAGCCATAACTACCACTTACTACTAGATATGGGTTTATTTTATGTATAATTTTCTTACACCATTTTATATACTGGTTGGAGTCAATTTAGTCTGGCAAATGGAGAACACTGATTAAAGAAAATATAGAACATTTATTTTTAACTAAAAAAAAAATTGAACTTAAACTCAACTTGTTAAAATGTTATACTTTTTACTTACAGAGTCCCCGATTGACATCTGGTGACCAACCAGGTACTGTAGAAGCCCTCAAGAACATGCTCTTTACCATACAATCTGTTGCCGTGGCAAATGATTTAACAGAGGATGATGACACGAGAACAGTAGAAGATGAGGATTTCACACCAAGGGTAAGTTAAAACATATTTGCCCCTGCGTTGCCTCATAATATAATTTGATATTTTACCCATTCTTAATTGTAATGTTACGAATAAAACAGTGTGTTTTTGTATAGTTAATCTGTATACAGAATGAGAATTTTGTGAATTTCTTTTTTCTTCAATATTGTTTCGTCTGCCTATGATATGCACGATTTGCGCAATTTGAAATTAAGAGCAAAATATATTGTTAAGAACAAACAGTTTTAACACTACACCCCTCATAAACCTACTGTTTTGTAAAAGCTAACAAAAGATGTACATAAGAAAATAAATATTGATGGTAGTGTTCATTCTTTTCAAAAGAAAAATGATGTCTAGATTATAGCCAGAATTCTACTACTATTCATTTTATCCATTACACAGTAAAATAAAAATCACATTTGTTTTGTGTACATTTTAAAGCTCTATCTACACTATCAAACTAGTTTGACAAAAAAAGTGTGATGTATCAATTATTTTACCATTTCAAATTCATAAAGGATAGATAACAAATGCTGGTATGGATGACCATAAGATGGATGATGTGCCCAAATATGGTAATGATATGATGTCATCGTGTCCATATATGGACATATCACATTTTTTGGTAACATAAAGGTTGCTATATTATTTGATATATTATTTTTTGGCTGGGTTTGTCTTCTAAAATTGTCTTAATTGTACATGGTAGTTATTTCTAACTAAATGTTTGTTTCTCATACAGATTACAGTATATAGTTTTGCTGTTTGATACAGTACATATCAAATTTTGTTCAGAGTAGATTTTAGCAATGGTGTTCTGTGTACACTGGGTCAAAGTTTGGCTAAAGTCTAATATAAAACATAGACTAGGTCATCTGTTTGTTTTATTGATTTAAGTTATAAGTAAAGATGAAAACATGCTTTGGCCACCTGCTGGTATAAATGTGTTCATATCTTGACTGCATGTTCATGGGGGAATTAGCATAGACAGGAGAAATTTTGGTAATATTATCAACTTTGTTAAAGAAATTAAAAACAAAAATATGTATTAATTAATTACATACTAAGTATAAAGACCCTTAACCTTGTTCAAATATTCTGTAATAAAAAAGTGCGGAGAGGCCTTTTAGGAATGTTTATTAACTCCTTTGAACCGGAACTACTATTTGAATATTAACATTTATCAATGTGTTCTGTAATTGTTCCAATATGCAACATATTTTCCACGCAATACTGCACATAGATGCTTCTTGATACTGGTAAACAGATTTGTTTTACTAAAAAGAACAATAAGAACATGGCAATCTAACAACAGGAAACTGAGGTCACCTTGCCAAGATAAGAACTTTGATCTTATGTCTGGCTGCAACAATACCAACAGTGCTGTACTATGTACATATTCTCTGAGCTGCGCTGATGTCTGATAAGGGGCATGGAAATGATCATGTTGCAGCCACAGATAAACCCTTCGATCTCTGGAGCTCAGCATCCTGTTGTTAGATTGCCTTGGTAAGAGTATGTTAGTACACACAACTTAAAACATATAAATTGTGAAATCTGATAATATCATCAATGTGAATAAAATTTGTAATGTAATACATTAATTTTTTCCAAATGTTCGCTAATTACTTTCCATCATTTATTTAAATACTGAAAATGCTAAAGATTATTATGATCTTGTGACTTTTCTCTCGCAATTTCTCCATAATAATTTATGTCCACAGTGGTTGGTTTTACATTTAAAAATTTAATAATTTAAAAAAAATATATATTTCCTATATTAATAATATTCAGCATTTTGGTTGTTGTTGTTGTTGGTCAAGAAAAAATGAAATATAAGATGTTTTTCTTAATATCTTTCTAAATGCTAAAAAAAAAAATAAATAAATACAATAAATGTACTTATATATAAATATTTTGGATAGTACATCCATATACAAAACATACAAAAAAAAATATTCACCAGGAAATTAACAATAACATCTTCCACAAAAACAACCTAAAATATCATTTTCCACTAACGCTGATGCAGGTTGGATTGGGGAAGTATATTGACTATTAAAACTATTTCAACTGTCATGAATTCTGTTCTTAAAACTATGATTCCTCCAATATTCATAATGAGAGAAAGTTATTATATTAGATTATTTAATAATTACTTTGTATCTTTTATTACCGTAGTTTATTATATTAACAGTAATACTTTTGTTTAGTGGATTTTATTCATGAATTACTGACATTAATTAACGATTCTCTCAACAGGCTGAATCAGAAGACACTATTGAAACTGAAGAGGAGGGAAGCAAATCATTAAAAAGGTACCACAGTAGCCATGTTCATGTTTTACAGGATATTTTGTCCTGTTTCTGCTGCAAAAATATAACCGGTTACTAACCGTGTGAATAAATTAACCAGAGAGACCAGAAACAGGGCAAATTTTCAATAACCGCCAGCCTGTAAATAACTATTAAAAACACGCAATCAATTCGGTGTTATAACGCCATTTAACCGGTTATTGCTATGCATGTAACTTTTATCTGCAACGCAAGTAACGTTTATTTGATTGACCGCCAGTGCCCATTGCATTTTGGGTACTGCTAACGAATTCCGTCAACGACCACTCACTGATTTAAACAGTTATTTAAAAAATGCAACATTAAAGATGTATTGTCCCCCTGAAAAATTAATTCTTAAACAATTTAAAGACACTAGGCCTACATTTTTTTACCTAATTTAAGGTCACACACTACATTTTATGTAAACATAAATACTATATGGACCTATTGCGATATTTTGTTTCGTCTTTAAACAGTTAAAGATAAGTTGATTCTAATAATTTTAGCGGCCCGCTATAAATCCCAACATGCACCGCGCATGGATTGATATTTTCATATTTTGATGTAATGCACCCACTTCGTAACTAAGCAAAAATACCAGGTCTTCCCCAACGGATTCTGTCCAAGAAGGAATCACAATTTAGCAACGAGACAATGCAGGCTACTGTAGGCCTATAGCTAGTGTATGTTGCTGCTCTTTTGCAGCTAGGCCTACAAAACTAAGCCTAACTAAGCTAGGCCTAGAAACGTCTACGAGAGAACTTTCGATGCGAGCTCTTAGGTAGAGCATTGTTTTTCTCTTTTTATCATAATTAACCATTTAAGACAAGAGATGACCTGGTTTAATGTTTTTAAAGTTATGTATACCGCAAATCTTCTAATTTTAACCTTGAGTTATTATTCTTTGATTGTTTTATAGGGTGGATTATTACTATTAGAAGGGGGTCACTATTAGAGTATTGGGTTACTATTGCTAATCTTAAATTAGGCAACTGAAAATAGTAACCCACCCCAACCTTTCTGGTCTGCAACTCATAGCAAAATAATAAAATAGTACCCTACAATCGAATAAACAAATTTGTTTGAACTCGAACTTTATTTTATAAACTCAAAAACACCCAATCCTCCCCACTCCCAAGATCAACATGCATTATCTCCTTTTTTTCAAAATACGGCTGTCATAAACGACCAGTCTTCATAATATCATTTTGTCAATAGCTTTTGTGACTCTAACAGTAACCCCCATGGGTTACTATTAGAGTAGTGGGTTATTATTATAGATTGACTTATAAGGTGGGTTACTATTAGAAGGGGGGTTACTTTTAGAGTGTGGGTTACTATTAGAAGATTTACAGTACGCACTATTTTAACAAAACATAACAAACTGCAGGTCTAGTGTCTTTAATAGCCAAATTTAATTTTAAAAAAGTGCAATTACCTGGTTGAATTTAACCATTTATTTTGTCTTTTTGTAAGAGAAATCATCTTTTTTTTATTAACTTTATTAAAACAAAATAGCCTCAAAGTCTGATTTAAATAATCTTTATTTTTCTTTTTTTGGGGGACAATACATCTAATATTAAAATTTCTGTAAAGTACTAAAATATGATAATATCATAACATGGACAGTGCAAAGAGTAGTGAAATATTAAAAATATAGTTTTAAAAGTATTTTTTCTCTAGTAGAAACATGTCTTTGATAGCACACACCTGCTACACTGTGTTGGCAGCTGATCTATTTTACACCAGTTTTATGCAAAGCAAAACCAGCAAAACACATGTTTAGCTGTTCTAAACTGGTGTTAAAACTAGGCCACCTTCTTTCATCCTCTATAAAATCTAATGTCAACAAACTTTCTATAACTTGTCCCTATTAGCTTAGATGCTATAAACACCCTAGACCTTTTAGAATCATTTAATTTGCACTTTATACACAATTTGGTGAGTTGTAGAAGTAAAACAAACATGTGTTTTTTAAAATAAAAATTTGGTTACGACATGGTCTTAAAACCAGTTTCGAAGGAAAAAAAATACCAGTAAAGATACACTTGACTTTGAATTTAAACTTATACATAGGTGAACCTTTTAGATCATTTAATTTGCACTTTATACACAATTTGATTAGTAGGTCTAGTAGAATAATTTAGTGAACCGATAACCCTATAACAATAGTATTGTGTCTTTACTTTATGTATGTATATTGATGTTTTCTTCTAGAGCAATGGAACATCTATCAAGATTGAAGTATCTAGTGCAGTCTGATAGTGAACAGCAAGACACAGATTGAGACAACAAATGAACAATAACTGCATTCAAATACCTGAAGCCAATGTTCTATAATTGTTTCATGTCTGTCTACACTATCAAACTAGTTTGACAGAAAAAGTGTGATGTGCCCAAATATGGTAGTGATTTGAAGTCATCATGTCCATGAGCACATCACACTTTTTTGTCACATAAAGTTTGATAGTGTAGACAGAGCTTAAGAATTTATCTGTGAATGTGATTCTAAATTGTGTTCAATCTTTTCACATAAAGCTATGAAATCACTCACCTTGGTCACCCAATTTGAATTTACCTCATTTTTCAGTTCTGCTTTGGCTTGGAATTTATAGTTATTAGCAGTAGCCTATGTGTGGACATGTGCCAGGTCATAAACATTGGGGATGGGAGTTCTTTTTTAAGAATATGGACTGTTATTATTATATCACATTTTCATCACCCTTTTGTATGAAAGATAACATCTTTAAATTACAGTAATATCTGTATATAGTGAAACTTTATGTGGATGAAACTTGCAACCTATAATCAGTTTCCTTTGAAATAAAAGAATATTATTTTAGTGATTGTACATATATTGCCTAAATCTAGAAACAAAAATTTTCTATAGACATTGATTGGAATTTCATTTAGTACTGTACTATAAAAGATTATTACTTGCCTTTAGTCGATTGAACTCTGGCACACATGAGATAGAGGTATAATAATAGATGTTTGCTGAAAATGCATGAATTTACAGTTTGTTTGAATTGGTCTAAATTGTACAGCAGTATTGTTTATTGTGGTGCTATTTTGAAACATTGTACTATGCATACTACTATTTATACAGCAAACGAATAAATTATCAGATTTATACTTTTATTTGTATAGTATTTTTATGATCTTTAGTTTTTAATTCAAATACAGTGACAGGATCATCGACTTACACTGCAGCAGATATAATAATGTACACACATATATAAAATCTATGGACCGTAATTGCGTCACCTACATTCATTATTTTCTATTTTTTTTATAATGAAGTTCATTTTAACCCATTCTTTATAAGGCCAGCGTTTATACTACAGACGATAAATAGATAAATACCGTATTTATTCGAATAAACGCCCCGCTTTGAAAAATAATAATAATGCCCCGGGGCCTTTATTTATTTCCTCGAATAAATGCCCCTCCACATACATGCATGTACAGTTACACAATATTTCTATTTGTAGTAGAATTCATTGATTGACATGATCTACAATTTACCAAGCATTTTGATACAATTTTTACTGTATTTTATCACTTCTCGATATTAATTGTGTTGTATTTTTTTTTTCAAATCTATAGGGTATTTATATGATTATACATGTTATCATATTAGACCCCCAAAAAATAAATATATAATAAACGCCCCCTAAAAACCCTCCTAAACAATAAACACGAATAATATATACGGTATACATTTTGTACTACAGAAAAAGTGTCCTAGGATAACCATTCATACTGTATTCGATGAAAATAATACACAAGTTTGATCAAATTACGTCATGTTCTTATTGATCATGACGTAATTTGATAGTATTAGGTAGGCGAGTAGGTAGTATCAGGGAAGAGTTAAATTCACTCTTAATTTAACTCTTCCCTGGTAGTATCATAGTTTTCTTACTTTTCATGACGTCATTTGATTGGGTTTTAGAAAATATTATTTTCACCGAAGACAGCTTGAATGGTTATCATCCCTATAGTTCTAAGATTTATTTTTGTAGAAAAAAAGTTTATATATTTATCGTCGTTTATTAGTATAGTGTAAACAGGTATTTTAATCTTCAATTATTGTAGATCATGGACAATTTGTCCATGTTAGATTTATTATTCCATGTTATATTAAAAGAACACTATCGATGCCGCATTAGGCCTATCATTTTTTTTAATTCATGTAAAAAAATGTTTTCATAAAGTTTGTAAAATGTAGACACTATTAAAATAGTGCATAGGCTACATTGTACAAACTTTATCAAAGATTTTTCCCCTCTTTATATATTTTTCACCCGATATATATGTTGTTACACTTCTACATATGTTCACTTGTAAGGCCTATATTACATGCATATACTCCGTACATACTTTTGACCAATCCTACATATTTATTTCATTCCATACGTATTTTCTATTGATTGGACATTTATTAAGTACGGTATCTAAATCCGACGATTTTATTTAGTTCATCAAATCCAAATCCATCGATTTTTTTAATCTGTAAAATGTAAATTAAATATTCAAACTATATTTCTTCTTCTGCGAATTATTATCCAGACGATTTCATATTTTTATAGTCAGGAGGTTCCCATTCCCATTAGTATATGCGATATACTTTAAAATAGGGCTACTCCGATTTTCTAATTTAAACAAAACAAAAATCAAATCCACTTCTTCTTACTTAGTCATTATTCAACGTTGGAAACATTTTTTGTTTGTATTATGTAAGTACTGAATATGTATGCTGATTATATAAACCTCTCTATTTTGGAAAGTATATGAGTAAATCTTCAGGAATGTTATATTCGAAATAAATGCTCTTTTTATATCGTAAAATACTGGTACCAATTGTACTAAGGCCATAACGACTTTATTTGTTGGAAGAACAAACACGTTTACACTGCATCTTAATCCCCCGCCGAATAAACAGACGCTTAGCACTCTAAACAATTGATTCAAACTATGTGTACACAATTGTTTGATTATTCAAACGAAACTCTAACAAAAAATATGAACATCCGATGATTATAATTAAAAAGTTACAGTTACTCATTGATATGAACATCCCTACGGACAAAGTATTATCGTCCAGTTTTGAAGAACCAAAATGAATATTCAAATCGCGAAACATCGCTTGGCTCGTTTACCGTTTGTATGATGTCGGCCTATTAACTGATGCCATAGTAAGGAAAGATCAGAAAAGTCGCATTTTGGCGTTTGGATAAACAGTTAATTAACTGAAATTGTGTTATTTGTAGATTGGGTCTAAAAGTATTGGTATTTATTATAGGAGTAACATAAATTGGAACAAACGTCGGTAGAAAGCCGGGAAAGGCGATAAATTATGACAGGGCAGTGGATATTTCTGGGCACCTTGTTTGTGGTCTTATGCATAGAACAGAATTTTGCCGCTCAAGTAAGCATTGGTGAGTATAGATTCATTGATTAATTATTTTGCTTTATCTTTAGTTTCAAAACTAGGTAAGCCACAATATTAATGGCGACAGTTTTAGTTATTTGTTATGAACATATATTATAGTCCAACCACCATTAAAACTAATTTAGACCATATTACATCGAAACTGTATCAAACTATATTGGTTAATATTAAATTGTACAATTAAAATATGTATAGGCCTATAGATGATGTCCAACTTCATGTCATGTAAGAATAAATTTGGGTCTAAGTCTGAGTTCTATCCCATTGGTGCTATCTTGAGACGGTGCCATCTTGGATGGTTTTTGGAATGTACATTAAGCAACGGTTCTACTATTCATTATATGCAAATTAGCAAACCATTATTAGAAAGAGTGTTATGGCGGTATCACAACAGATTGTAAGCCGATATATGACATCTACCAACTGTGATATTCTAAAATATTTGCCCACAAGCAGTCGTCAGTGGAGAGTTTCAAATTCAAATTTCGTCTTCCCGCTGTGTTCTTCATAAAAGTTGGCGTACCCTGAAGCGTGATGCTGAGCTCGCTAACATTAATAACATCTCATATTTTCGGCAGTGAACTCACATTATTTTATTCCTACACTCAATTCAAAAGAAGTTAGCAACTATTCAGTTCTAGAAGCATAGCCTTACAATATTTATTAAATAAATAACTTATATTTTTGTATAGTTTAGGTTAATATTTATAATAACGTATTGTGATAAAATAAAAATATTACTAAAAATAAATGTGAGCTATAGGCCTACCAGAGAAGTTCCGTTTATTATTAGCGTCTATGTTAAAATGTAATTCTGTGTTATGTAAAACAACGAGTCTATAAATCAAACCAATGCAAACTGAATGGTCTCAGAGATTTAAAGTTTTAATGTAATAGATATAAATAGTATTCATAATGATGAACCATTAATTATTTCTTCATTGCGACATTTTGTTGCATTTATTTACAGGTATTTATGAAAATTGAAATATGACACCATTTGATTCATATTATTTTCCGTTTTAAATTATCATTTAATATTCTCATACATACTGTACATTCTTTCGGTTTATTTAGACATAGGTTTAAATAATTGATTATCGCTTTCACTTTAAGTAGGCCTCCGTACTTTATCTTCTCTCATTGAGTGATTAATTTAGATAAAATTCAGTGTAGGATCTGACCTACACACCTGGTAAATCTTAGCACACTTTTAAGGATTCCCATCAAGTGAGAAACACCATTACTAATCTACCGGAAATACTCACAACGTAAATCCCCACAAATCTGTAGTAGGAATTCAAAGAGCTAACTTACCAACTTTTATCAATCTGTAAATATTGCTAGATAGTTGAAAAAAAATCAAAAGTACCAGAAGCGTGTAATGTTGACTTTATTATTTTAACGAATTTATTTTGTTCTAACGAATTTATTTTGGTAGTACAGTAGAAATAATATATTATTATTAGTATTGTTTATAACTTCCATTCATAATTTTAAAATTTTTATACAAAATAGAGATATCTTAATAACTGTATATTTGTTTAAATAAATCCGCATTTTTTTTCGGTAGTATTATTGATTTCAACTCTTGTTATGAAAAGTGTTTTTGTATTTTAATTTTAGGAGCTATGTTTGGAGAAGAAACTGGTGACGGAGACCGGTACAAAAACATTATAAGAGATGCTATTCAATCTATCAATCAGAATGTTAGCTATCTCTCGGATTTGCATCTTGCTACCATTAGTGAACTTAAACTGACAACAGAATATACGTATTCTGCCATTCAAGATAGTGAGTAGTATTTGTTTATCATTTGCTCTTTATGAAGCGCCATATTTAATCGTGCGACATGGTCAATCATCATTTACCTGCCATTATAGGCCACACCGTCGGCATCACCATTTCACCGCTAATACAGTCTTTTTCCTAAACAGATACTTTATTTAAATGTTAAAACATTTCTTTTTCACCTTCTAGTCTGCAATACTATGGTACGCGAGAGACGTCTTACTGCAATGATCGTTCCGGAGGATATTTGTAAAACTTGTCGAGATGTTGCTGGTGTAGCAAGTCACGCATCAATGCCTATATTTGGCCTCGATCAGGGTTCCCTAAACTCCGGCTCTGTGGCGTTTAAGATGTATCCATCCCCAGAAGACGTTGGCCAGTTTCTGATAGAGATTTTGGACTATTTTAAGTGGCGTGATTTTATCGTCATTTATGATTATGAAGAAAGTAAGTAGGATTAAAAACATTGCTGTATTTCAGTCTTATTACCGTATATCAAGATAGTGATGAAAGATAACTTTACTTTAAATGTTACTGCGTTTAATTAGAAAAAAAAGTCATTTGTGATAATATTTAAATTTTGTTTTGTTTTGTTAAAATTTCTTTAAAGTATTTCGAAATTTGGAACCAGTTATAAGTGCCGGTAATATGTATGATTGGAACATCACGTCACGTCAACTAACAAACGACAACTTTCCGTTCCTTGCTGAACAATTACGAGAAGGACGTGTAAAGAATATTCTTCTGTATACACAGGCAGAGACGACCACATACAACATTCTTCAACAGGTAAGGATGCCCTTGTTTTGTCACATGATTAGTATGTCGCTATCTTTCTCACCATTGTCCCGCCGTACTTTATCTAAGGCGCAACGCAAGCACGCACGCAAACGCAATAATTATGACAAATAGATAGATCATCCAAACATCTCTCTCGAAATTGATCAAATTACGCGTATTTGCGTAACTGTCGCATGTCATAGTTGCATGATGGTATATTCCTATTTTATAATGGTCGCTTAATTTCATTAACGACTAGAAAGCTTATAATAGTGTTGTACAACGTAAACGTTTTTTCTGTTTTATTTATAAAATGTGACTTTTTTTTTATTTATCGTATAGGCCATGAAACTTGGTGTGATGAGTAGCGGTTATCATTGGGTTCTTGCAAATATTGTAAGTACCAATGTTCTATATTCAAGTAAAAATTGTATGAGAATATTGAAAATAAATGAAGCACAGTTATTATGCTTTCATCTCTTTTTGGCAGGGCGTCTTCATCGATCGTACTTTTCTGGAACGAATCAGCTTAAATCAGGTCTATCTGACCCGGTTTACACTTAACTATACCCAAGAGTTGAACTATGCGGTGCCAACGACCATTAACGTTCCTCTTCGAGATTGGCCTTTCAGAGAGCGCTTAGCATTTGATTCAGTTATTGCCATCGGTCATGGCGTCAGACGCTACAGAGAGCGAGTAATGCAGCAAGATCCTGGACTCCCAGAATTCACTATTCTTCCTGGTGATACTATCATGCGGGAGTGCCCCTCAGATAGATCACCTCCACCAGAAAGTCCTTTATCTAATGATCTCCAGTACTATAACTTTGAAGGTCTTTCTGGAAACGTTGCATTCGGTGAAAATGGTAATCGGGTCAATTACTCAATTATGGTTATCAGTGGTCAAGGAGAGACAATCGAACAAATTGTAAGAATTTCTGTTTATTCTTTTTTCATAAAACTACCTGTTGTCGTGTTTGAACGTACAATAGGCAATCTAAGTTGACAAATATATATGTAGCTTATTCCACTTACTCTTTGTATTTACTTTATTTACTCTCAGAGAGGTGAATGGGCTCAGAATATAGAATTTTGGGAAGACCGATGGAAAAGCCAATGGAGAAGTAATACTAGAATGAGTGTGGATGCCTACAGACAGGCATCTGAGAGAATCCTTAAGATCGTATCAATCGAGGTACTATAAAGCTTATTCACTAGGCGAATTTGTTGACGCGAATCGAAAGCTCAAGGTTATTCGCATGCGTATTCATGTTTCCATCTTCCAAATCCCTATCTACGCATGCGTATAAGGCTTTCTATTCGCGCGAACAAATTCGCCTAGTGGAGAATCGACTTACCACACATCTATATTACTTTATTAAGACAATTATTATCTTGTTGCTACTGATTATTGAACTGATGTAAATATGTATTTCTATTTAAATATAGCAACCTCCATTTCTTCGACTCACCCAGTATGACACAGATGATGACGACAGACCCGTTATTATCGATAATCCTGATCGAAACCCAAACCCAATTGGTAATGAGCGTTTCGAGGGTTATATTATGGATCTTCTGAAAGAAATACAAAACGTCATTCCTGCTGATAAGTTTGAATATGAAGTAGACTTGGTATCGGACAACAAGTATGGTTCAAGAAATCTCTTTAGTAATGAGTGGACTGGAATGATTGGCGAAATTATTAGAGGGGTATGTACACATTTACTTACTGTACTTTTAATAATAATAGTAATGGTAGTAATAGTGCCTAATACAATGTTTCTAAGCGCTTTACACACACAATTATTCATAAAATATCATAAGAGGAAAACGGAAGAAGAAGAGGAACCATTTACACTGCTGCATTATCCAGCACGTGTATACTGTAATAACATAATGCGCCTAATTGTGAGAAAGTCTTCTGAAAAATGTTCCGTTTTTTTTTTATAGAGAGCTGATATCGCAGCAGGACCATTGACAATTACAGAGGATCGTGACAGCTTTGTAGACTTCTCCATTCCTTTTATGCGTAGTGGGATACAGGTTCTTATCAAACATCCAAGTTTCGTACATGAATACCCATTCAGCATGATGTATCCATTTGGTGTCGAAGTTTGGTTCCTCAATGCGTTTGCAATGGCGATGTTTACCCTTATGATGTATTGTGTTAATAAAATGAATCCATCAGAATGGAGAGCACTAGCTGAAAATGGTGACGTCTATGAAGAAAATGCTGATAATTTTAACTTACGCAATTCTTCGTGGTTCTCTGTGTCTACTATGTTCCTGCAAAGTTATGATGCTTCACCGAGATCACATGCAGGACGTGTCCTCACTGGTTTCTGGTGGGTCTTCTGTCTCATTATGGTTTTTCTGTACGGGTTGAATCTAAGTCCGTATATGACGGCATCAAAGAAGGCCGCTTTTATCAGAACCGCTAAAGATCTTCTTGAACAGATCCAAGTTAATTATGGCTGCGTCAAGGAAGGTTCGACTTACGATTTCTTCAAGAACTCCACGGATCCAGATTACCAACGAGTTTGGGGATACATTTCTACAGCATATCCAGATCCACTAGTTGACTTTGTCAGTGATGGTGTCCGTCGTGTGAGGGAGAGCAACGGAGATTACGCGTTCCTTGCTGAGTCTGCAATACTTAAGTACGAAGCTTATCGTAAACCATGTGATCTTCTGATTACTGATGGCTTTATCACCAGAAGCATGTATGGCTTCGCAGTTCAAGCTGGATCACCACTTCGCGATCAGTTATCCTACGCTATTGAGAAGCTCTACGAAGATGGAACAATGGATAAATTAGAACAACGATGGTTTGATTATAACTCTGATTGTGAAAGGGAAACGTTATGGGAGAGACAAGGTCTTTATTCGTTAACAGCTGTAGATCTACAAGGCGTGTACTACTTGATGTTGATTGGTGTTGGGTGTGCTTTAATGGTTTATTTTATTGAATTGTTGGCATTCATGCTGATGCCACCATCCCCAACTAGACGTGGTCAACAGGTGAGTGACGTAAGAAGTAAAAAGGTAACCCAATCTGAACCGATTTTAAAACCTCAAGCAAAATGGCTTTAAAATATGAATTTTGGGTTTATCAATACTGTAAATTATAATCAAGTAAATTCATACTGGCTATTATTATTTAATTCATTTTCAAACATACAGTTAGTTTTATATTTATTTTGCTTTCATATACCGTACCTCATTTATATATTGCATTTCATATTATTTTAGTTGTTACTAATACTTTTAACCTCTTTTGCTTGATATTATATTTGTTGGTTCATTAAATATTCATCAATCCATTCATTCTAATAATATCTATTCTTAATGAGTTTTATTAACTTTCTTACTAACTACCTCATTTACGAAAATATAGAGTTCGTTAAATTCATGCGAAATATTAAAAATTGCTCGGAAATCGATGTAAATGTTTTTTTCGTTGATAGAAATGTGTCTTGCAAACTTGTCGATGACTTCACCGATACTCATGTAGATCAGTTACGAATTGCTAACCCTCGTATTTTTCAAATACGAAAAAGCTCTCATAATTGAACTCATTGAATTCATATTTGTACTACCGTCATTTTTCTTTATTTCTCTAGAACTTCTAAAAGCTTATCACTCATCTGTTCATCATCTAATGGATATCATATCATCATCATTGAATGTTTTCATCATGTGTATTTTCCTTTTCATCATTCTGCTTCTCTGGGTGTGGTTTAAAATGCAGCTTACATTTTACCAGGTGCCGTGGTTATTTCCCATTTAACTGTTTCAGACTTCAAGAGAAAGATTTCCAGCAGACAAGAATGAGTACTACTTATATGGATCATCAGACGACGGCCAAACGTACGCCTAATAAACCATCCGTATCCAGACATTCCAGCTTTTAGTCCGCTTGACTGGTTCATTTTAATTTACTATTAAATCATACTGGTTTAACTAATGACATATATAATGGTGACTCATGCATGAATAACATTGTTGTGTGCCTAATTGCATGGTTTAATACTACTATAGGTCTCCCCTAAACAGAGATCACTTTCGGGGTTCATAAAGTAAAATTTGGGAGTTTAACAAAAATAATTTAAACTCGTATGCCTAGATTGTACTACAAGGTGTAAAATACATTGTTTAAATAGTAGGTTTAAATTTAAATGTCCCATGGTTCTCTTGTACGTATAAAAATAAATATAAAATGTCATGTTATAGATTATAGTTTCTATGCACTAGATGTATATTTTAGTATTAATAGCTTTATTGTGTGTTAGTAATTTTGATTGTTGAAAAAACTATAGATTCGCCATTTTACCCACAAACCGTCAGATTGGGTTCATAATGCGATCTACTAGAGGCCTTCTAATACAACAGATGCCCAACAATATGTTGGTTAGGCCTAGGCCTATCTTTAAAAACTGTATCTCAAATAGACGTTGAAATAATGGTTTTCTATATGTTACACACAGTCTAACTGTTGTAGATAGCTAAAATGGTCAATTTTTAACAATTACAGACCTACAATTTTGTACGGTCTGCTGTTGTAAATTTTAATCGTATTTCTTAATAAATACTTTTGTAATATAAATATGATTATGTCTGTTTCCTTTGGTGGTGCTCACTACTATACAAACTACACGCTAAAATCTCGAAGATTCCATGATATAATCTTGATATTTGCTCTATTTTTTAACGGGAAAACAGAACTATATCTATATATTACTGCTGAATTAATAGGCCTACAAGTCTTGCATTATTATTAATCTTGTTGGAGAAACATTTGCCATAGGATGTCGAGTAGCAGTTACCATAGCTGACACAAAGAAATCATATTTAAATCTGATAAAAAAGAAAATAGAAAGGTTAAAAAAAGATGTAAAATAAAATTAGTTTTTGCCGATTCATATTTATATATATAGGGCTATTAAAGATGTACTGTCCCCCTGAAAAATAATTTTTTAAATATTTTTTCATTGAATATGCCATTTTAATGTCACATAATAGTTATCCACTTTAAACAAAAATTGAATCGAACAAAAATGTATTTACCCGAAAAAACTGTAATTTAAAGCAAAAAATGGGGTTTTGGTTGAATTTGACCATTTATTTGTGATTTTATATGAAAAACTTTTTTTTTTTAACGAAAGGGATTACCTTTATTAAAACTACAAAATAACATTTTATAAGTCTGATTTAATTAATCTTCATTTTTCATGTTTTTGGAGGACAATACATCTTTAATTCACACAATAAAAAATAAATGTACAGCATTATTAAATGAAAATTATGAATTAAAACACAATTATTCTGTCTGGGAGAATATAAACAAGCCATGTTTGCTAGGTTTTGACACGCCAAAAAAAAACATAAAAGGAATTTTTGAAGCGCATGTTTCTTTCGTCAAAGTTAATTTTGGTCGTTCAGTAATTACTAATTGTGAAAGGGTTTCTCATTTCGTGTAGGCCTACTGATGAGTTGTGACAGACAGCAACATAAACCCTACCGCAGAAAACAGGCCTAAAAGGAGAGAGACAATACATCATTAAAATGAATGGTTTTGATTACGAATTGATATAATGACCTGCCATTTATGTATAGGCTTAATTATTTATTTATTTATTTAAAAACTTATTTTATAAAGGATAAAAAACATACAGGTATAGATATTGCACCTGTTTTACATATGCTGTTTTTTTAGAGCAATTGATTAAAAAACATTGATAAAAAGACAAGAAGATTAATAAAACTGAAAAAAACCCACAATACAAAGACGGATATTTACAATGTTTTAAAAAAGGAGTGAAAAATTAAAGGGATATACTGTACATTGTTAAACAAATGTCTACAAATAATAGTAGTAATAAAATAGGGTAGTCTAAAATAAAAAAAATCCTAAAAATTAATACAATATATAAAATAAAGCTGGATTTAAGCAAAATGGTGAAATAGTGAGAAGGATTTACTTTTAAAAGATTTTTTTAATATATAATTTGATTTGAAATTAAAATAATTTGAAGATTCTTTAAATTCTTTTTTTTTTTACATTTGGCTTAGTATTAAGTGTTTCAGATTGCCTCCAGAATTGGCATTGTATTGATAATTGTTTGCTTAAACCTTAAATTTGAGCTGCAAAAATCGTGAAAATATCTGTTCATAAAAATAGCTCACCGAATGCATTTACCGCCTAGATCAGCGTGAGTAAATAGACATTACTGAAGTGTCTACAATCAAATATTAACAATAAAATGAAGGAGTGATGAGAGAGATCAGTAATGTTGAATCACACGTTTGTAGAATGAAAGTCAACAGGTTTAATACAAAGAGACGCTGGGCGGTGTTTGTACAGTATAAGACCCTGTGATATATTTATTTAAAAATCATAACACCACGCAGTAGGCTTAGCATATAAATTAATATTGTCTTATCAAAATGAAAATCCATAATCTATCACTCTTGTAATTTTAAAAGTATTATCCACTTGATGTATATGCACGGCTCCCTAGTATTTTTACTCTACATATCACTATGTCGGTAAACACTAACTTGAGCACGCGACTGCAGCCATGTACATGGCCTTGCTTTTTATGACGATGGTTTTGATCAGCAACACGTACTGTTTAATACTTCTCCAGGATTCCTAAATTTCGTCTTGATAAAATCAAAACTTATATGTATAATTATAGGCTATAGTTTCCATAAACGTAAGCCTACATCAAACATGGGGAAATATTTTTATTGAAGAAAGAATCATATTGGGGTTAATTTTACTACCATCTTTGTAAAGGTTGGGGCAATACTGTAATAACATGTAATAATTATAATGCAATATAATGAACATTGCTTACCTGGTAGAATAAATATATAAAACAAAGCAGTGTTAATTGCTTACATTGGCAGAAAAATCATAAACCGAAGAAACAGACTAAATAAACAATTGTTTACTTTGGCAGAATAAAAACATATACGACAAACTACGGTACTGTATAAATTTCAATTAAAAAAAAAAATTATAACAAATTAATATTTGTGGATATGTCAAGCCAACATTATTTTCGATTTAATGACTAGTTTTCTGGCTGTGTTGACGTTTAGGCCTACTGTATTTTCATTACAGTAGGCCTGCTTGAAATATACAGTAGGCCCACATGAAATATAATGTTGATATAAATGTACGGTTGTCTTTGTTTAAACGCTATCAATAACATCGCCAACGAATAGCAAATAGAACTCTGTTATTAGAAAAAAGCCAGATATGAAACAGTTTTGTTTTATTTAGCCTCAATTCCTACCTATTAAAAGAAAAAATTAAATTAACATAGGCCTATTGTTATTATTATTATTAAATTGAAAGATAATAATTTCGATTATATTCAACGTATGCTTTAGCCTACAATATAATTTAGTAATGAATCTCTAAGCAATGTACACAGCCATTTATGACGCAAATGCCAGTTTTATGAGGTAAAGTTCAATTTTATACGTGCAACATACACACCCCTATGTAAAATATGATGCAGTCCTGACCGTTGTAAATTAATGAATAATTCATAAGCTTCAGTCGTAGCAATTTAGCCGATGTATTCGCGTACATACCGACTGGTGTGAGGATGTAAAATTGTTCCAAATATCACTGGAAACGTTCACAACCGCCATTTTAACGGCATATATACAAACACCGAATTGTTTGGAGCATATTTAAAAGAATAGTAAGCCTACTATATAACTATCTAGGAGAGGGAGTAAGTAAGAGATATAGACCGATTGCGGTTGAGGAAGTTGGTGTACAGGAAAAGCTAGAAAGATGAAGCTGTCTCAAACAGCGAAATTCGTTTGGATTTTCTTATTGGTTGAAGTCTACATTCACACATCAGAACAAAATGTAGTTAATATAGGTAAGTAAACATTTCAAATAATCTGAAATAAATAACTGCCGGATGATAGTTGTTGGTTATAATTTGGCTTACACTTTCTTTGAATGCATTCACAGACAATCGGATCGGAATGTTGCCAGGTCACAGGTGGTAAACCCCAAACCCCCAAACTACCTCTCTCTGAAGAATGTTTATAAATTATTGGTTTGATATAATATAAATGAGTTTATGATGATAATTATTATCTGGTGTAAAGACTAACCAAAACTTAACTATTTAGGACATTCTCAGAACTCTTATTCTTTAATATGAAGAAAAATACTCATACTGTTAATAAAATACGCTTTATCTGCTTGTAGGCAGTATTTAATAATAAACGAAATTGTTATGTTATGGTATACAAATTTAGTACTAAAGTTAATTTATATTTTATCACTATAATTTTGATGAATTTGAAATGATCTTCATAACACAATTGATCTGCGTCTTTGTACAGCATGTTTTGCTTGATATGCTGAGAAAACTTGACCCCAATTTGTTTTCCTATAAATCAAGTCAAGTTGTAAAACAACTGAAGACAATCAATGCGACATGCTTGTAGAGTTTTTGTAATAAATCATTATAGGCACCGTTACATGCTATACTTTCTGTACTGCTGCCAGTTCAGCACTTTATAGTGAAATAGGGAATATTTCAAATACAGTACTTCTAAAACTTCTTGAATATTCAAATAGGCTACTACTAAACTGTAAATAAGTGGGCCCCGCATCCGGCGCAAGTCCCACCCAGTAAAGTATGGAATTTGCCTACTATCCACATTCTATAGTGATTCTGTATACAATAATATCGATTATTATTGTATATATATTTTTTAACTAAGCTCCCACATCCCCTTTTCTCTGAGTGTATGCGACATTTGTATTAGATTCTCTCATTGGTGTGATGGTATTGTCTTTTTGCACAATATTTCAGGACAAATTAATAAATAAACTGAGTTTGACTAATCTGTACACATTATGACTTATTATGTTTAATTAGTTTCAGTTTTATTATTGTACCATTACAGGGAGACTTTTTGTTATACGTTTTGTTTACAGTTTCCACCTCGATTTATGCAAATCCCTTTACGGTATTATCGTTTAGATTTTATTCTGATGACAAAATTTGTCAAATGGTCCAATTTAAAGTTAAACATTATTTATTTATTAGCCAAATATTGTTCTTATTTTATTATTCATCAGTTCCATTACTATTCAATGAAATGTTTTATTTGAGTGCAGTTTTAATTCGATTTAAAACAAATGTATTTGCTATAGGCCTATGTACAGTACATAGGCCTATATGATTTTTTCCCTAAAATTCCAATCTTTATTTGTTAAAGTTGGACAAGGAACAAATGTGTTGAAATGCTGTTTATATATTCGCTTTTTGTTTTTGGTTTGGTTACAAGTTCCCTTAGATTTTACTGTCGATAAAATACAAACAATCAAGGAGGTGCCAATTATCCTCTTTAATATTTAAAAACAATAAAACAACAAAGCATTTATCAAAATAACACGACTAGGCTATTCTACAGTGTTTACTATTTCTGGAAATGTTGACAATAATATTTGAGCCTTATGGAAATCATTGATCATGTTACAACTATGCTACGCTGGAGTTCAGTCAACAATGGCTGAAGTAAACAAACAACAAACTACTGACTTCAAGAGAGGGCGCTAATACATTTTCCACCAGAATAAAACTACTTGTACCTTCACAAATAAATGCAGTAATAATAGCTACAATATTCGTGTATTATTCCACGGAAGGCATGAAATAACTGAAAAGAATAATTTAAATAATTTGCTTATTTACAGGTGTAATATTAGGACACGAAACGGATGACAATGACTTGTACAAGAATATACTAAAGGACGCGGTAAACATTGTCAACAGGAATTCTACATTCCTTTCTGGCCAGCATCAAATGTTACTCATCGACCATGTTTTATATGCCAACTATGTTTATCCAGCATTACAAGCAGGTATGACATCATCCTATTTATTATCACTACAATCATTTATTTGTCATGATACTTTAATTCTTTGTATTCGTCATTAATGTGCATTATTTATACGTGTCAGTCGCACTCCATATTCACCATTCTTCAATTGTCCTCATTCTTTTTTTATTTATCCCAATTTTCCATTTTCTTTCTATATTCCCCTCTTTCTCTTCTTTGTTCCTCTCTTTTTCTTCTTCCAATTCATCCTCTTCATTGTTCATCCTAATTCTCCTCCACTTTCTGTTTTCCTTGCTCTTTTTATTCCTTTCTTTTTTTCTCATTTCATCCCTGTCTCTTTTTCTCATTTCACACTCTTCTTTATTTCATCATCTTCCTCTGTTCGTCCTAATACCCTTACCTTTTCCCTTATTTTTTAAAATCTCCCTTGCTTTTCATAACAATACCATTCTTTTTTCCCTCTTCCTCTTTTCTTTCTAATGCTATTCATCTTCTTTCTTTTCCTCCTTTTACCCTCTTCATTTTTCATCCTTATCTTTCTTCTATAATTTCTTATAAATATTGAAATTACATTTATCAACAGTTTGCAATACCATGGTGCAAACACAGCGAGTGTCGTCACTGATCCTGCCAGAAGATATTTGTCCCATGTGTGGTGATGTTGCAGCTATGGCTAGCCATGCGACAAGTCCAGTGTTTAGTCTAGATCCGGGTAGTTTGAAGTCTGGTTCAGTGGCTTTCAAGATGCATCCATCCCCAGAGGACATGAGCGAATTCTTTCTCGATATGCTCATCTATTTCAACTGGAGAAATTTCATGATTATTTATGATACAGACCAAAGTAAGTTAGATAGATTTAAGAGATCTACTTTATATTAGGCATAAATTAAATACACTCGGAACTGGCCTTAAGTACAACACTTAAAATCAGCAAAAAAATACCAGTATGGTTTGCGAGCTCTTCCAATATTTGATTTCTTTCAGAGTTATTAGAATAGTTAACTGAGCTGAATTCTACAGTTCAAAACGACATTTTGTAACTACCAAACTTACAATACCTTTTCACAGTTTACGCTAATCTGGAGGATGTCATAAGTGCTGGAAACATTTATAAGTGGAACATAACTCTGCGAAAGTACGATAATAACTTCGATCGTATCGTAGAATTCATCAAGATTGAGGAAATTCGGAACATATTTCTGTATACGTCGACAGAAAAGACTACCCGGAGAATAATGGAAATGGTACGGTAATGACTATTATTTAAACAATAATCACAATAAACCCGGTTGATGTTGTTGTTGCATGGTGTCCTTTAATGTGTGTAGTACACAATTTTTATATAAATGCTAAAGTGGACGTCTACTGAATAAATATGTGTGTGAATACAACCTGCAACTGCTTGAACACTACCGTTATTCTCGCTTACTTTAAAAGACAAAATGCAGAAGTTATTTTGTTTCAATGGTTAATACAATAATAACATTATTATTATTATTATTATTAGTATTATTATTATTATGCCAGTTATCGGGTTTGTATATTACATAACGGTAACATTTATAAAGGCATAGACATTTTCCATAAAAAAGGAAGATGACCAATGAACCAATCAACATTTAAATGGTATTAAGGGTTAGAATCAGTGCGTTAACGTATTATGCCTACATATTATTACTTTCATATTCGTAGGGGCTTGACAAAGGCGTAGTTAGTGACCAACACCATTGGATTGTGGGAAATCTGGTAAGTAATGTACTGTAAATGTAGGACTACGTATATTAATTGTCGATAATGATTATCTGATTACCATTTTTCTTCTTTTTACTTGAAAATACATCCATCTCTTGTTTTATTTTAGGACGTCTATTTAGATCGTAGTTTTATGGAAGAATTAGAAGAAAACCGTGCGTACATGACAAGATTCAAAATGAACTATACGACACAGTGGCAGTACTCTTATCCGAGCTCTCCCGATCGCCGGCTGATAGATTGGCCTTTACGTGAGCGTCTTAGCTTTGACGCAGTGCTTACAATTGCGCACGGAATGCGCAGATACAGAGAACGCGTGCGTGAAGAGGGTCGCATTGAAGACATCAATATATTACCAGGTGATACTATGATGAATTCCTGTCCAATCAACAGTGATACTCCAACCCGTGCTCTTTGGAATGACGACTTGACTTATGTAAGTAATTATTGTAGATGTACCTTGTTGTAAAATATTATGATTTTAACCAAATGAAATATGTAGGCATTTTTTCCGTAAATAAACGTAGGCCTACGGTATTATTCGTTTTTTATTGTTTGGGTACTGACTTTTTGGTTTACAATTATAATACCACAAAA
Source organism: Antedon bifida (assembly GCF_963402885.1). Lineage (NCBI taxonomy): Eukaryota > Metazoa > Echinodermata > Crinoidea > Comatulida > Antedonidae > Antedon > Antedon bifida. The sequence goes on along the minus strand of NC_136235.1, from coordinate 7,275,023 downwards.
TAGTGCAAGGACAGCAGTTTCAGTTCCTGCTTTTGCATATTGAAGTAAATGAACTGTAAAGCATAATAACTTTTTTTTCAGTACAATTTTGAGGGACTCACTGGTAACGTAGCGTTCAACCCAAATGGAGATCGTGTGAATTACACAATAATGATATACAGCGGACAGGGCGAAACCTTTGACACAGTTGTAAGTCAGTAATGTATTACGACAAAATATGTATGCGGACTGTAGAAACGAAAGTGTTTTGTACATAATACATTATCAATGTATCGTACTAAAGATGTGATTTGTTTAGCTAGATACCCACATCACTGAGAACACCTGTGAGTTATGTACTGGCTGGTCTATGCACCTTAAATTGCTGGTAAACGGAAGCAGTGATGTGGGTTCGATTTGGTTTTGTTTTTTATTCAGTTTTTGTCAAATTTATCAATAGTATTTAGGGGGAATATGTTTCATGGTTTTCACAAGCGCCTTGAGCACTTTAGTGGATATGTGCGCTGTATAAATCATATTATTATTATTATTGCCACTGGAGATGAAACGCAAGGATGTAAAGGCAACGTAAGCGAGTTGACCAATCATAAGCTTTGGATTATTCAAATTCGCTTTACATTGGTCAACACGCTTGCATTGCGTCCTTGCGTTTTGTCTCCAATGTGAACCAATCTTAAGCCATACACTAGTTTAAAAAATAGTTGTACTTCTAATTACCGTGTTTTAAATGTAATTTTGTTTGAACCGATATTTTAAGGATAATGTTTCTCTGTTTCACTTTTTTTAGCGTGGTGAGTGGTCGCAAAATCCACAACATTGGGAAAGCCGATACAACATCGAGTGGCGCAATGAGGGACGTTTAAACGTAACCAAGTACGTACTTGGGCTAGAGAGACGTCTTAAAGTGGTTTCAATTCTTGTAAGTCTAATAATAATTACTCTGTCTATCACAAGAATCTTGCAGTGGGATCTCAGACAAGTCGCGATATTGTTGTTGTTGGCTTGTTCAATTTCCTACATACTGCATATCCATAGATTGTTTTGTGTTAATAGAATTTAACATTTATGATGGTGATACAGTAACAGGTACTCTAGTAATTGTGATGCCGAAGAAAACTTATTGAGATTTTCAGTATAGATACATAGCGTATTTTGCAGCATCAAATACTCAGGAACTAAAATTGTCTCTAGAACAGACTCTAGTCAACTAGTTATTCTTGTTATGTTTAATAACATTGACAATGACTTATTAATATTGTCTATTTTTCAGCAAGCTCCGTTCTTGATGTACAGAGATAAAGTTGATCGTTATCGTGGAAATGCCCGATTTAGAGGCTACATCATGGATCTGCTGGAGGAGATTGCCCGTGTCGTAAAGGGTATCAATTTTGAGTACGAGGTTGAGTTGGTTGCAGATGGAAAATACGGACGAAGAGATGAGTACAGCAATGAATGGGACGGACTGATTGGAGAGCTTGTTCGTAGAGTAAGTCAGACATTGATAGCATCATTCCCAGTGATTCCCATTTACTTGTTTCATTCGGCCTACTAAATATTTAATTAGTTTTGTCATAGCTTAACATAACATAGTCAAAACTGTTTGCGAAACTGTGAATTATACAATAATAATAATACAACATTGTTTGTAAAAAGAGCTGCCTCGTTTGTAGGCCTAAATGTCGTGGCGTTATGTTTACTACTAATAAATTAAGTACATTACGGAAAGTCACGGTGGAAGATTTACTATTTTTGTAAATGTGGTTTTATTTAGGCCTACATGACCCCTCCACAAATTTACTTCTAGTGAGGTACCTTCTTTTGCAATCGTATTTATTGTTATATATATTTATATTTGGTTGTTCTTGCAGAAGGCTGATATTGCAGCTGGGCCGGTTTCAATAACGTCAGAACGTGATGCGGCCGTAGACTTCAGTTATCCATTCATGCATAGCGGTCTTCAGATTCTCATCAAACACCCGAACCATGTGCTGGATGACCCCTTTGCGTTTATGTATCCTTTTGGAATTGAAGTCTGGTTCTTGAATGCCATATGTTTCTTGATGGTAAGCGCTCTTTTATGGCTCATCAATTCGTTTAATCCATATGAATGGAAGGCATCAGTGGAACGACACGAAACCTTCGGCGAGAACATTGACAACTTCAGTTTCAAAAATTCTCTCTGGTTCTCTGCTTCTACGCTTGTGTTCCAAAGTTACGATGCGTCACCAAGATCAACAGCTGGCAGAGTCATAGCAGGATTCTGGTGGGTGTTTGTGGTCATTATGGTGTTCTTGTATTTGACAAACCTGACGTTTTGGCTGACAGCGTCTAAGCGTCTTGCAACGATTCGTTCTGCAGAAGATCTACTAGATCAATATGAAATTAAATATGGCGTCGTTGACGAAGGTTCTGTGTATTACTTCTTGAAGAACTCATCAAACCCTGATTTTCAACAAATGTACAGCACTGTTGAAAACACTATTCCGAAGCCAACCGTGGCCAACGTTAGTGAAGGTGTTAAAAAGGTTCGCGAATCAAATGGAGACTTTGCGTTCATTGACGAAACTGGCATTCTAAGGTATCAAGCCGACCAGGCCGAACCTTGTGATTTATACGTTACAGGTGGGTTTATTTCAAGGAACAGTTACGGCCTAGCGGTTCAGAAAGACTCGCCTCTTCGTGACCAACTGTCGTTTGCTATTGAAACCCTGCGCGACACGCGTTCACTGGAGCATCTCGAACGTCAGTGGTGGCAGTGGGATAGTAAGTGTGGTAATTTGACAACGTGGGAGAAACAAGGTATTTACTCTCTTACTAGTGTTGATCTTATGGGAGTTTATATTCTCTTGATAATCGGATGTATTGCAGCAGGAGTAGTGTTCTTAATAGAATGCATATGTACGGGTAAGGATATAGATCAAAGAAGGGAAAGAGCTCCTGCACGTAAGGATGCTAGCAGAGGAGCGTCTTCGACTACTGCTGTTGGCGGAGGAAACCCTATTCAGCCGCCACCAGGCCAGACCAATCACCAACAGTGGATTTAGTAGGCTTACATGCAGACTCATTCCACCTTAATTTAATAATTGTAACTGATCAGATTTCGTTTTGCTCATAATTATTTACATTCTCTTTGGAATTTGGTTAAAACATAATGTAGTTTTCGTTTATTAAGGTATTTAAACAATCGCGTATGGTAAGCTGTAGTCCTGATAATAAGTTGACTTGCTGAAAACTACGTTAAATCTTGTGATTAAGGAAATATATTGATTATACGTAAGCAGATATTTTATGCAAAAGAACAAAACCGTTTCTACATATCTTGAATATATTTAGAAGTTGTTCTCTCTAAACTAATAGAACATATTTTTAAACGCTTGTAAAGATAATTGAATTTAGAATTAGATTTTAGCATTGCGACAGAAGTGTGTGTTCGTTTTTGTTTATTGCTTGACATAAATTGATGATATTTTATATCTAGCTATATTTCAACACATCTTGGACATATTTCATTTTTTTTTCATTATTTAATCCCGTTCTTGCTTGTGTTTTCTTGATTTGGTTAATATATGGTTAATTTTTAAGAAGTATAGTCTAATCTAAGGTTGGTTTCAGACACGGAGAGTAACACATCGTAGACCTATGCAGCGTAATATTAAATATGCGAAAATATAGGCCTACTTCTATTACACCATATTCGAAACTGTCCGAAAATATTAAATCAATTTTTATTTAATTGTGTTTCGTTTTTATATTATAGTATATTTTAAAAAAGCAAGCATTAGTATCAAGAGGTGAGTTTCTGTAAATCAACAGAATTAATGGGCAGAAAAGAAACTAAATTATGTTAAGTAAGGTTCGCAGTACAACGCTGTTCCTTCATGGATTCACGAAGCATTTTCAAAAAGAAATGAAGTAAAGTTGAGCATGTTTAAACGTGTCAATTGTTTTGTAATACACATCGCAACTTTACTTTATTTGATTTAGTTTACCGCAAACAAAGCAAGCAAGCAAACTTTATTAGCAATAGTATTTTTTTTTGCATACCCAGAACTTCATTATAATAGTTTGCTACTGATTATCTTTCTTATTCATTGTTAAGCAGAATAGTGTTAGAATTAAAGACATAATTCAGGATACTTCATACAAGCACTACAATACAAGCAATAGTGGTTATGAGGCCTAGCAATTGTAATTCACTTTCCAGGAGATTAGTGCGGGATTGGCTCTTCGTTATGCTCCACCGCCATATTATACGACTGCGTCTGATAGTATGTGCCACGCTCTTCCCGTGTTTTGTTTCATTTCTTCAGCACAGCCTTGAATGGTACATACATTTTTCCATTCTGGATGACCACCTGGACGTTTAATTTGGTGTAAGGAGCAACATTCGACGGCAAAGTAACTTTAAATTCTTCAGACTTGGTATTTTCCAAACCTTTATTTTCGCCAACAGAGAACGTGTTTTCAACGCTCATTGTGATTTCACCATTAGCGATAATCGGCACACATGTCGAGTACGTAGATAATAGGGGCCTACACTTTGTGAAAGGATGTTGTCCTAATGCCACTCGTAAGTTTTAGGTTTGGATACCGAAGGAGATCGTTCGCATGTGTAGGTGTCTGGACACTGGGGCTGATTGACTTGTTGTTTACAACTTGGTTAAACAGGCTTTCAGGGGTCGATTGTAGTAAAGCAACAGGTATGTCAAACTCCATGCTGATGATCTCTGTAGGGAATTCCGGATAAAAATGAAAAACATATTTTGCTGTAGGCAATACTGACAATTATGACAAATATATGAATTTTGAAATAAATAGAAGCTAGTTATCAAATATAAATCAAATTACTGAAAAAAATACAATGCTGTGGGTATCCGTGGCTGGATCTCAATGGAGATATAAGAAAAAGCGAAAAGCTAAATCAAAACGATAAAGTAAAAACAGCCAGAAAAGTTAGCAGAGCTTTCGGGCAACACTGGCCCTTCATCAGTTTTCATATTTCAATTTATTTAATTAACGTGTTAAATATAAGGCACTTGACAGAACTCGATGGAAGTAATTAGTGCCTATACGTATGAAACGCCATGTGTTTCAAAATATTTACCCTTTTACCAATATTAAGTCGAATCACCAGCATCAGAATCAGTAATGCTTACCTCCAACACTGGTCGTAGTGAACTTGTTATATCGTTAGGGCCGCATCCGTCTTTGTATGAACCTTCAGTAACGATGTACTGTCGACCATTAAACTGGCTATGTTCATACACTACCCATCTGTAATTAAGAAGATTAATTAAGGAAAGTGAAGTAATATGAGTATCAAAATACACAGTTGGCGTGTTTGAAGTGTGTTAAGAAACATTGAATAAGGCCTCGTCTTGTATGTTGTTTAATTTATCAAACATATATGCCTACTTACGTTCCACTTATGACTTTTAGAGATGATACTGTGTCATTAAATCCATATTCTGACTATTAATCAGGGACTCGAATGTGTGAGATGGTCCCTTAAATGTATAGTCTCTATAGAGTATAATCTTTTGACTTTTGCTCAAGGGTTCCTGAAAATAAAGGGAAACAAGTGGTTTAATACGGTATACCATGCTATAACTATTAGCAGGTGAATCAAGTTTTATTTATTTTATTTTATTTTATTCAATCGAAACCAACAGCGATAATTACCGCCAAGTTTTATATAAACAAAGCCAGGACTGTTTAAAGCACCTTGATTAATCCTAACATTGATTAAGGGCTTCTCTCGTTCAGTGCCCACTTTGACCAGAGGAAAGGCATGGGCCAATACGTCTGAGGCAGATACTAGATGTAGGGGCTGCCATAAGAGTCAACAATGCTGATTTCAAATGCCTAACAGGACCCCAGCTCCATATACAGCACCCGATATTCCCAGATGGTCTCCCATCCCAGCTCTTATCAGGCCCAACGTTTGTTGCGTCGCAATTTGTAATAAAAGTTGTCGCACTTTGTAACTGTCGCACTTTGTAATAACCGTCTGTCACACTTTGTAATAACTTTTTTTGTCAGTGTTTTACAACTATATCAATGGGTAATGTTTTTTTCTTTAGTAAGTCTGATAATTCAATGAAGGCCATACTTAAATGCGAGTGACTTTTATTTTCAATGTACTCACTTCAAAGCTTCAAATGTGCGTATTGTGGTCAAACTACCGTTAAAAATAAAATAAATAAACGGTCAAAATGGGCGAATGCATGGATTGATCTTCAAAATGCAGTGCAGTGCATTACCTCAGAACACTATGGTCGATTTACTTCAAATTTAGTACTGTAGTTTACAGACTTAAGCCTAAAAAAATCACAATTTAGACAATGAAAAGATTCGAAAATGTTTTGTATAAATCAGGGTGTTTTCCCTATTGCAGTATAATTGAAAATGTTTTAAAACTCATGCTTGGGCTAATTCTTTCTGTTAACAAACTAGAAAGTAGTAAAAATAAAGTTTACATTTTGGACCAAATTTATTTATGATTGATGATTTAATTTTTTTTTCAAGACATTTAATACAATAAACCATCCGTAACCTGCACTGAAGGTCAATCCATGCATCCAACAATAATGACATGATACCCTGTTGAGCCGTGAAATGTGCAGAAAGTCACATTTGTGCAAACAACCACATTTGTGCAAACATGTTGCCTTCGAATGTGTAAACAACCACATTTCTGCAAACATGGCACCCTCAATTGTGACAATCTGTAAAAATGTATAATCCACTAATGTGCAAACATCACGCCGTTAAATGTAAAAACGATCAGTTTTGACGTTAAATGTGCAAATGAAAATCGTTTATTAAAAATAAATAGTCACGGGTTTTTCTAACAAAACATTTGAGGGTGCAATGTTTGCACAAATGTGGTTGTCTGTGTCACATTTGAGGGTAACATGTTTGCACAGTGGTTGTTTGCACAAATGTGGTTGTTAGCACAAATGTGACTTTTTGCACATTTCACGGCTCAACACACGCACACAAACCTGTATGTGTCAGAGTGAGCTTGCGATACTTTTTGCACAGTTCTCGGCCGGCGTAACGTTTGTTGATTGCATCCAAACAACTAATCCCCTTAAGTTATACCGGCACTTCGCCTTTGTTTCATGTGTAATATAAAAACAATCCTGCCGCAAGGCATTCAACTTTATGTCTAACGATAAGGAAAGGGATTGAGGGATAGACAGACCGACAGTCAGACACAAGTTGAGAAACGATTTAAGTTGAACATTTAAATTTAGTGCCATTTGTCAACAGAAGAAAACAAAAATAGAGAATTGACGAAACACACACATGATTAAAACTGAAGATCATCAAGTCAAAGATTTCCAACAACAAGAATTGTCCACAAAAAAAGTATCTAATATCTAACATTTTCTACTGTTAGGTGGTTACATTTTGTTACGTTAGTGGTTACATTTTGTTACGTTAGTGGTTACATTTTGTTACGTTAGTGGTTACATTTTGTTACGTTAGTGGTTACATTTTGTTACGTTAGTGGTTAATGAAGTTTGTTACGTTAGTGGTTACATTTTGTTACGTTAGTGGTTAATGAAGTTTGTTACTTAGTGGTTACATTTTGTTACGTTAGTGGTTACATTTTGTTACGTTAGTGGTTACATTTTGTTACGTTAGTGGTTAATGAAGTTTGTTACGTTAGTGGTTACATTTTGTTACGTTAGTGGTTAATGAAGTTTGTTATGTTAGTGGTTAAACTGTTGTTAAATTAGTGGTTGATGGTTGATTGTTATATATATCATACAGCGTCGTTATCTTGCGTTGCGACAGGATTTGTTTCTAGCGGGGAACAATAGCTTTAAAGTAGTCTACGATTCACTTTTCACGTAGGAATATTATCAAACCCCCTTAAACCGCCAAGCTAAGAAACCCGTGTTGTGCGCGGATCGCATAAAAATTAATAATAAAAAAAAAATAATAATCATACAAGTTAAGTTAATTTTTTAAGGATTATACACAGTAGGCCTGCATCTTTAAAGTTAGTAATTGGCACGGCTTAGACATCAATCTTTCACGATTCCTGCCATCCTAGGCTATTTTATGCTCTGTCATCATGAATGTTGGGATTTTTTTGTAAATTGTCTGTACAATTAAATTTACTTGAATCCTGGATATGTAATTGCACATCTCCACACACCCAGGGAAAAAAGATAAATTTCTTACACACTGCCTTGGACCTTGATTGAAGATATCCTGAAACCAATATTTTCCAAATTCAGTTCATTCTCAGTGCATTCACGTGACTCACCCTTGAAGTCTTCGAGCTCATAGATGATTATCTAATTGTTAAAAAAGATGATTATAACGGTAAATAAAATATATAGATGTGAAAGTCGAACGAAATAAATACGCCGCAACATTAGGTGTAAAAAATCCGAATCTAGCCTGTCTGCCAATCTGACGTAAATTCATATGTATCTCGCTCGTTACGGTATAGCATGAATAAACATAACCAATGCAGCGTGGTGTGCGGTAAAACTTTACAGTTAGTAGTAATTCTAATCGTAGCCATAATATCACAGTACTTATTATTACAGACATTAAAGCAATATATTTACAATAGAACTTACTTTTTCAGCTTTCTCGACCATTTCCTGAAATAATGACAACAAGTGTTATTTTAATTATTATTCTTGAATCGTCGATGTTTTAACAACTATGTTTCTTTTGAACTTAATTCAATCAATCATAATAATTAGTTATAATTATAACATGTAGTACAATTAATATATTCTAAATTTGTTGTCTTGGTGAATTATCAGATTTACTATTATATATAATAATTATAATAGAGGCCTAATTTATTTATAATTTTGTGATCGTATACATTTGTGTATATTGTGTCTCAGAGGAAAACATGACTATTTAAATGTTTTATGTAATAAAAAGGCAATAACACCGATAACTACATATTTTAACATAATGGCACCAACAAACACGAAGTGTCAACAGTATGCCTAATAAAAGTTTAGTTCCACTTCTATTCCACTTTAAATAACTATTGATTATCATATTTTGGATAATTTAAATATAAATATGAGTATAAAACTCGTACATACGACATTAGATTCCCATATTTCTGTTTTTTCGCTATCAACCGAAGAACGTTTTATTCACACTATTCGCTAATTTGTCTGACATTTAGTTTTATAATAACTCAATACCTTTTCTTCCTAAGTAAAATCAGTACGTATGGCCAGGACCAAAGCTATTGTATTTTTAAAACCCCTTTCCTTGGTACAGAGGTTCCGCTGTGGATACACTCAGCTTGTGGTATTACTGTATGTTTTATAAATAAGTTTAAACGTTTAAGAAGATATTGAAAGACAATATTCTTTTTGATCAAGTTGGTTCATTTTCTAAATTTCATTTTTTTTTTTTGGTAGATTTAAACAAGACAAGACTTTAGAAAGATTTTATAACCATATTAAAGAATTTAAAATGAAACAAATTATAACAAGTTTAGATTAGGTGTTCTTTACCTCGAAATGTAAAGCGTGGTTCCCACTAGGACGCAACGCAACGTGACGCAGCGACGTATTGACGCAAAGTGATGTATTGCGTAATCAAAAGTGGGAACCAACGACGCAACAGTGCTGCAAACATCGCAGGTTTGATTTCACGCAGGCGGTGGCAAACACAATTATTAAGCGTGGTTCCCACTAGCGACGCAACGCAATGACGTAACGCAACGCAAGTGAATTGACCAATCACAAGCGATGGCTTATTCGCTTGTGATTGCTAACTGTCTATAACTTCGCTTGCCATTGGTTAAAACGCTTGCGTTGCGTTTACGTCATTGCGTTACGTTCTAGTGGGAACCAAGCCTTAGAGGGACATTTGCTTACGTTGTGTCGCTAGTGGGAACCACACTTTAGTAGGACGGTGGACAAGAACACCAAAAGAGGAAAGAATTTGTAAAGCTTCTATAATAATGTAGTTGAAATTAATTATTATCAAAAATTGTTTTCGATTTTTGACACCAGATTTCACTTGTAAACGTTTATTTGTGTATTAAAAAAAACGATTAAAATCATTTTTTTCAAAATTTCTTTCTTTATGTTAATTTCTTCATTACTCAGTGTAAAATAAACATTCCTTAAGAATTTCGTGGGTACAATACGGGACATCCAATAATGACTAACATGACTAAATGACTTCTAACATTTATGCAAATTATCATTTCACTTCCCCCGCTTAGACCAAATTCTTTTACGTTTTCCATGAAAAAAGGTAAAACTATTCAGAGAAAGGGTTAAAACAAAATTGCAATAATAAGGTACAAAACGTTCTAAACAAATATATGCCTAATGACAGCATTATCAAAATCAACAAAACATTAAAATAATCCTTTTAACAGTTAATTAAAGTTAATTAAATTTTTATTTATAACAATATATAAAATCAGTTTTCACACAACTTTATGGAAGGTTTATTATGTTGACGAAATAAGTACTTACAGTGATGGTGCTAAAAGATTTTAATGAAATGCAATAATCTACTGGACTGGCAGTGAGAATGATGAAATCGAAGGTTTTCCTCGTCAGCAGTTGAATGTAAGTGGTTTTTGTACACAAGACCACATACCTTTATATCTAATTTTTTTTTACATCATATTTGTATATGATATAAATCATCCAAAATATGTCAACATTTCTTTCATAGTTTATCAGAATAAATGTAGGCATACGTGCTTGTTATAACTCGTTTGTTTGTCAATCTTGTGTAGCCTATATAATATCACATGTTTAATTTGCTTTGATCTATTTTAAAACCTACAATGAATAGAAAACAAACGGTTGTGATAAGATAGCTGCGTGTCTACGTGTAGACAATCATTGTGATGGAGTCTTGCAACGTGGAGCTTAGCGTGAAATTCTGTCGTCTTCACTTTTTGAGGACGATAAACTTGCCGTTTTCCCGTTTAGTTTACGTGGAATTTTCAAAACTCTAAATAATATTTGAACTTCGAATTTAATTGTTTTAATGAAATAACATTTGTATTGGGTTAAAATGACTGTGTTAAAAACAATACATTCTGCGCGGCGAGGAGGGCTAGGCATATGCTGTATCACCAGAGCCAAGCGATTCAGAAGGGCCCCGCGCTACGAGACAGAGGAAGAAGAGAGATACTGCCGGTCGTCATCGTCTTTGCGCAAGGGTGCGTAACTTATAGAACGACTGTTTATGATTTTACGCTTTAACAAACACGGGATATTCGTCGTCCTCTCCTAACCATTCTGTTTCGTAAAGTCCCTATAAGTCTAGTAGACGAATGAAGAAGGCAGTCATAAATATAAATGGAATTCAAATTGATGGCGAATTACTGGAAGATCTCAGGTTGAAATGAGTAGTCTTTGTAATGAAAGAGAGGAGGTGATCACTTCCGAGAGGTGGTCGATTATGAGAAGTGGTCCCTTAAGAGAGACGGTGGTCGTTCAATAGAGATGGTCACTTTCGAGAGGTCGTTGTGATAGGAGATGGTCGATTATGAGAAAAGATCTTTTAATAGAGAGAAAGAGATTGTGGTCCCTTAAAAGAGGTGGTCACTTACGAGAGGTGTGGTTGTTAAGAGAGGTGGTCGCTTACGAGAGATGGTCGATTATGAGAAGCGGTCCCCTATGAGAGGAGGTGATCCCTTACGAGAGGTGGTCGATTATGAGAAGCGGTCCCTTAACAGAGATGGTTGCTTACGATATGTGATCGTTTTAGAAAGTTGGTTGCTTACGAGAGGTGGAAAGACTGATAGTTAAGTAAAGATCGATGCATTTGCACAAGATTTAGACATTTTTGTAAAGTATACAACATTTTCTATATTAGCTGGCGATAGTAACTACATAAGCTGGGAGGCAATTTTCGTACAACATAAGCTGTTGACCGTTTCTACATTAGCTGGTGTTGATTTTTATTATTTTGTTCTTTTGTCCATAATTAGATGGATAACAGGGTTAAAATGATGAGTGCCTTAACCAAAATATGATCATTTGTGGTATACATTTTTAAAATACGAACTTTACCAAACCTTCAGGCATGTTTTTCAAAAAGATATTATAATGTTAAACAAGAAGTTTGTACATGATATTACAAGATGGAGAAGGTTAAGTATTTTATCACATTGTAACATCTACATATCACTGCAATGTCGTTCTAGTTCATCTGTTTCTATTTTGTGCATTGGCCCTTTCAACATGTATATAGGATATAGCTTTCCAAGTTTCGAATAGTACGGTGGCGCTTTTGCAATCTACTTGAGTTGATTAAATGATAAATCATGAAACATGTAGGCGTGTCGTATGTTGCAAGTATTTGCCAAGATTAACCCTCTTGACACAAGCTACGGAGACCAACAGGAACGTCCAGTGAACTATCGTCGACGAATTCAATTCTGTTGATAATGTCTTCATTTCGACTTTTTAGTTTTATTATATCCATACTGTTCACATTTTCAAATGCGACGGACGTTTTGTTTGGTAAGTATGTTTTTATTTTTGATCATAATGCAATTGCTGTTTAAAAATTATACTTTGGTAGCCTACCAGCATGTTAAAGCTCAATTACTTGCAATAAGCACACATTGAAATGATGCACTGTAAACTATTTTAGTTAGAACGGTTAGTTTTATTAGTATCGTTTAATATACACATAAACTAAATTGCTACACTACAATTATACAGACGTAACGTTTAAATTTAACAAATGTTTAAAAATACCTGAGGAGTAGATTTTTAAAAAAACTAAATAAGTGCAATATTAAATATACATAACTTAAAATGAAATATAAAGACACTTAATATAAAATGTTCTCTATCAACAATAAGTGCTAATAAAATGAATATTTCCTCTCTTAAAGTAATTGAAAAAAAAGTATATTGTAGGTTAGCAATAAATACTAGTAAAGTTAGGTTTGTGGTTCAAAATGTGTTTCTAACTTAAAATAAAGTGAGGTTGAGAATATATCGACGTTAAACTGCTGTTATGCTGCAGCCGTCTTCTGGAGGAAACCACCCGTCCGCTCTGCGTTGTGTATAAATCGTCATAAGAAATGACCGTTGCCGCTCGTCTGTGTAAATTGGCCTTATCGTTGTCTCCATCCATTATATGTCAGCATTCTCCAGAAGAGAACGCATTCTCTGTAAAGTCGAGATGTTCTGAGCCATACTTTATAATTTCCTTTTGTTATTTTCATTTACTCTATGTAATAATTTGTATTGTTCTTTGTATTTTCTTTATACATTTACAAGTTACAAAACATTTATGTTATTTTAAATAGTAAGACTAAACCAATTCTTGGTTTGGTCTACTTTATCTTCCATCATTAAATTTTAATGTAGGCCTAATAATAACTTACTTTCAAAAGAATTTAGCGACGTAAAGTAATATTGATAAAATATAGTTAAGTTTTATATGTTGGGCCTTGACCGACTAATCTAATTAAGAAAATGATTTTTACATTTCTTTACGGTACCATTACATGAGCACCAAAGTTATTTTTGTTATTCAATTAGATTAAATTAGAGAATTGTCTTATGTTGAGCTATCAAGTTTTAAATCGAATCTCATACAGTCGCTTCTGCTAAATAAGAAATGTATACGTTTACCTCTGCGTAATGGGGATACTGCGAAGTCCATATAAAGAAGACACATTTGGAACTAAAAGTGCACCCCGTTAATAGGGGTTGGCCGTAGTGTAAAAACATAATAATGATAAGTGTCTCCTTACTAGGTGTGTTTCAGATGGGTTCTACTGCGTGATGTGTGGTTTTAGTGCTTCTTTTTAGTGAGAATATTTATTTTTATCTTTAAACTGTATATAGCATTAACTATCATTTTCATATCTTCCCTTTAACACAATTTTCAATAGTCTTTCTTCAATTTTATGTCTTATCAAGATTAAAAGTCTTAAACCTTCTTATTAAATATGAGTTTGGTAGAACATTTTATATTATCATTGGTTGAAAAAAAAAGTTTTTTAAACTGTCTTATCTGAGCGTTAGGACCACTCTCTATTGAATGAAAAAAAAAGAGAATTACAGAATAACATAGTGGTTTAAATATTTTGTATGCTAGAAAAAACGATAACTTGATTGAATAATGCGCCTAGATGCTTACAGTGGGCCTCAACTGTATTCATTTACCAATGCAGTGCTTCTCCGAATGGTTACAGTGCCAAGCTTATAATAATTAGCGTTGTAAATTATTCTATTTTAATGGATAGTTGAATTGGCAAAGGCAGATTTAGATTCTTTCTCATTATCATAGCCACAAAGGGTGTGTTTTAACGTTCTAGGTCAATTTAAATAGACCTCTTTTATTCCCCATGTGTATATTAATATTTATGTGAAAACTAGATTGAATTTGAGTAAAATAAAAAAGATAGGATCAGGATTGTTCTATTAAAAACTCGAACGTTGCCACACCAGGGAGCAACCGTTGCTACATGGTTTCTGTAAGTTATTAAAATGTCTAAACAGTAAATTATTTCTTCTATAACATTTATAAAACACGATGAAAAGGTTTAGTTTAAGTTAAGAAAACATTTTATTTAAGAAAAATAAGGTAAAATACGTGCGTATGACCTTTATACAAGTCAAGTTACTCTGATCCGCCAGAGCAAACTGCTTAGACTATGTTATATTACACGTTACATCACTCAATTTGATACAGTATGACAATATTCAGTTTCAAACAGTATTTAGTTTCTGTTCTGACAGATAACTTCAATATTTACTGGTACTGTACTATATTAAGGTTATGTCAAGGTTTATTGACCACTGTTCAATCAAGAATAATTCTTTAAAAATGTAATGGTTTCTATGGTTCAAGAACGTATAATAATATTAGTATACATTTGTATAGTATTTCAACTAATTAGTTGTGTTAATTTTATCATACATTTCTTTACTTTAGGATTTTTTTATTTCCTGTCTTTTCTTTTAACATTATGCTTTGTTACTGTTCTTAAGGCCGTCTTCGTATGAAGACACATGGCCGTCATTGGCAGATTTCACTGCTGGGGTATACCATGCTATACACTTTCAATTTTAATTTTGTATTGATATAACATTGCGATTACGTTATTTATTGAAATATTTATATGTTGATGTGCTGTTATTTTCTTCTTGTGCTTTTGTTATGGCCTGTGTTACTACTTTTGAATTTATTATTTTTTCTAAAATTTTTCTTGTTTTTATTTGTTATCTATCTATTTTTTATTGCAAACTTAAAATATGTAATTTTCCTTTCCTTTATTGAAGATTATTAAAATATTAAAAAAAAAACCGATTTAAATCTATCTAATTTAATTTAGAATAAAACAAATATCCCAAACATATTGTTCTATTCTAAAAACATGATCTAAGCCTATTACAACATCAAGTGAAAAGACCACAATTGAATACTCAATCCAATCGTTAGAACATTTTGAAGAACAATTTATGTTATTAGGTGCTATTCTCGGAAAAGATAGTTCTTCGACGACGGCGTACAGCTTGCCGAGTGGTTTCATCAACCTAGAACAGGTCATTGAAGACGCTACAAGGGTGGTTACTAGTAACTACAGTTTCTTAACAAGTACTCATCAGCTAAAAGCCACGTTCGAAAGAGATTATAAAGATTCATTATTTGAAGTAATGCATTTAGGTAGGTCCATGAACAAATATTTTGAAAATGTGTTTAATAAGTATTCATTTTAACATAATGTTGAATTAATCCATTTAATTAATTAATACATTAATTTTATGCTAGTTTGGATAATCATAATGTAGTTTGCAAATATGTCAATAAATAATAAATATATAATGTATATATTTAATGACGAATACTGTATGTTGATATAAATTTTGCTGTACACCATGTGTAGGCCTATTTAGTTTTGAAAAGAACTTTTGAGTTTCTCGACATTTCGATGAATATACTTAGGGAAACTCAACAGTTTTTAAAATCTAAATAAACGTGATGTAAGCAAACTTTTTGTCGACATATAATAAATCTTCACCCAAACAAGTTGCATTTTGCTCACTAATGTGTTTATCTGTCGCATATACATCGATAGGCTAAATGTTAGGTCATGCCTAGTAATAAATAACGCTGTAGGCCTACACATTATGGTATGGTATAATGTCATCATTCCTATTCTTCCATCTTTTCAAATTGTAAAGCTTGTGACACAATTCGGACAAACAGACCTACTTACCTCATAGTCCTGGAAGATGTATGTCCTGGTTGCAGTGATTTGGCATCGTACGTTAGTAAGACAACGCAGGGACCTATTATTTCTATAGACCCTGGTCAAGTAGGCACAGGGTCCCGGGCATTGAAGATGTACCCACCTCAAAGTGACATGATCAACTTTTACATGGATATTTTGAAATATTATAAATGGAGAAAATGGACTTTCGTTTACGATCACGGTGAAAGTGAGTAAATATGAGTTGTAGTTGGCCTATCGGTTACTTGTAATTCTGTAATTCTGTTTGCTATTTTTTAAAGTCAATAAGAATTTTGTAATTTTAATTTTCAGTGTTCAACAACTTTCTACCTATCAAAGCTTGGGCTGATACACAACAGTTTAACGTTACATTTGAGCCTTTTGAAGGTAACTTAGACATGTTGGCTCAACGAATTCGTAAACGCGATGATGCGAACATATTCTTGCTAACAGCAACTGAGAAGGCAAGCCTCGATATCATTCTAGGTGGAATTGATCGAGGAATAATATCCAGAAAGTATCATTGGATAGTTGGCCATCTTGTAAGTTCATCATTAGTGTTTTCCGCCCTATTGTATTATGATTTATTGTATAATGATTTATTCTTTATTGACAAACTGGAGATAACAGTCCATCAAAATATATTCAGTGAAGCATGTATTATGTATCAAATTTAGATACTATTTTAAACTAATTTTAAGGACTTTGAAAACAAAATTTGACAATAATGAATGTTCAATTAATAATCTGTGACACTGTATATTACAATTTTGGCGTAGGCCTTTGTATGCAGTAAAAGGAAAACATAAGGAAGGAACACATAATGCGTACATACGTTTCTCCTATATGCAAAGCATGTCAACACTTTCATTACCTTACTACTGGACAGTCAATTAAGAAAATGTCATCATACCTGCCGTTTTTTTTAAACAAAAATTTAGTTTGGGTAACAGTCAGTGGGCATTTTACCAGTATTGTATAATAAAAGGTGTCCTTTTCTAACCCATTTATTTTTAATGAAATGCTTTGTAGATAATTTTGCATTTAATTAAAATATATATATGTATATTTTTGTGTTTTATTTCCTTAGGATGTAGTACTGCAAAGCAATGTTAGAGAACGACTAGAGAGTACAGGAGTATACATGACACGTTTTAAGATGAATTACACAATGGAGTGGCAATATACTTTCCCCTCATTTTCCGATCACCAAGCAATTTTACACGAATGGCCGCTACAATACAGGCTAGCATTCGATGCAGTTCTAGCTAGTGGATACGGACTCATGAAATATCGTCTGGAGCAATTGTATGTAGATCCCAATAATTATTATACAGATGCTACAGTAATAGATAATTGTCCTACCGGTAGTAACAGTCGCAGACCTACCCTGAGCAAAATTTACAATTATACAAAATATGTAAGTTATACAATAAACCTCTTAAATTTAGATTGTTTAACCTATCATTTAAGCGTCAACAAATATAATTTATTTTATTTTATTCATATGTATAAACAAAAATGTACAAAAATAGTCAAATGCTAAAAACATTGCATTTACAAAGATTAAAAACGCATGTGTTTTTACTATATCCCGTTATTTAATTATACATTTTCTGACGTTAGAAAGAACAGAGCTAATGACTGATGACTGATATTATAAGTATAAATTATCCCTTTATACGTTCGCTGTCAGTCGAATTATGAAAATAGATATTATTAATAATTTATCAATCTTCAAAATTGTTTTTGCAATCAATTGCATAATACTTTCAAACTTAATTTATAAAACAGTGACGCTATACGGTGGATTTTTCTTTTATATTACACTACAACATTACATTTCAGTATAACTTTGAAGGGCTGACAGGAAATATTGCCTTTAATGACGTTGGTGATAGAGTAAACTATTCGATCATGGTGTATGCTGGTATCGGCCGGACTTTGGATCAACTGGCAAGTACTCTTTTTCAATTTCTTATTAAAACCTATTTTACCCTAGGCGAATTTGTTCGCGCGAATACAACGTTTCGCAGAGAATAAACAAATCGCGCAACCCTTTCCACTACAAGAGAGAATAGCGAGATTTTAATTTTCATCGCGTGTCTGCTGTGCTTTTCGATTCGCATGAGTGGTCATAAACGCGTTTCTAGCTCATTTCCGAGCTAACATTGGTTGCACAATGTTTCGCTTTGCAAAACAAAAGTTTTAACTGGTAATTTCGCTGAAGCAAATTCGTCGTAGAGAGTGATTTGGAAGATGAAAACATGAATACGCATGCGTATAAAGCTGACGCTTTCGATTCGCACGAATAGATTCGCCTGGTGAATAGGCTTTACGCATTTAATGTAGGTCAGAGATTAATGTGCATTATTTAATTTTAATTATTTTTTGCAATAAACTATTTAATTTCCATATTGATGTAACACTGCGACTTTAGCACATAGTTTAAAATGTCGGTTAATTAGACATTTTTTAAATCATTGATATGTAACTTACTGTCATGTAGTTGACCCTTGACCTTGTCGCTAGTGGTAATACCATAACGATCACCTTTGACTGAGAAGTTGATAATAAGCAAACTTGTCTTTAACTAATGTATTTTTTTTATATCAGGTTGGAGAATGGGCAGAAAATCCTAATCACTGGGAAGATAGGTATAATCTGAAATGGGAAAGCCAGGGACGATTCAATACGACCCGGTATGAACAAGGTGGAAGACGAAAGTTGAAAGTTGTATCGATCAAAGTATGTTGATAATAACCTTGTTACGTAATTCAGTCATGCTGTACCCATCCAGAGGCTACACTAAACTAAATATAAATTCATTTAAATGAGCATTTATGGTATGTTGTCACTTACGATCGTCGTTATCTCCAGCTCTCAGTTGAATAACAATAAGTGGGCTCCGCCGGTGGTTTATATAAGACTTGTTACTTAGCATGCTATCCTTACTTACTATTAAGACTGTGTAGCTCTGTTTAAAACAACCTTTTATATAACACATAAATAAATTCCTGTCATTTGATTGGACGATTGTTGATCACATGACGTGCAATATTACGTCCTATTTAACATTTTTCTTTTTTTTCGTCCCGTGAAAATAGAATTTCATCTTTCACCTCATACATTATTTGTACCATCTCACTCATAAACATTCATTATTTTTGTATAATATATCAGTTTTTTTTAGTATAACAAGTATTTTAGGTGAAAATAATATGATTATGTCTATGAATGAGCAGGCCTAGTTATATATTTCAGATTTAACGTCACGAAGTCAATGCAGTTTCTGAATTACATACGTGTTTACCACTTTCATCCTAATATTATATAATAACTAACAATGTTCCTGTTTATGTAGGCCTTTCATGTTTTTAATTACGGTATTTAATATCTTTTCTTATGTGTTAAGGTTCCACCGTTTTTAATGGACAAAGATGATGTACTTTACAGAACAAAACGAGACACTAATTCTGTAGATGAATACGATCGTGATCGCTACAAAGGATTCATTGTTGACCTACTAGAAGAAATAAAAAATACGGCAAAAGGCATTGATTTTGATTACGATATCGAGCTGGTGCCGGACGGAAAATTCGGCACAAGAAAACCATATAGTAAAGCATGGAACGGAATGATTGGCGAAGTATACAGAGGAGTAAGACCTTTTGTTTATTTAGAAACCAAAGATAGATTTAGCTAGTTTTAAAGATATGTATTGTCCATTAAATACATGAAAAATGAAGTTCAATAAAAACAGATTTTGAATTGGTAATTTTGCAGTTTTAACAAAAAAAAGTTAATCACTTCCGTAGAAAAAAAAAAGAAATATTTCTTACAAAAAACGCCGCTCGTCATTTTAAAATTAATCATTGTTCTTTTGATTAATTTATGATTAATATTAAAAAGATGTCCTTTAATCGCAAAGATACATACAAATCACAGATAGTTCTTTAATTATGAATCACATGCCCATTTTTTCACTATTTAATTGTATACACAGCATTTGAAAGAAGACATGTGTACCTTTCCAACAATGTATTATTTACCAACAAATATTAATCTACTAATTCAAAAATGGCATTTAAAAATGGTCAATTTTGAAATTTAATGTGCTGTAGCCTGTTTGTCTGTGACCTCAACCTGAACTGTAGGCATGCAACTGAATAGAGACAACGTGACTTCTCAAGTGAAAATTCTTCCACAATCGCGTCAACCAATCAAAGGGCAAGAATCCAAAATCGTTCAACCGTGAGCCCTCATAGACTGTTTTTCCAGACGTTTTTTGGGTCCAGCAGCTGGGACCTATAAATTATAGTCGAGTTTCCATTCAAAACTGTCGGCCTTACATACTAAAGCTACCGCTATGAAACAGCTTATTAAGGAATTTGTCCTCATGTGACATAACTGGCTAGAGCAGCGGCGCGAAAACTAATAATTTCACTTTTTCAAAAGATAAAAAAAACTGTTAAATTCAACGAAAACCCCATTTACTTCCAGCCAGTTTGACTATTTGTTTGCGTTAAATTACTGTTTTTTCAGGTAAATAATTTTTTCCGATCCAATTTTTGGTCAAAGTGAATAACTATTACGTGACATTAAAATTATAATATATATTAATATATATAGAATATATCTTTAAATGACAATATTTTGCTTTTATGACTTATCGGTATACCTATTAACAAGCATTCTATTCAGAATTTACAACTATTTAACACAGACATAATTCGGAACATGGTTATTTAATTATGGTTGAAGGAAAATAGCTCACTTATGCCACATAAAATAGCATTTTCTTCTATTATGAAGGACGGATATTCTTAATATTAAATAATGTATTGAATAAAGATTCAATCCTTTCCAAAAATCAACAACCATATCGCTGGTATTCATAATGGAATACAACAGTAATTCAATTACTTTCCACAATGCAATGTATTTATCGAATCATGGAATCATGTTTCTGTGAATATCTGAGGATTATTTTTGTTATCTCAAGAGATCGATAAAATAAGTTCAATTCAGTATAATTTACGTACCAAAAATTCGAGCACTTAAGTACCTCTGTGAGATTTGTAGGCTACGTTTAAAGATCTTCTGGTGAAATTGAAACATTTTTGACTTCATCATAGTCACAGGTGTTATTGAAATATGCCATCGATTCATGATTTTCAGAAGTTTCTGATTTTCCAATTCAAAAGCCATAACATCTTTCAAGCGTCATTACATCGTGATATTGTTTTAAGCCTATAGTCTGTTTTGCACTTATCAATTTAATATTATGTTATTATAAATAAGTAGGCTAATGTAAGGGATATTTCTCAGCAATGACTCATTTAATTAAATTTTGTTTACATAGAAAGCAGACATCGCAGCTGGCCCTTTGACTATTCGACCAGACAGAGTCCAGGATGTAGATTTTACCAGTGCATTTATGCAGGCTGATTTAGCTGCTCTTGTTCACCACCCTAGCTACACCACAGGGGACGTACTAAGCTTTTTGTACCCATTCTCTCTTTGGGTATGGCTGTTAAACATCGTTGTATTTGTGGTGGTTAGTCTTATTATATACGGAATCAACTACTTTGACCCATACGAGTGGCGCTTGACTGCTTTGCGCGGGGACGCGTATGAAGAAAACATGGACAATTTCAATTTATCTAACACAATGTGGTTCCTTACATCTACCATGCTTTTTCAAAGTTTCGATACATCTCCAAGATCAAACGCAGGCCGTGTGATGGCGATATTTTGGTGGGCTTTTGTCGTCATCATGGTCTTCCTTTATATCTCGAACTTACCATTTTTTCTTCAGTCTACTAAACGACTGACAGGCATAAGATCAATGGATGAAATGCTTGACCGTTACGACGTACAACCGGGTATTGTAGCAAGTGGTTCTACATTCCATCTTTTGAAGAAATCGAAAGATCAAACACTGAACCGGTTTTTTAAATTTGTGGAATATGCCAATCCAAGTGTTTTAGTGTCAAGTACAGAGCAAGGCATTGATCTCGTGCGTGATAAAAGCAGACGTTTTGCTTTAGTTGGGGAATCTCCAGTTTTAGCATTCCATGCCTCAAAGGATCCTTGTGATCTTCATGTAACTATTGGGAAGATTTACAGACAGAGTTACGGACTTGCTATTCGGAAAGACTCGCCGTTAAAGGAACCGTTGTCTCACGCCATAGAACTACTCATAAAAAATGAACAGCTACATCGTCTTGAGTTAAATTGGTGGCAGAGAAATAACAGATGTGGAAACATGACAACCTGGGAGAAACAAGGCATTTATTCATTTACGTCAGTCGATCTCTATGGTATATACATCTTACTGGCGCTAAGTATGATCGCCAGTTTTGTGATCTTTATGGTGGAATTTCTTTGTTGTGATTCGAGTAAACATCAGAAAAAGAGCAAGAAAAGGAACAAGCCTAGCAGTAAAAAGAAGGAAAATGAGCAATTTACCCTCTCTGTTATAAATGGTGATCGCACACCAGAGCCACCTATGACACTATCTACAGAAAAAGAAAAACAATGGCTTTAACATTTATGAGTCAACAAAATTGTTGCTAAAATTGATGATTCATTCTTTCAGTTTATCGCGCCATAGTTGGACCCGGGCGCGAATTTTGCAAAAACTTTTCTAAAAGAGAGAGGGCGCCCGTACATGAATATAGCTCTCGGATCGGAAGCCAGCCGAGAGAAGGTTAGGTTTAGTGATTTAGACAATTTCAGCTTTGTAACCTCTCGAAATTTCAGAGAAAAGGCTTTGAAGAAACGGCTGAAACGATGAAAACTCACTTCCACAATGTATATATTTAGTTCAATTTTAACATTCCACAGAGCAATAAATAAAGACATTCCTTTATTTATCTTTATTTTAGAAAATCACACATGACACTTCCTGCCATCTTTGTGTCCAACTATTCCTGTGTAGAGTATGAAGGTGAATACATTGTTAAAAAATGTATACTGTTCACAAAGCTGACTATCGAATTTAATATCAAAAGTATCCATTTTGTATAATAACGAAATTATTAAGTTACCCGAACATGATTTTAAACAACAAAATGTAAAAATAATGTCTCGTAGAGAATATATTGTTTGAAGGTTTGCATGGCGAAATCAAATGTTGATATGAAGTTTGCGGTACACCACGTATATTAGTTCTGAAAAGAACTGTTGAGTTTCTCGACGTTTATTGAGAATAACTATACAAACTAAACGCGCATGCGTAAGAGCTATATCTTTGATGACACAACAAAATTACTTCTCCATTCAATGTTGTAACTCTTCCAATGGCTCTGACATTCTGTATTAGTGTACATGCACCCTACAACCACTTCTAAAATGACTAATAGTAATAGACTCTCTATCCAGTTAGGTATAACAAATAATAATACCTCCCTGCTTTATCGTTTCTGTAATACAGTATCACATATATGTTATTATGTTATTTCATGAATGAAGCAATGATGTAATTTAAATTACGTAAAGGTTTTGCCATAATTATTGTCATTATTGTCAATCATTATATAACGTGAAGGTCAATATTTGTGGGATTGATTTAAATGTGTATAATACTAATTTGTTTGTTTGTACAGTATTAGTAATGTTGGATAATATTGCACAAGTTACTAAGCTTACTACAGTATATCTATTGTCTAACAATTCATTTTACCGTATACTATTTAATTCATATGCCAATCAATTAGTACTTATGGTGTCGTTCCATATTTTACACACACCGTAATAGCTTTTCTATAATTAAAGTAATTACTTCACGATGAGGGCGCTTGTGTACTGTAACAGAACCGGCTTTACGCTCTGCGTCACTGATTGTAAACGAATAATGCATAATATCTATTTACCTCTAACGCATCGCACAAAGCTGGTTCTTCTCCGGCAGCAATTTTAGCGGCCATTTTAGACGATAAATGATATATAGTCTGTATTCTTTATAAAGTGCACGTATAAAATATTCCTCGATTGTAATATCGACGGAAGAAATGGCTCACGCCGTGGTACATTTTTTGGTTTGTGTTTTGCTTTTTCACAAAAATGTTCACATTGCTAATGGAGAAGGTGTTACATTTGGTAAGTTTTATACCTGTTGATTTTTTTTAATAAATGTAATTAATTTTTGCACGATACAGTATTAATAACACGATTCCTATGCTTTTGTAAATATGTAGGATTTTATCAGATTTATTAGAAAATAGGCTCAGTAAAAGCATTTTCGCATCAACTAAGCCGGAACCAATCATCTCATGTTATTATGTTGTTTACTTACTACCATTTTAGACTGCGGCCTATAGGCCTATAGCATATAACTAAAAGCATCAATTAATATTGCCGGTATCCGGATGTTGATTTCATCATTTCTTTATTAAAAAAATAACGAATGTATTTTAATTTAATTATCATAATAACAATTCCTATCATCTTAAATTACAAGACTATAGGCCTATAATAATACTATTTTTATTTCCTTAAATGTGATTTTTCAAGTAGCAGTATATCTTCCTGTTTTTAATTCGTATCTGTATTTGTGTTTACTTTAAAAATACTTATTTTAAATGCTTGTGTCTTTGTGTAAATTGATTTGTTCTAAAATTAAAAAGGTGTAAATAAATGGTGAATATCCCGATCAATATGCCTAAATATAATAATATCTGTGATGATCCACCATTTACTTCCATGCATTGGGTGAAATTTAATGACTAATGTTTTTAAATTGTATATAACAATATTAATCAACGTTTTAAACACCAACTGTAAAACAAATTGAACTGTAACCGAGAGTATGAATCACAAAGGTGATTGACGCATTATTTTCCCTGGTGCCTGCCTATGTTTTAGCTGGGTAACAACTCCCTAGTTTAGGTACCACATCATGATTGATATTTATTGACCAATCGCAGAAGTGTATGATGTTTTACCACATTCCATGAAAAGTTAATCAGAATGTGGTACCATTATATCTCTACTCCCTTGTGAATATGAAAATAATCAAATTACTAATAGGCCTATGCAAACCTCAATTAATACTGCACAGTATATTCAGTTCACACTCTTTACCCATGCGCGTATTACGTCACCTATCAAGTGAACAATATTGCCATAGTTCGCAGCACTTTCTTGTCAACCTAAACTATCAATCTTATTCTAACACTGTACAGTAGTGTTAGGTAAACAATTCAATAAAAGAGGCACTTGATGAACTTTCACATTTTTTACGTGTTACGCATTTTATGACTTTCGAAATTGATGCTTCTACTTTTAATATTTATTATATGTATCCTCCAAGATAAATACGTTTTGTCCAGAATTTGTTACGTATTATAGGTTTAATTTTACATTCTTTTTATTATTGACCAGGACAATAGCAGTATCATAATATAAATAGGTGGTTGCATCTGTTTAGGACTAGAACAATGACCAAAAACCGCATTATTATTTGTTATATTTCTCATGTGTGCGCTTTGCTGATGTATATTATTTAAAAACCTAATAAAATACCTATCTGATTGAGGGAGATGTTGACAAATAAACCGCAAAGTGCACTGTAAAGTATACCAATTTAGGAAACGTCATGGAGTTGGCCTTCACCCTAGTTGTTGAGGACGTTCGTATACATCCTAAATTGATCTTTTATTATTTATTGATTATTCAATAGCCAGCATAGCCCAACTATCTGTTTGATGCACTGTAAAGGTAGATTTTCAACGTGTTATGTTTCACTTAGCTCTGCTATGACTTTTTTACAGACTTGGCCTACAATACACTGTAATAAAATTAATACAACCCGACCCGCATAATGTCAAACATTTCCCCGCCCAGTTTTCCTAGTTATCTACCCTCATATTGGCCACTACCCAATAACAATATAATTATGACTACTAGTAAGGTATTTGGGTAATTTTCCAGTCAAATTCTTTGACCCGTAATGATCATGGCTCAAGTAAAGTTTATATAGCCAGATTTCAAAATACATTTTCCACTTTATTGTTCGAAAAAGTTGATAGCAAGCTCCGCGGCAAAATAGAACCGTTAAATTTCTGTAAAGCCTTTGGCGCTAAAATTAAGTTCACATGCAATTAAAGAGGTCACAGTTAAAAGAGATCTAGTTGGATAGCAATCGTGTTGTTAACAAAACAATTGTTGCTTCTATTGTTTGCATCAATAAAAGCTTCTGAATTGACGCTTGATTACACTTCAGTTGCTTTCTAATTCCAATTTCTAAGGATGTTTTCAATACTGTGGCTTATAAATCCCTTTGTATAATTTTAAGTATGCTGACTAACCGATGATGAACAGTTTGTTATAATAGTTTCGTCATTGGTGAACAATTTACCCCTGGCAATACCGTTCTCTATTGTATTTTGTCTATTCTAAACGACACAATGAAGGCTTTTTTACTATTGAATTTAGCTTTGGGTTAAGGTAGTACTTTTCAAACGAAGTAAGACTTTACAAACAGCATTTAGAAAATTATTTACATTTCAATGTAAGTGATATCGGTCGGCAAGCAAACAGATTTGAAACAACATCCAGACCTATAATTTTAAGTATGTTGACTAACCGATGATGAACAGTTTATATATAATAGTTTCGTCATTGGTGAACAATTTAACCCCTATTTCCTATGGCATTAATAAGCTAGAAACTTTATAAAAAAATGATAAAGTTGTACCAGTATAAAGCTATGCCTCCAAGTTTAAACAAGACTGAATTCAGGCTAAAAACGTTATTATTTTCGTTTTAATATTTAGTACAGTATATTTAAGTATCCCCTTTAACCAAAAAGGCCGATTGAACTATGTAGGTACTTATTTTATAGATAGACTTCAAAATGATAGACGTCTTGTTTATCATGAAATCTAACTTTAAACGTGTTTCATCAACATCATCCTTCTAACCTACATTTCGTTGGCATGGTTTGTTTATATGAACTGTCAAGCTATTTACATACCGTACCATGTAAATATGAATAAACGTAACGCACTAGTAGTCTGAAACCTTAATCAGAAATCATAAGAAAATATTGTCCTAGCTCTAAAGAATCTGGAATCAACGCAAATACTACTAATTAAACCCAAACGGAAGCATTGAGGAACGACGTTTGATACCAGGAATAGTTTTCAATTAAATTTACCTTTTTTTGCTTCAAATTTAAAAAAGAAATGTGGGTTTCATTCTTTGAATTAATATCAAAAACGAGTTCAGTCAAACAAACCATCAAGCCACGAAATGTCAAGGAAAGTCAACAAAAACAGGTGTACATTAAACATAATTCGACTGGGACTCATAATAAAAAGAGTAATTTCTACTTTCTATTTCGGGCACCCATCAAAACAGGTCATTCCTACTACCAGCTGATTGGAAGAGACCTGTCATGATGAAGTTATCAACATTATACTCTTCAAATCGATTAACATGCTTGGCGCGTGCAAAATGCAGTAGACATCGTAGTACAGTATCTGAATAATAAATGACAGCTCAGAGAGCCATACAGGAAAAATAGGTTTAGGATTTTAAATGTCTTTCTTACCAATTATTACACTTTGCCATAACTATTATTATATACAGGTACTTTGTTTGAAACTTTCTCCAAACGAAAGCGGAAATGATTTTTTTTCCAATTCTGATACATTTCCCATATCATGTTCCGCATGTTTTTCGGTATACACATTTCTGACCTCACTAATCACTACTCTAGAATATTTTGTATTGAATGTCGTTGCGTTTTATCTTACTACCATTGAACTCTCTCACTTATCATTGTTAGCTGGTTTCAGTATAATTATTTTCCTGTTTTTTTATTCTGGCATTCTTATTTGTATACAATAGCAATTAAGCTAAAAAACCGTGAGTCATCGGGCGTATACTTCGTGGTAACAGTAAAATAATAATTATTGATTAATTTACACTGGTAACAAGAGCGCGTCGTATATGCATATTGAAAGAACACGGATTTTGTATTTGTATATATATACGTTATTTTGGTTTAGTATGCTTTAAACTACACACATTTAATGTGATTTCATAAACGTGTAACTGTTTGTTTTTCTAAAAAATGAATTCCACTAATGAAATAATCAGGCCTAATGATTTCAAGTCAAAATCATCATAATGTTTGTACGCGTAAGCAATCTTCATTAATATGTTCATCGGTAAGATATATCAATAATTTTAAATAAAAATTAATTAATACAGTAATGGGTGTATTATGACCGTAAAATAGATTTTCACACAGCAAAGGAAAAATGCACAATTCGTGCATAAACGAATAATAACAAAAACATATTTTTTTTTGATATTTTATAAATTCATGTTTGTGTGTAGATAGCAAAGCGACTGTTCTGTTTTTTTTACCGTGTTGTCAATATGATTTTATTTTAATACAGGTGCCATACTAGGAGAAGAAACTGGACGGGCCGGCAGCGTTTACTATGAAATACTTGACCACGCCATGGCTGTGATTCGATCAAATGCTACATTCTTAACACAATTTCACAAAGATGTATCACAAGTTGTTATCGAACAACAGAGCAATGACGACTTATATCCAGCATTAAAAGAAGGTAAGAAATATAATTTAAAACAATTTTAAAATAGGTTTTTACTGTACCGTACATCAACAGCAATAGAACTAATTAGCGTGGTGTATTGATATGTTTAAATTGAATAACTTGTCTTCATTAGCCTTTTTTGTCCTGATTCCGGTCCCATTGTCATGTTTTTCTTTTTCAGTTTACGCGCTGCTTCTCATAAGCTTTGCTTGTTTGGATCTTGCCCCTCTTAGTTACCAAAAGTATTGTACTTTATCATCATGAATTAACAAGGGAAATAAATACTTGCTTTTGACTGGACTTTAATAAAAAATAATGGGGTTAGGGTTATCCAAAATAAAAATTATAAACAATGTTTTTATGGTTACTTATATTATTTTTCCATTTCAATGATATATGTACTGTGTTATTGGTCTGTGATTTAGTTTAATTTCTTATTTTGTATTATTATATTGAATATCGTATACAATACGACGATACATTTATTACAACAATCGTTCTTTTATAGTCTGCGATTTTATCCAACAAGAAGTACCATCCACATTAATTATCACAGAGGACGTATGTGGTGATGACGTAGGTACATTTATCAGTTATGGATTACCTGGACCAGTATTCACTGTCGACCCTGGTCAGTTTGGTTCCGGATCCAGAGCCATCAAGATGTACCCGATTCCGGAAGATATGAGCATCTTTCTTCTTGATATGCTTGATTATTTTAAGTGGCGTAAATGGACTATAGTTTATGAAGATTCTCGTAAGTTGTATTTAAAATAACTTACAGTATTATTACAGTATTAACCAGGGATGGCACCGTATTATAGGTTGAGGGCGGGGATGGCGGTGTTGAGTTGTTATAGGGGAAGATGAGGTTTTAACTGACGCAATAATCGTCTGATTACTGGACTTAGGCCTGATTTTTAAACACTGTCTGTGTACAGCTGCGCAATAGGACCATTTAGCCTTAAGACTATCTTTTATATTTTTTTGCAAGAAGTGACTGCAAGTACAACATTAAGTTATTGAAAAATACATGTTATATTTGTATTATTACAGAATACAATACATTTTCGGACATATTAGTTGCTGCTTCTGCCAACAAGTTCAACGTCACATTACGTGAATACGACGGTGACGTCGCCAGCTTAGCTGAAAAAATCAAGGCCGACGGGAACCAGAACATTCTTCTGATGACGGAGAGTGAGGAAACGACAATAGACATTATAAACAAAGGGGTAGCACAGGGAATATTCTCAAGCACATATCATTGGATGTTAGCCTATCTTGTAAGTCTTTTTGTGTTTTGTTTTCTGTCCCTTTATTATTATTTTGTTTTGAGAATCGACCGAGTTATTAAAAAAGTATCTATTCATTATATATTTATTGATAATTTACAATACCCATTTCGCCATAGGATGTATTTATCGATCGCAGTTTGGAAGAAGTTTTAGAGGAGGAAGGAGTTTACATGACCCGTTTCAAAATGAACTACACTACTGAATGGCAATACACATACCCATCCATACAGATCAATAATCGGGAGTCTCGCGAATGGAGTATGCGTGAAAAGCTGATTTTCGACGCTTTTGTCACAGCTGCGTACGGTCTCCGACGATATCACGAAAGACGGGGGGCTGCTGGACAGAGTCTTACTAACGTGTTTCCTGGTGAAAGTATCATTAAACCGTGTGAAATGGAGAATCCAAATCCCCGTGAGCTCGATCCTCTCTATTATGATATGCAATGGGTAAATATGATATATTTAATATGGTAATACAGATCTGTTACTCCACGCCTAATTTAGAATAGGATATTTGTGTTGCACATTACATCAATGACGCCTTATCTATATATTTTACTTAAAGAAAAGAATGTAATTATTGACCGAATGCGGTTGGATCTTGGACTGGACACCTACTAGATGATAGGCCTACTCTTCTTCTCATAATTTTACTTCCATTATAATCACATATATAATTATGTATTATATAAATATATTATTAATTATTTTATTATTTGTGACTAAAGTAAATGGGTAACATATCCATCATATCATAGCAACTGCTATGAAAGATAAAAACATCACACAACCACAATTTAATTATTATCTTCTGTTGTATAGTATAACTTTGAAGGACTAACAGGAAACATAGCGTTTGATGAGATGGGTAATCGTGTGAACTATTCCTTAATGGTGTACAGTGGACGTGGAAGAGCTTTCAATCAACTGGTAAGTTAAGATCATGAAGGAGTAAAGATGTCCTCATTCACTTTTCACCTTTCTTATTCTTTTACATTCCTGCTCATATTTCCACCATCATTATCTTGAACTTCATTTCAGAATTCTGCTTTATTACTATCTTATTGTTCGTTGTCATACTTCTCTTTCTCTACTTTCTCTTTCCAAACCGTTGCTTAGTTTACTTATTAATATTATTTATTATTTTATTAACAGAGAGGGGAGTGGGTGCAAAATCCTGCACATTGGGAGCAAAGATATTCAATACCATATGAAAGTGAATCCCGGTTTAACATTACACGATATTTGAAAGGTGAAGACAGGAAACTCCAAGTTGTTTCCATTGAGGTAAGGTACTTTTATTTCATCCAGATTATCAGTCATAAAGTTGTAAATTGGGTTCTATACACCAAACTGACCATGAAAATGTTCAAAATATTATATTATTAAAACAATCAAATAATTGAAAATCACACCGGTAGTGAGTATTGTATTAACAATTTAATTAATTTAATTTATATGTTCAAAATAGGCTCCACCATTTCTGATTGTCAAAACTGACGGAGAAAAAGATGCCACGAATGGTCGATTTGAAGGTTTTATAATGGAGCTGTTGGAGGAAATCAAAAACTCTATCAAACGTATTGAGTTCAACTATGAAGTAGAATTAGTTCCAGACGGTAAATATGGACGTCCAGGAAAATACAATAGAATCTGGAGTGGAATGGTTGGGGAAGTTTACCGAGGCGTGAGTAAAGCTATATTTACGACGACTAAATCATTTATTGTGGTTTTAATGGTTGTTGGTGGTAATACGACTCGCTTTTCTATACAAGAGTATCGTATACTAACATTAATATTCAATAACTTACTTTTAAGATGTCTTTATGTCTTACAGAAAGCTGACATTGCTGCTGGCCCGTTAACTATTCGACCAGATCGTGAGGGCGCGGTGTCTTTCACATATCCTTTTATGGATGCTGGAATTAAGGTAATGGTGCAGCATCCAAACCACGTGAAAGACGATGTGTTCAAAGTCTTCTACCCGTTCGCACTAGAGGTCTGGATTTTGAACGGTTTTCTTTTCTGCTTGGTCGGCTTAATTATGTATCTTTGTAACTACTTCAGTCCATACGAATGGAGAGCTGCTGCTGAAAGAGGAGATGTGTTTGAAGAGAACCGCGACAATTTCAATGCTAAGAACTCAATGTGGTTTTTAGCGTCGACGCTATTCCTTCAGAGTTTTGACGCATCTCCAAGATCAAATTCAGGCCGCGTCATCACAGTTTTCTGGTGGGCTTTTGTTATTATTATGGTGTTCCTACTTATCAGCAATGCACCATGGCACTTGAACTTTTCAAAACGTCTTACACGAATTCGAACTATGCATGAATTGGTGGACCAAATAGATGTTCAGCCAGGGATGATAGAGCCAGAATCAACGTTCTACTACTTCAAAAAATCAAGAGATAACACAGACAACCAGTTTTATAAGACGATACAGAATGCAAATCCAACTGGCAAGGTAAAAACAATGGAAGAGGCCGTGGAGAGAATTCGAGATTCTGGTGGATCGTACGCGTTCTTAGGAGAAGCACCAATTTTAGAATATGAGGCGTCCAAAGAACCATGTGATCTTTTTGTAGGCAGTGGAACTCTTGTGCAGCAAAGTTATGGGTTGGCAGTGCGCAAAGGTTCACCATTAGAAGAACCGCTTTCTCATGCTATTCAAAATCTTCGAGACAGTGGGGTCATTCACCGTCTGGAGCTTAACTACTGGGATAGGCACAGTCGATGCGGTAACTTGACTACTTGGGAAAAACAAGGTATATACTCTTATACTTCATACGATTTAAGGGGTGTATATTGCTTGTTTGCTATTGGATGTGTAATAAGTTTAATTGCGTTTGCTATCGAGTTCATGTGTTGCAATCCAAGACGCAAGCGAAAACCAACCAGTCAATCTCAGCCTCAGCGAGAGACTTCAGCGGGAAACGGAACCAGTGTTGACTATGAACTAACCGGCCCAAGTAAAGAGAAACAGTGGCTGTGATCAAACGTATATATAAGTTTATTTTGGTTTAGTTATAATGTCTATTTATATTGAAATAAAATAAATAGTTTGAACTAAATCAAAGTAAGGGTAACTTAATCTAAAGTTTAAACTCATGCTCTAAGAATAATTAATAATCCAATATTTTATTAGAAGATCATTTGCGTTTTTCGATTAATTGAAAATAGCGAGCTTTCATTTCGAAACGGTACGAAAGGAGTCTAGTTTCTAATAAAGAGTGATCTGCGCATGCATATAAGCCCAATATAAACGGTTCCTGTCATGAAATGAAAGCTCGCTTGTATGGTTTGAGTACGGTTTCGTAGTCTGTACTGATAAACATGCAAACATTCCATTTTCTCTCTGGATTAAATAAATTTATCAGTGCTACACTTCGTTTTGTGAGGTCTTTACTCAGAAAATACAAAACAATAATTAGACTAATTGATAGATTAAATAGACAGTCAGTATCGTATTTCTTTTTATATAAATTTGTAAAAAATATAACATTTTTTTTAGTTTATGTATGGATTTGATATAGTTGTTAATAGATAAATTCCATTGAGGATTTGTTTTATATGTGAATAATGTTTTTAATCATTGCAAAAGACAAGGCCATATACATGGCTGTAGTCGCAAATTTGAGTTAGTGTTTACCGACCGACCAACCAACCGAGATAGCGAGCTATAGAGTCACGTTACACGGCGACTAAAAATGTGGCTTTCGAAAAAAAAGAAGAAGAGAGGGTCAAGGTTTGAAGAGGAGACAGTTAGAAAGTGCTGAGCTGTTACCTACCAGTTTCATTTGTCAGTCAACAATCATATATAAAAATGTCTAGAATTGTGTTTATAACGACACATTTCTGTATTTTCTAAGCCTACTTTCCCATCCCCCGCCAATCCCTTTTCCCTCATCTACTCCATTAATTAGTAATATTTATTTATGGTTTTTTACATTTCATTATAAATCTAGTATAATATGTATATACATGGTTTCAGATTAGCTACAACAAAATTGATAATACCTTGAAAAGTGTTGTTACCCTCTAAGTACTTTTCTCGCTTAGGGCTTTCACGATTTAAAAAAAATATATTTTTAAAACTTTTCAGTGCATTGTAAATCTTAAAAACGATAGATTGGAATAAAAAAAAAGAAATATATTTGTTCGTTGTTGTTTTTTTTTGTTTGGATTTTAAATTTTGGTTACCATAGTTTGCTTTGATTTGAAGATTAAACGTAAATCACGTGAAACAACCACATTTGAAGATAAAAGGAACAGAGGAATGTGAAATAATAATACCTGTACAGTATTAACGATTTTCAAAATAATTGAGATATCAAACAATAGGAACGATATATTTATTTGTTTTAAATTAATATTTGTACTTTGTACTACACATTTTACCGGTCGAAGTACATTAATGGGAAAATGATGGGAAATGTGTGTTTACTTGCAGGCCTAAATAAAGTACTTGATTATTCCATGGAGAAAAACATATTTATTTATCCAAAAATGCATATGAAAATCCAAAGTTGTCACCTTTGACGATTGTTTAACCTTCCGGTGACTCGCGGGGGCAGCTATAGTACGTGGTGCCTCTGTGGTCACTCTCAGACATATTTAACTTATTACATAACAACTGAAGGCCTTTTGCGGGGAGCAATATAATATAGTTATTTATTTTATTCAGAAACACAGTAGAGTTTGTTTATGTTATATTTGTTTTTCCATTTAATAATATAGTACAAACTCATATGCCTTGGCCAGCTTTTAACCGTGCAGCAACCAAACTAATTAATATCAATATATTGTTAATAATGCTGGAATTATTTATTTATTTATTTCTAAATGATTCCTCAAACTACGGATGAATGTAGGCCTACACTCACCGTACATGCAACCTTTAGCTAAACAATTCTGGATGTCATGCTTCTTTTGAATCGTTGGAAAATATTTCTACTGGTATAACTCTTTCATCATTTATAATTTTAAGACCAGGAATTACCATAACAATAAATCCTCGACAGATTGATGAATATCTATGTGTTGACTGAAGTAATGCACCAAAGAATTCTAAACCACAAAGAATGAATAATACAATGTGGCATTCATTGTTACAGTACTGCGTTTCTATTGATTAAAACAACCAATAAGCCAGAAATATTATTGTAGCTTGGCGCGCCATAAGCTTGAGCTTTAAAGTTTTAAACAATCTTCTCACGTACGAAAAACAGCAAGATCAGAACAATGGCAATACCAATGAAAAGAATCTATTTAGATATAAAACAAATTATTAATCAATGTCTTTATATTGGTACAAATATATTCTTGTTGTGAAATATGAAATTCTAATTTCACTCTGGCTTCAGTTTCAGTAGGCTACTAATGACCAATAGCCGTCAGCATTTACATTGTCTGATATTCTGTATAGTTAAATTTATATACGTATCCGTATTTTGTACTGTATAAGTTCACATTCCACCAGAGGTCATGGTAATGACGAATGAGCAGTAAAACGGTTTTATTGGTATGTTACAGGAAGTAGTTTGTTCAAATAACAATACTCAAATGAGGTATACGAAATCAATACTTGACCTTGTTGGATTCCGCTCACAAAGCACCGATAAAATGTTGTGTTTTGCTATAATATTTACCATTACATTACAGTATTTTATAGTGATGTGGTTTAGGCTTTTAGACAAATACGATGAGATGAAATGTTTTCACCATTAGTTTAGTTGATATTATGTATTTTCTAATTTCTAGGTAAACACACATGGTTTACATAAATACTTCTATCGGTGTTTTATTTATAAACATTACGTAATTCCAAATGTTACCGTATATTGATTAGTCTATGGCGATTTGAATAGTGCATACACGATGATATATCATCATCACCTGGTCATGGAGGTGTTTTATACCTCCGTGCTCTGGTTAATCAACGGTTTTACTGTAAACTATTTATTGTTGCAATATCGTATTGGCAGCCGCATGTGGTACTGTATTACCATCTCACTTTATATCGTCATTAATTATTGATTATCTTCCAGATGATAATTATATCTTCACTTTCATAATTAACTACTACTATCGTCAGTCTGGGCGTAATCAGTAGGCCACTGTATGTTATAATAATCAACAGTACTACAAATTTATTTTTAATTTTTAACACAGTGCACACGCGTTACATGTAATTTTATTAATTAGTCTTGTTTACTCCAGTACAGTTTTAATGGTCACAATTAATAACAAATAACAACATAAGAGTATCAATACCAACTTTTATCAAACGAAATATTTATTTGTCAAAAAAAAACGTATGGGATGCCAAAGTCACAGAAAAATGTACAGTTTACATCTAAAAAATGTCCAAGGTGAACTAAACTATCGATTATTCATTTAGTGAATCAAAATCAACTTTACTACCGTTTACAGTATATCTAATAAAAATAAATCGTTACTGTACCTTATCTGTGTAATAAAATAATAATTTTACAATAAAGTAAAATCAATAACAGTAGGACATAGATGTTGTTATTAGCCTACACATTATGACTGCAATAACTGTCTTATACAAAAAACGAAAGTAGGCCTACAATAAATACGATTATATTTCTTACTCAACACACTAAAATAATAATAAACAGTTGTTTGATTATTATATTTTTGTTTCACTATATAAAATTGGAATGCTTATTAAATATTAGCAATGATTACAAATATCGTACATCTCATAAATACAAGTTGAATTTTAACCGTATAGGCCTAACCATGGTATAACTAAACCAATAATTCAAAATATTGAGTCTATTGCTTGGAATAAATGAAGGGATGTTTGGAATGGTCCAGGAAGAACCGTATTCTAGGTTGAACGACACCGTCAAAGTTGTCTGGGTACTTGACTAGTTACAGTATTTTAGGCCTTGTTAGTCTTCTTACCCAAATACCAGTCACTATCAAATTTAAATATTTACATTTAAAACAACCATCTGGAATAACATCCCGTATGTCTGATGTTATTATTCAAATATTACCTTATGGGTGTGTATTCTTAATTATACAAATTCATCTTTTCTAAAAATAACAGTATGAAAGTGTTCCATACAATATGTCTAACCCGATTTGCAAATACCGAATTGTTCGTTTCGTACTTAAAACTATAATCTATCATGACGTTATTACAAATATTCCGAAGCTCCGTGACTAGTAGGTTGTCCTGAGTTCCTGTAGGGGTCGTATTGTGGAGCACCTTGAGGATCGTCATTGCGTTCTCTTAACGTCGTCTGAAACATAGTTGGGCATAGCAGATATGCTACAAGATCGATAAAAAGCATTGTCAATGTACAACCAATACCAATCAGAAGAAGATAATAAGCTCCCTGTAAGTCTACCAAAGTAAGCGACCAAAGTCCTTCTCTTTCCCAGAAAGACACACCACTGCATTTACCCTCTCTGTACAACCATTTATTTTCGAGATCTTCAATGGTACCGTTTGATATTAACATCTTGATAGCATACGTGAGTTGATCCCTTACGGGTGAGCCACTTTTTGTAGCCATAGCAAAGGCGAACTTTTCCAATGTATGTTCACCAATATGAACATCACATGGCTTATTTCTTGTGAAAAACTTCAGTACATTGTTGTCTTCGACAAGGCTGTAATCACCATCTAACTGACGAACACGTTCAATACCATCTTGGATGTTTCGAACGATGGGACTAGGTTGGGTGGTTGCTACCATGTTGAAGAGTGCTCTGTTCGAAGATGCACCTGATGCCTTCAAGAAAGAATATACAGGCGCATCTTGCACAAGACCTACATCAATCTCCACTTTCTGGTTAAGTTCATGAACGCTTCGGATGTGTGAAAACTGTTTGTTGAATACTAAAAACGATGAAAGATGCATGCCGTAGAGAAAGACCGTTATCAATGCTAACATCCACCAGAATGCTGCCAAAACGCGTCCGGCATGTGATCTTGGCGAGGCGTCATAACTCTGCAGGAATACTGTGCTGACTGCGAACCAGATTGAGTTACGAATGTTGAAGTTATCTGCGTTGATTTCATATGATTTACCATCTTGCTCAATAACCGTTCTCCACTCATTCGGATTGTAATGATTGTAGAGGAAAAGTAGACCAGCAACAAAGAACATAGAAAAGAGAGTGATGAACCAAACTTCAACGCCAAGCGGGTACATAACATTGAAGGAGTAGTCATGAATATTATTAGGATGTTTTACTAGAAGGTGAATCTTTCCTTTCAAATATGTTTGTGTGAAGTCAATATCAGCTTCTCTTTCGCTAGTTTTAACTAGTGGTCCGGCAGCCGCATCTGCTTCCTAACATGAAGAAAAAACATTCAAAATATAATTATAATAAAACAAAGCACTTTGAATTTATAATACATGGTCATGTGAAGGATACTATAAGGAGAATTGACAGAGAACTTACACCTTCCAAAACTTCTTTCATCATTCCATTCCATTCCCCAGTTACAATGTCTTTTGTTCCGTAGTTTCTTTCAGCGTCGCCAAACACCTGTAGACGGTAGTCTATATCAATATTTAGAGAACGCTGCAGTACATCTTGGATGTATAACATGAGATCAGGGAGGAAGCCCTCATATCGATCGTTCCCAGTGAACTGTGTTACAAACGATTGCTGCTCGAAATTTTTCCTCTCTTCGTCAGTCATGTATTCTTCCTTATTTTTAGTCATTACGTACGGAGCAACCTACATAAAACAAGTATGATACAATTATCATATAAGTGAATATATTAGATATTTAAATACATTTATGTATACTTATTTACTGTCCTCTCTCTTGCCGGATAACAACGCATACAAATCGTTTTGACTTGAACATTTTCACAGCATCGGTAACGTTCTGTCTATTTCTATCAACATTTTTGTGACAAAAAATGTGATGTGCCCCATAATGGACATGATGATGTCATATCACTACAATATTTGGGCATATCACTACCGTTTTTGAACACATCACACTTTGTTGGTCAAACTAGTGTAGACAAAGCTTTAGTTTGTTCACAAAGTGCTGTTACCCTAGGCCTACTCTGTATTTCAATGAAATGGAAAGAAAATTATCACTGAACGTTTCCTCACCTCAACCATTGAAATAACAAGGTGATCGTCTTCCGCTTGGAAATAGGGATACATCCTAAGTCGCTGGTTAGAAAACCTGTCAGTTTGTCGTTTAACGCGATTGTATGGATCGTACTCGGGATTTTGAAGCCACTCACCTCGCTGGAATAAAAAAATATGTAATTGTATGAAGAATATCCACAATTACTATTGTCTTGATGCAATCCTATGTTAACTACTGTGTATAAATCTTAAAAAATTCCATATAATGCATAATTACCCAAAAATGGAGAGTATCTCCTACGCCACTGGTGATGGATATCCTATAGTTCTTTCTACTTCCCTGCTCGTCGAATGCTACACGACCAGACATTCCTTTAAAATCAACCTGAAAAAAAAATAATGTAATCGCGTAAGTTTTCTATATTAATTGTGTCCAGATATTAAGTACGGTGCTAATATCCAATCGGACGATCTTGAAATCCGCCATAAATTAAAAAGCATAAGAGCACTCATCCGTTTCCAAAAAAAAAAAATAAATAAATAAATAAAACTTGGAATCAGATGCTGATTTTAGGCGATTTTTTCCGACGCAAAGTGAGGGGTCTTCCCCTAAACAAATTGGGAGACCTGTCTCCCCCATCATTCAAATTAACTGCGCAGTACTAGGTAGTATAGTTGTATACAGACCATCGTACATACCTGGCTAAAGTAATCCAGCAGAACTGAACTATCCTCCGCTGAATCACACCGTTTCATGTCCACACGTATGTTATTGTTTTCGTCTACAAATGGACTGCCATTATCGAATCCTCCATTGTCTAGTCTGCATAAAAAATCACGATATTAAAATGTATAGGACAATTAGGCATACTGAAGACAATAGATAAGCAAAACGTTGAAGAAATTAGCCAGAGAATTAAAATATGGATAACCGACTAAAATGAATGGTTTGTATAACAGTTTGAATAGGGTGTATGAACGTACCCGAACATCCTCAACGCATGACCCGTGGCAAGAGCGGAGTCAAAAGCCAATCGCTGACGGAATTCATATTTTGTACGTTGTTTGGTGGTGGTTGTTGAAAGACTACCGTCCGTCTCATTCATACTGAACCTTGTGATAAATGCATCTGTGTACCGGAGTTCTTCAATAAATCCACGCTCCAAAAACAAGTCCTATTTCACAAAAGTTAAGAAAGGTTTAATCACTTATCCGATTCTATTTTGAGTACTAAGCATGATAGTCCTTTATCTTTAAAATTGGCATTTCATACATAACTGGAAACGATGTATAAGCTAATGTTGCTAAATACAGTAACATGCCAATGTATAACAATCCAAATAACCCATTATGTTAAATAAGTGTTCATTGCTAACATCAACCTCTCTTGATTAATATGAATACATGTAATATGTTGATATAAAGTTCCACGTATGTTTAAAAAAAGAAACTGTTGAGTTTTCATAACTAAAATATACGTGGTGTACCGCAAATTTTATATCAACATACTGATTTCGCCGTGTAAACCTACAAACAATATAATACATGACATTTACTCGTACGATATTTCACAGTACTACATAGGACGAACAGAAAATAGCTCCATTAGTATTTTGTCATTTACATTTTATTATGAAATATATACTATATACGGTACTTACAATATTTGCAAGAATCCAATGAAATCCTTTAGTGACAATTCCATATTCGATGCCCTGTGAACAAATACAATAGAACTGTTAATATAATATTTACCGTAAAGAAAGTCAGGAGTGGTGGAATAGTTATGTTAGTTATGAGCAATTTCAATTTTCTTCGACAATAAAAGAATATTTTTGTATTGTGTATTTTTATTTTATGTCTGGCTGCGACAATTACTAACAATACTTTACTATATAATATTGTTCGCGGAGCGCGGTGTCAAGGGCCGTGGAGCTGATCTTGTCGCAGCCACAGATAAACCATTTTTCTCCGGAGCCCACCATCCTGTTGTTACTGTAGATTGCCTTGGTTGAATTAAGATAAGGACGTAAAAATAGAACGTAAATTGCCTTGATTGTATTATGGAGGTGTATACCTCCATGATTGTATCAAGTTATTCATTAGATGACATATTATTTACCTTTTCGATTACTTTCAAGGCGACTTCTTCTGTAAATGTGTATAGAATAATGTTGTTTACGTCTTGTAGGCTATCAAGCTTGATGGCATCCGCAGTCTCCTTGAAGTCTTCAGAAAGTGGCAGTAGACGAATGTTCCAGCCATAGTCTCTTGCTCCTGCTAGCAATGGCGACAAATTTTCGACAACTAAAAGAACATAATAATGGTTACAGTATATTATTATTAACAAATCCTGTGTAGTGATGTGTTACTCCATGACTTAAATATTTTCGACAAATAAATAACATAAGTGATGTGTTATTACTCCATGATAACATCATAGAGACAAATTATCTCTATGGTCACACTGACACATCCCCCTTTAGTTATTTTCTACAGAGTAAAACCACGTAGACCATAAAATAATGTTATACCTTAAGGAGATAAAGTTTATGAATTGTAAACCACTAAAACAAATTACGTGTCAAAACAGTTTCGTCAAGCTGGCTTGACACATTAATTATTTTACTGGTTTATAAAAATGAACTCAGTCTCATTACTAAATCGAAACCAGATGAAAATTCTTCTTGAATACAATTCAAGGAATTTAAGTAAAATTATATTGAATATACTAATGTATAGGCCTACTTACTTTTACCGTTGTCGTAGAGTATTATAAAATCTACCCATTTAAAATATTGCAGCATGTCTACAAGCAAAGCATTGACATCTTCTGGTGATGGGTACATCTTTATAGCTTCCGATCCCAAACTACCTGGATCAAGGTTAATAATGGGCCCAGTTGCGTAAGTGATAGTGTTTGACAAGTCATCGCAATCTTCGCAGACATCTTCCGGAAGGACCAGTGAAGTTATTCCTCGGCCTACGACTGATCCAGAACAAACTGAAAAGAAAACAAATGAAACGGCATATTACGATTTGAAATTTGTGGGAATTAACGTGATATAGTGGTATACTATATCAATCAGTGTATATTATATATATTTACCCACATCCAACTTAGTCCAGATTTAGGATTAATGCACAACGGTGATGTTTAGGCTAAAGTTTGGTTAGTTGTAGGTGAAAGGCGAATACAGATCACTAGTTACAGCATTATATTTTATTCAGGTTTACTCGAAACATTATACAACTATTACTGTAGGCCTACTGCTTAGTACTGTTCTTTTATTGTCTGACAGTGATTTATTTTAAATATAACAATCTCAATTGGTCCTCCTATAACGAGGATTTAAGAGATATCTTACCGTAAACAAGAGACTGCCAATAAGAGCCGTATGTTTGTCTTTGCAGATCTAATCTGATAGTATCACGGCCTAGAAAAAATTCATCGTCTTTAACATGCTCCAGAGCATCACGCAGAATTTGATCGTACTCTCCATCCGGGCTACCTGTTCGTTCCCCAAGAATAGCAGCTACAACAATCAAAAACAACAAAATAAAATGTTATAAGAATATCACACATGTATAGGCCATGTTATAATTGAACTGTTTAAATAATAATAATAATTTTTATTTAATTCAATTTATGATATCAATACTTATTGAGAAGCAAACAAATATTTCTCTAGACCGGCTCGATCATCCAACTTACCCCCGGTGGATATACAGTAATGTCAAAGATTCCCTTTAAAACGTGTAATAATGTACGATATCATTATTATATTATAGAAAACTCATACCAGAATATTTATCGTTTTATTTTTATGGTAAAAATATTCTCTATAATATTCAAAATTCGTTATCGATATAATTATATAACATTTGTTTTTTTAGATTATTATCATTATTAATTCTAGGCCTAATTTTGTTTTAATAATATTGAAATACAAAGGTGTTTAGCCTATTATTTTTTATTATAATCTGTATAGGCGTATATGGGTTGAATATTGGTTTACCTATATTAAATATATTACGAAATTAGACATGGAAAGCAGAGCAATGTCTGGAGTAAAATGTTATTCTTCCCTGCCCGCGATACGCTGTGTAATTAGTGGACCAGTAGTCATACTTCTTTCGTCATTTGATTGCTGATATTAAAATATTCTACACAAAACAATGGAAATGGTATTGTGTTTTTGCGTAAACGCCCTTATTAATCATCATGCCTGCAAATTAACATATTTTTTTAAATGGCAGTGTACAACAATAAACGAGCTGCATATAAGACGAAATCACTTACAACACAGTAGCCTACTGAACACATCCTTTGTTAAAACACAATAAAAAACCAAACATGCGTTTACAATAGGAAATTTCAGTAGCAGGTATTTGAATAGATAGTCGTCGTTTGAAAATCGATATTTCTTATAGCTGAATATAACAGTATAGTTAGGGAATTTTAGGTCAAAAAAATGCCAATCTGTGAAATAATTATTAACAAAGGTTTTTCAGTGGATTCATGTTCTAATGCATCCCAAGTCATCCCAAAAAATTCCTCCATGAATTTTGACCTGGGGAAAGGGGGTCATTTTGAGGTCAAAGGTCATTTGGTGTCAAATTAGAGATACGCCTGTTATTGTTTTAATAACGTTGTGAATTTTGAATGTACCTCATTTTATTTAGTATCAAATGATAGCTTACTAAATTATCTTTATTTTGATATATAGTTATGCAGGTATATATTGGGTTATAGTATGAATTTTGGTCAATTAATACTAATTTATAAGTATTTTTTCCAAAAAAACAAAAAAAATTATATTTTTACACCAGAAAAAAAAAATTAAGGTAGCACTCAATGGTAACGAAACTTCTCTAAAAATATCTCTCCAATATAATGATCATGTGTAAAAAAATTTGAATCATTTGATAGTTGATTGTGGACATAGGTGTAGATTGAAGTTATTGAGACTAAAACTGATAAATATCATGTTTTTCATGTACTCTGTACTGTTTATCATGTAAACAAAATGGCCACTATTTTCATACAACATGCTATATTGTATTGAGTTAATTTTGGTGTCAAATTGTTCACAATGTATATGTTAATATTAGTTCTAATAGAAAATTTTTTGTAAAAATGACCGGAAACCCCATTTCCAGCAATTTTGACCTATGACCTCTTTTCGCCATATCTAAGTAACGGCAGGTCGGAGAGAATTAAAACTAGGAGCAAATTGTTCCCAATATGTATATTTATATTCAGTTTAACAGAAGATCTTGCTTGAAAATGACCGGAAGTGTGGTTATTGACCTTTGACCTCTTTTCGCCATATCTAAGTAACGGCAGGTCAGAGAGAATTAAAACTAAGAGCAAATTGTTCCCAAGATATATATTTATATTCAGTTTAACAGAAGATCTTGCCTGAAAATGACCGGAAGTGTGGTTATTGACCTTTGACATAAATTTATAGTTTATATATTCTAGTATTACTTCTATCACCCATTTTTTATGAAATTTTAACCTTTGACTTGTTTTTCTCATCTAAATAATGACATGGCATAGAGAGTTGGAACTAAGCGCAAATTGTTTATAATAATAACTATACAAGAAGTACATAGGAGCCTCTCAGGATGGATTTTAATTCAAAGAGGTGTTGGGGCGGGGTGGGGGAGGGGTTTGAGGGGGGCTTGTGGTGGTTGTTTGGTAACATATAATATTATATCTTAATTTAAAGAAATATTTACAGAAT
Source organism: Antedon bifida (assembly GCF_963402885.1). Taxonomy (NCBI): domain Eukaryota; kingdom Metazoa; phylum Echinodermata; class Crinoidea; order Comatulida; family Antedonidae; genus Antedon; species Antedon bifida. The sequence goes on along the minus strand of NC_136235.1, from coordinate 7,230,035 downwards.
GGTCAGAAGTTATTGGACAACATAATACAGTGTTAATATGTCTCAACAAAAGTTAAAATTTGAGCTGCAGACCACCTTAGAGATTTATTGAGTACTTTTTCCCACATAGACCGATGCAAGGGACCCACAGTTCGATCTACATGTTTCCGATTCAAGGCCAATTTATAGGCCATAGAGTACCCAAAAGGTTCATTTGGGCAAATCGATATGAGTTCCTTAAGAATCGTATGTAATAGCTTTTTCCCATATGGTCGAATCCATATTATAAGACAAACAGTTTCATCCAGATATCCATGTATCTCCAATAAAGGGCATGTATGGCCATAGAGAATCCAGAGGTTACTCCTGGTTCATTTTGGGAAATCCATATGGGTTCCTTAAGGATCAGGGTTGCACAGATAGGCTGGAATCCACAGTTTTACCCGATATATTTCTAATACAGGGCCTTATGTAGCGCACCACATAGAGATCCCAAAAGGGTCCTTAGAGGGTTCATTCGGGCAAATCCATATGGGTTAGGTTTTTTTTTTTAAGTTTATCCTGTTATGAGACAGACTATATGGGAAATGTTTGACCCATGTCCATTACAGAGCCGGTATGGCCCATGAATATAGCATGTGAGATTAGGAGGAGACAAAATTAACTTTTGGGATAAGGGTACTTTATTATAAAATAACAAAATATGTGAGGTCAGAAGACATAATTAACTTTTTCGGATAGGGATACATTATGGGTGTGTGTTTGTTTTGTGTGTGTAATCGCGTTTTGTTTCGAACCTTAGTTAATATATGGCTCCTCCCACTCAGACTTGCCTTTTGGACTTTGCCACCTTCTTTTAATTTCTATTATTTATTACACAGAATTGAAATTTTGACATTCTTTTATTGATTCTCTGATGAAAGTTATGATTTGTATGTTACATTTTATTTTTTTAAACCTTATTATTACGTTTCATTGTTGTTCTTTATTATGTTTCTATTCTGCAATTGAAGGAAATAAATGTTTATTTTGAATTTGAATTTATTATGATAGGAGAATTCAAATATGTAATCGGGCTAAATGTTTTTCAGCATTAAATAAAGCTTTTTTTGAGGAAAATACCATAATAAACAATTTTTGGTAGAATAGGCCTACTTTATTAATATATATGAATATGCCCATAAGAAACATTAAGTCTCTTTGACCAATGGTCTTCAGAATACAGCTTCATGACCATCTAAGGTCATGATTTTCCACCATTTCTAATTCATTTTTTATAAAATACTTTATTACAAGTAATATAAATATGCATATAAGAAACATTTTGATGCCAAAAGTAAGTCTCTAGGACCAAGGATCGCCGAGATACATGTGTTATATGCCTTAAAAGGTCAAAGGTTATTTTCCACCATTTCTAATGAATTTTTGAAAAAATACTTCATTATAGAAAATATAAATATGTATATAAGGAACATTTTGGTGCCAAAACTAAGTCTCTAGGACCAAGGATCACTGAGATACACCTGTTATATGCTTAAAAGGTCAAAGGTCATTTTCCACCATTTCTAATGAATTTTTGAAAAAATACTTCATTATAGTAAATATAAATATGTATATAAGGAACATTTTGGTGCAAAAACTAAATCTCTAGGACCAATGGTTACCGAGATACAGTGTCATATGCCTTGTAAGGTCAAAGGTCAAATTTAACCACTTTCCCCATCCCCTGATGTCTGGAGGAATTTTTTGGTGTATATTGGTATGTGATAGAGTATGAATCTGCAAAAAAACCTTTGTTAATAATTTTTTCACAGAAAAATCAAGATATTCCCTAACTAGTAGAAGGTCTATGTATTTAAATATTCAAGTACATGTAGTACACTTAAATGTAATGTTCATATTAGTGTGTGGAATATTTGTAATATGATAGGCCTACATAGGCCTAAAAAACATAGTAATTGTGCTCAGATTGCAGAATACCGACAGTATTCTCTCTATACTCTACGAAATATTCCACTTTTTTTTTTATACGGGACAAGAAATTTAAAACGAAAGAGACAAAGCTTCATTCAACCGTTGAATCATCTGCCTGACTGACTAAGTGAAAACAATATTCACAGTAAAGAAACCTAGGCCTACTGAGTAAATGGAGGGATACTGAAGGCATTGATTGCTGTTTCATTACATTTACACAACGTTAACTTCCTCCTGCAGACTGTATTTTGAGAATAAGGTCATTGTCATTTACCAATTCTAAATCAACCTCCTCAACGTCCAATCACCATAATTACAATTTGATTAATTACAATCATTCAAGTACTTTTCACTTGTGAATATGGGACGCAAAACTAAAATTTATTCCGAAATAATTTATATGTTTAACTTTAACCAGGTTTAACATTATATCTAAAATGACAGCTTGACGCTCCATATGCGAGATGGCCGCAAAAACATGAACATTAAATTTTAAATTTCAAGTGGGCTGTTGGTTACTAAACATCGTACGATCGATGAAAGAATTTGTTTTTTCACATTTTTAAATCTCAAGGGCTATATGATATATAACGCTAGTGCACCTGTGAATGATTTTATTTGAAAAGGTATTGTTCGAAGGCTGGGCCTCTGTTCCGACCCTTTGAATTCAAATCGGTTGATTTACGATCCACAATGGTGGTGGGGCTTTTTCTTTGCAATAATATTAAGAGCCACAGAGGTATATTTTTGTGTTCGAAACATGCCTGAGGATTACGAAATAATTGCTTTTATTTATCTTGAGCTAGAATTTCGAGAGACGACGGGGCTTGTATATTGTTTACGAGGTTTTTTATTTGCTGCAGTTATATATGTCTTTGTTATTCAGGTACACAGTTTCTAAAATGTGAGAACAAAGTTTACTTACAGGTACATTGACATGGCAGTTTCAGTCAAAGTGTTGAAGTGATATACTGGGAATTAATATTAATTTATAAACACTAATGAAGCAGTACTGATGTGAGGAAGTCTATAGGAATTTGTTTGCAAACAAACAAATTAGCAAAATGTAGCTACCACGTATGAAAGGCACCAGTCCGTCTGAAAGTGTTTGATTTATTACCTCAGAACTTGACCCATGACCCACGATGTGTCTCAAGTAAATTAGGACATAAGGGTATAAACCCAACAATAACAAATCTATATTTTCAGATTCACAACGGAACAAACAGAAATAATATTCATTAAAAAAAAAGATCACCACGGTTTTTGTAATTTGAATAGCTGAAAGAATTGACTTCCTTTGTGAATCAGGCAAACATTTCCTATTTGGCGTCAAAATGTCTAAATTTAAAATAATATAACTGACTTTAGAAAGCAGAAACGAGTTTGTACAATTGGTGATGAATCTCATTTTACACGGGGTTAATCACAATATTGTCAATGAAGAATTTCTATAGGTGGATTAGCCTCATCAACGACCAACAAAAGACATATTGTGCTGTGACAGTATTAGGAATTTATGACTCATAAACCCGATACATTTTCAATCACCTACTGTAATAGTTTGGAGGGCGCCCTTATATGTGATAATAACACATTATCAATTTAGATCTGAATAGATTAAAATATTCAAGTTTTAAGAATAAAACAATGTTTTTAGTTTTAGAGTTGGATAGTTAGATTTACTGAAATATCTGTCTTAAGTTAAAATATTTGAAAATAAACTCAATGCATGCACAAATGCTTCAAAGCCCCTTGTAGATATAATATATTATAATATCTCTATAGACTATGTAAAAACACACACACAATTATACGTTCAATTTTTAAATACAGTGAGATATTATTTTGAGGATCTATTCTCTTTATTATTTCTCATAATACCAAACTTCTTTTTTATGAAATTATATCGTGAACCGCAACCCTTACTTGTGTTTCTTATCAAATACCTTCTTGTTTAAATATGATTAATGTTGAACTATACTGACTGGCTGGCATTACTGTAGTTAAAAAATGTAATTTTATCTTCTGTATAAATGGGCATTAAGGCCACTCGATTAGTTTCATTAGCATAATTAAACTTAAAGGTAGTGTATTTAATACACACAGACGTTTCCCTGCATAAATTATTTATTAACGAACGATGCATGAGTTTGTTTAAATCTTTTGTTTTCGTTTTTAAATATGTAGTGTTAATTGATTTGTTTTTAATTATGAGTTGTGAGAAATCTATTACGCCATCGACAAAGAATGTGTTTCCTTATAATACAGTACAGTATACTCTTTCAACATGCCTTCTACACCTTAATGATACTTTCATTAAAATGTATATACGTAGTGAATTACAGGCTAATAAATTAGAAATATAAGTACGGCGCCTAACGAAATGTGACGCTTTCCATCCACAAAAAAAAAGGAAAGTAAAAGTCGCGCGTCCTCCGGAATCCCCATGCCCCGGATCGACATTTAACGTCTAACGTACGGTATGATTACATTTGTTTGGTAAACATTTCAAATATACGCAAACAAAATTAGTAATTATATTACTTATTTTATGAGCAAAAAAAAATTAATTGTTACAGAATAATGTTAGTGTAAAGCTATACACACGCATGTCATTGTATAGTCAAAACTAACTAGTTAATTATAGGCATAGACATATTATTCCGTAGGCGACTGGTATTATTAAATGTATGTTAGAAACCATCAATACAATGACAATGATAAAAACGTTAATTACATTTTTAAAAATTAATAATCTATTGGTACGTAAGAAAATAGAAAATGAAACTTACCCATTTTCAACTCAAGAGCTATAGCCACTTGTTGGACTCCGATGGAGAGAAGCAACACAAGCGCCACTTTCATCGCCATGATATTTCAGTTATATTGTAGCTCTAAATTTCGATATATTTATTGGTAGTGCCGCGGAAATAGGTGGAATACAAGATGGCGTTCGACGCCAAACTGTTTTCTGTACTATATTGAAAGTAGAAATCGCTTGAATAGAGATGATTGTTATTCTGTTCTTGTGATCCGGGTCTACGACTAAGCCATCAATTCTACCCCAGAGGTCACAAAGAAAAGGAACAATAGCGAGTTGGCTTTTGAAATGGAAAAGAATGATCGGCCTATGTCCTTCAATATGCAGAATTGTTGTTCAACCTTATAAGGGTCTATTGATTGTTTGAAAATGGTATTAATGATGAATTCCTGTGATGACGCTTAATCTGACAAAAACAGGTCAGAGCTTACCAGCTAAGGCTCCACCCACTAATGAGGTGATGCTTTTTCCTCGATATGCGCAGACGACAATTATTGAGTTGTTGATAGTTTTTTAACATAAATATACAGATATTATATGCCTAAAATAAACAATAATATCTATAATACACATATGGTAAGCCTTATATGGATAATTTAGCAGTAATTAACATATTTATTCTACTACGTTAAAAAATATCTTTAAAAATGTAGTTACAGAAAAGCTATCAAGATACATTTTTAAAAAGGGGGCGCTACACATATTATTTCTTCTGGTCTAATTATGGAACGTGTAATATACGAACCGGTATTAATGTCAAATCACACCGATTTAAGGATACACATGTTTACATACAAAAATGAAATAGGAAAAAATTGAAGTCTAGACTTTCGAAATTAAGCCTAACTAGGTGCATGCATCAACCTGTTAGGTCTAGTATACTTATTTTCTTTAGTTAACAATGTTTCTATGTCGAATCAAAGATCAATCAATTAATAAAATTATCACTATAAACAAAAATGTATTACAGGTATTTTATTTACATTGTTTGACGTTAATGTTAGTACTAAAAAGACTATGTGGGATGTGATCTAGTATCTTGTACGTGTTGTTAAGTTATTATTAACAGGCCAGGATATTTATTGACTGAAAAGGTGTTCTTTTTTTCTTTTAGTTTTTTAAAATTTAATTTTAAGATAAATAACCCACATGCTATAAATAAGCATAGGTTCGTTAAAAAATAAATAATGTTTATCATCTTAGACCAAGCAGAGTTAAAAATAATATATCTTATATAAAATTCCTTTTAAGACAGAATCGTCAAAAACAGTGAACAATAATTACAATCGATTCTTCTGACAATAAAATAGTCACAATTAAGTTTAAGTTACAATAACTAAACAACACATAACTTGAAAACTTCGGTAGACCATCGATAATAAATATAGTATTCTCCATTCCACTGTAGGTCAGTTCAACGCCGTTATAAATCATCAAACAACGTCTGTTTTACTAAGTCTAACGATACTTTTAGTTAGTTTACTAGCAGTACAAACATAGAGGGCCTACTTTAAATATTCTTACTTAACTGTTTTCATTGGTACAAAGCATTGTATATTATAAAAGCAAATAAAACCATTTAAATTACATTCTATATAAACACGTCAATATAAATAAGAGTGTTTATCAAGAAATACATATTTTGTGGATACCAAGGCAATCTAACAACAGAACGCTGAGCTCGCCTTGCCAAGATAGAAATTCGTAACGGTCCTAAATACCAACCGAATCGAAAATCATGATCGTGTCGCAGCCACAGGTAAACTATTTGATTTCCGAAGCTCAGCATTCTGATGTTTGATTGCCATGTGGATACTAATACTGATCATGTTCAATTTATTATAACCATTCTTTTAGTTTTGTTGGTGTTGCTTCTGTTTGCTCGTACACATTTGTCTCGTTACTACGCCCATTTCCTATGGAGTGACCTCTGCCATTAGATGGCTGTCTTTCTCTTGATGGAATTATGGAAAAATGGCGTGGATAATGAAGCAACATATAACACATTAGTTCCAAGAAGAAAAACAGAAGAGAAAAAGCTACGCCAATAAACAAAATATAATAAATACCTTTCAGATCTACAATAGTTAATGAGTACAATCCCTGATTGTTCCAGATAATAAATTTGTCATCACACTCACTTTTGGGTTGAAGCCACTTTGCCTTTAATTCTTCTAATACATTCCTTTCTCTTAATAATCTTATTGCGTATGATAGCTGATCTCGAAGTGGCGATCCTGACTGTACAGCTAATCCATATCTTGATGTACCGATAGCCTGTGGTATAAGATAGACATTGCATGGTTCCTCTGTAATTTCGTTCAACATTAAAGCCGTGTCAGCTATAAATGCATACTTTCCATTGCTTTCACGAACCCTTTCGACACCACTTCCAACATCACTGACGTAGGGATGCTCTACACTTGTGAACATGTACTCAAACATAGAATGGAGATCTCCGGTTTGAGAATTTTCCAGCATTGCATACGTAGATCCGTCCTCTACACAGCCATAAACAATATCTGTCTGTCTAAGAAGGTCTCGTGCTGTCTGATAAAACGCTTGCTGTTTATTAACGCGCATGTAGTCTGAAAGATTTGCAAAATACGATGTTAACATTATGAGCGAGAACAACCACCATACTGCAGCTCCAATGCGACCGGCGTGCGAACGGGGAGATACGTCATAACTTTGGAGAAATGCACTTGATGTTAAAAACCATACACAGTTCTTAAAATTAAAATTATCCTCGTTTATTGGATGAACTTGTTCTTTTCTAGCTGCGTTACTCCACTCTAATGGGCTAATTCGGTTGATGATCCACAGTAAAGAAGCTACAAGAAATAATGCTACTAGGTTGGCACACCATACTTCAGTGCCAAGTGGGAAGACAAAACTAAAGTCTCGAGTATTGTATACGTAACTAGGATGCTTTACTAGTATTTGAACTGGACTTTCGCCAAAAGGTATTGTAAAATCAATTACTTCTTCGCGTTTATCAGTAATTATTAACGGGCCAGCAGCAACGTCAATTTCCTGCACAAAAATACAAATGAGCAATATTACCTATCAAAACAATAATAACAGAAATTGATATAGTGCCATACCAAGGCAAACATTTCTTAACGGCGCTATGTAAAAATAAAGCTAGGTCAATACAAATTCTGGAAAAGGTGTGTGTTTAAGTTGGCTTTAAAGGAAAGTAGATTTGGTGAATTGCAAACATAAAATGGTAACGAGTACCAAGAGGGGCTTGAAAGGAAAAGGCACGTTGTCCATATGTTTTGTTTTTTTTTGCTGAAGAGATGGAACTGTTATTAAAGGTTGAACAAAGCTGAGGTAGAGAGACGTACTGTAGTGTGCTAGGAGATTACATAGATACATTGGATTGTGAAAATGAAGTGACTAAATAGTCAGCAAAAGCTATAATATACACAGCGTTGCTTAATTGGGAGCCAATGAAGATTCTTAAGGATGGGAGTGGTACCGGTAATATGATGACGTGTGAAGGAAAATGAAAACAATAATACTACTAGTACTACGCTTAAAGAGTAATACTAACCCCGTTGACTACTACGCTAGCCCACTCATTACTGTCCTCGTCACCATAACCGCCATTGTATACATTAAGTTCATAGTCAAATTCAATGCCCTCAGTTTGTAATACATTACGCATTTCTGCCATGAGATCTGGAATATATCCTTCAAACCGTGCATTACCTTCCAGCAATTCGCTGTTTTCGTCAAGTTCAATTTCCATCATAAATGGTGAAATCTAAGAAAAACCAAGAAACTAGAATTCTAGCAATTTCAAGAAATATAACGCAAACCTTCATCCACATACAACGCGAAAGAAAAACAACCGTTTGTTGAACTTGTAAACATCCTACATACAGGCCCAAATACATGTTACCAAGGCAATCTTACAACAGGACACTGAGCCTTGCCAAAATAGGAATTCGTAACAGCCTTTTGATCTTATGTCTGGCTGCGACAAATACCAATAGTACTGTACCAAGTAAATATTCTACGCGGTGCGCAGTTTCTGAGGCGTGGAACCGATCGCGTCGCAGCCACATATAAACCTTTGATATCCGTTAGCTGTTAGATTGCTTGGCTTTGAAGAACTTCCTACATACGGCTCAAATAAGTTACCAACTAGTCCAGATGTTTAGTCGGAATGGGACGACCGATAATTAGTGCAATTTTACAATAATGACTTACCATGACGCTACCGATGGAGACCTGGTCTCCAGCTGTCCACATAGAGTTAACGTTTAGGTGGACTACGTCAGCATCCAATTCATCGTTATACAATTTCTCCCATTGATGACGATTTTGAATCCATTCCCCACGCTATAAATGTAAAGATTAACAATAACACATGAATGTAAATTATCATATCATCATGTCATTATTTCTAACGAATGTAAAAAATAAGTTATAAGCCCCAGATTACAGCCCTAACGCAAGTGATCTGAACAAGCAAAATATCATCTACTGACGATAAAATCGCAAGACAGTTTTATCCTCAAAACAGGCTGTAAAGAGCATATGCGCCCTCATTCTTTTAAACTTCTGCAAAATAATACTAAGGTTAAAGTTGAGCACTTTTTAATCTTAAGCCTGTCCGGTCTCTTCAACTCTGAATCCGTCAATGTTTAGGGTAAACATTCAGGTTTTTGTATCAGACTTAACCAGAAAATAACAATGCACCTTACCTGGAAATCCATGCTACCTCCTTTGCCGCTGAAAATTGATATCGAATAATTTATACGCTTTCCCATCTCGTTGAAAGCAACATTTCCCGTAAGGCCTTGCAGTTGCAACTATATATTAAAAGCATCATCCAAGTTAAGTTATGAATTTATTCAAATATTTTACACTACATTTATTTTATTTACATAATGTCTTAATAAACTTATCTAATGTCATAGGTCATGGATGTATACAAGTTGCAAAATAGGGAATGAATGTTTTTTTTTAAATATAATAGTATGAACAATTATTTATGTTTATGCTTACGTCTTTCATAAGGTGATCTGCGAGTGGATTTCTAGGCATTTCCCAGCCTTCTTCATCTTCAGCACATTTTGGCATTATGGTATCGCCAGTTATTGACGAATAAGGAAAACCTTTCATTTCATTACTGGGAAATAGTAAACCAATAAATATAAATAAAAATGGAGTGAAGTTATTGGCTATAATATAAATTAAACTGCACCGCATGCAATTATTGGAAACCAGAATTGCAGAAACCATAAAAAACGTCACAATATACGTAGAATGAATGACGTAGTTGGCGAAATTAAAAATGGTGTTCATTATGTTCCAAAATGTATGTAAATTACAAGTTAGAAACAAGAAATACACTTTAAACTATTCTTTTGGTTTGAAAGCAGTACCACGCTACAAAGAACAAACCGCTGGTAAGTTTTTATTTGGTCACGTTTTGGTGATCAATCTCGAGTCGCCAACTGACAACGAATTCGTTAAATATTTATGTTATAATGTTTTTTCTACATTACCTGTAACTCTCTACAGCTTTTGAAAGAGCAAACATTGTATCAAATACAAGCTTTTGTCGGAACTTCCATTCTCCATGAAACTCTAAATTGTACGTTGAATAAGCCACACTCGTATCAGCAGTCATTTTAAAATTAGTTACGTAGGCGTCTATTTCCAGAAGACTATCAATATGTGTGCTATTGTAATAAACGTCTGGATTTCCAATGATCCAATGATAATCAGTTTCCATCAGTCCATAGTCAATTGCCTAAAAGTAAGACACAAATTAGAATAGCCTAGAAATAAGAAAAACCTAATAGTGAAATGTCTAAGTTTCCTAGTTCTGAGCGGTTTAGAGTGAGCAATGCGCACTTCGTGGCAATGGTTACACTCATCGGGAATTTGCGGGATGAGTACGGGGTATACATATAATTTGATATGGAGAATTGAAAACATTTTATTACCAGTCGTTCATCAACGAATAATGTTGAGATTCTTATTTTAAATTTAGAGTAACACTTACGCTCATTAATGTGTTTATCAGTACTTCTTCTGTGCCGCAGTAAATCAGAATATTTCTAAAGTGTCCCTCAAGAACCATCTCCTCCCACGATTCCGTATCGACATCAACAAATTGTAAGTTCCAGTTATGTTCAGATGCCTTATTTTGAAACGGTTGCAGATTCCTATATACTAAATAAAGAGTTAATTATGTACAGTACATGATTAGTTACTACAGCAACATTTCTTCCTACGGTGGTTAAACAAACAGAAAATAGCCACATAGCCGCACTCATTGTGTGATAATTCTATATATTTATATTTGTTTATGTCTTATATTTATCTGATTTTTCGTAGTAATATTTGCCAATCTTTAAGAAGAATTTATATTATTATTAATAATATGATAATGGACAAATAAATCTTATTTCAGTTTTCAGTAAATGCTATAGTACACAATAGTATGCGATATACTGGACAGATAATGACATAATGTCATTAACGAGAATTGTTGGTGTACATATTGGCCGTAGGCCTTTACCCAAGAGGTTACTGAACGATCAGGATATTATTTCTGCTCTTTGTTGGACATGTCACCCAAGTCAGCCACGTCTGTGACTAGGCTACAACTTACCCATATGAGTGTCAAAAAGTATCAAAAGCTCTTTCCATTTGTAGTGAGAGATAACATCAAAGAACAGCTCATTCATGTCTTCAGGAGAAGGATGCATGTTGAATACGTGTGATCCAAGACTACCATGATCCATACTGAAGATTGGAGTTGATCCCTCAACCAATGTAGCTGCGATGTCAAAACAATGTGTACATAGGTCTTCACTTACAAGGAGCGCTGATGCTCTATGGGTTTTTATCCATTGACAAACTATAAGAAAATATTGATTGAATTGAATTGAACAGCTGTATGGAAATAAAAGTGGGATGAACCCACATAAGATAAAAAAAAAAACTATAAGAAAATAATATAGAATAAAACTGACTCATACATTGATGTTACAAACTGAAGGATCTTATAATGTCGGCAGTATTTTCAGAAAAGAATACATGTTTTCCAGTTAACTTTAAATTTTACAAGTAGTAATTAAGTAGCATGTATCCTATAATTTTGAATACATAACAAAAATTGTAAATTTACCAAAACTGGTTGCTTTCCAGTAATGTTCAAATTGAGCGGTTGCGGGGACCAATGTAAGTTGGTTTCCGTTAGCAGCAAGATCACGATTACTATGAGAGAGGGCGTTTGTCATGATAAAAAAGTATTCGTCATAGGTCGCCTCATCACCGAATATTTCACCTGTATATTAGAAATTAAAAATGTAAACAAATTCATTATTTGTATTATGTATACGTACATATAAAGTAATTTAAAGTAAGAAGCATTGGTCTGTAGATATTTGTCATGATAAAATAGTTTTCGTATTTGCTCGCCTTATCACCGAATATTTCACCTGTATATTATTAGAAATTAGTAATGTAAAAAAAACATTTCATTATTTGCATTATGTATACGTACATATAAAGTAAATTTAGCTAAGAAGCATTGGTCTGTAAAAGTTTGTAGACATCTGCAATTTCCAAATTATCTAACGTAAGCAATCACGACCAAACCACATTTTTATGTGCAGTTTTGGTGGTCTATTCAAGCATCTGCGGTTATTAAGTGCTCGCTTTATAATGGAAATATTTCGACATTGCACCTCCGTGATTAAGTTGTTGAAAGACTGAGTTCAATTTTTTACATGAATAATGTTCATTTTATTGTATGCAACACTGGGAAAACCACAAGAACAGTGAATGAACTTTGTAAGTCAACATGAACGTGGGATTGAATGTAGGAAAAATAAATACAAATAGGCCTAGGCCTAATACCAACAAATTATCAACAAAGATAGGATTGAATATGTATTTTTTTAGTCGCGTGGACGCGACTCTATAGTTCACTATGTCGGTCGGTCAGTCGGTCGGTCGGTCGGTCTGGTATCACTATGCGTTTTAGCACGCGACTTATGGCTGTTGGCCTTATTTTTTATTGTAGGCCTATTCTTTCTTTGCTTCTGATTGACATAATCATTCACATATAATGTGCCTAAATTTAAATTGCTAGGCCTACAGTCTGATTATATTAGGTCGGTCTATTAATTCACCCGTAATTAGTAGCATATAGACTTGGAGTTGTTACGATAGTAGATTTCATGCGGATGTACTGTTTCATCATTCATAACGATAATAATAGGCATATAGCCTATACTCTAACAATGATTAGATAGGCCTGCAGGACACCAGGACGAATTCCCTGTTGAGTACTACGACAGGATATGTCCCTTGTGTCAAACATTAATTCTGCTCATAGTCGGCTATTCTGTTCACATTAAGATTAATACTTGGTTCAGTAGATGTAGGTCGTGCACATATAAATTTCACATAGACCATAATGTTATCATTGCGCATGCGTAGATTTGGTCAAACTTCGCGTGCCTAAATGCAGTAAAGCTATAAACATTTTTTTTTGCAATCACAGCTTTGCGTGTAAAGGTTCATAGTTAACAATAACATAGAAAAGGAAGACAATTAATGATGTTGATACATTTTAGAACGTTGGATCATTATTGATGTCCGATTATACGCCCTTAGCCAATAACAACATGTCTTTTATCTAAAAAGAAGAAAAGACATCCATTGGCCGATACTACAGGATTCATGAAACCGTGGTACGCAAATGACTTGGGTAGAGCATGGGTAGAGGGTGCAGGGTAAGGCGTATGCCGTCATTGGTTCTTGCATAAACTACAGTAGGCCTTGGTCCATCGGTTGCCATCACAATAAACGTCTTGCAAATGAATTTATGTTTGTTTTGTTTTTCTCTATAGTTTCAGTATATTTTTAATTGTTCATAACCATGAGCCACAGTGTATTTTGCTATAGTGTAAATGCGTCGCAGTTGTATTCTCTCCTCATCAATTGGCAACGATCCTTATTGTCAGCATAATTATGTCGCTGCTGTGCCGTACTACAATTTTAACTGATTTAAGCTTCGTGTATAATGATAGTTTCCAGTATGCCAACTAGGAATAAAACTGTGATACTGCGTCTCATTGTATTAACGCTAACAAAATAATTCCCGATTCCCTAATCATAGCATTTATTACAGAAAACACGAAACACAATATTATTCATTTCGCTTCTTTGTATTCTTGAAATTCAATGATATACATTAAGTTTGGGATGTTCAGCGTAAGACTGAAATGTTCGAGGGCGATTGGTCAAATTACAATAATATAGGCCTATGCGTTAAGCGTACGTATACTTAGTTATAATGTTTAAAATCTACAACATATGCATAACAACCGAGTCAATGCATAGTAAATGCATAAATCCCAGGCCGCATGAGGTTTAAATGTAGGCACCATCGATCTTGAATACTACCGGGCAATCGTCAAGTTCAACAAGTAGTGCTATTTAATGTGCCAACAAGCCTTGAAACAAGTACGCAGCATCCTTATTTTGTTCTTAATTTTAGCGCAGGCCAACGAGTTGATATAACTCAATGTTGAAATTACGGGACCCATCTGAGGAGTGGTGGACACCTGTTTAAAGGCTAGACGGAAGGAATTTCAAGAAAACCCGGTCCAACTTAACATCTACATAGTAATGTAATCTAGTTCAACAATTACGGTGTGATACAACCATAGGGAGCGGTCTCTGATACGAATTATCAAAGGAAATTAAGACATTTATTATGATAACGTTTATGATCGTGGAATGCATGTAGAAATATAGCCGGATGCAAACCTGTTTATATCAAAAGTAGTTTCTCTACTGGGAAGGTTAAAGTTTACACTGTCCCAGTTACAATGACGTCACGTTGTGTCGTGCGTCCCCCATTAAGCTGGAACGTGTGGGTGGGGATTGACCTGGATAATTACTGTTCATGCGTGTTACCTTTCAAATCTCTCCAGTAGAAAGATAAATAAAACCACCAGTTAAACGTTAATACTTACAATAATTATGTTTTAGAATTTAGTTTCTGCGTTTAAGAATTTAATTTTTACATTTTTTGAATTCACATATTTTAAAGTTCTGAACTTCATTGGATACCTTTTTCTTCAAATTTATTAACTTATACCTAAACGATAGCAATGCGTTTTCTTTCATTTGATAGCAAAATAGTACACGTCAAGTCCGAAAACTTTCATACTCAGTCAGTCCATCGATACAGTGAAAAGTGGTGTTCGTCCTAGTGTCCAGCCCTTGAGTTGTATAAAGTACATGAGCATAATAATTAAGAAAGTCCTTCTCAAACATGGATTTATTTTTTTACAAATATACCGTAAAAAGGTTTTTTTAATCCCATGAGCTTCTTGTTAAGGATTCTTGGATGGGCTTTTCAAGATAGGCTTCTTTTCGTGGTTTACTATTACTATCTCCTATAACTAATTAACTAATTACATTATAAGCAAAATATACGAATATTAGTTAAAATATATAATATGCTAAATAACTAATTACTATAGTTAACTAATATATATAGGCTAAATATTCGAATGTTATTAGATTTATTAAAATATGTAATATGCTAAATTACTAGTTTACTAATTAGGCCTACTAGTTAACTAATTAGTTTGGAATGGTTCACTTACCAATCATCACGTTGATTCCTCTAGTAGGCCTAATTAATTTGCATAGGCTAGTAATACAAAAGACAAACAAGACATATCGAAACATGTTTGAAATTACACTTTAATGAATGAATTCTAGACGAAATATTTGAAGGTAACTCTCTAAAAGCCATCTTAATTGAGACGACGAAAAGTATTAGCCAATGAAAACGTCCATTATGGTGACGTTTTCTCTAAACATTGAATAATAATTGCGTATAAGTTGAACTTCAGTTTCCTAGTACTTCAAAACAATTGAACTGTATCAATATCGTACATGATAATCGGACTCATCAGGGAAGAGGGAGATTACACTCTTCACTGAATTCACCAACTTTTACATGTATTCTTCTAGTGATGAATATCGTCGTTTTACTTTAGGCAGTTCTCTAAAACGCTCTCAAAGGAGATTAAATAAATGCACAAAATACCTTTTAAACCCTTTTGGAATGTAGCAATTTGTTCGGTCGGCCTAAAGCAGAAGATTATATATATATTTCACAGACCACCCGTATACATCTAATTAGGTATCTTTGTTTTTGTCTCTATAAAAGAAGAATCTAATATATTTATTAGAAAACTCCCATGGATGCAAAGATTAAGACAATATCTATAACCTAAATCAAACAACAATTAGTTTGTAAAATTAGGATACAGCCTTTATATTATGGTGAAATTAGCTACAGTGGCTATGTACGTATACTGTTGCTTATAAACATATGTAGGGCCTATATCCCTAAGTCAGAAATTAGTGATAACAACATTATGAATAAAACATTGTTGCTGGTCATTAATAGATGGAACTTTACTTTAAATGGAAATGTACAATACTATCGTACTTTAAAGATATATTTATTTATGACATTTCTATAAAAGGTGCAAAGTGAACACAACATAGTTGTATGTATGTATGTAGTATTACGTGAATTGGTTTACATCTTCCTCTATACGGAGTAGGTTTGATAACAATCTATGCATGATTACTCTAAAATGTGCAAGTATATTATTGTTGGCATATTGGTGTAAAAAGGTCAGAGGTTAACGTGAACTCATCAGTTATGTCGTTGAAACTGACTATTAATTATCCACCAGTGACGTTGTCATCACTCTCGTTAATCTATACACAGAACACAAATCATAGCTCGTTTACACTTAGTAATATAAACAATACAACGAACTGATACAAGAAGTAGGTAAATTTCAAATGATTGGAAATGGAACAAGACTTTCTTTTTGCAATACTGGTTTTAACACCCCCTAAAAAACCCTGTATAAATAAGAAAAGGGGATGTGAGGTTATAGGGTTGTATAGTCTCTTGGCATTCTGGTCAACATTGCAAATTATAACTAGACATGAAACTCGTCACTTTGACGAGTTAGTTATCCGCACCACGACAAACGCCACGTGCACGTCATACGTTGGAATATTGCACACAGATAAAGATTATGACAAGAACTGAAGAATATGATATGCTGTTAGTGCTGAATTCTGTCAATTTTGTGTCATATAGTATATACATGCAAACAGTATAAGCTGTATACATATTACATACAGTGTAGAATAGGTGAAATTACGGGACCCGCCATTTATTCCAATTTTTAACATGGCGACGGTATCAAAATGAAACACTTAGATAGCAATTTCAGAAGGAAATTATCTCAGGAACAACATATTAACGTGTAGAAGAAATTTGAATACGTAAAATATAGATGCGCACCCTTTTAAATGTGATGAACTATTACGCAAAATATGAAAATACGACTTTTTTTATTCAACTGGCCATATGATGACGTCACAACATCCGATTGGCAAAATGTTTACATGAATTCGTATCTACAATCCAATAGCTTCCAGAAAACGTTTTAATCGTGATTATCACATTTTATTCTTACGAGCTATTACAGATTAAAATTTACTGTAAAGATGAAATTAATGACCCACGTAATTAAAATTTTTAGGCATGATGACGTCATAAAAATTAAAATATTTTTATCTCATGCTAAAGAAAGTTGATTGACCTACACAATATATAAATGTAGGAGAAAAAGGAATACAGATAAGCGTGATGCGCTCCATTGAATGTGATGAGCAATAACGAAAGAGACAAAAATCCTATATTTTACATTCGTGTGGCCATACGATGACGTCACAATGTTTTTTTAGCCTTATTGATGCATGATCCGATATCTACAACTCATCAACTTCTAGATTTTGTAATAAAAATAAACGGTTAACGGTTTACTTTAGAAACTATGACTGTTTAAAAAAAGACATAATTTTGACGATTTTTTAAGCTTTTTCATAAAAAACGCGCACGAATTGTCTAATTCAACGTGTTCGTATGGCGTTATTTAAACTGGAAAAGGTCTAAATTGTTTTCAAAATTACTAGGAAAGGCTTGAAAAATATAATTCAAGAGAAAAAAATATGTTTTTAACGCTACGTGCGCACCGCGCGCGTAAAAAATTGCGCGCCCGTGGGAATTTTTGACATGCTCAAAATGACAAGAAACGTGTAAAAAGTTCATTAGAAATTAATTTTGCGCATTTTGAAATTTTAAATGCGCGTGCGCGCGTAACTTCTTGTGAAACATGCCATTTTTAATCCGTAGAAAGTTTGCCCCTGATATGACTTAAATTTTGTCAAAGTGTCAATACTAAATGACTTTTGGTTTTTAATCTATGATCAATCATTGAAATTCATAAAATTGCGCGTAAGTCACGTTGCGCAACTATGACATCATTCAAAAATAGGAGGTGCACAACTTCACGTAAATGCCCATATGTTGTCAAAGTTATGAAATGTTATGTTTACACATTTTAGAGGAACACGACTCACAAAAAGGAAGGAAGGAAAGAAGAATAATACAGAAAAAAAATATTGATCTCATACAATAACAAGGAGTTATCCGCTTGGTATACCAAGCGGATAACTAATTAAAGGTAGGTCATCGGTACATTGTCTCATTATTTTGTATGCAGGATTCTTGTACGGTATCATGTCAAGCGATAACATACGGTGCAGTTTCGTGTCTGCATACGACAACGGACGCAACCATAGCATCTACCTCCAGATTAGAAATCAGACTTCTCTTCATCCACCGCGTATGACCAACTAGGCCTACATTCTATTTAACAATTACAATAAATGGTTGCTAACTCACAATATTACTACATATTTTATGAAGAAAAGTAGGCCTAGTCTAATTATCAGTAATGCGATTATAGTCCAGACTTTTTCACCTGTTCTACCGAATCAAATAACCACGTGGGTATGAGATGATAATGTGAAAGTTCCCACATATCTGTTTTTTTTTAAACACTACTTCTTTGAACGATAAAAAAATGTGGGAATCGTCTATGAGTTTAATAAAATAGAGTTTTGTGAAAAAGGAAGTTTTTTTTATTTGTAAAAAAAATAAAACCCCTGTAGAATTTTGGAATTTGAACCCTGGACTCACAGCATGTGTACCCTGACAGGTATTTACAGTCATACACCAATTCGAAGACGGACTGAGACAAGAAATAGAAACCACTAGAGCTTTGGTAAGCAGACGCGGATCGAGAAATCTCCAAAAAGGCGATAAGGAAGACAAAATGAGAAAATGATTAATATTACATAGTTATATAACTAGAGCTCTATCTGAATCTATGGGAAAAGTCAAGAGACCAAAAGACGACCCAAAACCACCACCATAACAATTATAAAAAATTATACGAAAAGAATAATGCACAATTTGACCAATAATCGCTCTGATTGGAGTTATATAACTTCAGATTTGATTTAATTAATTAAACGTATTAACGTTTATTACAAAATAACTGAACTGAAGAACTTTAATATTAAATATAATCATCTACAATCATTTACAATCTAAATTTCCGTTTTGATTTTTGATAATTCAATGAAGCACAGTTTAGTTCATCAAATGATGGCAGCCGGATAATTAAAACAACATCTAGCTAGTACGTGAATATATCCAATTTTCGGTCTTGGAATAATATCATTCCTTTGTGTGACACCACTTTCTAAGAAGTACGTTTCATCTTCCGCCGACCACGTCTTCATCTTCTATTTCCATGTTTCAAGACAGTTTCCCTGCCCCTTCCATACATTAACACCAGTTTATGCTCCTTTTCCGGACATATCTCGGCCTTATCACCAACGATATAATTAATATTTAGACAGATTTTACAAAA
Organism: Antedon bifida; assembly: GCF_963402885.1. NCBI lineage: Eukaryota > Metazoa > Echinodermata > Crinoidea > Comatulida > Antedonidae > Antedon > Antedon bifida. The sequence goes on along the minus strand of NC_136235.1, from coordinate 7,210,376 downwards.
CATAAACCATCCATTGATATGCATATTGTGTACTTACCAATATTGAAATGTGTTCCACGAGTAACATAAATTAAATTCCAAATAGTGAATAAAACATTAATTCCAAAATACTGCATTTCAAGATTATCTTTGTAAGTCTATCAAATTGATTTCATCTTCCTGTGTTTCTATAACGTCTGTGCTAGGTCCAATGGATTGATTTGGTAGTTGCCTGCAGTGGATAGGGTTCACATTATTTATATGAATAAACTTACATTGGAAACGAACGTGAGGGAGGGACTGGCTAATTGCTTTTTGTATGGAAGACTGACTTAAGATTGTTTATCTGATTACAAAATGATTTATTAGTTACCTTAAGAATTGCGCATGCGCCATTTAAATTACCGAGAATAAAATTAAACAAAACCACTGTACCACACATAGTCCTTTAAGATTTATTGTTGAATTTATTTTGATTACTTAGATATTTTTGATAGATGGTTAGAATGAACACGTTCACAACGACTAAAATTATTACGTGATGAGCCAAGTGTGACCCCCAGAATATGCCATATCAAGATTTAGTTTTAAAAGTATTCTGATTGCACCTCTCCATACGGTTTGTTATTTATAATACTTCCGTGCCCGGAAGATTTGGTACTGGATTCTATCGTAAATGGGACGGAGGAACTGGCGGCCAATTTCTTTTTATCCGATTTACAACATGATTTATTAATATAAACTTGACGGATTGCACCTTTTAAGTCACTGCGCATATACCGTTGATAATAAAGATATTTAACTATACCCATACCGTACAAAGTCGTTTTGGCATAAGATTTATTTGTGAATTTATTTTGATTACTGAGATTTATTTGATAGATAAGTAGAATGAACAAGCAAATGGAATATAAAAAATGTTCGAACATGTAATAAGAGGGTATTACTAGTAGTAATACGTGTCGTATGCCCAGGGTGGCCCCAGTTTTACAGAATACTGTATAGTGATTAATGTACAGCCACCCAATGTCTATTGTGCGTGTGCGTATGGGACGCTTACGTCGTTTGTTATGAGAATCGTAATTTTAATCGGGAAGAGAGACGAGTGGAATTCTACTTTTTAACACTAATTCTATGGAACTTTATTCCCGTGGTTTGAACCTAATTTCGCTACTAGTTGTAGCGAAGACCTGGATAAGGTTTATCATCTTTTTTCGGTATATAGCAACATTCGAAATTCGAAGGGATGATTCAATATATTCTTTTCTTTCTATACCAAACAATTTTAGTAGGTCTACATACGATGGTGTGTTTTGAGGCATAGGAAATACATTGATATATCGGTACTACTGTATCCAGTTATATAGTAGTTCAATAATGGTATTTTTTGTATTTTCTCATTATAAATTATCATTCTTTTTTATTGTATTGTTATACCATTGATAGAAACTAATAAATGTTGAATTATAATAGTTAATGTGAAAACACAAATCGTTACTTTTTAATCCTAGCAAATGTACAGTTGTAGATTGCAGAAAATTAAACCTTTTGTAGAATTAAACGATTTTCCAAATTTGTTTGCTTACAAGTTTGGTTGCTCAATTATTTTGCTAATGGGAATATATGACAACAAGAGAAGTTTCCTAGTGGATAACAAAGTCAATTGCTAGTCCTGGATAAACTTATCACAAGTTGCAAAGTTATGTTATGACTTAATGACTAAACCATCAGAATGTTGGCACTGTATCAATTAGTTCAACAAAAATACATAACAGACATAATTAATAACAACTGCATTGAAACACTAAAACAATTATTAATATGTTGCTTAAAAAGAAAGCGTCTTGTTAGAATGCCTTAAACTTTTAAATAGATATACTTTGTATATAATGTATCAAGATTGACATTTTTATTTATTATATACATGTCTTTCGTTTATATAACCCTCTCAGAAGCAACATAAGCGACGTTTATTGTATATTCTGAACTTAATAATACATGTATTGTATGTAAACATTCACTTTACCATGTGATATAAATTTCTTAGATACGTATCAATAAATCAATCTTTTCACCCCACTTTCAACTGCAACACGCTTCATTGTTAATCACCCGATGGGCTCCCCGCCCCCACCTAGTCTGCGAATAAATGTATCTTTTATATAAACTAACTCTACTACATTAGAACCCCTCCTATTCAGGGGACACTTTTTTTCGTGAGGGGAAATATAGGGCCAAGACACCCCTATTAAATAATTTGCTGGGTCTCGAAGGTGTCTCCTTTTGGGTTCTATTGTAAAGTATAGTACAATCTTTGAGTAATGTTGTATACTGCAATTTTGACAATAACATCACGATAAATATTGTTAAATAGGCCTATTACACGTGTTCGTTAAAACAATATACAATTTATGGTTTCCATCTGTAAGTAAAATAATAAATTCGTTTTATTATAATTTGAGGGGGAAAGCGATGATTAAAGAACAGTCTCTTGTGATTAGCCAAATTATTACTTGCGTTGCGAGTCGCGTGCTAAAAGCTTGGTTCCCACTTCCCAGCGCAAGGACGTAAGCGGACCGAAAGACAGTTGACCAAATCTATCGCTTGTGATTGGTCAACACATTATCGTTGCCCCGTCGTATGTTGCGTTCCAATTGAGAATCAAACCTTAAGTTACGTCATAGTGGGAAGCAAGCAAAGCATTTTTATTCTCTTTATTCGTACATTTTTTCACTAAAGAACAGTCTCTTGTGATTAGCCAAATTATTACTTGCGTTGCGAGTCGCGTGCTAAAAGCTTGGTTCCCACTTCCCAGCGCAAGGACGTAAGCGGACCGAAAGACAGTTGACCAAATCTATCGCTTGTGATTGGTCAACACATTATCGTTGCCCCGTCGTATGTTGCGTTCCAATTGAGAATCAAACCTTAAGTTACGTCATAGTGGGAAGCAAGCAAAGCATTTTTATTCTCTTTATTCGTACATTTTTTCACTTTCTGTATTTAAGTTTCTGAAATACTGTGAAATGATATTTTCTACTCCATCATCATTATCATCATCTTACTCACGTTATTGACAGATAAGAAATTATCATTATTAGTGTCGTATAGTTTAGATTAACACACAAGACATTTTCTACTAGTATTTCCTTGTTATGGCTCATTGGTATGGCACGGATGAGTAGCAAATTTCGTCTGAATGAACTTAGAATAGTCCAATTACCTTCTCTGGAGGTTTAGTTTTACGAGTTTGATAAATTAGCGTATTGCACGCTTGAAACACTCAGCAAAAGTACACATGCTGTATAGAATGCAGTGTAAACATTTGAATACTTATAGTTTGTGATTGAAAAAAGTTAGATGTACTTTTACCTTAATAATTTGTAACCCTTTTAAGGCTTGATGGATATTTAGGCTAATATTTCGCCCACGTGTTGGCTGGTGTACACTTATTTACTACCCTTGAACCCCTTTTACTAGCATCATAAAAATTAATATGGAACATAGAAAAAGAAATGGAAATTGGTAGAATTTGAAGATATAAAAATATGTTTAGGTAAAGTACATTAATTCCTGATAATACGTGCATAACCTGAAATTGTCGACTTAATTCTGTGCGAGTGCGCTCTTTCAATAAATATCTTCCCTGCCAATCATTTCATTATGTGTAATCTAAATCTGTAATTATTAGTTTTAAAATAAAGAATGATGCATTCCTATTCGCTCTCCCAGGTTCGTTTATAAAGTAGTTTGCCCCACCTTACTCGCTCTGGGGCATCAACAAAATTATATAACGACACACGGGGTACCAAATATTCTTATTTAGGTTGGAATAAAATTTGAAAATGTCTTTTGGCAATGGGTCACTCTTGTGAAGTTCTCCTAAACAAAGTTGCATTGTGCATGGATTTTGTGTGTGCCATATTGATATATAATTGATAGACTATATTAGAATTGAAACAGCTTGCAACAAAATAGCATGTAGGCCTATTTGTAAAAAGTTAATATACTAATACCGTTTAAAGTGATATCAATTGAAGGATACAGCATGTAAAAGCCTATTGTGGTATACGATATAATAATAACATGTTATATTATACAGACTTTTTTGCTGATTAGATTTAATAAAGTTAACATTTATTGTTCTAGTTCGATTGCGATAGGCATGCATTCTGAAAGCTCTCTTATAACCATAGATGAAAGATAATATTCTGAAGATTGTATCTTTGAAATTGAAATAATAATAATACTGAATAATACAGGTTTTTAAAAAGAAACTAAAACATCATCATTGTTTATTCATTACTATTTTATTTAATTACTGTTAATAATATAGACTAATCCTAAGTAAATTTACTAATAAGTAAAACACCAACCATAAAAGATAATTATTTTCTGAAAAATTATACACTAAACCTAAATTATTGACCTAAATTAAGCTACACACATTTAGTATGTGTAAATCGAAATAATATCAATATAAAATTGTAAGTTATGTTATCACGACCCCGCTGTTAAGTGAACATCAGGGTTCATGAACTTGTGTTTCGAAAATGCCCTTAAGTTTCCACAAATTAAAGGGTGGTCGGGTCACAGAAATAAATCGCGCTAAAATACATAAACATGTTGTAGTGGTGTGTAAAATAATAATAATCAATTTGTAACACTCATTTGGTCGTCGTCTGCTGGGGCCTGGTAATTTTAGACGATTGTTGACCTTTAACCTCCTGTCTAAATGAACCAAAGCGAGGAGGGATTGGGAAGGGGTTCACGTGAATAACGTGTTGCTAATTATTAAGCAATCTAAAAAGATACTTATATCTATTCACCTGGCTACTTTTTCCCAGTTGTATGAACTCGCTCTTTCTTTAGGCATGCCTGGACGCTTGTGATTTAATACAATCTTTCAACTTGGTTACATGCTTGAAGACTTTATTGTAAACGTGATAAATAAAATATAAAAAAAAACACCCTGTAAACGTGTTGAGGCAACTAGTAAACATTCAAGGCCGGATCTATGATATTGTTTCAGGGTGAAGGCAAACTACTGTGGGTGCAAATCTTTTATTTTTACTGGGGATTAAGGTCACAAAATGTGTAGGCTATGATGTATTTGGCAATTTCACAAAAGTATGTTGTAATTGCATCCATTGGGCCGTTTTATCGTCACTTTGTCCATGTCATTAATAATGCAATTCTAACTATATTATTGTATTAAATAAGAAATCCTTAAATTTACATTAATAGCGATTCATGTTTAGGCCTATATAGATATATTTTCTGGTACTTTTAGGCCTGTGAATACCTTCATTTGCCAATGCGGGCTATAAACAGCAAAACCTGGAATAAGATGCACGTTTTTGTTCAGAGGAGACTTTAAAAGTGGAACCATGCTTTTATGATCGAAAAACATTAAACTTCCTTTCTGATAATTGACCATTATTCCAACATGTGAACTGGTGTGGCTAAGTTGTGTATGAGTTGCACGAGTGACGAACCATCGGAAAAGACCATCGTCCGTAGCTTCTAGAGCCCACGAAGTGTTATCCATTCCGAGGGCCGTCGATCGCGTGGATGATGACGCAACTACCCCAATAGACGCCACGATAGCGGGGGCGTTCGATGCCAATCGCTCATTGACTTTACAGTTAGTACCCTGCCGTATTCGATTTATACTAGCCTCCCAATATTGAACACCATTCTCCAAAAAAATCTTCCCCACGGCGTAAGTTGCCCCGTGAGCTGTAGGTGATACTCTCTCAACTGTACTTAAAACTTTTCCGTCAGGAGAAATTCTCATGACACTAGGCAATAAGTTCACATCGATGTTGAACTTTAGTGCTGAAAATAAAAATGTAATGTGTGTATAAAGTTCATTTTAGAATAAAAAAGGTCGTTTTATGAGCATTTTTTTATTGGTCTTTTACAGTTCATGGGCCTGCCTTCGATTATAGGCACTGTAGCATAACCACAATTATCATGTAATATATCAAAATTGATTCAGTTAATGGTAAAACAATTAAATCTATAAAACGCATCGTTGCAAACGGGGTATCGACTGTACCCTGCACCCAAAATAATGGGATTTTAGTCGAAGTCCATGATGCACAGCGCCAGGTATCCTTGTGAATAGTGTGCTTACTTGAGTGGACTAGTATTATTATATGTTTATGATTTTATATATAAAATATTGTAAACCTATAAATCGTCGTTCTATAAAACATTTTCTTGAAAACCGACTTTCTTTAAAACATGTTTTAATGTATTATTTACCGGTATTTCTTATATTATTTTTAAAAAAATCAATACACAGCCGTGAAAAAAGTATCGGTCTACATTGTCTCTTGGATTGGATTTATCGTGACATGTTCTTGTTATTCATACAGTCATGCAAGATGGATTTAAAATGTCATGGTAAGATAAGGCGAATTTGACAACACTCTTTTAAAACCATCTACCCCTTTTTATCCTTTTGAATGACTGAATGTTGCATAGTAAATTGAAATTGGTTTGCAATAGGCCTAACCCAAGCAAGAAGCCAAGCTTTAACGTACGTATTAAAATGACAGCCTGGTCATAGTGTAATGCGAGTTTATTGCCAAATGGGCCTACACATATAATTTCAAGTGCACAATACAATGAATAATACACAAAACGGTACACGAACGAGGTTTAAAACGTTGTAGAATAATATGTACACTACCTTCGCTCTTCGTCTGCAAAGAGAAGATTGCAGTCTTCGATGATTGGCCAGCCTTGTTTTGCGCGGCCCCTACAAACTGGTAAACCGTAGAAGGCGCTAGTTTGGCAAATTCCACATCTACTTTTCCTTCGACGTACCCATGCTCCCATGACTGGCTTTCATTTGCGGGACGATACCAAATGTCGAACCCACCAATGAAATCGTCTGAAGGTTTAAATCGCAACACGACTTTGTCGGTGCTTGTAACGCATCGTACACCATCAAATTCTGGCGCTTTTGGCACTTAATATAAATTTAGACAAAAATAAAAGAGAGTTAAAGCGATAAGGATAGATATTACTTTACTTTATTATTTCGTCATTCATTAATCATTCAGTGACGCGTCTTATTGACTCAAAAGTACAGTATTGCAATTGGTGGACAGTACCTGCTGCCTCCTATGATTTTATACCCGATTTTCCGGCATGTGCTAAATAAATTCACATGACATTGCGGATTAAGGATTGTTTAAACAGGGGAGAGCTTAGACAAACGTATAACAATAATAGTCTGTCAAAAATAAGATATCAAAAAGTAGTTTATAATTACATAATAATGTCATGCTAAACGTTATGTAATTACAAGTCTATACTTCATCTTACCTTTAATTTCCCTCACTGTCATTGAGGAAATAACCTTTTTCTGATGTTGCACATTTATTTCAAGATTATTAAAATGATCCGTGACACCAGCTTGCATGGTTGGCCACGCCTCACGACAGCTTTTGACCCTGCATATTAATATGATGGGGGAAAACTGAGGTAACGTAGAAGATATTTTGAAAAAGAAACAGACCTAATTTTGATTCAGATCTTAACTAACGAAACTACATTTTAAACAAAAATGATTTGTTTTTATAAAAAAACCTTTTCGAATGTTCATGCTGAAAGATGTATTGTCCCCGAAAAAAAATGAAAAATGAAGATTAATATAAAAAAAAAACTTGCATAGGACATTTCACAGTTTTAAAAATTAATAACTGAAAAAATGTTTTCAAATCAAACGGTTTAGTTCAACCAAACCCCATTGACTTTCAGTCAATTTGACTGTATTTTGCTTCAAATTTAAGTTGTTTTTCATCAGGTAAATATTTTTTTTAGATCAAATATTTGGTCAAGTGAATAACCTATTATGTGACAATAAAATGGAAAAATAATAAAATAATAATTAATAAACAACATTTAAACAATTTATATATCTTTAAATTTTTGACAAGAATGTATTTGAGCCTTTATAATATTTATTTGATTTTTAAAGTTTTCAAATACTGTTATTATTATTATACTTGCTCGTTTTCTGAAACGGAATGCAAATAGTGAATAGAAATGTATTTACATTACCTGGTTTGCATATACTCGGCAGTCTGCAAATAAAGAAAAACAACATCAAAACGCTTATTACATTATCATAAAAATACATTGACTATTGATTGATATTGTTGAAATACACACAGGCTTATTCTATATATATTTTCTACTCCTGTTTGTTCGAAGTGTAGTATGGAGGGTCGATTCGATCTAGTGCATAGCACTTATGGCAACCCCCAGTGTACTCCATTTGTTGTTTATTGTTTACCTGAAAATGAAATAAAATGAATGGATTACCAATAAAAAGGAAGCAGGCTCTTCCTCCTTCAATGCTTCTGTGACGTAATCGGCTAGGCCAGTCGCTGATTCCAATTTATCCTGGCAAGTTCTTATTTGATGTTGTAGAACTTCTAATTTTGACGTCATTGAAGATGTCACGTGCTCAGCCATCAAATGTTGGCGCTCTAAAATTAGAGCTTCGAGTTGGGCACATTCATTTGCAATTTGCCGTTTTAGTTCAGCTGCGTTGCTCTAAACACAAGCATACATTTATGAGGCAAAAGTAATAATACAATTTTTTTTAAACCATGTGGTTTAGTTATTAACTTACTTAAACATTAGTCCTAATTATAAAAACTGACGAATTGGAGGAGTCAATAATGACAGTTAACGAATTGGAGTTAAAGTTGATATACAGTAAATGTATCTATTTAAGCCATCAGTATTCTTTATTTCAAGTAGAATAGTAAATGCAACCAACAAGGTGTTTTGTCACTCTTTTACCAAGATTGATTGTATATAACAAAAATGTATGTAGGTCAAACTGTACTTATTTTGTGATTTTATTTTCGTAATTCTTTTTCGTTGTTTTGTAAACAGTATAAACAGTTTGGTTGTCTTATTTTGTATACTTATTTCTATCATAGTCTTAACCTTGTGCAGACGTGAATATGTATACTCACCTCAACGTTTGAACATTTTCGTTTTAATGCTGAAATAAATAATTGTATTTCTTCATTCTTTTTCTTGAGGCTGTCAAGTTCGTCGGAAAGAACGTCCTTATAGAAAAAAAAAAGGAATTATGACTATTACGATTTACAAAAAAAAAAGTATATTCTGTATAATGTTGTGCATGCATGTGGCAATCTATTCACAATACAAACACAGGAGGTGCTATTATTGTTTTACCAGAAAAGTGTAGTATATGTTTTTGTCATTGATACAAATCGTGACATCTGCCCGGATTTGAACAAAGGACTCGGTGATCGGTTGACTATGCTACAACTCTTTGGACGCACATTTTAAAAGGCGTTTATTTTTAACCAACATCATACAAGATTTTAATATTGAACATGTGCATTTTACGACATATTGACTTTCGCTTCCCTTTGCCACGTGTATCAAATGGGAAAATCGATATAAATCAATTAATTCACTTAGATAAACAAAACCATATCCTATCGTGTTTGTATGGTTACGGTGGTTTAACTATAACAATGTGGCTACATGATTTGTTCGTTATATTGAATACTGTATAATAAGGATACCGATATTTGAATCAACTGTTCACCCATATACTCGTGATACTCGTAAATATCTGCCTATACTATCAAAATTTTAGAAAAAAAGTATCATAAAGGTTTATGTTTCTATCTATATTTTCTCTTTGTTTCTGTCTATGTTTACAATGTTTCTATCTATGTTTTCACTATGGTTATATCTATGTTTTCACTGTGTTTCTATCTATGTTTTCACTATATGTTTCCATCTATGTTTTCACTATGTTTCTATCTATGTTTTCACTATGTTTCTATCTATGTTTTCACTATGTTTCTATCTATGTTTTCACTATGGTTCTATCTATGTTTTCACTATGGTTATATCTATGTTTTCACTATGTTTTTCTATGTTTTCACTATGGTTCTATCTATGTTTTCACTATGTTTCTATCTATGTTTTCACTATGGTTATATCTATGTTTTCACTATGTTTCTGTCTATGTTTTTACTATGTTTCTATCTATGTTTTCACTATGGTTCTATCTATGTTTTCACTATGGTTCTATCTATGTTTTCACTATGTTTCTATCTATGTTTTCACTATGTTTCTATCTATGTTTTCACTATGTTTCTATCTATGTTTTCACTATGGTTATATCTATGTTTTCACTATGGTTATATCTATGTTTTTACTATGGTTCTATCTATGTTTTCACTATGTTTTCACTATGTTTCTATCTATGTTTTCACTATGTTTCTATCTATGTTTTTATTATGTTTCTATCTATGTTTTCACTATGTTTATATCCATGTTTTCACTATGGTTATATCTATGTTTTCACTATGTTTCTATCTATGTTTTCACTATGTTTCTATCTATGTTTTCACTATGTTTCTATCTATGTTTTCACTATGTTTCTATCTATGTTTTTACTATGTTTCTATCTATGTTTTCACTATGTTTCTATCTATGTTTTCACTATGTTTCTATCTATGTTTTCACTATGGTTCTATCTATGTTTTCACTATGTTTCTATCTATGTTTTCACTATGTTTATATCTATGTTTTCACTATGTTTCTATCTATGTGTTCGAGTTTTAAGATAAGAAAGAGCTTAATGTTTGGGAATAGTTAAAGTTACAAAGTTTTTTACCCAAAAGCAAAAGGGTAAAATCCCCATTGCCCGGAAAATAAATGACAAATTAACGGTTCGGCAAAAAACTGTTACGCTATATCAAAACATTATCCACCATATACTCAATAACTTTTCTTTTTATGTAGATTCACCAGCAGATTGGATGGAAATGTCATTTATTAAAATTAAATAACGATGATAAACTTATGCTATAAGTAAACGTATCGGCCGTGCTATTACACAATAAAATATAAACATCGTACATCGTATGACCAATTAAGGCACAGTATATATAATCATATAGTTAATCCCAATTGCATAAGTTTATCTAAGACTGTAATAATCACCTAAAATTCTTACTACACTATATAACTAGAGTATTTAGAAATCTACATAAATTCATATAAAGTACATCATTCGTATTAAAACATATAAGGGCCAGAGGCACACCACCTCTGTATTAATTAATGTTTTGCTAAAACTTATACAAGAATGATTTACTATGGTATACTATAGTATTGATGCAAGTACGGAACATATGACATACATTTATTGTAATACAATTAATTCATCGTAATAATTCTATATACAGTACTATATTCCTATAACCCCAGCATGACGTTTTGATCTCCTTAAGTCTGGGTAACCGCGCCCAAAAACCCATCTCGATGGGTTACCGCCCAGACAAACAAGGGGAACCCCAGAACCAGGGATTGGAGTATACGGTCCCGTGCCAGATTTGGGTTAAAGTTGAAAATCATTAAAAAGCAGCCCCAACTGAACCTCCTAATGCTCACTTTAATATTTGTATTTAAATTGAGAGTTGTAGAAGGAGAAACTGCAAAAGAGGAAAAACGCTGTTATGTTGAGATAACAAGTTCTATTTAGTTACAACTGAAGCAGCCCTTGCTAGACTTCAGTGGGGCGTGAAGCTAGGAATGGGTATAAGGACTTTGCCTTTTACCACCTGTAATCTTGATAGAAGGTCAGCCATCACGTTTTCTGACCCAGGTTTGTGTTGCGCCTTGAACATGCAAAACAAACTAACTCGTGTTTTTGCAGATTTTGCCGAATGCTTTATTTTACCATTTTAAGAGAATTTATGATTTTGTTGTCGTGATTCTGTTACATATTGTAAATTTTATATCTAACATTTCTGCCTGTACCTAACTTTAAAGTATCAAACATTATAACTTGATGTATATAGGCCTATTTACAAGTTATATTTTATCTTACCCTTTCTCGTCCAAACGTAGTTTTCAGTTCAGCAACCTGGTGTCCTTTATGTGTTCCTATTCGGTCACATAAAAAGCAGATAGGAATCTTGCAATTCTCACAGTAAATCTTAATTTTTTCATCTTCATGATCAGGACATATAAGAGTGCGTTGTTGAGGCGAATACTTGGCTTCGACAAGACAGTGCTTAGCCAGAACGCCACGAAGTGGGTGGCATAATGGCAGGCATGTATCGCAGTATGATACTCGGCATTCAATGCATGTCTTCGTGGCTGTGCTAGGCTCCCCATCACATCCCTCACAAGGTACACTTTTTTCGTGTTCACCGCCCAACTGTCGCGATTCCCTGTACCTCTCAACAATATTCTCAAGTAGAAAGTTCTTCTGTAAGCCATTGAGACGTCGATAGTCAAGTGGTACTTCACTGCGACATGTAGGGCATTGCAGATTCTTTCCCTTTCGTGGTTTAGCTATCGGAGCCACCAAACGGTCTTCATCTTCACCTCTGGATCGGTTTTGAATTTCATCTAACTTTGAATCTTTTAGACACTTTCTACAAAAGCTATGAGCACATGATAGTAACACGGGGTCGTCATACAAGTCCATGCAGACACCGCAGGACAATTCTCGTTCCATTGTTCCAGTGTGTTAAATTCCTTCACGTAGGCCTACGGTATGGTTAAAATAAGTGAGGTTATCAAGCTATAGACAACTAAATCACTTGTAAAAAGCACACTCCACGTTTGCAGGATAATAAAATATTGTTTGCAAAAATTGAGAATTAGTTCAAATCATTGTGTTCATTAAATACAGTTATATGTACAGATGTTGTGGATTTTATTGATTGCGCATCGAATGGTTTTGTCAACGGTAGAGAGTTTCGTGGGAGCATGTCCATCTGCGATTCTGCTAATCATAGTATGCATAATATACTGTAAGGCATATTCAGCTTTCTTGCAATGCCCTCGAAATTTGCGACAGGGCACAATTTTCCAAAATACGTTGCATTCTACTTTTATAGCAAATATTTGTGGTCAATCGTATTTATGCATTTTCTATATTATTGTTCTAAAAAAGGCTATGTAGTATAGGCTATGTTTGTATAAATATTGGGACGTGACAGTTATAACATTCGCTATTGAAAATCCTTGGCAATGCACCGAAATACAATAAAAACATAAACACCTCTTTCAATTACAATAAATGAAGATTATTATTAATATAAGGAAAATATAATACATTTTGTTCAATGTTGTATAGAAGTATAACCAGAATCGCGTGCATTATTTAAGCAACAATTGATTGATAATTCAATTCCTCTTTTGTAACCAACTAGGCCTAATCACTGAATAACACATTATAACTTGTTTAATCGTTTACCTTGAAAACTGGTTGATAATAAAAGTACAGTAAAACTATTAACAACATACTATTTAGTTCCAGTCTGATGGAACGAATTATATCTGTAGGCCTAATAACTGTTGTAGTTGTACACTAATATTGGATACGGTATCCGTGTTTACATGCATTGATACATTCATTTCCAACAATAGGTCTATACAACAATTTCGTGGAGGATAATAATTATAACCTGCAGAGGTTCATTTTAAAGAACCAAGAGTTTATCAAGTCTAAGTGAACAAATTCAATAATACAATCTTACAATAATACAATGCCTAAACACATACTTTGAAATTGAAAAGAAAGTCAACAGACACTGTGTTACAGGACAGTGTACGGTGTGTTAAGTACAGAATTTATGCAGAAAGCAACATGTATGACTTGCTATAGTTTTTAGTCGCGTGGACGCGACTCTATAGTTCACTATGTCGGTCGGTCGGTCGGTCTGTCTGTCGGTCCGGTATCACTATGCGTTTTAGCACGCAACTTATGGCTGTTGGCCTTGTTTCAGATACTGACAGTAGCAGAATCGGGTGGTTGTTTGGAAGGGTTGTTCGGTCCGCGAAATACTTTTGACGCGACTTATTTTTAGTCGACAATACTGCTGTTGTATGAAGTAAAAGAACATCTTGGGGAAAATTTTCAATATGTATAATAAATGTAAAATAGAATAATCTAAATTAATACAATACTTATATATGATATACATGTTATTGTAAAATAATGATAAAAACTGAATCAACATGTTAAATTATCTTTTCAAATCCTCAAAGTATAATGTAAAAATATTAATATATTTGTTATTTTTTTAGTAATATGTAGCTAATGATTCCTTAAAATACCATTGGTAGCATTCAGGTTGCCGTGCATCCAAATCCTTCCCAATCAAACGAACAAGGTACGTCCGGTATCCATGTGACAACGTCATCAGACAGTTTACGCCTATTTCTTAAAGACCTAATTTCAGGTGCTTGATTATTATGTTCCACCCCTTTGGTTGACCAATACGTGGGTATATTGAAGCATTGATCAACGATTTCATCGACAACGACTGCTTTTATGAACTCTGATGGAAGCATGCCCTTTCTTTCGACATAAAACGATGGTGAGTTACCGTTGTACAACTAGGTAGGTAGGTAGAGAAAATACGATGTATTAGCGTAGTTATTATTCTCATTTAAACTTCTTCAACCATCAATATGAAACTATATAAAATCGTCTATTATAATTTAGAACATTGATTATTTAAAGACGACGTTAAGCATTGAATTCTTTAAAATAATAATTGTCTTAACAAAATACCATAAAATACATACCTTATTATGGTCGTGCCAATCCAAGTCATCATCTGCCCACAAATAACAGGCGCTGTTATTGACGCTGTAAGCTGCAACGAGTTTCTTTAGAAATAGAATAGAATAAAATTTATGAAATGAAGGTGATCGAATTTGGTAGAATAAAACTAGAAGTATTTAAAGGAATAAGGACAATTTTAAACAACTCCAATCATCGTCAAATTTTAATTATCGGCTATCAAATTTAAAATTCGTCTACTTTAGCTTTAGAATTTTACCTGGCTAAAATCAAATATAATGGTCCCTCCGTCAGTCACATTTGCGATTTGTTCAAATTTCAGAATTTCCACAAGATGGCTGGGGTACGTATATACACTAATTGAGTGTGCTATCCCATCATCAACATAGTTGACGGTTCTGCACCGCGTCACCTAAGTAAAATGAAATTGTTACTGATAACTAACACCGATAGGCTACATACGGTAGCTTACGTAACACGATACATAACTAACTAATACTATAGCAGGTATAATGAATAAAATTCAAGTATACAATAAAGAAAGCCCAAAATAACTTAATTATTGACAATTAAAACAGTTCAAGATGTATTGTCCCCTCCCAACCCCAAAATTGAAGATTAATGAAATCAGTTATGTTATATGTTCGAGGGAGTTTAAATAGTTTAGTTGATTAATTTCTTCAAGCAAGTTGCGTGGCGCAACGCGTAAAACGTTGTATCCTAAAATGACAAAATAAATAGTTAAATTCAACCAAAAACCCATTGGCTGTAGCGTTAACAGTTGTAGCGCTCTCTCGCTCGCCCCTACCGTGATAGTGGTCGTGTGAGCTAGTACACACCGGGGTAATCGATCCCCTACCGTGATAGTGACCGTGTGAGCTAGTACACACCAGGGTAATCGATCCCCTACCGTGATAGTTGCCGTGTGAGCTAGTATACACCGGGGTAATCGATCCTCTACCGTGATAGTGGCCGTGTGAGCTAGTACACACCGGGGTAACCGATCCCCTACCGTGATAGTGGCCGTGTGAGCTAGTACACACCGGGTAATCGATCCCCTACCGTGATAGTTGCCGTGTGAGCTAGTACACACCGGGGTAATCGATCCCCTACCGTGATAGTTGCCGTGTGAGCTAGTACACACCGGGGTAATCGATCCCCTACCGTGATAGTTGCCGTGTGAGCTAGTACACACCGGGGTAATCGATCCCCTACCGTGATAGTTGCCGTGTGAGCTATTACACACCGGGGTAATCGATCCCCTACTGTGATAGTTGCCGTGTGAGCTAGTACACACCGGGGTAATCGATCCCCTACCGTGATAGTTGCCGTGTGAGCTAGTACACACTGGGGTAATCGATCCCCTACCGTGATAGTTGCCGTGTGAGCTAGTACACACCGGACTAATCGATCCCCTACCGTGATAATTGCCGTGTGAGCTAGTACACACCGGACTAATCGATCCCCTACCGTGATAGTTGCCGTGTGAGCTAGTACACACCGGGGTAATCGATCCCCTACCGTGATAGTTGCCGTGTGAGCTAGTACACACCGGGCTAATCGATCCCCTACCGTCTCAAACGATGTACAGATTATTTACCGTGCATACGGGCATTTTTTGTACACTGGACCTACGGTTTACTGTTCTTATCCGAGTCCCTATATATTTTTGTTTATTTTTTATACAAACATAGGACTAATTGTAAGCCTGAAAAGTAAACATTTACAGGGGTTGGGTGAATTATTGTAAAAATAGGCAATACTTATATTATAGGTATTGGAATTATGCCACCAATTATATACCGTCAGCCTACGACAATAACAAGGTTTTACTTACGAAGTGTCTTGACATAAGTACAATTGCTGCGACTACTCCAACAACCAGAAACAACACTAATAGAGCTGCAGTTATGACAATGTGTTGCCGTTTCAATGAAGCGTTTTTAGTTAAGATCGGTTCCTAAAATAATAATGAGTTCAAGTTATAGAGTACTGTATATTCTAAACAATATCGATAGATTTCAGCTATTATACATTTAATAAAAAATTAAAAAAAATCCCCTTGATTTTTACCTGAGAATCTTCATTTGCCTTCTTTTCTGTTGCAATAGATTTTGGATACATGTTGACAGCCGGATACAGACGGTATTACTATCCACTATGCGAAGCACGAACTTGATATGAAGATTACACACTTAAATGAGTCCGTGTTAATTCCATTCAATATCGTCACAACAAATTTGAGAGTTTAGTTCACCGACCAAAAACCTGTCCGAAATCTCATGTGACTTAAGTGCCTAATTATCAGCAGAAGTTTTCATAGACTCTCTTCTCACAGGCGTGCTTTGGGATGTGCGCATGCCAAATCCGAGTTTACAAATTCCCCAAAAATAACCAACAATACAGTTATTGGCCATGTCACATGTCAAAGAAAGGAATGTGTGTGGGTGGGTGTAGAATAAGGGTAAAAGAAAACAAAAAGCAAAACAATTTTTTAAATATCTATCTTTATAAACAAAGTAGAAAAATAAATATATAGATTAATTATATTTTGTCTAAATGTTGTTGTGAATATTTATACGAAATAAATTATTTATTTAACTTTGTCAAACTGCCCACAAGGTAGCCATGAAATAAGAACCATCTCTCAACTTTTTCTACTGTTTGCAAACGAATGTTATAAAAGCAAGAAGACTTTTCAAAGCATAAATCTTTTAAAATAAATTATTATTGTAATAGAAAGTGGGCTGTGAATATTGTTGATGGAATTTTCACATATCCAGGCCATTCTCAACATCAAATAATATATACTGTCTAATAAGACAGTCTAAAATAATATAATTGCAGACAGTCACGCAATATATGGAGATTTATAATGCAATATAACAAATCACAACAATAACGTTTATTTACAGATCATTGTGACTTGTCTACATTTTTTTTATAAATAGTTTTTGTTTGTTAATCTAGAGTATTGAAGTTCACCGACATAGGTAAACTGTTACAGATCATTGTAAACACCGTATGATAAGACATAAATGCATTTTAAAAAACTGCTACCAGAGCACACTACCATACAATGAAAGTTTTTGCTTTAACGACAATTTAAACAGTAAATAAACAAGAAATATTTCTTACAAAAAAGGCCGCTCGCTTGTTGACGTAACAGTTTTAAAGATATATTGTCCCTCTGAAAAATATTTTTTGAATGTGTCATTGTCACATAATAGTTATTCACGTTAACCAACAATTATTTACCTGAAAAAAAATGTAATTTAATGCAAAAAATACTTACATTGTCTGTCAGACAATGGTTTTTGGGTTATAATTAAACGTTTCTTTTCTCTTTTTATACGTGAATAAATATTATTTTTTTGTTACAGAAGTGAATAACTTTTGTATTTGAAGTAAAATACAACAAGAATCCATACTTTGATATGTCATAATTGTGCAATTGAAATTGAAAAATAAAAAATTATGGATCTGTAAAAGATGATGTGCTTATTAAATGATGTCTAAATAATATTACTTTATTATACTAAACAGACTCAATTTCTGTCACTTTAGTTTATTTTATTGCTAAGGTCAAGTCTGGGGGTCACTTCATCAAGCCTAGATGCTTCAAGTGTGAACAAATTGTATCCTATTACAAACAAAAACTTTACTATTATATGGACTGTTTTGATACTAATTCAATGATTATCTGAAATAATGTTTTGATTATTGACAGTGAATCATTATATATAGACACTGGCCTAGGTTGACAGCAAGAACAAAGTCATTATTTATTGAACATGATTTTACAGATTATCGTCTACATGCATCTATACTACTGTATTACCAGCAAATGCTTTCATAGACTCTCTTCTCCCAGACGTGCTTTAGGGTTTACAAATTATCAAAACGTCAGCCTCTAAAACTATAACTTGCTGCTTGATATAACTTCTGAATGAGTAGTCCTCTGGGGATGTAGCTGACCAAAGCAGCATCGTGAAATCGTCAAAAACACTATTTTAAAATTTACTATTTTAAAAGCATATTCATTTTGACAAAAAAGAAATATAGATAGTCTTATCGGGAGAGGTAGACGTTAGGCCTATTTGAAGTCGTATATATAGAACAGTATTAAAGTTCACCGACAGAGGTAAACTATTATAGGTCATTGTTATTAACTTTAGGACTAATATAAAGGAATGCATTTTATAGAAGCAAACAAAACTGCACACAGCCATCGTCGTCGTCGTTACGTGTAATTGTTGTTAAACTTGTCTGCTGTTTGTTCGTAGGAACTACATTTGTATAAATAAAAAGAGCCTCAAGCTAATGAGTGTTATAAAAGCAAGAAAACCTTTCAAAGCATCAATTCTAAAAGAAAATATTATGGCAATAGAGAATAGACTGTGAATTGATTGTTGATTGAATTTTCACATATCCAGGTCATTCACTTTGTTAACACATAATAATAATACAGTCTAATAAGACAGACTAAAATAATTTAATTGCAGACAGTCACGCAATATGGATATTTGCATCACTGACCCTTTATAAAGATAAAAATAGATCACAACAATAACGTATATATTTACAGATCACCGTGACTTGTCTTTAACTGTTATAATGTAGGAATGTGTGTTCTAGAAGCAAATGATTGAAACACGAGCGTTTTAACAGAAAAAAAAAACAACTTTTTAAAAATATCTATCTTTTAGAAATAAAGTAAAATTACAACAAGCAATACGAGCAAATATATTTGATGAAGTATTATTATGAAGATAACTTAAACAGTGTTTGGAATTATGTACACTGCACCAAATGCTACTGTATTCGGAACTTAATACTTTAAGCAATGAATAAAAATTTTATAATTTACATTTTAAAATGATATGACAAAACAATGTTGTCTGCATATGGTTCGTCTCTATTGTCATTCATTGACGATGTACATAAATACATATAAGCTACTTCTATAAAATAAAATATGTTTAATTTGGCTTCAAACTAGAAATAATAATCATGCAGTCAACTTTATTAGTGTATTACATTGAAATATTGATAATAATAAATTAAGCATAATTAAGTTTATAAGTCTTTTATTTTGTGTAGTGAATTGTATCTGAATTGTATTTGATTTGTGAAAAATTTGTACCAAATGGCGGGCAACTTTTAGGAAAAGTAAGTCTAAGCTGAAAAGTGTTTGTATTACTGATTCTTGAATCTTTTAGTGATTTGCTTGGGTAACAATAGTGTTCACTAAACACGATCAAATGAATAATAATAATAATATCCTGGATTTATATAGCGCCTAATGTTGTGAACCTCTAAGCGCTGTAAAAAAACTAATACGATAAAAGGGACTCCAACCATGCCAAAAATAAAACCCAAACCGAAGTAAGGGGATATGGAAATGGATTATATACATTTAATTTATGTTCGCCAATAATCTAGATATTTAGCTGGCAAAGCATTCGTCAGCATTTAATAAAAACATTTTAATTAAAATAGGAAGGGTCGTGATTATTACCTGTATATAATCTTCAGTTGCATTATTAATTTTATAGTTGTAAAAAGGAAGGATTAGAATAATATTTGAGGCTATCTGATAGATATTTAATTTTTTTTCGTATAGCAACAATAGGAAACAGGTTATGAATATCGTTGATAGAATACTCACAGATAAAGGAAAGGCAATTTATAATTGTTTAATTTATGAATTATTCAAACTGTCGGGACAAATGAGCTTAGTCCTCAAGCTTTAATCTTCAAGGCAAGGTAAATTCAAGGTAAATCATCATAATATCATCATCATCATCAAATTATATCATTATAATACTCAATGCTGTCGTCATCATTTTATTATTATGAGTATTGTTATCATCGTCCATCGTCGTCCACTATTTCCATCATCATTATTTTAACTATATATTCATATAAGCGAAAAGGATTGTTTGAAATAATTGTTTTTGGTTAAGAAAGAAGCAACACAAAAATAAAAAGAATAACCATAATTTTAATCAATAAACAATTATTTAGTTCTACATACATAACCATTACCATATTACTGTAAAAGCGGTAGAAGCAGGACATTATATTATTCGTTTTCTGGGTATTTTGTATTTTAAGTAGTTAATATATTGGTGTATAACCTAATTTCTAATTTGTTTAAACAAACATTATAAAAGATGCATGACTGATGTCATTCTTGTACCTATCGTAAAATCTAGTCAGGCGACATTACAAGCAAGGTTAATTATAGACCGATTGCTCTAGCCTGTGTAATATCTAATATGTTCTTATCGAGAATTATCTGGTGATACTGTAACTTCTCTAATAACAGTAGTACCAGCATCATGTTTAAGGAATGCAGAATTTCTTCTTTTCTATGAATTTTTAAGAAAATCGATATATATGCTTTTCTTTAAAGAGTAATTACTGTATTTTACTAAACCTACATTTTTAGACAATGGCATACTCATTATTTATAACATTTTTTATAAGCATTCATTACCATTAGTAGTTTTCCTTTCTAAAAAATCTATGGGCAGCCAAAAACTTCAAATGTAAACAAACATCGTAATTGTACTTTACGCCGATTTCTTGAAGGCTGAAGGCTGTCAGCATCACGATTACTTTCCATCATTCTAATTGACCAGTATGTAGTCATATTGAAGCATCGGTCAACAATTTCATCAACAGCAACGCTTTTTAGAAACCCTGATGGAATGATGTCCTTTCTTTCGACATAAAATGAAGGCGAGTGACCATTGTACAACTGCTTGAAAAAAAAAGTATTATGACCAACAACGTTCCAAGGCTTTGGGTGTAGGCATAGTATTTTTAATTACAGAAAATTAACGCTAATTTTAATCTGTTTTCATAGTTTTAGAAGTATACTTACCGAATAACGGTCCTGCCAATCCAAATCATCATCCGCCCACAAATAACAAGCTCTGTTAACAGCGCTGTAAGCTGAAACGAGTCTCTAAAAAAGGCAATAATAGTTTATATAGATATCTGAAGATCATTAGAATATAGTTAAAATATAGAAGAATATTTCAGACAAAAATAGGAGATAGTTGTTTCATAATAGAAATCAAACATGAATAGCCTAGCTTCATAATTGTTGTTTTAGGTTTTTTTAAATAGTCTATTCTCATCTATGTTTTCTGAATGTTACCTTGTTGAAATCAAATACAAGTGTTCCTCCATCACTAACATTCGCAATTTTTTCAAATTCCAGAATCTCCACATGATGGTTGGGGTACATATATACATCGATTGAATGTGCGATCCCATCGTCTACATAGTCTACTGTTCCGCACCATCCAGTTTCCTAAATTTACAACAATTACCATTTTTGCTTTATAGGTATACAAGTAAAAATAAACATGGGCATATGAATTATTTATTTATTGCCAGAAATGACCATTTTTGGAATATCCAGAACTATTACTGAAAAACCTTTTATATAGATTCATGATGAGTGTCATTTAAGCTACGGGAGAACAATGAGGATTTCAACTTAGGGCACTCGTCCGCCTTATTAACACACACCGTTGTGCCTTCACATTGAAAGGCGTGGCTAAGATGAGAAATTCAGGATGAAAACCGAAGCCTCATTTAAGTATCATCTTCTTAAGTATTTTGAATATGAAAATTGTCTACTTACACCACGTGTTTTGAGAACGATTACTGCAACTACGGCACCAATTACAACCAACAAAACCAATAAAAGGGTAATTTTTCTCTTTCTTGACGGAGCATTTTTGGTCACGGTCGGGTTCTAAAATGATTAAAAACATTAATTTTAAAGGATTATGATTAGGTTAATAACTTTCATCTGAAAAAAAATAGACAATTTATTTTGTATTTAGTTGTAAATCAAACAAAAAATGTTGATATTAAACAACAAAAACTTCATATGATTTTTGTTATATATTTGTTATATTAAATATTGGATTTATGAATATTCGTTTGATTTCAAAGAGTCTGCATATACTTCATTATACATTGAGACAATTTGAATTACTGAAGCGAGAAGAGACACGTACGATTGGTTAAAACTCAACTTCTTGAACTACGTAAGTTTACACATCATTGAAAATAATAATACTACCCGTACAACCAGTTTGGTAGAAATGTGTATCAACAGGTGAGGAAGTACTGTATCAGCATCAGGCTTTATTTCGTTAAGCGGGGCATTCGAGTAATTTTAGAAACATTAATCTTAAAGATTTTTCACTAAAACTGGGTATGCTTAGTCTAAATACCATCAACATAAACGAACAACCACAGTCATTATAAACCTTATAAACACACGTTATTATCTTATCTTATTTGATCGGCATTCGAATGATCAACACATGTTGATTTATTTTGCGTATATTAATTCTAGCTATAGCAAAAGTTATTTTATATAATTTATAGATATATACTTCAAATGCTAAAAAATAAAAACCAACTACATTACGCATTAAACAGTTAAAGGAGTACATACCTCAATGTTTACCTGAGTTTCGTCTTCGTTTGTCATCGTTTTAGGAAACATGTTGGCAGTTAAATGCAAACAACTGTTAACTATGATGATTTCACGAACTTTTATACCTACCTGATTAACAATGAATCCAGGTAACTCTAATTCAGGTCAACAAGTCACCCAATTATACAATGTTGGTTGACGTTTTAGTGAATTCAATAGATCAACAGGTTTTTCTCGACGTTATTGTGAAAATCGCAAACAGAATACTTTTATTGCGCATATAAAAGGGAACTTTTGTTAGCCTGACATGTGTGTTAAAATGCAAAAACAAACTTTTCAAACAATATCAGCCATAATAATAAATTATTCAAGGTTATTTTCTTGTTATATTATTGAAAGATACAACATGTCATTTACTCCATTAAAAGTATAGTAGGCCTAATATATCCATTTACTTTTACCAACATAATCAATTGGTATTATTATATAATTGTGTGAAATCACAAGACTTGAATTCAATAAACTAAAGCTCTGTCTACTCTATTAAACCTAATTTTACAAAAAAAAGTGTGATGGGCCCAATTATGGTATAGTGATAATATGGCCAAATATGGTAGTGATATAACACCATCATTTCCGTATATGAGCACTTAAAATGTTTTTTTTTCACATAAAGTTTGATAGTGTAGACAGAGCTTTAGAATTATTATTAGTCACTCGGGTTGGTATATAAAGTACCGGTACGCTAAGTAGTCATGTGTGAGCTAAAAAACCTTCAAATAATTTTGCTATGGTTGGTATACAATTATTTTGAAACGTTTGACTGTAATTTAAATTTCATCCCGTTAGTAAAGCTAATACAATGGCATGATATGTCGTGATCGCTAGTTAGTGTTTTAAGAACTCTGCTATTTATATTTTACACTCATCCGCCCTGTTGTATCTATTCGTTTTCATACTACTCATATTTCCCGTTTTAAAAGAGTCGAAGATCGTTTTGTCTGTCACTGTCCCAGTTGTCCATTTGTCTTCCTTCCCTTGTTTTTGCCGTTCCGTTTTTAGTCGCGTGGACGCGACTCTATAGTTCACTATGTCGGTCGGTCTGTCTGTCGGTCTGTCGGTCTGTCTGTCGGTCCGGTATCACTATGCGTTTTATCGCTTTCTGACCTTATCTTGATATCAGTTTAATCTAGCTAAGTCAATTTTTCACAGTATATTCCTTATGGCCAGGAATCGATGTGGTTATGTTTTCACGGTGCGCAATAAAAAATTACGCGGTCTACGCACGATTTAACGAAATCACGTTTGTAATCATATCTTCACAACCATGAATCACAATTAAATAAAATGTGGTACTCATAAATTTCAGGGCATAAATCATCATATGGCAATATAATTACGTGCGTAGCGCATGTAACGCATGTGTACGCGCGCTGAAAATTTTCAAAATTTATTTTCGATGAAATAAGAGTACGTTTCAGGCAATTTTAAGCGTTTACAAAATTGCCATGAGTGCGCAGATTTTTGCGCGCGCACTGCGCGTTAAATGTTATTGAGCACTCTTTTTGCCCGATTTCTGTTTTCTTGACTTACTTTTCAACTCGAAATTACGTTATACGAGCACGTCAAAAGTGTGCCGTGTAAATTAAAAAAATATAAATGTTTTTAAACATTTCAACATTTTTAAACATGTTCAGTAATTTCGGTCAGTTGGTAGGTTGGTCGGTCTGTCGGTCTGTCTGTCGGTCCGGTATCACTATGCATTGTAGCACGCGACTTAATGGCTGTTGGCCTTGTTTATCTTAAGTTCATTACCTCCACCAAGGAAGTTATGCAGTCGATCGCGTGTGTGTTTGTTTGTCTTTCTGTTTGTTTGTTAGCAGGATTACTCAAAAAGTTATTGTCACATCTTTACCAAACCACAGATAGATATGTGGTCAAGGACCACTCTATTACATTTTTTAGGTAATCCAGAGCAGGATCCCATATCTGGACCACTTTTTATTATTATTTTCAGACCTGCTAGTGTTAAAAGATAGGAGATAGTGTTCAAAATCTGGTAATGAGCAATTTTTTAAAAATATATTTTGTGGTTCACCACCACCTTTATTCATTCAGTATTTCAGTTTACTTAATTTCTAAACATTTTCTACCCTTTTTTTATTTTTCTGTTTTCCCCCTCAATAATTTCATTTATAATTTTAACCTTTAGTATCATACCATTAGTGAACATTATTTTTGTTAAATCTGTATAATTACTAAACATTACAAAGTATTTATTCTTAATATTAAATTTTTGTTAAATAATCTATAATAAAACCAAACTTGTTTACTCATTAACTGTACCTTTACAGTATACCCAAATACATACATTAAATACATTGTATGATTTACACTGATATGATGATACTAGTATTGAAGTCCGTTTATAATTTGACAAAACTACCATTGCAATCATAATAATTATAATAATAATAATAATATTTATTCGGCAAAAGTTCTTAAAAGTAAGTTTTACATTTCATCTTGCCAGGAGCAAGTAATAGGCATGAGTCCAAACAGAGAACTGCTCTTCCTCCATCATTATTATAAAATACAAAAATAACAAAACTAAGTAGTACAAATTAATTAAAAACAAAACAAAACAAAGTTATAATGGGATACACCAATTAAGAATATGCTGCATTGAATAAACAATTTCAACTTAATATTTTGAAATCAAATGTTTAGTGAGTTGGGCTTTAAAGTCTGAAATTGTAGCATCATGACCACGGTTTTGGAGAATGAATTATTGCAAAGCACTAGAACAAAATATATCCTCTAAAAAAAAAAAGAAATCAATACAAAACTACTGCTACTGCTGCCACTGCTACTGTCACTGCAACTGCATCCATATAAGATCTGCTAATTTTACTATAAATTATGCATCGAAGGTCTTAAAAGTTCATTTTAGTTTTTTCGTTCTGCTATATAGTTCAATACTTGTATATGGACATTTATTTAGTTTTCTTAATGTAAAAGAAACGCGAATGAAAGTTGCGTTAACGACCATTTAACAGGAAATAAACAAACGTCGCCGTCGTGTTATTGTTATCAAATTTGTCTACTGTATGTATTGTATAAATGAAAAAAGCCTCAAGCAAATGAGTCTAATTGTGGTTGTGAATATTTATATGAAATAAATAACTTAATTTAACTTTGCTAAACAGGTACCACAAAGTGGCCATGACATAAAGACCAACTCTCAACTTTTTCTACTGTTTGCAAACGAATGTTATAAAAGCAAGAACTCTTTTCAAAGCATCTATCTTTTAAAATAAAATATTATTGTAATAGAGAGCAGGCTGTGAATATTGTTGATGGAATTTTCACATATCTAGGCCGTTCACTTTGTTATCACATAATAATACAGTCTATTAAGACAGACTACTAAAAAAATAATATAATTGCAGACAGTCACGCAATATGGAGATTTGGATCACAACAATAACGTATATTTACAGATCATTGTGACTTTTCAATAACTCTTATAATGTAGAAATGTGTGTTCTAGAAACGAATGGTTGAAACACGAGCGTTTGAACAGAAAAACTTTTCCAAAAATACCTATCTTTTAGAAACAAAGTAAAATTACAACAAGCAATACGGATACGTAGCAAATATCTGTGGTAGCATATTATATAGATGTAGGTCATTAACTTAAAGATGTATTGTCCCCCAAAAACATGAAAAATGAAGATTAATTAAATCAGACTTTGAATATATGTTATTTTGTAGTTTTAATAAAGTTAATAACTTCCATAAAAAAAAAAATGAAAAAAAATAATGTTTTCACTTTTAAAATGACAAAATAAATGGTTAAATTCAACCAAAAATCCATTGGCTGGCAGCCAATTTGACCATATTTTGCTTTAAATTACATTTTTTTCAGGTAAATACATTTTTTTTTCGATCCAATTTTTGGTCAAAGTGGATAACTATTATGTTACATTAAAATGGAATATTCAATACAAAATGTTTTAAGAATTATTTTTTCAGGGAGACAATACATCTTTAAACAGTGTTGTAGATCATCATCACTTTGTAGTTCTGTACTACACCAAATGCTACTGTATTCGTAACTTAACACTTTAAGCAATGAATAAATGTTATAACTTACAGAATTGCAATGAAAAACAATGTGGTCTGCATATAGTTCGTCTCTATTATCATTCATTGACGATGTGCATACATACAATGAATACTAAAAACGTATAAACATTTTCTGAGCTACTAACATTATAGGGGTTTTCTATAAAGTAAATTATGTTTAATTTGGCTGTAAACTAGATCGAATTTATAATCACGCAGTCAACTTACTGAGTGTATTATATTAACTGACATACGGTTGATAATAAGAAATAAAGCACTGTTACAACCGCTAATGTAGAAAACGCCAGCTAATGTCGAAACAACCGTAATGTAGAACAATCCACCGCTTATGTAGAAACACCAACAGCTTATGTAGTAAATAAAAATCAACACCAGCTAATGTAGAAACAATCAACAGCTTATGTAGTAACGAAAATTGCCTCCCAGCTTATGTAGTTACTATCGCCAGCTAATGTAGAAAATGTTATATATTTTACAAAAATGTCTAATTCATGTGCAAGCATCGATCTTTACTTAGCTATCAGTCTTTCCACCTCTCGTAAGCAACTAACTTTCTAAAACGACCACACATCGTAATAATTGCTACCATCTCTGACCGCTTCTCATAATCAACCACCTCTCGTAAGGGATCACCTCCTCTCATAAGGGACCGGTTCTCATAATCGACCACCTCTCGTAAGCGACCACCTCTCTTAACGACCACACCTCTCGTAAATGACCATCTCTTTTAAGGGACCACGACCTCTTTCTCTCTATTAAAGGACCGCTTCTCATAATCGACTATCGCCCATCACAACGACCTCGTGTAAGTGACCACCTCTATTGAACGTCCACCCTTTCTATTTAAGGGACCACTTCTTATAATCGTCCACCTCTCGTAAGTGATCACCTCCTCTCATAAGGAACCGTTTTTCATAATCGACCACCTCTTGTAAGTGACCATCTCTTTTAAGGGACCACGACCTCTTTCTCTCTATTAAAGAACCGCTTCTCATAATCGACTATCTCCCGTCACAACGACCTCTGGCAAGTGACCACCTCTATTGAACGACCACCGTCTCTTTTAAGGGACCATTTATCATAATCGACCACCTCTCGGAAGTGGTCGATTATGAGAAGCAGTCCCTTAACAGAGGTGGTGGTTCTTTAAAAGAGGTCGTCACTTACGAGAGGTGGAGTCGTTAAGAGAGGTGGTCCTTTAAAAGAGGTGTGGTCCTTAAGAGAGGTGGCCGCTTACGAGAGGTGGTCGATTATGAGAAGCGGTTCCTTAACAATGGATTCATCGATGTATTTGCACATGAATGAGACATTTTTGTAAAATATATAACATTTTCTACATTAGCTGGCGATAGTAACTACATAAGCTGGGAGGCATATTTCGTTACTACATAAGCTGTTGACTGTTTCTACATTAACTGGTGTTGATTTTTATTTACTACATAAGCTGTTGGTGTTACAACAATTATTCGTTCCAGTCTGAGGAAGTTTATAAGTCTTTTATTTTGTAGTGAATTGTATCTGAATTGTATTTGATTTGTGTAAAGGTTGTACAAAATGGCGGCAACCTTTAGGAAAAGTAAGTCTAAGCTGAAATGTATTTGTATTACCGAGTCTTGAATCTTGAGTGATTTGATTGGGTAACAACAGTGTTCATGAAACACGATCAAATGAATGAAGGCTAAAAATTATATTATATACATTTAATTTATGTTTGCTTATTTTACACCAGCAGCAATTACTCGCCAATCGTCCGAATTTAATAAAAACATTTTAATTAATATAGTTATGTTACCACTCAAAAAACAACTTTTCAAAATGTCTATCTTTTGAAATATCATTTAATTCTTTTCTTATAACAACAATAGGAAATATGTTATGAATATCGTTGATAGAATATTCACAGATAAAGGAAAGGCAATTCATAATTTGTTTAACCTATGGATTGTTCAAACTGTCTTGACAAATGAACTTAGTCCTCAAGCCTTACTCTTCAGGGTAAGGTAAATTTAAGGTAAATCATCATAATATTATCATCATCATATCTTATCATTATAATACTCAAGTCGTCATCATTTTATAACTATTATGAGTAATGTTATAATCGTTTATTGTCGATTTAGAATTATTTCCTTCATCATTATTTTAACTCATCATATAAAGGAAAAGGGTATTTTGAAATTATTGTCATTGGTTAAGAAAGAACCAACACAAAAATAAAAAGAATAACCATAATTTTAATCAATAAACAATTATTTAGTTCTACATACATAACCATTACCAATGTCTATTATTGTAAAAGCGGTAGAAGCAGGAAATTATATTGGTTTTCTGGGTATTTTGTATTTTAAGTAGTTAATATATTGGTGTATAATTTAATTAATTGTTAATTTCGTCTGTTACTGTCCCCCGTTGTCCCATTTTCTCTATTCCCTATACATATCCTTTGAAACCATAATATCTGTACATTGTTATTTGCTCTATAAATTGTCAAGTGATTCCCTTAATTGTTTCTTCCTTATTAATATAAGGAACATAAAACTTGGTCACAAATGTTGTTAATGTTAATGTTTGACATCATTTTCGAATCCACATATTCAGTTCATTAAAGTACGTTTTTTTCGTTCTGTTTGACATACATGATGAATATAAAATTGTTTTTTTTTAAACAAAACATAGATATTTAATTTTAATTTTATTCGTAGCGTCTACAATATAGACATTATACCCATAATATAGTTGATACTTAGATTATATTCGCACTAGATACGTGCACTTTAATTTTGACAGCCACAATGAAAGTTTATATCACTTAATTGTTCGATGTGCAGAATAATTTATTTTAAGGATTTACCCTCGTTGTCACCTTTATCTGTTCGCTAAGCTTGCGCGCACGTGGATAATCTATTATACCCTATAACAGAAATCCTTGATCCGATTCATCCTCCCATTGTTTGTTAAATGTTGTAGTAAGCACATTATTTATTTAGTCTTTTGTGTTTTAATATTTCTCTTAAAGCTAAACATGTTTGTCTCTTTCAGTATCTTTCATTAACATTATTCAATCAAATGTTTGTATTAAATTAATGACTTTTTTAACAGTTTTAATGTTTATCTCACATCAACACATTTTTTTAAAAACATGATAGAGCATGACGAAGCAAAATGTTAAAGATGTATTGTCCCTTTGTCAAATTCCAAAAAAAATTAAAAATAAAAAATTTCGAAAAAAAGTGGGTCATTTTGAAGTATCATAATAGTTATTAACTTTCACCAAAAATTAGTCGAAAAAAAAATCATTTAACTGAAATACAGACGTTTTTTGGTTTAAAAGATAACTTTGACTTCCAGTCAAAGTTTTTGATCAAAACATATCTCATAATACAACGCGCTTATTTGGCTACTCTGTATGCATACTCATAAAACTTCCTCGCGATCTGTGTGAAAACACCTTCTCAACCGTGAAGAATTGTAAACAATCCTAATCAGCATCATGCATAATGTATACTCATGGTTTGAAATCTTTGTTTACTTTAGCTCGCGACGATTTTCCAGACGAAATATTATCAAATTAATTTAGCTTTTAATTACGTAAAATTGTTGTTTTTGACTCGAATTTCGAATAACTTTAATATTACTTTGATATGGCCAATTTAAATGTTTTTGTGTTTCAAGGGACAATACATCTTTAACCCTAATTAGGCCTAACGTGCTCAATTTATGGAAGTTGTAACTTTTATTTTGAACATTCACATATATGATATGTTGGATGCAATAATACCTTCTTTGCATAAATACATCACTGAGAAATTTATATGTGAATGCTTTCCCATGCTAAACTATGATGATACTAGTATTTAACTTATATTTTTAAATAGTTAAAGTCCGTTTATAACATATGACAAGACTACCAAAAGCCATAACCATGTTTTTGAAAATGAATTATGGCAAAGCACAGGAGCAATATCCAACCACAGTCTCTGAAAAAAAAGATACAATTTTGTAAATACAAACCAAATTTAACAGTCTAATAGTGATAAGCCTACTACTCTTTCAAATTACCTGTCTCACAGGTTGGACCCGAAAACCCCGGAAGGCATTTACAGACGTGTTTACTATCCTCAGCAGCACAAGTACCACCATTCAAGCATCCAGTACCACATTCATCAATTTCTGCAAGACGTTTAATAAAGAAAATGTACTAGTATTTTTTTTTTTAGTTTTAATACGTTTTACACTAGAAATGTACTAGTGTATTCGAATTCAATACACACTATGAACACTTATATTCTATAACAATGCGTTGAGAAAATTACTTCAGCCTGGATATTTTAAGTAAATCCTTTTTAGCTAATAGCCCAGTCAACATTGTAATGAATTGGAATTTTTTTCTATATATTCCAAAACAAAATATTTTTTTTACATATTTGTTTATGTTTCGGGTGATATAAGATAAACTCACTGATGGACGGGGGATGTTTATTTCAGAAAAAGTGGAACTTTGATGCCGCCTTGCACAAATTGCAACCGTTATGTGAGTTAACGCAAGCAGTTTCGTTGATTACATTAACTAAAGTAATATCCTGGTATGGTAATATTAATAAATGTTACTCTTTGAAGAAAGACTCGTTGAATTTCCAAATGCAATACAGTGATAAATAGTAGTTTTCTTTTGATTGAGGGATTAAGTCGAGGTTATGCTATGAATAAACATTACTTCACTTATTCCATTTCATTAAAAAAAAATATAAAGAAATGTACTGTGAACCTTACATCCACTTCCTGCCTCTATACATGTTGTATACTTTTTTAATATATAATTTATTTTGTGTACTTAAAAACAGAGGAATATCATTTTGTCTTCGTTTGTTTAATTTTAAAACAACATTTTTCAGTTCTGCGGTGTGACGTCACAACGACAGATGGCGCTGCATGGTTGCTAGCCAACCAAAAAATGCGTTCAACGCTACTAAGTTGATAAACTGTATAGATCTGTATTTCTATAAAATTATGCATCTTAGCTTGATATTTTCACGCTGCTGCTCTAGCCCGCTACGTCACAAGAGATGATGTAATCCGAAATAAAGCAAGCAGCAGTTTTAGAACTGAGAGACTGACAATTTTGCGAAAATGGAAACTCCACTATCATTTATAGGTCCCAGCTGCTAGACCCAAAAAATGTCTGGGAAAAGAGTCTAACGGTTGAATGACAAATCCCAAAGCATTTCTGGTATTTATGAGTCCCATGATATTATATAATACTGTAAATCAAAACAGTCCATGAAAGTTTTTGTTTGTACCATGAAACTATAATTATAGATCCATGTTTGTACAAAAGTGACAGAAATTGAGTCTGTATTTCATATCAAAGTTATTCACTTCTGTAACAAAAAATTAATATTTATTCACATATAAAAAGAGAAAAGAAACGTTTAATTATAACTCAAAAACCATTTTCTGACAGACAATTTAAGTATTTTTTGCTTTAAATTACATTTTTTCAGGTAAAATAACTATTATGTGACAATAAAATGGCACATTCAAAAGCAAATTTGAAATAAAAAATATTTTTCAGAGGGACAATATATCTTTAAAACTGTTACGTCAATAAGCGAGCAGCGTTTTTTGTAAGAAATATTTCTTGTTTAACTTAAAACTGTAGTTGAAGAATAAACAGATTATTAAAAACAAATATTTAGTGATCTTTTGAAATGTGATACTAAATTTAAACCAATCAGATAGTAAGGATTTTGTTACAACTTTGGATGCAGTGTTTTATTACTTACCAATGACTGTAACTGAAAATTCACAAAATCCTGTATTACTAGCAGTATCAGTAGCATAGCAAGTGACAACAGTTGAACCAATATTGAATGATGAACCAGAAAGTGGATTACAAGCAGCTGATAGACCAGTATCAACATTGTCATTGACTGTGGGGTCATCCCAGGTCACTGTAGCTTGGTTTGATGTTGATATACTGCTAATAATGTTTCCAGAACATTCAACATTTGGTCTTTCTTCATCTATAAAAACTGTAATATTTCAATTATATCATGTATTAAAATATAAAAGACAATAAAAATATAATAAATAAATTTAAAAAAGGACATAAAAATCAAGCATATTTAAAGAATATTATACAATACTCGAGTAAAATAATGAAATTTTACTGGATGATTGTGTCATTGTGATCTGTATGTTTGTTTTTATTGAAAATTATTAAGTTTTAAAATGACTACTTCAATAAGCCTATTCCAAACCATTCCAACCACACAGCGCCACCTACCGTCGTGACGTCAGCACCGCAGAACTCTATAGGCGCACAAGATGAAAGATTATTTTATGTCGCACAGGGCGGTGTTAAGTCGTACCAATTGAAGTCTTTCAGAAATATGACATGGTTAATAACTTAATATAGGTACTGTAGGCATAGTGTATCATCATACAATAATTAAAGAAGCTATTTGTGTTTTGTGTGGAAAGGATCTACTTATCGAAATGAACCGTGTATTAATAACTTGATTTGTTGAGCATTGATTGTTTAAAAACATTATTGATAATGTTGTACTTACCGTCATCACAATTAAGCCCAAAGCATGTGCCTTCTATGCACTTGCCAGTCACTCGGTGACATTCACATTCCTTAGTACATTCGATTTCACAGTTTTCCCCATAAAAGTTTTGTTGACATTCTACAATAAATGAAATCAATCATAGTATACCCAAATAATGAATTTTTATTTATTCAATGGTGAGAATTCATCGAATGAAATATTCTCTCCATTCAACGAATACAAAACATGCATTGTCTGTTTTATAACACGCCTTCCTTTATTCAATTTATCAATCGTAAACATTGAAAATGCTAGGCTGGGAAGCTAGGGACTG
Organism: Antedon bifida; assembly: GCF_963402885.1. NCBI lineage: Eukaryota > Metazoa > Echinodermata > Crinoidea > Comatulida > Antedonidae > Antedon > Antedon bifida. The sequence goes on along the minus strand of NC_136235.1, from coordinate 7,176,249 downwards.
CCATTAAAATAGGCAGTGATCCAACTTTAGACGCGGAGTAAAACAGTTATAGAAAGCGCGCACAACAAGTTGATGTCCGAACGCAATCATTCAACAACGTCGCGTGGCAAACATTCTCAAAACGTTTACAGAAAGATGAACGTGCATTAGATCCCGTTAATTATCACCATATCACTTTTTCGTTAGATGGGATAATTCCAAATGACACGTGATGCTTAATTGATGTAGTTCTAATCAATAAGCGTATATAAAGTTGCACATGTATCAATTGTAGATTTATAGCAGTATCAATTAATTTTCTAAAGATACAATTTAATGTTACTTTGACAATTGGATCCCGTCCATGGGTGCGCACATGACGAGTCTTGTGTGTCAGTGCATTTTCCTGTATATCGATCACAACCACCTTGTTTACAATGACATGTTTGAACACAGTCTGCACCAAATGTACCCGATGAACACTCTGTGTAAAATGAACGATAAGAAAAAAACATTAATAGGCTAAATAAAACATGTTATAAAGACTACATAAATCACAAACTCAAATTTATGTTAAAATGGTACAGTTTCAATTAAGTAAAACTAACAACGAACTATTGATTATTAACAGATAATTATATTGCACCCTTAAAAAACTATCTTTTTAACATTCATTTTTGTTAAATATATTACAGTATTTATAATGTCACATAATAGTTTTTCACATTTACCAATATTTACATAAGAATAACTTTAATTTAGAGGGAAAAAATTTCTATCAGAAAATATTTTTTATTGTGTTAAATTTAACTTAAATGTTGTCTTTTTAGAAACTAAATCATTTGTGTTTGTTTTTTCTATGGAAGTGAATAACTTTATTAAAATACCTATATTCAAAGTACATAAAGCAATAGTAAAAAATATTAAAAAAATATTAAATATATAATATTACAAACATCAGTTTGTGTATTATTACTTCTACTCTACATTTTGTTTACCTGTATTGCATTTTAAGCCTTTGTAGCCGGTAACACAGCTACATCCATATGGATCAGGTAGGCAGAACTGATAGAATCTACATGAAACAAGATTACCTTGGCTGCTACATCGATTCTCACAATCCCAACCATGTCTATTGCCGTTACATTCTAAATAACAAACATATTGAAAATCATGCGAATTAATTGATGAACATTAATTACTTTATTATTATAATAACTAAAGTTTGACTTTAATAATAGTATCTTCTTCAAACAACTGAATATTGTTTCAAACCGGATATGAAAAACTATTAGTGTTTGATATGGAACAACGATACTAGATGAAAATGCACAATCAATTGGCATTTTCACATTACATAATTAACAAACAAATAATACCTTAGTATATATATTTGTTTAGATTTTAATTTATATTAAATTTGTGTTTTTTTCCTATTTTAAGTATTCTGCAGTTCTCACCAGTTTCACATGTAGATCCCCTAAATCCAGGTGCGCAGATACATAATCCTGCTTTATCATCACATACGCCTCCATTATAGCAGAATTCACAGTCACCAGTGCAGTTAGGTGGACCCCATCTGTGACGTGGACACTCTGAATAAATTAAATACAAATTAATAATCGATACAAAAGATGAAAGGTTAACAGTAATATTACAGTATATCTGAACCTCCTTTGTCATGCGGTTTATTCATTGTATTTAGGTTAGGTTGGCTTTGTTTACTTCCTGTTTTCAAAAGATTTCACAATACTGTTTTGTCGTCGTTTAAAATGGCAATCATAGCTTTATGTTACATCTTTTCCTTCCAAGGTTACATAATTTACCTCGTACAATTAACTTGATAAACGAGTGCCTACGATCTTCCCGGTTACCATCCTCATACATCTCGTAAACCCTAGCGTCACTGGTCGCCACTGAGCCAAATGTAACGTTTTTTTCTGCTCCAATCTTAAATACAGAAGAACCATCTTTCCTCCACGCTAGAGAATTGCTTAATAAAGTATTGAACGTAATTGTAACATTATCTCCTTCATTTACAGTTACTGTGTTTTTAGAATTTCCAGGCGTTATTAAGGCTGTTTTGACAAAAAAAGAAGAGGATAAAATGTAAATCATTATAAAATATTTATTTTGAAAATGAAAGTATCTTATCTATTCAAGACAAAATTAATAAAATAGCAAATATGATGCTAAAAATAGATGTTATGGAACGGGTATCCTTGTTCATAATGTCAATATGCTCTTTTGTCTACGTGTGTATGTAAGACGCTTCAATTTATACATGTATACAAATATTCAGTCTTTGGAATGTGAAATACATGTCTTTGGAACTATATAGACATAGGCATAAGGAGTATATATGTAAGTTGTTCATGTAATTAATTTCAGAAGTATTTTTCCTGATAACATCTCATTATATGCTTTATTTAAGTTACACCACGTGTTTACAAAAAATATGTGTAACCTATAATGGAAAAATACCAGATGATTTGTATTGAATATTTTCAGCGTTAGTTAGTGAGGACAAATTATCATTATAAATAATATGTTCTATCTTGTTAATATTGTTTAATTATTATCATAGTTCCAAGCATAAACAAGTTGCTGTTACGTATCTGTAAATTCCACGAGGGGCAAACAATTTGATTATGGAAATCATATAATATAATAGGTTATAATAATTCATTAGCATTGTTAGTTTAACATTGTCTTGATACATTAAACATTATATATCATTGTGGGAGATTGTGAGAAATCAATACATGTGGTGGTTCACAACAAGTAATACAAATATTAATTATATTGATAGTGATGGTGATGATGGTGATAGTGATGGTGATGATGATAATGATGATAATAATAATACTTTAAAAAAAATATAAGTGCATTATATATTAATGATTATATCATGACCTTACCATCATCTCTTATTCTTGTAGTTTGTACGACAGTGGTGACGCCATTGTTCACTATCTTACAATAGTATACTCCCATACCTACATTATTTGCAACATACCTTCCAGACTTTTCATCGGCCGGTACGTTCCACGATATTTCATATAGTTGTTCGTCATTCGCTACTCCAAATGATCTACCGTAACTCAAGCTATAACCAGTGAATATGGAAGGAATGTAGCATTGATAATTCACATTATTGTTGCCTTGTGGATATAAATTCAAAACGGTTATATAACCACCATTTCCTAGAAGAAAAAAACCCTTTGTCACAAAATCAAATATACGAACATTATTCATTAATAAATAATATAATTATATCATTTTTTCGTTCGTTTAATTAGTTATTCTAACTCAGGTTATGCTGTTGCTATTTTACTATACATATAACATTAAAACATTATCTCTGAGTTAAATAAGCCAGTGTGCATACATTTCTGGATAGTATTTAAGTTTATTATTAGTGACTTAAACAATCTAACACCCTTATAATAATATAACGGGTAGGTATACAGTTTGTTGGCTCTTTTTTTTTTATTACATTAAGAAAGTTTTTAAAGTTTTATATACGAACTATTAGACATATATAAAAAGTTAAAACATACACGAGAATTATGAGAAAATGGAGAATTATATTGGATAACCGTGGCCTTGGGACATAAACTTTGTTTATTACTCTTAGGTAGGCTTCTTTCAAGATGGGCTTTTTTAAAGATCACTTTGCAAACTAAAGATGAGGAGGGGGGAGTTATTTTTTAAATGAATTCTGTTCATTTTTTTGTGATCAAAAATACCATTTTAAACTTTAAAATAAATGTATAATATAAACTCAATCATACATTACATCTGCATCACAAGTTATCTGGCATTAACTTACCTTGATAATAGTCAAATATAGAAAAGAAATCCATACTATCTTGAAAAAAAGCCCAATGGGCCTGATTTCGATATGGTCTTCTTTTCGAGATTACATTTTAAAAAAAGGAAGGATTAGCCTATATTGGATAACAATGGAATAAATGGGTATATGAAGATTATTTATTTACAACTAAAAAATATTAATATTGATTGGTTTGTATTAATCATGTTAAGCTGATTAGATGAATAAACAAAAGTGGTGATTCAATGGTTCCAATCAACGGTCGTTAGAATTTTTTTTCATGACAGTGTGGTACGATATGTTGTAAAACAAGTAGGCCTAATTTAGTTTTTTTTTGTATTCATTGAATACATTTTCATTTTACTGTTCAAATAAACTGAGCTGCTTCGATAAGCATTATAAATAATTCATTCATTCATCTTTTTATTTCGGGATACCATGATGACATAATTATATCCATTAATAAACTCATAAACGTAGATTAGTTCATAATGTCCCACGTTGTTTCAGGTACAATGGACAAGTTATAAAATGTTATCTTCTCTCTAATTACCTCAGTTCAAAATTAAATTACCGACATTCCAAATTCTTTAAAAAATGAAATACCATGTGGCTTTTTAAAAGTATATCCAATCAATTTTGTTAACGTTATATCAAGCCATAGCGGGCGCTATTATAAATAAAAAGAAATTGGCGTCATGAATTTGTCATGTCGTACCATGATTCCTGTATTGATTTTCTCGAAATGAGGGAGATGCTGGGATGAAGGAGATTATTATGATTAATTCTGTTTATTAAGAATAGTAATTCTGACTATACAACATTAATTATGTTCTTTTAAAAAGACATAATTGATTAATTTTTTTTGTTGGGGTTTGGATTAGAAAGGAAAGAATTGTTTTGCCAAACGTGATTATTAAATTTACTTTTTACGTTTATATTGCGAGTTGTACAGTTGTGGCTATTTACCATTGTTTACCGGTGGTTAACAGAAATTACATGTCCGAAATAGCCGTAGTTGCGGCTGTGTGACAAACACAAGATGTTGAGAGGTCTGAATTACAACTGCATATTATTTTTAAATTTTTGAAATGCAAAAAAAATACTATTTGCAATTCACTTTATGAAGTATGTAGTGAAAATAACTAATATTGTAATATCAATCAGGTGTCATTCCACAAGTTTTATAGTTTATCATATAGTTCATAACATAAAATGGATGTTTGCATCTTTCTCAAAAGTATGTTTAAACTGTGACTTACCAAGACAAATAATGGCTTGAAGGAATATTATAACTGCAGCAATCATACTTTCTGAAATATATTTAAAAAAACAAACATTAAAGACAGATTCATTTATTTGTATTTCTATGAGTTATTAATATTCATATATTTCATTGTAACACAATAATTATATGTTTATCATAATACTCTAGTAGCTGGATCAACTTTCGTGTGCACTTTGAGGTCCATCGAATTTGACTTCAGAAATTGGTTTAGGATGGTCAAACAATCATTTTTGGCTTGGTTACACATTTTGAAAATGTGGCGAAAGGTCAAAAGACCAGGGTGAAAGGTTATAATACCAAACACTAATAGGTCCTTAAATCTCGACAACCACTGGTCACAGCAAGGTAATTTTGGTCTCAAATTGATCATAAGGTATACATTTATATTCGGTCTAATGGGACATTTTAGTAAAAAATGACCGGAAATGCCATTTCTGACCTTTGACCCACTACCCAGGGCATGTATGTATCTCCGTGACTACTGGTCGTAGACACTTAAATTATGTTTTAAATTGTTCGCAATATACATTTTATTATTTGTTGCACATTTTGAAAAATGTTACAAGAGGTCAAAGGGTCAGGGTCAAGGGTTATATGAACAAACACAAATTGTATCTCGGCAACCACTGGTCGCAGAAAGTCAATTTTAGTCTCAAAATGTTGAGAAGGCATGCATTCATTCAAGTACTGGTCGTAGAAACTTAAATTTGGTATCAAATTGTTGGAAATATACATATTTACATTCATTCTAACAGAAGATTTGGTGAAAAGATGATCAGAAATACTATTAATTACTAATGTTTCAAACAAAAAACATACCTCTACACAACATATTCTTTTATTTCGTTTATTTATTTTGTTGGTGTAATATAGTAACATGTATAATCAAATAAATACACCCTAGATATAAAAAAATACAACACAATTAATATCGTAATAAGAATAGCTGGATTAAACCTCCTTCATCTGGGTCCAAATACAATCATGATATTGAAAAGGTATCGGAGACAACTATATAGACCAATTCATTCTCATCATTCTGTATGACACTGTTGTATAATATTTTTGAATGTCACCGACAAATTATACATATACACGTCTGTTCCCAGTGTACATAATAAAACAATATATATTTCTGGAGATTTATTATCAATACCACTAGTTTTTTTACTTTTTAAGTACTAAATGCATTGACAATAAAAGAATCAGAAGTGTATTTTAAAATCATGTTATAATGATAAAATCATACTACAACACACTACAGTACACAAGTGTGTTTTCAGGAAAGCTGGACATATTGTACAATAGTAATGAAACTATGTATTGGTATTATATGCAAAAGACAGTGTTGATTGTTGACAAACTGTAGTCACAAACAAACAGACAATAGAATGAAGATCCATATAAACAATTCTGTAATCGTGTCTCGTATAGTGTCTCAGGATAATGATGAGTCATTGTTTCATATCATTATACTGGCACCTGCAGAGGATTCGTTAAAATGGAGCCTGTGACAGTGTCACTTTATTCTAAAAGAGGAAAATGCATTATGTAAAGTACCTTTTATCAGTGAGAAACGACATATATATCATTATTAAAATTAGAGTAGTATAAAAATAAACTAACAAACAAGGCCATATATATGACTGTAGTCGCGTGCTCAAATTTGAATTAGTGTTTACCGACCAACCGAGTGAGCTGTAGAGTTGTGTTGCACGCGACTAATACTTGTATCACAACACATTTCAATGACTACCATAATCTACAATTTACCAAGCATTTTGTATCACTTTTTTATATTAATTGTGCTGTATTCTTTTTTATATCTGCTGTAGGTAGTATTTATTTGATTACACATGTTACTATATTACACCAACAAAAACAAAAAAATAAATGCTCCCCTAAAAACCGTTCTGAACAATAAATTCCCGGGCGTTTAAATTAGGATGGATTCGGTAAGTTACTTCTAGCATTCTGAAAAGAATTCTGTTAGGCTCGACGTTTCTATCAAAATGTTTGATCATCCTCGGGGATAAACAATACTTTCTAGCATTATTATAAGCAAAAATGCAATTACAAACAGTAAAGGATTTCTTTTAAATCCTATAATGAAACAATTTAAAGCATAACATTTCTGTCCACGGATAAGTTGTGTAGAGATATGTTTATTGTTTGAAACAATAACATTAATAATTAATAGTATTTCTGGTCATCTTTTAACCAAATTTTCTATTAGAATAAATGTAAATATGTATATTTCGAACAATTTGATACCACATTTAAGTTTCTACGACCAGTACTTACAGAGATATGAGGATGCCCTGGTATGTGGGTTAAAGGTCAGAAAGGGCATTTCTGATCCTTTTTGACTAAAATGCCCCATTAGACTGAATATGAATGCATTCCTTCTGAACATTTTGAGACCAATATTGACTTGCTGCGACCAGTGGTTGCCGAGATACAAGTAGCTATTTATATTTGTTCATATAACCTTTGACCCTGACCTTTTGTAACATTTTTCAAAATGTGTAACAAATAACAAAATGTATATTTCGAACAATATAAGACCAAATTCAAGTGTCTACGACCAGTAGTTACGGAGATACATGATGCCCTGGGTTGTAGGTCAAAGGTCAGAAATGGCATTTCCGATAATTTTTGACTAAAATGTCCCATTAGACTGAATATAAATATATACTTTCTGATCAATCTGAGAAAATTACCTTGCTGTGACCAGTGGTTGTCGAGATTTAAGGACATGTTGGTGTTTGGTATTATAACCTTTCACCCTGACCTTTTGACCTTTCGCTACATTTTCAAAATGTGTAACCAAGCCAAAATTGATTGTTTGACCACCCTAAACCAATTTCTGAAGTCAAATTCTCTGGACCTCAAAGTGCATACGAAAGTTGATCTAGCCACTAGAGTATAAGTATATACGTTTTAACCTATGATTACTTATTCTCATTTGCCATAAAAAATTCTAGAACCAGAAATTAAAATTACACTAATGTAATGACCAATCACAATCATGTAAGCACTTCTCTATTATACTTACCTAGTCACAGGTAGACATAAACGTACATTTACGACAAGGAATGAACCGGTTTAATGTCTTTAAAGTAGTATATGAATGCATTGTTTTTAGTCGCGTGGACGCGACTCTATAGTTCACTATGTCGGTCGGTCGGTCGGTCGGTCGGTCTGTCTGTCTGTCTGTCTGTCTGTCGGTCTGTCTGTCGGTCTGTCTGTCGGTCTGTCTGTCGGTCTGTCTATCGGTCCGGTATCACTATGCATAGCACGCGACTTAATGGCTGTTGGCCTTGTTTTACAAAACGTTAACACTTGCAGTCAAGAAAGTGCCTTTAAGTTTCCTATAGGCTAGTCAATCTAGCATTTTGAGTGAAACAAATTGCAAACAGAGATTTTTTTTTTTTAAATGGTTACATATGATAAGGTGATTATTTTTTTAGCATCACACCTCTGACACTCATCCCGAAGGTATGCAAATTAGCTTAAATATGCAAATTAGGGTGAAATTACAGGGTTACCATATCTTCAAAACTACTAATCCTAGAGAGTTCGTTTTTGCACAGTCTGGTTCAGAATATATATATTTATATTTGCTCTAATGAGACATTTTACAAAAAAATGACCGGAAGTACCAGATTTTGACCCTTGACCCCATTTCTCAATATTTACATAAATATGTGATTAAAATGTCTGTAGAGACTTTTTTTTGGACTCAATGACTTGGATATTGTTTTTCAATACCCACCATAGAACTGTATTATAATTCCCAAAATCACACCTTCGTCACGCACCTCGAAAGTATGCAAATTAGTAGTACAAGTAATATTAAATATGCAAATTAGGGTTTGAAATTACAGCGTTGCCATATCTCGAAAACCGCTAATGCTAGAGTGTTGATTTTTTCACTAAAATATTTAAAATATGTATATTTATATTTGCTCCAATGAAACATTTTACAAAAAATTGACCGGAAGTATGACATTTGACCCTCGATCCCATTTCTCAATATTGCATATATAATGAAACTAAAATGTCTGTAGAGACTTTGTTTTGCCCTCAAATGACTCAGATACAGGTTTATAATAGCCAACATAGAACTGTTTAGTAAATCTCAAAATCACACCTGTATCACTCACCTCCAAAGTATGCAAATTATTAGTACAAGTTACATAAAATATGCAAATTAGGGGGTGAAATTACAGGTTCCTATATATCGAAAACTACTAAGGCTAGAGAGTTGATTTTTTCAATAACTTGTTCAAAATGTACATATTTATATTCGCTCTAATAAAACATTTTACGAAAAAATGACCGGAAATACAACAATTGACCCTTGACCCTATTTATCAATGTTTGTATACATAATGCGACTAAAATGTCTGTAGATAATTTTTTTTGACTCAAATGACTCGGATACAGTTTTCCTATCGTCAGCATAGGACCGCTTTGTAATTCCCAACATCACAATTTTGTCACACACCTTGAAAGTATGCAAATTATTAGTACAAGTTACATGAAATATGCAAATTAGGGGTGAAATTACAGTCTTCCCATATCTCGAAAACCATTAATGCTAGAGAGTTGATTTGAATTCAGAGTTGATTCAGAATGTACATATTTATATTCGCTCTAATGAAACATTTTACGCAAAAATTGTCGGAATTATGACATTTGACCCTCAAATCTATTTCTCAATATTTTCATATAATGCAACTAAAATGTCTGTACAGACTTTGTTTTGGCCTCAAATGACGTAGATACAGGTTTTCTATAGCCAGCATAGAACTGTTTAGTAATTCTCAAAATCACACCTCTGTAATACTTCGCTTGAAAGTATGCAAATTAATAGTACAAGAAAGTTGCCATATCTCTATCGGTCATTAGCGTTTTCGACATACATAAGGCAATTCACTATAATTTGCGTATTTCATATAGCTTGTACTACTAATTTGCATACTTTCGGGGTGCTTGACTTATACTGGCTATATAAAACCTGTATCCGAGTCATTTGAGGCCAAAACAAAGTCTGTACATACATTTTAGTTGCATTATATGCAAATATTGAGAAATAATAATAATAATTATAATATTAATATCCTGGATGGTTCTAGGACACCTACCCCCTAGACAGTTACCCCTCGGATGTTTACCACCCGGACAACTACCCCCTTAGGACAACTATCCCCTGGACAACTACTCCCCGGACAACTATCCCCCTTAGGACAACTATCCCCCTTAGGACAACTACCCCCTTAGGATAACAACCCCGCGGACAAATACCCCCGGACAACTACCCCCTTAGGACAACTACCCCCTTAGGATAACTACCCCCGGTCAACTACCTATTATACACTGTTGCAGAGTCAGGTTGTTCCTAGGGGGTAATTGTCCGGGGGGTAGTTGTCCAGGGGGTAGTTGTCCTAAGGGGGTTGTTGTCCTAAGGGGATAGTTGTCCGGGGGATAGTTGTCCGGGGGGTATTTGTCCTAAAGGGGTAGTTGTCCTAAAGGGGTAGTTGTCCTAAGGGGGTTGTTGTCCTAAGGGGATAGTTGTCCGGGGGATAGTTGTCCGGGGGGTATTTGTCCTAAAGGGGTAGTTGTCCTAAAGGGGTAGTTGTCCTAAGGGGGTAGTTGTCCAGGTGGTGGTTGTCCGGGGGGTAGTTTTCCGGGGGGTAAATGTCCAGGGGGTGAATATCCGGATACGTCCTGGATTTATATAGCGCCTAATGTTGTGAAACCTCTAAGCGCTGTACATAAACTAATACGAAAAAAGGGAATTCCAACCATGCCAAAAAAAACCCAAACCGAAGTATAGAGATACGCCTTCGTCGCTGAGATATGGGAAGACTGTAATTTATTTATTTATTTATTCACCCCCTTATTTGCATATTTCATGTAATTTGTACTACTAATTAGCATAATTTTGAGGTGCATGACGAAGGCGTGATTTTTGAATTACAAAGCGGTCCTATGCTGACTATAGGAAACATGTATCAGAGTTATTTGAGTCCAAAACAAAGTCTCTACAGACATTTTAGTCGCATTATGTATGCAAACATTGATAAATGGGGTCGAGGGTCAATTGTTGTATTTCCGGTCATTTTTTCGTAAAATGTTTTATTAGAGCGAATATAAATATGTACATTTTGAACAAGTTATTGAAAAAATCAACTCTCTAGCCTTAGTAGTTTTCGATATATAGGAACCTGTAATTTCACCCCCTAATTTGCATATTTTATGTAACTTGTACTAATAATTTGCATACTTTGGAGGTGAGTGATACAGGTGTGATTTTGAGATTTACTAAACAGTTCTATGTTGGCTATTATAAACCTGTATCTGAGTCATTTGAGGGCAAAACAAAGTCTCTACAGACATTTTAGTTTCATTATACTGTATATGCAATATTGAAAAATGGGGTCGAGGGTCAAATGTCATACTTCCGGTCAATTTTTTGTAAAATGTTTCATTGGAGCAAATAGAAATATGTACATTCTGAATACGGCTGTGAAAAAATCAACTCTCTAGCATTAGTGGTTTTCGAGATATAGGACAACTGTAATTTTTTTCCCTTATTTGCATATTTTATTTAAATTGTACTACTAATTTGCATACTTTCGAGGTGTGTGACAAAGGTGTAATTTTGGGAATTACAAAGTGGTCCTATGCTGGCTATTAGGAACCTATGTCTGGGTCATTTGAGGGCAAAATAAAGTCTCTACAGACATTTTAGTCACATTGTATATGCAAACATTGAGAAATGGGGTCGAAGGTCAAATGTTGTACTTCCGGTCATTTTATCGTAAAATGTTGCATTAGAGTAAATATAAATATATACATTTTGAATAAATCAGTGAAACAATCAACTCTCTCGGACTAGTAGTTTTTGAGATATGGTTACCCTGTAATTTCACCCTAATTTGCATATTTAAGCTAATTTGCATACCTTCGGGATGAGTGACAGAGGTGTGGTGCTCAAATTTTCATCTCCTCATCATATATGACCATTTAAAAAAAAAAAATCTCTGTTTGCAATTTGTTTCACTTTGAGCTGTTTTTTTTGCTAGATTGACTAGCCTACTAATGCTTAAAGTCTTTATGTCAGTGCTATACTATTGAATACTTACTCAAAGAAGCAAATCAAACAAGCCTGTTGTATATCAACTAACCAAAATGGAATAAGGAAGTACTTACAAATAATATTAGTTGCAAAGTTGCTCTGACATAAATATTCTTACTTTAATGAATATTATGCAGCAGCCAAAACTAAACCATCGGTTAATTTTTTTAACCAATAAAGTACGCATGATCAGTTATTAACAAAACAACCAGATACCCAATCACAGCGCAAAAATTTGTCCTCCAGGTCAAAGGTTAAAAATTATCGCATTTATCCAATAATTACCTGATTTGAATGAGATCATTATCGCTTAATTTTTCTCGAGTGGAATCTGTTAAATCCCGTTTCCACAGGCAATTTATCGGTTAATTATCGGTTAATTTTTATCGGTTATAATTTTTGACTGCGGCAACACGGCCTTAGAAATGTATATTTACTACAGTACCAAAATACTAATGGTAAGAAGGAATGTTCAATTAACATTTAAATTCAAAATATTTGGTTATTTATCTATATATACTACTACCACACAACAAGCTAATTACAATATAGGGAACTGCTTTTAACCATAATTATATTATTTCATTTTTTATTTGAACATGATTCAGGTTTTTTTCCTTCTTACAGTATTTAATATTTAAATATAGCTCATTTCAATATATCACTATTCAAATCTTCACATAATTTTACAAATTACCTAACCAGAGAAGAGTGAAATTTAACTCTTCCATGACCTAACTACTGTGCATAAAAATATAATTGTATAACCACTATATTTGCACTATAATTAAAGATGTATTGTCCCCCAAAAATATAAAAACATGAAGATTTATTAAATCAGACTTTGAATTGTAGTTTTAATAACGTTAATCACTTCAGTAGAAAAAAACTGGGAAAAAACATCGTTTTCACTTATAAAATGAGAAAATAAATGGTTAAATTCAACCAAAAAACCTATTGGCTGGCAGCCAATTTGACTATTTTTCTTTAAATTACAGTTTTTTCAAATAAATACATTTCTTTTCGATCCAATTTTTGGTCAAAATGGATAACTATTATGTGACATTAAAATGGAATATTCAACCAAAAATTTAGAAAAAAATATTTTTCAGGGGGACAATACATCTTTAATAGAAATACTATCTAATTTAAATTGCGTTTGGATAATATTACAATACAGTAGTCACTATAAAGAAATTAATTATTGTACGAATAAAAGAACACTAGAAAATGAGTATGCTATGTAATTGTAAAATAATTCCATTACAATTATCCATGCATGATTTATTTACACGAGACATGTGGCTACGCGCATATCACGTTTTTGTCATGAAAATAAAACATTAAACAGAGTTTAATTTGCCGCACCAGACTGGAACAGGTGTGAAAGAACATTCATTAGTCCGGTCAAACTACGGTTTGACCGAACTAAATTAGAACAGAATTTATTTTTGTTGTACTTCCTAACAGAAAGACCCATCTGAACAACATATCAAAAATGGAGAAAAGGAAGAAAAATTGCTAATTTTCATATAACTAAAATGACCGTTTTCTCCAAATATATATAGCCAAATATCATAATATAATATAATACTTGTTAACTATAGTTATTAAAACCTATGATTTGCAAGAAAATCACTGGAGATGTTTAAAAAATAAATTTTTCAACTTTTAAAAATCCAAGATGGTTTAAAATATAAATTTTTAAAATGGCTGATATTTTTCTTATCCTTTATAAAACACCAAATCAAGTCTTTCAAAATATTAAACGTATACATTTTGCTTTTAATAAAAACATTACCAAAATACATTGATGGATAATTTAAATAGGCATATAAATATACTGGAATCTTGAAAATTAAAATTATCAAACTACATTGATGAATTCATTAAATATTCCACAATCTTGACATATAAATTTTTTTATCTTTTTTAGCACAAACAAAAATATGAATTGTACAAGAATTAAGATAATTGTTATTAAATAAAATGCTTTTAAATGATATTAGTAAAAAGTTTACAGGTCTACAGTAGATAAAAATGTGATTAAAACAAGATCAAAGCAGAGAGTTGTTGATCAAAGATTGAATGCAATAAATAGCCAAATCACAATGTATTAAGTGGAATCTGTACAGGTGCCGGTTGACGCACTTTGCACTTAAACATATAAGCAATTGTGTAAAGATACGGATTGACTGAGGAGTTGATGGGGATGATGAATGTCGCCGCCCAAACATATATTTCATCAGGAATCGTCATCCAACCCGTCTCGGAACCAATTGCCATTACTATAATCGGAGCCCAGCAACAGAAATCAGTGAAAACTATCAAGCCAATTTTTCTCGCCATTTTCAACTGTTTTTTCCTCCTCTGTTCACTATTGACAGTGGCCCCCGATCTCTTCACTGACAAGAAAATTGTCAGATAACTAAGTACAATTACAAGAAAGCCGACGCCATTAAAGGCAACAAAAATGGCAACAGCATACTCCCAACCTGGCCACCGACTTCTGGTTAAAGGTAGTGCAAGGCACACACTTTCCTTTCCATAATAATTGTCACCAAAATACGATAAGTTGACAAAGTTTAATTTATTGGCTGTTACTGGAAGAAAACTCAGCACAATCCAGAATAGCCATCCGAAGCTGATAATGATTCGACATTTTGTACGATTGAGGCGTTTTGTACTAAATGGATTAACAATGTTAATAGCTCGATCCACACTCAGCAGCATCAGTGTAAACACTGATAACTGCCCAGAGACTGTAGAAATAGCCCCTGCAAAACTGCAAAGGAAACTGCTCTTCCAATCCTTTGCAGCTTTGGCATACCGTCCACGATAGTGTACATCCGCACTCGCAATGATGATTAAGTAGACTGCCATTAGCAAGTCAGACACGGCAAGATTAGTAATGAGTGTGGTCTGGGCCTTATTAAAATCGTTACTATCATTATCTTTTTTAAACTTTCGTGAAACGATAACAACAACATTCCCAATGACCGAAGATAACCCGATTATCATCATCAACACACGGAGAAGTTCATTTTTTAGCAAGTCTTCACACGATGAAAATGCATCTGAAGGCTCGCAGACATCGATGGCGCCCACAAGGCAACAGAGACTAGAGTATTCTGAGTACCTAAACGAATCAAATATAGCAACATAATAAGTGCCAAGTTATTATTTGTTGTATCTTACAGGAATTTCATTAAATTTTAGGATTTTTTAAATAGATCAGGACCAACATTTCAAAATTTTAAAATTCATGTTTTCTGCATGTCTTTTGCAATACTTTTAAGTTTGCCCTAAGTCTAGTGTAGGCTGGTATGTCGTTTATATGAATGTCGTGTATATTTTTTGTTAAAAGCAAACTTTGACTTTATTTCATATCTTGATAATATAAGGAATGAAAAAAAATATGTTGCCATTTTTTCAAAAGACATTTAAAGGACCAAATTCAAGATGGCCGCCAGCATTCAAATAACCCTATTAAAAATCAGAATATCACCAATAATACAAATTATGAATGTGGAACAAGTCCGTTTTGATGGTATTACTGTACCCATTATACAGTCTTAACTATGTAAAGCGATAATCTGTCGGCCATCTTGGATTTCAAAATGGCCGCCACTAAAAATTAAATTCTTTAAATAATTTTTTTTAAATATGTGTGCATAAATTGTTGTTGGTACACAATGTTCTAAAATTGTCACTTCTCACAGGATTGTCTAAATATAAGGCTGTCTAAAGTTGTCAGTGTTCTCTATATAACAGATATATAATACCCACTATGACTCTTAAATTAACTAATCGTTCAAATTTGGAGTTGCAAAAGTATGGAACAACTTACCAATTTATATCAAATATTCATCAACAATTACGTCTAACTAGAGGGTGGGCTAGGAGTGTAAACGATGGTTCTCGGAATGATAATGACTCGGGTAAAAAGGTTTTAGAAGGACGTTCTCTTTGTACGTTTTCTGTCGGTTACCATTATTGAAAATGCTTGACATTGGAAAAACTAAACCTACTCTGTATCACAGTGTCTTAGATGAATAATAACATTTTAAAGTATAGTGTTTATTGTTTTGTAGGGCCCTTATAGGGCGGAGGCAGAGTTCATTTGAGGGAGATGCTTATTCGAGGGATTTTTTAGTTTTAATAATATCGTAACATTTATAATCAAATGCAATCTTCTAATATATATGAAAAGTGGTAAAAAATAATAACAAATGCTTGGTAAATTGTAGTTAACAGTGTGATGAATTCTATTACAAATAGTATAATTGTGTAGTTGCAAGGTGAACCTGTGAACTCATCGTGAACCCGGAAATTACTTTGACCGCGTACAATTGAAATTGAGTTGAAAATCTACCGATGAAATCAGAAATTTTGTTTTAAAACTCTTTATAATATATTCCTAAGATAGAAATATGGAACAATATCGTAATAGTAAAAACTGTTATTAAATTTACATTTCGCGGTACATCTGAGATAGTTCAGGTAGGTATCCAAGGCAGAGATTTGTTCCAAAGTTTTTCCATTGTGCTCGCCTATGTCAGAATTAACCATAATTTATATATAGAGTCTAAATTACAGATCTCATTTCTTTTCATGAAACTGAAACTTGACAGGAGACAGGACCACAATATAAAACAAGTGCATTTATACCTTATTGTGAATTCCTGTATAAATATGATGTTAAATAATAAATGCGTTATTGCTATGTAATTCAATGTCCTTCAGGGCCATAGTCACCAGTATGGTTGGTAAGTTTTCAACCTGTCAACTTTTGGCAGAAGCTTGAAGGAAATAAAGATACAGCTCATTCACAAGGTTATTCATAGGCAGCATTAACTCCTACTTCTCATCTTCTGCAATCTCAACCGATTTCATTAGATATATACCCCTACAGATAGACCACCATTATACACTGGTTTGATGAGTGCACATGGTTGTGGTATAAAAACTCATGTACTAGGGAAAGACAAAAATGCCTGGTGATGACTCTTGCCTGAGATGAGTGGAGGTGGACAGAGATGACATCAAGAAGCAATTATTATGTCGACCCGGTAAACTACATGACTTTTGGACTGTAGCATTGTGTAAATAGTGTTGAGGCCAGTGCTTTTGTTGAAACTGAACTTGTATTACTTATACAACCAGTGACACAAATATCTTAGATGGAAAACATCTTAGAGATGATATCCCGATTAATGAAGAATGCTGCAATTCGCACAAAGGTGTTTGTTGGCCATGGCATGATGAAATTGGACAGAAAATGTTTGAGGCATTAGTAAAAGTCTTGTAGAAGGCAAACTGTCTATATGGGATACCAAGAAAAAGATGAATATTGGCAAAAAATATATATGACGGTGAATACAGGTGACAAACTTATCAAAGTAAAAGAGGACTCCTATAGAGATTATTTGGCGGTGAAATGAGGTATTGCAGTACTTTTGCCAATTTGTTTCTGAACAAGCTTGTTGGGATCGCAGATCAGTCTGTGGAAGTTTGATGGATACAGTAGTAGAAAACGAAGGAAGGTCAAATTACTGTATCGCATTCAAGATTAGAAATATTTCATTTAAGGACTTTGGCAGAGTTAGTTGTCCTTTAACTGAAGAAGTTTATGAGATGTTTTAATATGAAGAAGTGTACTTTCAATACTATTAATAGACCTCCTGATGGTCAACATTTTGTGTTAATCACCATGTTGTTGTCATAAGCATATCATTTTGTGTATTTCAATCTAATTTTATTTAACTTACACATGTTTTAATAAGAAATTTAACCCATTTTTAAAAAAATGGCGGCCATTTTGAAATTCAAAATGGCCGCCATTTTGTGTTAATCACCAATGTTGTTGTCATAGGCCTGTCATTTTATGTGATTTCAATCAACGTCATAACTTGCACATGTTTTAATAAGAAATTTAATCCATTTTTAAAAAATGGCGGCCATTTTGAAATTCAAAATGTCAGAATACTAATGAATATAGGTTTATAATAATTCTTATATAGCAGAGAACCCATATGAACTTAAAATATTATTCATAAAGGGTGTTACTTTGTCCAATATGGTACATTTATTGGATATTTTACGTATTGGTGGCCATCTTGGATTTGACACCCTTAAGCTTTTTTAAAAAAATGGCAACATATTTTTTTCATTACTTTACATCCTAAAGATACTAAATCAGCTGGAATTTTGCTTTTAACAAAAAAATGACACGAAATTACATAGTGGCCTACATTATTAGCCAACCACTTGGTGTTTTAAGCTTAAATAATATACCTATGAAATGCCATATGTGCCAAATATTTCTCTTTGTATGAATAATAAGTTGAAGTTGTGTATGTAGATCTATCAATACTTACAATTCTTTTAAGCTTGTAAATTGCTGAAAAGTTCTATCTCTGTAAACCTTTAACTTGTTGCCTCTTAACTTTCTAAAAATAAAAAATTCAAACACTAAATTAAACATTGTTAAAGATGTATTGTCCCTTGAAACACAAAAAAATGAAGGTCAAAATATTCTAAATTTAAATTGGCCATATCAAAGTAATATTAAAGTTATTCACTTTAAGTCGAAAATTCGAGCCAAAAGCAACATGTTTACGTAATTAACAGGTAAATTAATTTGATTACATTTCGTCTGGAAAATCGTCGCGAGCGAAAGTAAACAAAGATTTCAAACCACGAGTACGCATTATGCATGATGCTAATTGGGATTGTTTACAACTCGTCACGGTTGAGAAGGTATTTTCACACAGATCGTGAGGAAGTTTTATGATTATGCATACAGAGTAGCCAAACAAGCGCGTTTCATTATGGGGTATGTTTTGATCGAAAACTTTGACTGGAAGTCGGAGTTATTTTTTTAACAAAAAAACGTCTGTATTTCAGTTAAATGATATTTTTTTCGAAAAATTTTTGGTAATAGTTAATAACTATTATGATACTTAAAAATGACCCACCTTTTTCCGAAATCTGTTATTTTTTATTTTTTTGGAATTAGTCAAAGGGACAATACATCTTTAAGAATGTACAAGAATTACCAGAGTTGCCAAAATTATTATTTCAGGTGGTTTTTTGTGTATCAACTTTTTTTTTCTAGAACTCTGTATCTTTCACACTTCCTCCTCTTTCATTCATTACTTACTTAATATATCTATGTTGTATACAGAACATTTCTTATTATAATAATAAATAATAATAATAATAATAGTAATAATAATATAATACTGTACAGAACTAATAATATGTTTATATTCGAGTGTTTAGTTATTGTAGCTTGGTTTTTTTAAAGGTGGTTTTACTTGTTAGTACATGACCATGTCAAAGTAACTAACACTAAATTTCTCCAATTTTAAAAAAATCAATCAATTTCTGCAATATATAACCGTCCTTGTAATAGAGTCGAGCAATTATCAAGTATGTGGATCTATGATTTATGAAATTGGAGAGCACATTAATATAATAGATTTTAGTGGTAAATCACATGTGCATAAACATAATTACTGTTTATTAAAAATAGGCCGAAGAACTTACAAAATCGAAAGTGATGAAACAACAAAAGAAAATGCCTCAGGATCTATGGTAGTTATAGCGTTGTTATCCAAGTTCCTGGTAAAAGATAAGTCAACAGACCCTTAATTATATAATTAGCTTAACCAAATTATTAATATACTATAATGAGTAAGATTTACAGTAGGACAGCTCAATTCAGGAGACATTTTCCGCAAACGAGGGGCAACATATGTTTTAACACTATAGCCAACCCCTAAGGGGACGATATTTTTTCCCATTACAAAAACAATAAAAACTTTGGGTTTTGAAGGTGTCCCATTAATATGGCTTCTACTGTAATTTAAAATATAAAAGTATATAAACAGGAGAAAACACTTACAGTGTTGTCAATGCTGTCAAACCATTAAATGCATTAGCTGGCAATGTACTGATTTTGTGATCATTCAAACGCCTAAAAAATAAAATATTTCAAGGTAAAGTAAAATTATTATATCATAGTTGTTTGATACAGTATGTTAAAACAACTTCAAAGAAAATAATTCATAGTAAGGAAAATCATATACAGTATCCAAGTTGTTTGATACAGTATTATGGTAATTATTTTCATAAAAAAAAAATGTGACAAAAGAGATCTTTAAATCAAATTGTCATGTATATAAACAATAATAAATTCATGTTGTTACTCTAATCTATTGATTGGCACCGGTGTTACAGCAATGTTAGGGCAGTCCATACAGTATCAACTGGAATAATTAGAATAGTTCTAAAACGACAATAAATAAAGTTTCTTTTGAAATTAGAAAGTTTGTAAAAGTATTGAAAAAATACTCACAGTTCTGTCAATGATTCCAAACCAGAAAATGCATAGGCTTTCAATGTGTGTATTTGGTTACCTTCCAACCGCCTTAAATGATAAATAATGCACAGTATAATAGTCTTGCTAGCTTAGGCTTGAGCAGGTAAATTAATTGCAAATTATCTAGTGAGTTCTACATCTTATATAATTTTGGGGTTTGCTCATGCCCAGTCCGAGTTTCCAAATACCCTTTTTGTCAGCCTTAGTAAGCTATAAGCTTCCGCATGGTAACTGTTTCCGTCCTCTTAAATATAACTGCCTAAAAAGAGCGGCGCAAAAAGAAGCCCATCTCAAAATTGAGTCCATCTCGAAAAGAAGCCCACCCAAGAATCCTAAAGAGAAGAAGCTGCAATTGCCTTCTTTTCAAGGTTTTATGGTAATACATAATAATCTGTAATTGTTAATTCTACATGCATAATTTAATTTAGTGAAATAATATAAATTTGTAAACGTAGCAAATAGTATGAAAAAACTCACAGGTCTGTCAAAGCTGACAAACCATTAAATGCACTGGCTGGCAATGTACTGATTTGGTTACCATCCAACGTCCTACAAAAGAAAAAGAATGAACAGTATTTCCAATTACAATATTCAAGAAGGTTGATTTCTTTTCCTAATACGGTAATACAGTATGGTACTACATTTGAAACTCCCAGACACATCCCATTAAGATACTAGTATTAATCATGTAACCTGTTAACATGTTGACAGTGAATATAATTTTGATAGAAATACTGAAAATGATATCAAAGCAAACCGGACCTCCTGCAAGGCCTCCCTAGGGGACATCAAGACCCATTGTTGGGAGTTTTAAATGTAATCAAATAGTAATTATTAAATGAAGTTAAAACAATTACTCTATAGGATCATTACCTTAAAATTTGCATGTAATACATTATTTTATTCTGGTACAAGAATTCAATTTACATTTAACTATAATATAATAAGTTACAAATTAAGAGACGTTTACTACATAACTTTAAAATAACATTTAATGACAAAAAAGATCAACGTTTCGGAACCATCGTGGAACCATTCTCAAGAACAAATGAGTAAAATTAACAGCGTCTATCTTTTTTCTCATTAAATTTTATTTTAAAATCTGTAATTAAAAAAGAAAATTATAAAAGTATTATGAACTAGATAAAACACTTACAGTGTTGTCAATGCTGTCAAACCATTAAATGCATTAGCTGGCAATGTACTGATTTTGTGACCATTCAAACGCCTTCAAAATAAAATGATTCATATTAAGTAAAATCATATGTATTCAAGTTGTTTGATACTGTATGATTGTAAATTTTCATTAAAAAAAATGTAGTGACAAAAGAGATCTTTGAATCAAATAATCATGTATATAAACAATAATATAATTAATGTTATTACTCTACTCTAATCTGTTGATTGGCACCGGTGTTACAGCAATGTTAGGGCAGTTCATGACATACAGTATCAACTGGAATAATTAGAACAGGTCTAAAACAACAATAAATATAGTTTTTTTTTAAATTAGGAAGTTTGTAAAAGTATTGAAAAAATACTCACAGTTCTGTCAATGATTCCAAACCAGAAAATGCATAGGCTTCCAATGTACTTATTTGGTTACCGTCCAACCACCTTAAATGATAAATCATACACATTATGGTCTTGCTAGTTTGGGCTTGAGCAGTTAATTAAGTTAGTTGCAAATTACAAATATAATATAATTAAATGTTATATTATATTTGTATTACCAACCGAATGGATCTTTTTAAAGAGTAAATTATGTTTGTTGTAGCAATTTTTTATAGGCTTGTCATGGCAAAATCTCTTCTATTTTTTTAAAGCAAACTGTACGGTGATAGTAGGCCTAGTGTCACTTAACTACGAAAGCCCATTAATGCCATTTTAAGTATATGTTTTTCGAACGTAATCCGTTCTAACGAATTAGTAATTCGTTTGAACGGATTAATAATCTGTTCAAACGAATTAGTAATCCGTTCAAACAGATTAGTAACCCGTTTAAACAAATTAATAATTTGTTTAAACAGATTGCTAATTTGTTTAAACAGAATAATAATCTGTTCAAACGAATTAGGAATCCATTCAAACGGATTAGTAATTTGTTTAAACGGATTACTAATTTGTTCAAACGGATTCCTAATTCGTTTGAACAGATTATTAATCTGTTTAAACAAATTAGTAATTCGTTTGAACGGATTAGTAATTCGTTTAAAGAAGAGGGGGTTAAACTTATTTATTAGGTGATCATTTAGAATAAAATGATCACCTATTGTTATTGTACAAAATCTTTATTATTATTGTTATTATTATTATTAGTTATCCGCTTAGTAGCGGATAACTCCTTGTAACTGTCCTGTTTCATCATCTTTTTAGTTATCCGCTTAGTAGCGGATAACTCCTTGTTATTGTAGTGGATCATTATTTTTTTTCTGTATTATTCTTATTTCTTTCCCGTTTTTTTGTGGCTCACGTATCTCTAAAATGTGTAAACATAATATTTCATAACTTTGACAACATGTGGGCATTTACGTGAAGTTGTGCACCTCCTATTTTGAATGACGTCAGAGTTGCGCAACGTGACTTACGCGCGATTTTATGATTTTTAATGATTGATCATAGCTTAAAAACCAAGCGTAATTTTTTTTTTACCCTTTATGAAAATTTAAGTCATATCAAGGGCAAACTTTTAGTTAACTAAAAATGGCGTGTTTTACAAGAAGTTACGCGCGCACGCGCATTTAAAATTTTAAAATGCGCAAAATTAATTTCGAATCAACTTTTTACGCCATTCATGACATTTTGCGCATGTCAAAATTTCCCGCGCGCGCGAACAATTTTACGCGTGCAGTGCGCACGCAGCATGAAAATCATGTTTTTTTCTATTAAATTGTGATTTTCCAGCCTTTCCTAGTCATTTTTAAAAAGATTGACATCATTTCAAATTAAAATGACGTCATACGTACACGTTGATTTAGACCATTTGCATGCGTTTTAGTTGCAAAAGTTACAAAATATTGTCAAAATTATGCCTATTTTGAATCTATTATAGCTCCTCAGGATCAACCGTTACCCCCAAGTTTTTTAACTTAATATGTAAGCAGATATGTTGTAGATGTGAATTCATGCAGAATTTTTTCCTTACGGATGTTGTGACGTCATCGTATGGCCACACAAATTTAAAAAATAGGATTTTTGTCTCTTTCGTTATTGCTCATCACATTCAATGGAGCGCATCACGCTTATCCGTCTTCCATTTTCTCCGAGATTTTAATATTATCTAGGTCAATCAACTATCTTTCGCATGAGTTAAAAATATTTTAATTTTTATAACGTCATCATGCCTAAAAATTTAAATTACGTGGGTCATTAATTTTATCTTTACAGTAAATTTTAATCTGTTATAGCTCGTAAGAATAAAATGTGATAATCACGATTAAAACGTTTTCTGGAAGCTATTGGATTGTAGATGCGAACTTATGTGAACATTTTGTCAATCAGATGTAGTGACGTCATCATATGGCCAGTTGAATAAAAAAAGTCGTATTTTCATATTTTGCGTCATAGTTCATCACATTTAAAAGAGCGCGCATCTATATTTTACGTATCCAAATTTCTTCTACACGCTAATATGTTGTTGCTGAGATAATATCCTTCCAAAATTGGTATTTTAGTGTTTCATTTTGATACCGTCGCCATGTTAAAAAATGGAATAAATGGCGGGTCCCGTAATTTCACCTATTCTACACTGTATGTAATATGTATACAGATTATACTGTTTATACTGTATATACTATATGACACAAAATTGACAGAATTCAGCACTAACAACATATCATATTCTTCAGATCAGGTCATAATGCCATACTCTTTTTCTGGGTGCAAAATTCTAACGTATGACGTGCACGTGGCGTTTGTCGTGCGGATAACTAACTCGTCCGTAGTGACGAGTTTCATGTCTAGTTTTTTTTTCTGTATTCTTCTTTCTTTCTGTCATTTTTGTGTCACGCGTAACTCAAAAACGTGTAAACATAACATTTTATAACTTTGTCAACATGTGGGCGTTCACGTGAAGTTGTGCACCCGCTATTGTGAATGACGTCAGAGTTGCGCAACGTGACTTACGCGCGTTTTTATGAATTTCGCGTATTTAACATAGATCGAAAACCATATAACATTTTAATTTGAAACTTAGAAAAAGTTTAAGTTATATCTTGCGCTAACTGACTGTGAGGAAAAAATGGCATGTTTTACACGAAGTTACGCGCGCACGCGCGTTTAAAATTTCAAAATGCGAAAAATCAATTTCTAATCAACTTTCTACGCGTTTTATGTCATTTTGAGCATGTCAAAAATTCCCACACGCGCGCATATTTTTATGCGCGCGGTGCGCACGTAGCGTTAAAAACAATTTTTTTCGCGTGATTTATGTTTTTCCAGCCTTTTCAAGTAATTTTACCAACTTTTAAACAATTTCGACTTAAAATTAACGTCATACCAGCACGTCGAATTGGATAATTTACGTACGTTTTTGATGAAAAAGTTCAAAAATTCCTTAAAATTTGTCAAAATTATACCTTTTTTAAAACAGTCGTAGTTTCTAAACTAAACGGTAAAAGTTATTTTTATTACGTATTCTGGAAGATGATGAGTTGTAGATATCGTATCATGCATCAATATTGCTAACAGGACATTGTGACGTCATCGTATGGCCATGCGAATATAAAATATAGGATTTTTGTATCTTTTGTCATAGAGCATCACATTTAATAGAGCGCATCTTCGCTTATCCGTTTTTCATTTTAACCCAGATTTTGATATTTTTTAGGTCAATCAACTACCTTTCGCATGGGTTAAAAATATTTTAATTTTTTTGACGTCATCATGTCTAAAAATGTAAATAACGTGGGTCACTTATTTTCATCTTTACAGTAACTTTCAATCTGTTATAGCTCGTCAGAATAAAAAGCGGTAATCATGATTAAAACGTTTTCTGGAAGCTATTGTATTGTAAATACGAATTCATATCAAAATTTTTCCAATCCGACGTTGTGACGTCATCATATGGCCAGTTGAACAAAAAAAATTGTATTTTCATCTTTTGCGTCATAGTTCATCACATTTAAAAGAGCGCGCATCTATATTTTACGTATTCAAATTTCTTCTACATGTTAATATGTTGTTGCTGAGATAATATCCTTCCGAAATTGGTATTTTAGTGTTTCATTTTGATACCGTCGCCATGTTAAAAAATGGAATAAATGGCGGGTCCCGCAATTTCACCTATTCTACACTGTATGTAATATGTATACAGATTATACTGTTTATACTGTATATACTATATGACACAAAATTGACAGAATTCAGCACTAACAACATATCATATTCTTCAGATCAGGTCATAATGCCATAATCTTTTTCTGGGTGCAAAATTCTAACGTATGACGTGCACGTGGCGTTTGTCGTGCGGATAACTAACTCGTCAAAGTGACGAGTTTCATGTCTAGTTATTATTCTTCTTCTTTCTGTACACTTTTTGTTTAACAATTATCTCAAAAAGTTGAATAACAATGATCACAAAAATTTCACAATGTCTTTCAAATACTTTAACTTAGCCATAATAAGCTTTTCAGCGTGATCACTCAACCGTGACGTCATTAATACGCGATTTTGTGAAATCACACTATCAATCATATCTCCAGAACTCTTTATCACATATCAATAAAATTCATTATACGTAAACTTCAGGTGAATGATAAAAATATTAACAAATAAAAACTTACATTTTTCAAGGTCATGCACGTGAAATTGCGCGTTAAAAATTTAAAAAGCTCCAAATTAAGTTTTGATCAATTTAGAGCATGAGTTAGGCCATTTGCGTGTTTCAAAAAATTACTGCGCAAAAATGCGTTTTTACGTGCGCAATTCTTAAAATGCGTAAAAAATATGAATTTTTTTTACAAATCGTATTCTACTCACCATCCTTAGTACATTCACCAAATTTGAGTCTGTTCCGACTTAAAATAACGCTATACGAGCAGGTTAAAAATGAAAAAATGTGCACATTAATTGTACAAAAGTGCTAAAAATAGTAAAAAATAAGGCCTTTTTAAAATTAATATAACTCTTCAGAATGCACGATGACCCCCAATTTTTTAAACTTATTCTGGATGCCAATGAGTTGTAGATATAAATGTATATACACATTAGACGTACAAAATGGTATGACGTCATCATTTGGCCACATGAATTTTTAAAATAGGGTTTTTTCTCCTTTTGTAATGGACCACCGTATTCAACAGAGTGCAACTCGCTTATCTGTGATCGATTTTCTTTAAATTTTTAATATATTCTACCTCAACCAATTATGTTACTTATGAGTTGCCAATATTTTCATTTGGATGATGTCATCACGTCTTAAAATTTAAATAACGGTGGTTACGTAATTTCACCTACAAGGTATACTTGAATACCTTACAGCTCTTCTGAATTAAAGTTGACCTTGATGTTTATAACTTATTATGAGAGCTGGTGAAATGTAGATATGAATTATTATAAAAATTAAGCCTATCGGATGTTGTGACGTTATCATATGGCCAGTTGAAGTTAAAAAGTAGTTTTTTCATCTCTTTCGTCAAAGTTATACAATTTTTAAAGAGCGCGCACCGCCCTTCTACGTGCCAAATTTTCTTCCAATTGTTATATTTTATTGCTCAATTCATTATCTTTCGATATTGTTATCCACAAGTTTATTTTGATAATGTCATCAGTGCCGAAAAATTAGAACATGATGTGTGTCCGTAATTTCACCAATGCTACACTGTATATAGATATACAGTATATACTGTACATAATGTATATGGCATATAATAGGCACAGCACTATAGTATAACCGTATAATAGGATGGCATACATCAACATTTTCTGATTGTATTTTAACATACGTGCATGTTTAAAAAATATTAATGTCAATAAAATTATAAAAATGATCACCTATAATTCGTCAAAGTGACGAATTAAATTCTAGTTTATCTTCTTTTTATTTCGGAATATCATGGTGACATAATATTATATCCATAGCAAAAGAGAGAAGAAAAAAAAAATCTTAATCTAACAGCTCAAAAACAAAGATATGTAAATATATAAAGTCAATGCAACAAAGCATTCCATTGTATGTGCATTCTTGACACATTAAGAACGTGGCGATTAATGGCCATGATCAAGGAATTACTACTTGCGTTCACACGATTTATAAAACAAAAAACAGATTTTCTAATGAACTCATCAAAGGATGGGACGTCATTTAAGACAAACATCATGCTTGCACTACAATGTCTAGGCTGCTTCAGCAGCAAACGTAAGGCATTGTTATAACATACTTTCATGATCTCAGAGTGCTCTTATTATATCTACACCATAAGGTTGAACAGTACATGCTGACACAGTAACTCTTAAATAGATAACATTTAGTGTTAGGAGAACATTTTCCAAACTTTGTATTTAGAGAGTTGGCCCTAATGCAAATAGATCGATATTGACGTTTGATGTCACTTTCATCACTCAGATTATTACTGATCACATGACCAAGATAGGTCATTGAATTATCAACTATTAGAGGTGCCCCATTTAAGGTAATATGTGGAACATCTTTGAGGTTGCGGACTTTCGGGCAAAATAGCAAGCATTTGGATTTGTTTTCATTAAAAGTAATATCATGGTCACTAGCAAACCCTTCACAGAGTCCAATTAGGCTTTGTAAGCCAGTCACTGCTGAGCCAAAAGGACCAAGTCATCGGCAAAGCTTAGGCAATTCTAAGACTGTTAATTTCAACCTTCTTTTGACTTAGTCAGTTCAACAGTTAACGGATCAGTGTACACATTGTAAAGTAGAGGGGACATTACGAACAGTGAAAGAAACGGAACTAGCCCACCTGACAACAAATTCCTGATTCCTATACCATGACCTCAGTATCTTAACTATAGGTGAAAGGGTACCCCTGTCAATTAGGGTCTTGAAAAGTGTCCAGTGGTTCACTTTATCAAAGGCTTTGCTAGCGTCCAAGAAACAGCAATTAACTGGGCTACCGTGATTGTTGTAATGCTCGATAATCTGTTTAAGAGCAAATATACACAATTCGGTTGAGTGACCAAATTTGAAGGCAAACTGGTTGACATGTGAGGCTAATGAATTACCACAATGTTGTATCATTACAGATTCTCTAGAAGTTTAGAAGCTACACATGCCAAAGCTATTGGCCGATAATTCCCTTTATCAGTGATATTCCCTGATTTAGATTTAATTACCGGCACAAGCGTGACTTTTGTGAGATTACTTGGAACAAACCCGTGAACAAACATAGCCTTAAAACATATACTTAAAATAATACTAAGTCGCTCAGAAGCAAATTTGAAATGCTCATTGCATAGACCATCATATCCCGCTGCTTTAGCATTGGGCAATTTGTCAATTAATAGCTTAATATTATGGGGTGAAACATCAATTTCACCGTCAGTACAGTTTTCAAGAGTTTCATTAACAAAAGTCTTATGCTCAGATGAGTCAATACTAGTAAATAAATCGGAGAAATGTTGACGCCATAGGTCACAAATTTTATTTTCCCCTTTAGCACTACCAATAATGTTAGACTGGGAATTGGCGTAGTTGGATTTCTTAACCTTACCCCAGAAACTATTATAGTCCTTATCGTCAAAAGACTTGGCCATCGAGTCCGCCCTTAGCATTTCTTCGTTGGATTTACACTTTCTGAGGGCATTTTTGAAATTAGATCTAGTGATTTTCATGTGTTCATAGATGTGGCCATATCTGGGTTTACCCAACCCACGCCACTTCAAAAATGCTTCCCGGGCATGTATATGAAATCCATAATAATAATAATAATAATAAAATCACATAATAATAATAATAAAATTATATATTACATATTTTGTTATAGTTGTCCTACAATGTAAAATACAATTTTTAATTTAACTTTTTAATTAAAACTAAATTGTAGTACAGTAAATACATTTTTCATAAGATCACAAATTGTGAAATTATATAATAATATTAATCCATTATCATTGTTTAATCAACAATGTAAAATAATTGATAATTTAATTTCTAAATTAAAACCAAATTGGTAAAAGTAAGCAATACACTTACAGTGTTTTCAATGCTGTCAAACCAGCAAATGCATTGGCTGGTAATGTACTTATTTGGTTACTTCTCAAATCCCTTAAAAGTAAAAAGAATGCACAGAATAAGTAAATCACAATATCCAAGCTGTTTTAAAATTATTTTAGTTTTTCTGTCACCTCAAATGTTGAAATGTCTACATTCCTG
Source organism: Antedon bifida (assembly GCF_963402885.1). Lineage (NCBI taxonomy): Eukaryota > Metazoa > Echinodermata > Crinoidea > Comatulida > Antedonidae > Antedon > Antedon bifida. The sequence continues at coordinate 7,146,262 of NC_136235.1, read as the reverse complement.
TACATATACAGTAGTTACAGCATGTACTCTATTGTATGTACTTTAGTGATGTCAAATAGTATGTTAAAATAAAAATGTGGTAAATATATTTAACCAATGCTGTCAAACCAGCAAATGCATTGGCTGGAAATGTAATTTTATTTGGTTACTGCTCAAATTATTATCTATTATTAATTATTAGTTTTAAACTTTACTTGCCCATGTCAAAAGTCTTTGACGTGAGCATTATTAGTCCATATTACAATTAATCCTACAATGCATGCATTGTATTGTATCAACATTTTAATGTCAAAATATAAAATATATATTTTAACAATTGTTATTATCATAAAACAAACTCACTACATAAACAAATACTAATTATTTAGTAACATTTGTTATAATGATATTTATATTGTGACATTTACAATAAAAATTCATTTTATATATCAAAAAAAAAAGTTCATTCATGGTGGATGAGCAAAAACTAGTGATTTTTAAAGTTATTTTTTATAAGATCACAAACGGTGAAATTATATAATATTAATCCATTATCATTGCTTAACCAACAATGTAAAATAATTTATAATTTAATTTCTAAATTAAAACCAAATTGTTAAAAGTAAGCAAACATGAGCAATACACTTACAGTGTTTCCAATGCTGTCAAACCATCAAATGCATTGGCTTGTAATGTACTTATTTGGTTACTGCTCAAATACCTTAAAAGTAAAAAGAATGCACAGTATAAGTAAATCACAATATCCAAGCTGTTGGATGTAAACTTATTTTATTAATTATGACTTTGTTCAATTAAACCTAAATAAATTAATAATGCAAACAAAAAACAAAAAAACGAGGAAGTGGGGAATAATATTTAGAGTCAAATGTCACGAACAAAAACATGTTTTGTAATTAATTAGTGAGTTCAAATACTTACAGTGTTTCCAATGCTGTCAAACCAGCAAATACATTGGCTGGTAATGTACTTATTTGGTTATTGTCCAAATCCCTTAAAAGTAAAAGGAATGCACAGAATAAGTAAATCACAATATCCAAGCTGTTTTTAAATTATTTTAGTTTTTCTGTCACCTCAAATGTTGAAATGTCTACATTCCTGTACATATACAGTAGTTACAGCATGTACTCTATTGTATGTACTTTAATGATGTCTAATAGTATGTTAAAATAAAAATGTGGTAAATATATTTAACCAATGCTGTCAAACCAGCAAATGCATTGGCTGGAAATGTAATTTTATTTGGTTACTGCTCAAATTATTATCTATTATTAATTATTAGTTTTAAACTTTACTTGCCCATGTCAAAAGTCTTTGACGTGGGCATTATTAGTCCATATTACAATTAATCCTACAATGCATGCATTGTATTGTATCAACATTTTAATGTCAAAATATAAAATATATATTTTAATAATTGTTATTATCATAAAACAAACTCACTACATAAACAAATACTAATTATTTAGTAACATTTGTTATAATGATATTTATATTGTGACATTTACAATAAAAATTCATTTTATATATCAAAAAAAAAAGTTCATTCATGGTGGATGAGCAAAAACTAGTGATTTTTAAAGTTATTTTTTATAAGATCACAAACGGTGAAATTATATAATAATATTAATCCATTATCATTGCTTAACCAACAATGTAAAATAATTTATAATTTAATTTCTAAATTAAAACCAAATTGTTAAAAGTAAGCAAACATGAGCAATACACTTACAGTGTTTCCAATGCTGTCAAACCATCAAATGCATTGGCTTGTAATGTACTTATTTGGTTACTGCTCAAATACCTTAAAAGTAAAAAGAATGCACAGTATAAGTAAATCACAATATCCAAGCTGTTGGATGTAAACTTATTTTATTAATTATGACTTTGTTCAATTAAACCTAAATAAATTAATAATGCAAACAAAAAACAAAAAAACGAGGAAGTGGGGAATAATATTTAGAGTCAAATGTCACGAACAAAAACATGTTTTGTAATTAATTAGTGAGTTCAAATACTTACAGTGTTTCCAATGCTGTCAAACCAGCAAATACATTGGCTGGTAATGTACTTATTTGGTTATTGTCCAAATCCCTTAAAAGTAAAAGGAATGCACAGAATAAGTAAATCACAATATCCAAGCTGTTTTTAAATTATTTTAGTTTTTCTGTCACCTCAAATGTTGAAATGTCTACATTCCTGTACATATACAGTAGTTACAGCATGTACTCTATTGTATGTACTTTAGTGATGTCAAATAGTATGTTAAAATAAAAATGTGGTAAATATATTTAACCAATGCTGTCAAACCAGCAAATGCATTGGCTGGAAATGTAATTTTATTTGGTTACTGCTCAAATTATTATTTATTATTAATTATTAGTTTTAAACTTTACTTGCCCATGTCAAAAGTCTTTGACGTGGGCATTATTAGTCCATATTACAATTAATCCTACAATGCATGCATTGTATTGTATCAACATTTTAATGTCAAAATATAAAATATATATTTTAATAATTGTTATTATCATAAAACAAACTCACTACATAAACAAATACTAATTATTTAGTAACATTTGTTATAATGATATTTATATTGTGACATTTACAATGAAAATTCATTTTATATATCAAAAAAAAAAGTTCATTCATGGTGGATGAGCAAAAACTAGTGATTTTTAAAGTTATTTTTTATAAGATCACAAACGGTGAAATTATATAATAATATTAATCCATTATAATTGCTTAACCAACAATGTAAAATAATTTATAATTTAATTTCTAAATTAAAACCAAATTGTTAAAAGTAAGCAAACATGAGCAATACACTTACAGTGTTTCCAATGCTGTCAAACCATCAAATGCATTGGCTTGTAATGTACTTATTTGGTTACTGCTCAAATACCTTAAAAGTAAAAAGAATGCACAGTATAAGTAAATCACAATATCCAAGCTGTTGGATGTAAACTTATTTTATTAATTATGACTTTGTTCAATTAAACCTAAATAAATTAATAATGCAAACAAAAAACAAAAAAACGAGGAAGTGGGGAATAATATTTAGAGTCAAATGTCACGAACAAAAACATGTTTTGTAATTAATTAGTGAGTTCAAATACTTACAGTGTTTCCAATGCTGTCAAACCAGCAAATACATTGGCTGGTAATGTACTTATTTGGTTATTGTCCAAATCCCTTAAAAGTAAAAGGAATGCACAGAATAAGTAAATCACAATATCCAAGCTGTTTTTAAATTATTTTAGTTTTTCTGTCACCTCAAATGTTGAAATGTCTACATTCCTGTACATATACAGTAGTTACAGCATGTACTCTATTGTATGTACTTTAGTGATGTCAAATAGTATGTTAAAATAAAAATGTGGTAAATATATTTAACCAATGCTGTCAAACCAGCAAATGCATTGGCTGGAAATGTAATTTTATTTGGTTACTGCTCAAATTATTATTTATTATTAATTATTAGTTTTAAACTTTACTTGCCCATGTCAAAAGTCTTTGACGTGGGCATTATTAGTCCATATTACAATTAATCCTACAATGCATGCATTGTATTGTATCAACATTTTAATGTCAAAATATAAAATATATATTTTAATAATTGTTATTATCATAAAACAAACTCACTACATAAACAAATACTAATTATTTAGTAACATTTGTTATAATGATATTTATATTGTGACATTTACAATGAAAATTCATTTTATATATCAAAAAAAAAAGTTCATTCATGGTGGATGAGCAAAAACTAGTGATTTTTAAAGTTATTTTTTATAAGATCACAAACGGTGAAATTATATAATAATATTAATCCATTATAATTGCTTAACCAACAATGTAAAATAATTTATAATTTAATTTCTAAATTAAAACCAAATTGTTAAAAGTAAGCAAACATGAGCAATACACTTACAGTGTTTCCAATGCTGTCAAACCATCAAATGCATTGGCTTGTAATGTACTTATTTGGTTACTGCTCAAATACCTTAAAAGTAAAAAGAATGCACAGTGTAAGTAAATCACAATATCCAAGCTGTTGGATGTAAACTTATTTTATTAATTATGACTTTGTTCAATTAAACCTAAATAAATTAATAATGCAAACAAAAAACAAAAAAACGAGGAAGTGGGGAATAATATTTAGAGTCAAATGTCACGAACAAAAACATGTTTTGTAATTAATTAGTGAGTTCAAATACTTACAGTGTTTCCAATGCTGTCAAACCAGCAAATACATTGGCTGGTAATGTACTTATTTGGTTATTGTCCAAATCCCTTAAAAGTAAAAGGAATGCACAGTATAAGTAAATCACAATATCCAAGTTGTTTTAAATTATTTTAGTTTTTCTGTCACCTCAAATGTTGAAATGTCTACATTTCTGTACATTATACAGTAGTTATACAGCATGTACTCTTACATGTCAAAATACACTAAGTTAAAATAAAAATGTGGTAAATATATTTTTATAACTTATTTTCCTAAAAGAAAATTTCTACACCAATTTCAAATTGTTTGTTAGCAGCCATATAATAAATGTATTATCTAATATGTTATACAGATTCAATTTCTATTGTTATATCTTACAAAAATAAATAGTTCAATCATGGTGCATAAATTAAAAAATTGTTGCTTTTTAAATTTGTTCTACTGTAAATAATCATGAAATCATATGGTACATATTAGTCCATTATTACAATTGAACCTACAATGCATGCACTGTATTGTATCAACATTTTAATGTAAAAATATACAATATCTATGTAAATTTTAATAATTTTTATTTTCATAAGACAAAATTAATACATAAACAAATATTAATTATTTAGTAACATTCATTATAATATTTATATTGTGAATATTTACAATTAAAGATTAATTTTGAAATATTATATATTACAGAAAAATAAAGTTCATTCATGGTGGATGAACTGAAGGCTATAGTGATTTTTAAAGATATTTTTATAAGATCACAAATTGTGAAATTATATAATAATATTAATCCATTATCATTGTTTAACCAACAATGTAAAATAATTTGTAATTTAATTTCTAAATTAAAACCAAATTGGTAAAAGTAAGCAAACATAAGCAATACACTTACAGTGTTTCCAGTGCTGTCAAACCAGCAAATGCATTGGCTGTTAATGTACTTATTTGGTTAATGTACATATACCTTAAAAGTAAAAAGAATGCACAGTATAAGTAAATCGCAATATCCAAGCTGTTTTTAAATTATTACATTACTTTAGTTATGCCACAATATACAAAAATATGTGGTAAACATATTTTAAATTATTATTTCTACACCAAATGTTATACAGATTCACTTTCAATTGTTATATTTTACAACAATAAATAATTCAATCATGGTAGATACATTTTAAAAAAATGTTGATTTTAAAATTCTCTTTACTGTAAATAATCAAATTATGAAATCATAATGTACATATTAGTCCATTATTACAATTGAACCTACAATGCATGCACTGTATTGTATCAACATTTTAATGTCAAAATATAAAATAATTATATATTTATATTTTAATAATTTTTATTCTCATAAGACAAAATTAATACATAAGCAAATACAAATTATTTAATAACATTTGTTATAATGATATTTATATTGTGAATATTTACAATAAAAAAAAATAAAAAAATTGGTAAAAAATAAAGTTCTTTCATGGTGGATGAACTAAAGACTAGTGATTTTTTAAGATATTTTTATAAGATCACAAATTGTGAAATTATATAATGATATTAATACATTATCATTGTTTAACCAACAATGTAAAATAATTTATAATTTAATTTCTGAATTAAAACCAAATTGTTAAAAGTAAGCAAACATAAGCAATATACTTACAGTTTATTCAATGCTGTCAAACCAGCAAATACATTGGCTGGTAATGTACTTATTTGGTTACTGCTCAAATCCCTTAAAAGGAAAAAGAATGCACAGTATAAGTAAATCACAATATCCAAGCTGCTAAATTATTTTAGTTTTTCTGTGACCTCAAATGTTGAAATGTCTACATTCCTGTACATTATACAGTAGTTATACAGCATGTACTCTTATATGTCAAAATATACTAAGTTAAAATAAAAAGGTGTTAAATAAATTTGAAAACTTATTTTCCTAAAAGAAAATTTCTACACCAATTTCAAATTGTTTGTTAGCAGCCATATAATAAATGTATTATCTAATATGTTATACAGATTCAATTTCTATTGTTATATCTTGTTGCTTTTTAAATTTGTTTTACTGTAAATAATCATGAAAGGTACATATTAGTCCATTATTACAATTGATCCTACAATGCATGCACTGTATTGTATCAACATTTTAATGTAAAAATATACAATATCTATGTAAATTTTAATAATTTTTATTCTCATAAGACAAAATTATTACATAAACAAATATTAATTATTTAGTAACAATCATTGTAATGATATTTATATTGTGAATATTTACACTTAAAGATTAATTTTGAATTATTATATATTACAAAAAAAATAAAGTTCATTTATGGTGGATAAACTAAAGACTAGTGATTTTTAAAAATATTTGTTATAAGATCACAAATTGTGAAATTATATAATAATATCAATCCATTATCATTGTTTAACCAACAATGTAAAATAATTAGTAATTTGAAACAGTTCAACATTAACAACCGCACCCCCTGCCCCTGGTCACTATTATCATGGACCTATAAATTAGCATGAACCTATATAAATTCTTTAATCAATGAAAATATAAATTTTGGTTGCAGAATATTTGTTGTATCAATTAACTTTAGTTAAACATCAACATTTCGACAAAAAAATTCTACTTACAATCCTGTTATTGGATAATACACATTGTACTTAACAAGTTCTGTATGTATATTTGCATTCCATAGAGTACATCTAGTTTTATTATAACAACTATATGAGTAACACGTCCATACATTACATGTACAATATGTTGGGCATCCGACTATAATGATTTTGTAAAAAAAGAACACAAGCAGTAAATAATATAATTCAGTAATTCATGTAAAACAACAACATTATCAAAGTACTTATTTCTATCTTACATAGTAGAACACTACGATAATGATGAATAATAGTGGTTATAACAATAATAATGAATTTAGCTTTTTTTAGTCCAAAAAATCTATAATATTTAGAAAACGATATGACAATTTAAAAGTATTTTAACAGTTAAAGACTAATTCAAAAACAAATATTAAAAAAAGATTTCGAAAAAAATGGTTCATTTTGAAGTATCATAGTAGTTATTAACTTTCACCAAACATTAGTTGAAAAAAAAAATCATTTAACTGAAATACAGACGTTTTTTCTTCCAGTCAAAGTTTTTGATCAAAACATATCCCGTAATGCAACGCGCTTGTTTGGCTACTCGGTATGCATAATCATAAAACTTCCTTGCGATCTGTGTGAAAACACCTTCTCAACCGTAACGAGCTGTAAACAATCTTAATTAGCATCATGCATACTCGTGGTTTGAAATCTTTGTTTACTTTCGTTCGCGAAGATTTTCCAGACGAAATGTAATCAAAATAATTTACCTGTTAATTACGTAAACTTGTTGTTTTTGGCTCGAATTTTCGACTTAAAGTGAATAACTTTAATATTACTTTGATATGGCCAATTTAAATTTAGAATAGTTTGACCTTAATTTTTTGGGTTTCAACAAGGGACATTCACACGGTGCAGTCTTAGTAAACAGTGGAATATCATATACAGAATTATACAGCGCCGTCTTCCAAATGTCAATGTAGTTTTAACCTCGTTTTTCTCGGTAAACTATTGAAAGTAATATAATTTTGTATAATTTAGTTCATAGAGTATTCATTTCTTTATTTGATATATCTCTCACTGTTAAGCTATACTCCCGTTACGTCTGTTTGAATAGCAATGTAAATCGGACATAATTAATTCAGGACATTAGCGACTAATGCTAAAATCTTTAATGAGTAATATAACTGGGACGTGGATACAAAGTGTGAATGGTGGCAATGAACAAAAATATGGAAAAGATTAGCTTATAAAGAACAAATTTTGTTTTCCCTTTAAACCGAAATAAACATATTTTCATTTCCTAGTTTAAAAAGTTGTCTTGGCCTTACAGTATTTTTGTTGTCTGTGTTAATCATTTTTAGAATTACTTTCTGACTTTACCTACCACAAATAACACTAGCATCCTCAGAATGTCCACAATTGTGTACCCTCATTCCATTATTAGGACAGTCTGTGATAGATGTCTCATTTCCTAAACATTGAACATCATCAAGCATAATCGGACCAGTCCCTTGGCCAAAATGAGCTTGCCTTGGAGCTTCGATGGCTTGTCCTAGTCTTAATTGTCGACATACAACATTGCCGTCGTTGATGTCCCAGCCATTATCACATATTGTACCCCATTCTGTTCCATCGTAAATATCAACTCGTCCCTCATAGATATTGCTGCCATTCACAAGTCTAATGTTTGCTATTAGAATGAAACAAATGTACAAGTTAAAATCAGTTCTTTATATTGATATATCTCTCACTGTGAAGCTATACTCTCTCGTTAAGTCTAGTTGAATTGCTGATGTAAATCTGACACAAGTAACTTAGGACATTACATTATATCTATCTTTTTGATTCTCGAACCTTAAAATAATTATAAGATGGTGTCCGTCCATTGGACGTGTACCTAATATAGTAGTATTACTTACTGCTATTAAACAGTTTAAAACTAAATTTAAAACCTGTTCAATATAAAAGATAATTTAATGATGAGGTATATCTTAATATAAGATAATAATATCTGCCAATAAAAAAGTGCTATTTTTTGTAATAATACATTTGATATTTTTAACATTTTAAGCTTTCATCACTAAATAACGTTATCTTCATTATTAGTTTATTTATTAATTTCTGGTACCTTTTTAAATTTATGTCTACTGTTTTGTTAAAATTGAATGAACTGAAATGAACAGATATAAAATTGAATGAAAATTTGTAAAGGGATATTAAATTTCTTAAACAAATTATGATTTTGCGATTGCAACCAAATAAAAAATAAACAGGTTCTGTTTTTAAACTCCGACAAACTGCCCATTATTTTATAAGATGAGAAGCTGCTTGAAATTGCTGAACGTTTTTATTTTAACATTTAATGAGTAATGTAACGGGAACGTGGATACAAAGTGTGAATGGTGGCAATGAACAAAAATATGGAAAAGATTAGCTTGTGAAAAAACAAAATTTGTTTTCTTTTAAACTGCTATAAACATATTTATATTTCCTAGTTAAAAAAGTGTCTTGGCCTTGCAGTGTTGTTGTTGTCTTTGTTAATCTTTTTATACAGTTACTACTTTACCTACCACAAATAACACTAGCATCCTCAGAATGTCCACAATTGTGTACCCTCATTCCATTATTAGGACAGTCTGTGATAGATGTCTCATTTCCTGAACATTGAACATCATCAAGCATAATCGGACCAGTCCCTTGACCAAAATGAGATTGCCTTGGAGCTTCGATGGCTTGTCCTAGTCTTAATTGTCGACATACAACATTGCCGTCGTTGATGTCCCAGCCATCATCACATATTGTACCCCATTCTGTGCCATCGTAAACATCAACTCGTCCCTCGTAGATATTGCTGCCATTCACAAGTCTAATGTTTGCTATTAAAATGAAACAAATGTACAAGTTAAAATCAGTTCTTTATATTGATATATCTCTCACTGTGAAGCAATACTCTCTCGTTAAGTCTAGTTGAATTGCTGATGTAAATCTGACACAAGTAACTTAGGACATTACATTATATCTATCTTTTTGATTCTCGAACCTTAAAATAATCATAAGATGGTGCCCGTCCATTGGACGGGTACCTAATATAGTAGTATTACTTACTGCTATTAAACAGTTTAAAACTAAATTTAAAACCTGTTCAATATAAAAGATAATTTAATGATGAGGTATATCTTAATATAAGATAATAATATCTGCCCATAAAAAAATGCTATTTTTTGTAATAATACATCTGATATTTTTAACATTTTAAGCTTTCATCACTAAATAATGTTATCTTCATTATTAGTTTATTTATTAATTTCTGGTACCTTTTTAAATTTATGTCTACTGTTTTGTTAAAATTGAATGAACTGAAATGAACAGATATAAAATTGAATGAAAATTTGTAAAGGGATATTAAATTTCTTAAACAAATTATGATTTTGCGATTGCAACCAAATAAAAAATAAACTGGTTCTGTTTTTAAACTCCGACAAACTGCCCATTATTTTATAAGATGAAAAGCTGCTTGAAATTGCTGAACGTTTTTATTTTAACATTTAATGAGTAATGTAACTGGAACGTGGATACAAAGTGTGAATGGTGGCAATGAACAAAAATATGGAAAAGATTAGCTTGTGAAAAAACAAAATTTGTTTTCTTTTAAACTGCTATAAACATATTTATATTTCCTAGTTAAAAAAGTGTCTTGGCCTTGCAGTGTTGTTGTTGTCTTTGTTAATCTTTTTATACAGTTACTACTTTACCTACCACAAATAACACTAGCATCCTCAGAATGTCCACAATTGTGTACCCTCATTCCATTATTAGGACAGTCTGTGATAGATGTCTCATTTCCTGAACATTGAACATCATCAAGCATAATCGGACCAGTCCCTTGACCAAAATGAGATTGCATTGGAGCTTCGATGGCTTGTCCTAGTCTTAATTGTCGACATACAACATTGCCGTCGTTGATGTCCCAGCCATCATCACATATTGTACCCCATTCTGTGCCATCATAAACATCAACTCGTCCCTCATAGATATTGCTGCCATTCACAAGTCTAATGTTTGCTATTAAAATGAAACAAATGTACAAGTTAAAATCAGTTCTTTATATTGATATATCTCTCACTGTGAAGCTATACTCTCTCGTTAAGTCTAGTTGAATTGCTGATGTAAATCTGACACAAGTAACTTAGGACATTACATTATATCTATCTTTTTGATTCTCGAACCTTAAAATAATCATAAGATGGTGTCCGTCCATTGGACGGGTACCTAATATAGTAGTATTACTTACTGCTATTAAACAGTTTAAAACTAAATTTAAAACCTGTTCAATATAAAAGATAATTTAATGATGAGGTATATCTTAATATAAGATAATAATATCTGCCCATAAAAAAATGATATTTTTTGTAATAATACATTTGATATTTTTAACATTTTAAGCTTTCATCACTAAATAATGTTATCTTCATTATTAGTTTATTTATTAATTTCTGGTACCTTTTTAAATTTATGTCTACTGTTTTGTTAAAATTGAATGAACTGAAATGAACAGATATAAAATTGAATGAAAATTTGTAAAGGGATATTAAATTTCTTAAACAAATTATGATTTTGCGATTGCAACCAAATAAAAAATAAACTGGTTCTGTTTTTAAACTCCGACAAACTGCCCATTATTTTATAAGATGAGAAGCTGCTTGAAATTGCTGAACGTTTTTATTTTAACATTTAATGAGTAATGTAACTGGAACGTGGATACAAAGTGTGAATGGTGGCAATGAACAAAAATATGGAAAAGATTAGCTTGTGAAAAAACAAAATTTGTTTTCTTTTAAACTGCTATAAACATATTTATATTTCCTAGTTAAAAAAGTGTCTTGGCCTTGCAGTGTTGTTGTTGTCTTTGTTAATCTTTTTATACAGTTACTACTTTACCTACCACAAATAACACTAGCATCCTCAGAATGTCCACAATTGTGTACCCTCATTCCATTATTAGGACAGTCTGTGATAGATGTCTCATTTCCTGAACATTGAACATCATCAAGCATAATCGGACCAGTCCCTTGACCAAAATGAGATTGCCTTGGAGCTTCGATGGCTTGTCCTAGTCTTAATTGTCGACATACAACATTGCCGTGGTTGATGTCCCAGCCATCATCACATATTGTACCCCATTCTGTGCCATCGTGAACTTCAACTCGTCCCTCAAAGATATTGCTGCCATTCACAAGTCTAATGTTTACTATTAAAATTAAACAAATGTACACATTTCTTTATAAATGAAATATTAATTAATTACATTAATTACTGTTATATTATTTAAATTATCAAATGTGACAATTAGATAAATAACACTACTTCTGTACTTTATTATAATATCTATTAAATTATGATAAATAAATACTGGAACTTGAACCAAAATAAATAAATAAAAAATAATAACTATTAGATTACTATATAATTTACTTTTGCCTTTTTTTAAATATGTTAATGTATTTTTTAAAGTGGTAATGTACATGAATTTATATTTTTCATATTTAATGTTTTTACCTGTACTTTTGTAAGTTCAAAAATGTTTACTTTGTTGCAATAAATTAATTTGAATTCGAAGTTTATATTTAGTGTGTGTATTTTCCCTACCTTGACAAATAACACTAGCATCCTCAGAATGTTCACAATCGTGTACCCTCATTCCATTATTAGGACAGTCTGTGATAGATGTCTCATTTCCTGAACATTGAACATCATCAAGCATAATCGGACCAGTCCCTTGACCAAAATGAGATTGCCTTGGAGCTTCGATGGCTTGTCCTAGTCTTAATTGTCGACATACAACATTGCCGTCGTTGATGTCCCAGCCATCATCACATATTGTACCCCATTCTGTGCCATCGTAAACATCAACTCGTCCCTCATAGATATTGCTGCCATTCACAAGTCTAATGTTTGCTATTAAAATGAAACAAATGTACAAGTTAAAATCAGTTCTTTATATTGATATATCTCTCACTGTGAAGCTATACTCTCTCGTTAAGTCTAGTTGAATTGCTGATGTAAATCTGACACAAGTAACTTAGGACATTACATTATATCTATCTTTTTGATTCTCGAACCTTAAAATAATCATAAGATGGTGTCCTTCCATTGGACGGGTACCTAATATAGTAGTATTACTTACTGCTATTAAACAGTTTAAAACTAAATTTAAAACCTGTTCAATATAAAAGATAATTTAATGATGAGGTATATCTTAATATAAGATAATAATATCTGCCCATAAAAAAATGCTATTTTTTGTAATAATACATCTGATATTTTTAACATTTTAAGCTTTCATCACTAAATAATGTTATCTTCATTATTAGTTTATTTATTAATTTCTGGTACCTTTTTAAATTTATGTCTACTGTTTTGTTAAAATTGAATGAACTGAAATGAACAGATATAAAATTGAATGAAAATTTGTAAAGGGATATTAAATTTCTTAAACAAATTATGATTTTGCGATTGCAACCAAATAAAAAATAAACTGGTTCTGTTTTTAAACTCCGACAAACTGCCCATTATTTTATAAGATGAGAAGCTGCTTGAAATTGCTGAACGTTTTTATTTTAACATTTAATGAGTAATGTAACTGGAACGTGGATACAAAGTGTGAATGGTGGCAATGAACAACAATATGGAAAAGATTAGCTTGTGAAAAAACAAAATTTGTTTCCTTTTAAACTGCTATAAACATATTTATATTTCCTAGTTAAAAAAGTGTCTTGGCCTTGCAGTGTTGTTGTTGTCTTTGTTAATCTTTTTATACAGTTACTACTTTACCTACCACAAATAACACTAGCATCCTCAGAATGTTCACAATCGTGTACCCTCATTCCATTATTAGGACAGCTTGTGATTGATGTCTCACTTCCTGAACACCGAACATCATCAAGCATAATCGGACCAGTCCCTTGACCAAAATGAGATTGCCTTGGAGCTTCGATGGCTTGTCCTAGTCTTAATTGTCGACATACAACATTGCCGTCGTTGATGTCCCAGCCATCATCACATATTGTACCCCATTCTGTGCCATCATAAACATCAACTCGTCCCTCATAGATATTGCTGCCATCCACAAGTCTAATGTTTACTATTAAAATTAAATAAATGTACAAGTTTCTTTATAAATTTAATATTAATTAATTATATTAATGACTGTTATAATCTTTAAATTATCAAATGTGACAATTAGATAAATAACACTACTCCTGTACTTTATTATAATATCTATTAAATTATGATAAATAAATATACCGAAACTTGAACCAAAATAAATAAATAAAAAATAATAACTATTAGATTATTATATAATGTACTTTTGCCTTTGTAAATATGTTGATGCATTTTTCATGTATGTGAATTTGTATTTTTCATATTTATTAATGTTTTACAAGCTGTACTTTTGTAAGTTCAACAATGTTCACTCAGTTGCAATAAATGAATTTGAATTCGAAGTTTGTATTTAGTGTGTGTATTTTCCTACCTCGACAAATAACACTAGCATCCTCATCGTGTCCACAATCGTGTACCTTCATTCCATTATTAGGACAGTCTGTGATAGACGTCTCATTTTCTGAACATTGAACATCATCAAGCATAATCGGACCAGTCCCTTGACCAAAATAAGCATATCGTGGAGCTTCGATGGCTTGTCCTAGTCTTAATTGTCGACATACAACTTGAGCATCATTGATGTCCCAGCTATTACTACATATTGTACCCCATTCTGTGCCATCGTATACTTCAACTCGACCCTCATAGATATTGCTGCCATTCACAAGTCTAATGTTTACTATTAAAATTAAATAAATGTACAAGTTTCTTTATAAATTTAATATTAATTAATTATATTAATGACTGTTATAATCTTTAAATTATCAAATGTGACAATTAGATAAATAACACTACTCCTGTACTTTATTATAATATCTATTAAATTATGATAAATAAATATACCGAAACTTGAACCAAAATAAATAAATAAAAAATAATAACTATTAGATTATTATATAATGTACTTTTGCCTTTGTAAATATGTTGATGCATTTTTTTCATGTATGTGAATTTGTATTTTTCATATTTATTAATGTTTTACAAGCTGTACTTTTGTAAGTTCAACAATGTTCACTCAGTTGCAATAAATGAATTTGAATTCGAAGTTTGTATTTAGTGTGTGTATTTTCCTACCTCGACAAATAACACTAGCATCCTCATCGTGTCCACAATCGTGTACCTTCATTCCATTATTAGGACAGTCTGTGATAGACGTCTCATTTTCTGAACATTGAACATCATCAAGCATAATCGGACCAGTCCCTTGACCAAAATAAGCATATCGTGGAGCTTCGATGGCTTGTCCTAGTCTTAATTGTCGACATACAACTTGAGCATCATTGATGTCCCAGCTATTACTACATATTGTACCCCATTCTGTGCCATCGTATACTTCAACTCGACCCTCATAGATATTGCTGCCATTCACAAGTCTAATGTTTACTATTAAAATTAAATAAATGTACAAGTTTCTTTATAAATTTAATATTAATTAATTATATTAATGACTGTTATAATCTTTAAATTATCAAATGTGACAATTAGATAAATAACACTACTCCTGTACTTTATTATAATATCTATTAAATTATGATAAATAAATATACCGAAACTTGAACCAAAATAAATAAATAAAAAATAATAACTATTGGATTATTATATAATGTACTTTTGCCTTTGTAAATATGTTGATGCATTTTTCATGTATGTGAATTTGTATTTTTCATATTTATTAATGTTTTACCAGCTGTACTTTTGTAAGTTCAACAATGTTCACTCAGTTGCAATAAATGAATTTGAATTCGAAGTTTGTATTTAGTGTGTGTATTTTCCTACCTTGACAAATAACACTAGCATCCTCATCGTGTCCACAATCGTGTACCTTCATTCCATTATTAGGACAGTCTGTGATAGAGGTCTCATTTTCTGAACATTGAACATCATCAAGCATAATCGGACCAGTCCCTTGACCAAAATGAGCTTGCCTTGGAGCTTCGACGGCTAGTCCTAGTCTTAATTGTCGACATACAACTTGAGCGTCGTTGATGTCCCAGCCATTATCACATATTGTACCCCATTCTGTGCCATCGTGAACTTCAACTCGTCCCTCAAAGATATTGCTGCCATTCACAAGTCTAATGTTTGCTATTAGAATGAAACAAATGTACAAGTTAAAATCAGTTCTTTATATTGATATCTCTCTCACATGTGAAGCTATACTCTCTCGTTCAGTCTAGTTGGATTGCTGATGTAAATCTGACATAAGCAATTCAAAAAAATGAATTACATTAATGAATCCATTTTTAAAAGTTGCATGCAATTTGGCTCTTGTCACGAAGTGTTATATTGAAAGTATTACTGATTATAATAATAAAAAGAAATAGTAATGCTATTAAACAGTTTAAAACTAAATTTATAACCTCTTCAATATAGATGATAATTTAATGATGAGGTATATCTTAATATGAGATAATATCTGCCAATAGAAAAATAATAATACATCTGATATTTTTTTTAATTTTAAGCTTTTATTGAACTAATAATGTTATCTTAATTATTTGTTTATTTATTGTTTTCTTGTACTTTTTTAAATGTAAGTCTACTGTTTTTGTAAACAATGAATAAACTGAAATAAAATAACATGATCAATGAAAACTTGTCATGTGTAAATGGATATTACAATTCTTAAACAAATTATGATTTTGAGATTGCAACCAAATAAAAAAATGAACTGGTTTTGTTTTCCAACTCCGACAAACTGCCCATCTTTTTATAAGATGAGAAGCAACTTTAAATTTCTTGACGTTTTTTAAACATTTAATGAGTAGGCCTAATATAACTGGGACGTGGATACAACATTTTATTGGTGGCAATGAACACAAATATGGAAAAGATTAGCTTTTGAAAAAAACAAAATTTGTTTTCTTTGTAAACTGAGATAAACTTATTTATATTTCCTAGTTAAAAAAGTGTCTTGGCCTTACAGTATTTTTTGATAATCCTTTTTACAGTTACTACTTTTTAACAATTACAATATAAGTTTAAAACATTTCTTTATTTAAATACTGCTACAGTTTTTACTATTAATCCTACTTGAATGTTAGTACACATCTTTTGCACGGTATTCTTGGAGTGAGGGGTAATAATATTCTGCCCTACAAACGAGTAAATAGTTTGCGGAAAATGTTTACTGAATCCGAAAAAATAAATTATTATTAATTAATTATATTAATTACTGCTATTATCTTTAAATCTTAAAGTGCGACAATTAGATAAATAACTAGAGGGTACTCCGAGAGTACAAACCTCCGCCTACTGTAAAATTCCCCCACATAAAATTACCCCCGAAAATGGGTTTTTTTAAACATTTTTTTTATTAGTTCTAAAGTGTAAATAGGCTAACTGCACACTACAAAGTTGTGGATGAGAGTTTGGTGTAATGGTTATGTATCCAGTCTCTCACAGTTAAGGTCCCTGGTTCAAGTCCCGCTGAGAGTTTATTTATTTTTTTTAATTTTTTATTTTTTTTGTGGACCTTGATCTTTAACCCTGACCCTTCAAAATTTAACCAAAATTATATGATGAGTCATTGATCATTGTGGCTAAGTTTGGTGAGAATCGGATCAACACTGTGGTCTCTAGGGAGTAATATAGTTTTTTGTTAGTTGTGACCTTGACCTATGACCTTTCCCCCTCAAATTTCCCCCTCGAACTCGTCCGAGCTTTTGGGGAATAGATCATTGTGTCCAAGTGATAATCGGATAAAAACTGTGGCCTCCAGGCTGTTCACAGACACACACACAAACACACACACACACACAAACATACAGGGGTGAAAACATAACCTCCTTGGCGGAGGTAATAATCGTATGTGATACTATGCAACGAAAATGGAGGTTATGTCCGGCAATCAAAACCTGCCGAATCTTATAAAGTGCGACGTAAGAATCGTATGTGATAATACGCATACAGAATGGAAGTGATGTCCGGCGATCAAAACCAGTCAAATCTTATAAAGTGTGACGTAACAATCGTATGTGATAATACGCAACGAAAATTGAAGCGATGTCCGGCGATTAAAACCAGTGAAATCTTATAAAGTGCGACGTCAGAATCGTATGTGATAATACGCATACAAACTGAAAGCGATGTCCGGCGATCAAAACCAGTAAAATTTTATAAAGTGTGACGTAGCAATCGTATGTGATAATACGCATACCAAATGGAAGCGATGTCCGGCGATCAAAACCAGTCAAATCTTATAAAGTGTGACGTAGCAATCGTATGTGATAATACGCATACAAAATGGAAGCAATGTCCGGCGATTAAAACTAGTCAAATCTTATAAAGTGTGACGTAGCAATCGTATGTGATAATACGAATACAAAATGGAAGTGTTGTCCGGCGATCAAAACCAGTCAAATCTTATAAAGTGTGACGTAGCAATCGTATGTGATAATACGCATACAAAATGGAAGCGATGTCCGGCGATCAAAACCAGTCAAATTTTATAAAGTGTGACGTAGCAATCGTATGTGATAATACGCATACCAAATGGAAGTGCTGTCCGGCGATCAAAACCAGTCAAATCTTATAAAGTGTGACGTAGCAATCGTATGTGATAATACGCATACAAAATGGAAGCAATGTCCGGCGATTAAAACTAGTCAAATCTTATAAAGTGTGACGTAGCAATCGTATGTGATAATACGAATACAAAATGGAAGTGTTGTCCGGCGATCAAAACCAGTCAAATCTTATAAAGTGTGACGTAGCAATCGTATGTGATAATACGCATACAAAATGGAAGCGATATCCGGCGATTAAAACTAGTCAAATCTTATAAAGTGTGACGTAACAATCGTATGTGATAATACGCATACAAAATTGAAGCGATGTCCGGCGATTAAAACCAGTCAAATCTTATAAAGTGTGACGTAACAATCGTATGTGATAATACGCATACAAAATGGAAGCGATGTCCGGCGATCAAAACCAGTCAAATCTTATAAAGTGTGACGTAACAATCGTATGTGATAATACGCATACAAAATGGAAGTGATGTCCGGCGATTAAAACCAGCCAAATCTTATAAAGTGTGACGTAGCAATCATATGTGATAATACGCATACAAAATGAAAGCGATGTCCGGCGATTAAAACCAGTCAAATCTTATAAAGTGTGACGTAACAATCGTATATGTGATAATACGCAACGAAAATGGAAGCGATGTCCGGCGATTAAAACCAGTCAAATTTTATAAAGTGTGACGTAACAATCGTATGTGATAATACGCATACAAAATGGAAGCGATGTCCGGCGATCAAAACCAGCCAAATCTTATAAAGTGTGACGTAGCAATCGTATGTGATAATACGCATACAAAATGGAAGCGATGTCCGGCGATTAAAACTAGTCAAATCTTATAAAGTGTGACGTAGCAATCGTATGTGATAATACGAATACAAAATGGAAGTGTTGTCCGGCGATCAAAACCAGTCAAATCTTATAAAGTGTGACGTAGCAATCGTATGTGATAATACGCATACAAAATGGAAGCGATGTCCGGCGATCAAAACCAGTCAAATTTTATAAAGTGTGACGTAGCAATCGTATGTGATAATACGCATACCAAATGGAAGTGCTGTCCGGCGATCAAAACCAGTCAAATCTTATAAAGTGTGACGTAGCAATCGGATGTGATAATACGCATACAAAATGGAAGCAATGTCCGGCGATTAAAACTAGTCAAATCTTATAAAGTGTGACGTAGCAATCGTATGTGATAATACGAATACAAAATGGAAGTGTTGTCCGGCGATCAAAACCAGTCAAATCTTATAAAGTGTGACGTAGCAATCGTATGTGATAATACGCATACAAAATGGAAGCGATATCCGGCGATTAAAACTAGTCAAATCTTATAAAGTGTGACGTAACAATCGTATGTGATACTACGCATACAAAATTGAAGCGATGTCCGGCGATTAAAACCAGTCAAATCTTATAAAGTGTGACGTAACAATCGTATGTGATAATACGCATACAAAATGGAAGCGATGTCCGGCGATCAAAACCAGTCAAATCTTATAAAGTGTGACGTAACAATCGTATGTGATAATACGCATACAAAATGGAAGTGATGTCCGGCGATTAAAACCAGACAAATCTTATAAAGTGTGACGTAGCAATCATATGTGATAATACGCATACAAAATGAAAGCGATGTCCGGCGATTAAAACCAGTCAAATCTTATAAAGTGTGACGTAACAATCGTATATGTGATAATACGCAACGAAAATGGAAGCGATGTCCGGCGATTAAAACCAGTCAAATTTTATAAAGTGTGACGTAACAATCGTATGTGATAATACGCATACAAAATGGAAGCGATGTCCGGCGATCAAAACCAGCCAAATCTTATAAAGTGTTACGTAGCAATCGTATGTGATAATACGAATACAAAATGGAAGCGATGTCCGGCGATTAATAGTAAAATCTTATAAAGTGTGACGTAACAATCGTATGTGATAATACGCATACAAAATTGAAGCGATGTCCGGCGATTAAAACCAGTCAAATCTTATAAAGTGTGACGTAACAATCGTATGTGATAATACGCATACAAAATGGAAGCGATGTCCGGCGATCAAAACCAGCCAAATCTTATAAAGTGCGACGTAAGAATCGTATGTGATAATACACATACAGAGTGGAAGTGATGTCCGGCGATCAAAACCAGTCAAATCTTATAAAGTGTGACGTAGCAATCATATGTAATAATTCGCATACAGAATGGAAGTGATGTCCGGCGATTAAAACCAGTCAATTTTATAAAGTGTGACGTAACAATCGTATGTGATAATACGCATACATAATGGAAGCGATGTCCGGCGATCAAAACCAGCCAAATCTTATAAAGTCTGACGTAGCAATCATATGTGATAATACGCATACAAAATGGAAGCGATGTCCGGCGATTAATAGTAAAATCTAATAAAGTGTGACGTAACAATCGTATGTGATAATACGCATACAAAATTGAAGCGATGTCCGGCGATTAAAACCAGTCAAATCTTATAAAGTGTGACGTAACAATCGTATGTGATAATACGCATACAAAATGGAAGCGATGTCCGGCGATCAAAACCAGCCAAATCTTATAAAGTGCGACGTAAGAATCGTATGTGATAATACGCATACAGAATGGAAGTGAAGTCCGGCGATCAAAACCAGTCAAATCTTATAAAGTGTGACGTAGCGATCGTATGTAATAATTCGCATACAGAATGGAAGTGATGTCCGGCGATTAAAACCAGTCAAATCTTATAAAGTGTGACGTAACAATCGTATGTGATAATACGCATACAAAATGGAAGCGATGTCCGGCGATCAAAACCAGCCAAATCTTATAAAGTGTGACGTAGCAATCGTATGTGATAATACGTACGCATGCAAAATGGAAGCGATGTCCGGCGATCAAAACCAGCCAAATCTTATAAAGTGTGACGTAGCAATCGTATGTGATAATACGCATACAAAATGGAAGCGATGTCCGGCGATCAAAACCAGCCAAATCTTATAAAGTGTGACGTAGCAATCGTATGTGATAATACGTACGCATGCAAAATGGAAGCGATGTCCGGCGATCAAAACCAGTCAAATCTTATAAAGTGTGACGTAGCAATCGTATGTGATAATACGCATACAGAATGGAGGTGATGTCCGGCGATCAAAACCAGTGAAATCTTATAAAGTGTGACGTCGTATGTGATAATACGCATACAGAATGGAAGTGATGTCCGGCGATCAAAACCAGTCAAATCTTATAAAGTGTGACGTAGCAATCGTATATGATAATACGCATACAGAATGGAAGCCATGTCCGGCGATCAAAACCAGTCAAATCTTATAATATTTCAATAAAACATTATAGAATAATAAATGTTGTAAAATAAGGATGGTTAGACCTAGCCATACATTCTGAAAAGGTCCCTGATTAATTATAATGCCCTACTATATTATAATATATATTACAAATGATAAATATTAAGAGAAGCAATCATACCAATTATACTGGAACCCGAACTGAAATCCGAACTGGAACTCGAACCGGAATTTGAACCAACATCAGCACAACTAGAAAACGATAACTCCACCAATATTATTACCACTTTAAAGACAAACATCTTCTTACGCAATTCAGTACCGTGGTGTGCGTAGTAAACTTTGTCTCCGAAAGTCATCTCAACGTTTGACATAATATTGTTTCTTTTAGTGTTGTTGCAAAAGAGTTTTAAATAATTTAGATAAATCAGTTCACCAGGTGTATTACTTTGCTAATGGTTGATATTAATATTTAATTGTTTTGTTCGAATAAGTAATTACATATATAGATAAGATAAACAGTAATGAATGTGAATTGACTATAAAAATTATGTACTATTGATTATTTTCTAAGAAAGGGTATAAAAAGGTTTTTTAGAACGAAGGATAAATGAAATTGAAGGTAACATAATTGTTTAAGAATGTTTGCAAGAATTGAACATTCTAAATGAGAAAATGAATATAATGGGAATATAACAGGAGTATTAGTTAGACACTGGTAGTGTACTAACCCTTATTTACTTATGTATTTTATGCATATAATGCATAATATATATGTATATGAAGAGAGACACACACCAAACCAAAGAGAGAAAAAACTATTTGATTTAGTTTCATACTTAATGGGAAACAAGTTGATGAATGTAAGGTCTATGTTATAGACGGAGTTTTACTGAATATTAATAAAAAGATAGATATTTTGGCACATATGGCGTTTCATACGTATGCTACTTGACTTGAAACTATTTCAGACAAACATCGAAATAGCCAACTTGTGGACTAACATAAAAACGACAGACTTGGGACAAGTCTAGTTACACACTTACTATTGACAAAGATCTTATGCCAGACAATAAATTGTACACACTTTTACTTAAATATTATTTTTGACATCGTAACTTTCATTAGCCTATAATAACCAGGCACGAAAAAGCTCATTCAAACCACAGTTGTTGTTCAGTGTAGTGTAAAAAGGTAATAATTCAATATATATTGCGTTATCATCATCTTATAGAGTAATGGTAACTAGTTATGTCAAAAAAATAAAAGGTTCGAAATTTGGTCATTTTTCGCCACTTAATTATCTAGCGGCCGCCACTTAATTATCTGGCGGCCGCCACCTAATTATCTGGCCCGTCACGTGACATGTACGTGCATTGGATCAGAGGCGATGTTGCATGATTGCATTGCCTGCCTTTTATTGCATGCAACATCGCACTTGTGGCCCGAACGGGCTTCCGTAAATATTGCCATATATGCGCATATATTGCGTTATCATCACATTATAGAGTCATAGTAACTGTATTTATGTCAAAAAATAAAAGGGTCGAAATTTGGTCATTTTTCGAAAATATTGCCAAAATATCGACCTTTTAAAATTTAATTATTATGCAATAATATTGCCATATATGTACATATGTTGCGTTATCATCATCTTATAGAGTCATAGTAACCAGTTATGTCACAAAATCACCCAAAATAAGATCTTTTTAAAATGCATTTAATATGCTCTAATATTTCTATATATGCATGTATATTTCCATACTTTCCATACTTTTTCTCAAAACAGAAAAAGGTCGAAATTGTATGCGATTCTGCGCATGTCAATGTAATGTCAACAAGGGTCGAAATTTTTCGCATGTCAATTTTTCGAAAATTTCTATACTAATAGTAGATAGAATTTTTTTTAATAACATAATATAATATATAGGCGCATACTACGACAATATTATGGCGTAATTTAATTTTTTAATTTCAACCTTTTTGTTTTGTTGACATAAATGATTAATATGACTCCATAAGACAATGATAACTTAATATTATGTGCATATTGTACTATTATATTATCGTTTTTTTCCTTCCAAAGAGGCCTACAAAAGGTCAAACAAAATGTAATATTCGTTACAAAAATCGGACAATAACAATATGAGGTTTATACAGTTGAACCTCCCGTAAGCGACCACCCTCGGGACCGGAAAACTGGCCGCGTACGGGATTATAACTCCGATATAACTTTGATAGGTCTCAGGGCGATATCCGATATAATGACAAGTCAATCTGTAAGATTGTATTTAACTCTGATTGAGAAAAGAGTGAGTGAATAATACAATTGTCGCAATACATATTGCGCACTTTAATGTAAATTATGCTAAACATACTTGTATGCCCAATGAGTATGCCACTGCCAAGGCTCTGTTTACACACGGTCACCAATCACAGACATAAATAAATTATGCTAAACATACTTGTATGCCCAATGAGTATGCCACTGCCAAGGCTCTATTTACACACGGTCAAAAATCACAGGCATAAATAAATTATGCTAAACATATTTGTATGCCTAATGAGTATGCCACTGTCAAAACTCTGTTTACACACGGTCACCAATCACAGGCATAAATAAATTCCCTGTTCACACCCACAAAATTACTGACGTCATTTTACCGGTAACCCTGATTTGCAATACATACTAGGGCTGATCAAAATCGTATAATAATATAAAATAACAAAAATAAAAATATAGGACCGAAAGAAAAATTGATAATTTTCTTTATATATAAGTTTCATAAACAAATAATTGTTTGTAACCCATCTATTGCTCGTTACAAAAAACTGTTAATTAATCTACAATTATGACTCAGTTACTGAATTTAATAATTAATATGGGGTCACTTGGGGGTCATATTGAGCGCATGTGGTCAGTATTGTATAGGTGGCAAAGTATTTGTTCATGTTTTAAAAACAATGGCAACAATTAAACAAGAAATATGAAAATTCAGAAATAAATAAAATAAAGATTTTCAGAATTATACTTTAAAAAAAATGAAAATTTCCTAAAATGTGTTTATACTATGACCATAACAAAAAATAACAACTGTATGAGAGACGTTAGCTATTCCTTATTTGTTTTAATGTATATACATAAAGTTGAACCCCCTCCTTTGGGACACCCCTATTTAGGGGACACCCCCATATAAACTCACTTTCTACAGAATTACTAGCATGATCGACAACAGGAGGATTTCTCTCAGATATTTAAACAACTCAATTACAATTTTAATTTGATTACATTAAATTAATCGTAACTCTATCCATATAAAATGATTTAATATATGTTGTTTCAAGATATATTTCCTCCTCTGAAAATGTGTGAGGAAAACAATGATTTTGGGTGACAATTACAATTTTTATAATTCATTGGTAACAAATATTATTAACTAAAAACCATTTTTCTACATCCTGTAAATTATGATATTTCTGATATTTTTAATGTCGCTATGATTAAATATCTTTATATGTTCTTCTTTTTCAGATGAATATGTTTAGTTCTTAAAAGAGCTAACATGTATATATATATATATATATATATATATCTTTATTTGTCACAGTTAGCTTCACAGACTTCCCTGCAAATATAAAAAAGTATAGCAGAAATAAATTTATTTCGCACTTAATCAAAATTTAATCAAAGATTTTATACAAATAAAGGCATCTACAACATATAATAATTGGTAAATAATTGCTTTAAAAAAAATAAAATTGTCAATTTTAATAAAAAAAACCTTGAATTTGTGGCACATACTCGACTGCGGCGCTTACTGGACTGTGGCGCTTACTGGACTGTGGCGCTTACTGGACTGCGTCGCTTACTGGACGGTGGCACTTTGTGGATTTTGGCGTTTACTTGACTGTGGCGCTTACTTGTGTGGTGCGTACTGGACTGTGGCGCTTACTGTGGATTGTGGCGTTTACTGGACTGCGGCGCTTAGTGGACTGTGGCGCTTACTGGACTGCGGCGCTTACTGGACTGTGGCGCTTACTAGACTGTGGCGCTTACTGGACTGTGGCGCTTACTGGACGGTGGCACTTTGTGGATTTTGGCGTTTACTTGACTGTGGCGCTTAATTGTGTGGTGCGTACTGGACTGTGGCGCTTACTGGACTGTTGCGCTTACTAGACTGTTGCGCTTACTAGACTGTGGCGCTTACTAGACTGTGGCGCTTACTGGACTGTGGCGCTTTCTGGATTGCAGAGCTTACTGTTGCGCTTTGTGGATGACTACTTACAAATGGATCTGTATTTTGCTGTGTTGGTGGTCTATGTATTTGCTGTGCTCCTGCTGCATTGTATGCCATACTTGTTCTCATTCCCTAAAATAAAGAAGTAATCACCACTTGTTATATATTATATTAATCAGTTATGTCCCATTCACACAAGCACACATTTTTGTCCGCACTGTTTTTTTTTTGTCTGCATTTAGTGTGTGCCATTTAATGTTGTCACAAATATTTTACGCATCGTACCCTAGGTCACATGGTCTGCATGGGCAACCTATGTGTGTATCACTCAAAAAAACCAAGCGTAAAGTATGCATAAACTATGATCGCCTATGTTATGAAGTAGTCGTAAAATGCATGTCATTTCCCGCAATAACATGCACGACTGCAGCCATGGTGCGCATCATTGCACCTTTCAGGAATATGGATGAAGTCGCACATTTGTGCATGCATTTCATGAAATGTCCCGAAACTTTCCGCAAAATGGCACACATGATTCCCACATTGTAATGCACTCAATACGGGGCAGTGCAGGACCAATATTCGTGTCAACATAGCTTTACTTTATAAAATCATGAACATTCTTTGTATAAATTTATCTATTTTGTCATATTGAATTGATTGGTATTGACAAACTTTTTTCAATAACGAACGAAGGATTTTGAATCATTGTAACTTTATTGTACAAATACATTTACATGACAAAAGGATCATGGGAAATAAGCTATATATTAATTATTATTATTTTGTTATATCTACAAAACTGTAAATTCAGAAATTATGTAGGAAATGAGACATACCATTTGTTGATGGAGTTGCGATAATTATTTTAATTGATGTTTTATTGGGGAGTTGTTCCAGGCGTTTATTCAAATAAATACCATCCTAATTGGTATAATTAATACATTATTCCGCGACACAGTGAGCCGTTTTGGCCTAAGAAGGAAGACGTTTTAGACGGCTTGCAACATGGGCAGAAGTATACCAGGGTCCTGACGGGACACAGATAGCGCATAGTATACATAAGTCCTGGCAGCTTACTCAACATGTCGGCTATCAGGGTTTCATTCGATTTCAAACAGAAGCTCTTATCATCAATTCTCTCGATGTAATTTTATATAATTATTTCCCACAATTTACTCCTATGTTTTATGAATATATTTAATTTGATATTTATGTACTACAGTACTATAACTTCACATGCGCGGTCCGAAAATAAACAAAAAATCAAATTGGCTATCGCCACCAAGCACCAACGGCCAACTTATTTGAAACAGGGAGTTGTTTTACAACTCTCTTGTTGAAACCAACCATGCAGGGAACTTGCAAGGTGATTGACACACCTTACCATGAACCCGGAAATTACTTACCGCGCGTAGAGTTCAAATTTACCGATTGAAATCATAAAATTTCTTATAAAACCCTTTATAATATCTTCCTAAGATAGAAATATGGAACAATATCGTAATAGTGGAAACTAATGTTTCACGGTGGTACATCTGAGATAGATAAGGTAGGTATCCAAGGCGGAGATTAGTACCGAAGTTTTTACATTGTGCTCGCCTATGTCAGAATTAACCATAATTTATATATAGATTGCCTTATCTTATTCAGTACTGGATTTTCATCTACAAAATGTAAAAAAAAGTAATAGAATATGCTCGAATATTTCACTAAAATCATAGTTATCACTTCTTTGAACTATAAAATATTAACATCAATTTATTTATATTCCATATTACAAGGAAAGATTAAAAGTACAGTAAAAAAAAAGGATTATTTTCAAGGGTTAACAAATTAATATATTAAAATTAATATGATCACACGCAATAACTGGAAAAAAAATGATTAAAATAACTCTTTATACACAATATGTGCAGATATTGCTGAGGAATGATAATAGGTCCATCCCTTCCATGCACTATATAGAGGTAATAATTAATTGCAAAGAGTCCAAGGGAGGCACACAAATAATACTATTTTAGAAGAATGTTTTCACCCACCAATCCCTGTCACATCAAAGAAATTTAAATATTTGACAACTAAGAACTTTATAAACATTTAAGACCATTAGAAAAGAAATTTTAAAAAATAAATAAATTATATTTAAAAAAAAATCATAATTATAGCACAAAAATAAACACACAATTTAATATATTTGCAGTTGATACAATATACCATACAATATACTAGAAGTTAAAAAACACGAGGAAAAATAGAAATTGTTGCAAATACAAAAATGTTTAAAAGTGACATGCTAAAATCCTAAAATAAAACCTTTAATGCAAAATTGAATAATAATTTTGAATTATTATTTATATTAATATCATACACTTGGTTCCTACTTGGATGCAACGCAAGTACGTGAGCACAACACATGTAATTTGACCAATCACTATGCAATGGATCATCCAAACTGTCGCTTGTGATTGGTCAACTCACTTGCGTTGTTCTCACATTCTTGCGCTACGTCCTAGTGGACCAGCTTTTAGGCCTAAACCTATACTTTATGATTATTATTTAGGCTTTTTTACTCTGTTATGCCTTACATTTCAAACTAACTACCAGATTTCTGACACGTTATCATTTGTAAATAAACTTTAAAATTTGTTTTAATCATGTTTGGAAGATTTGATTGAACAAAAACTTATATGATATCTTTAAAAATATTTGTTTTATATGGAATTGAATAACTTCATTAAAACTGTAAAATGGCCTATTAAAAGTCTGATTTTATAAATCTTTATTTTTCATAAATTTCAGGGACAACACATCTTTAAATACAGTAAAAAAAGTTGTAGCTTAAATTGCATTTTACATTTTTTCAAAAGTCAGTTGGTAAAAATAAGAATTTTAATAACATAAATATGGTTTAATTTAGTTTTGTTATTGGTATTGACAAACTTTTTTAAATCATTCTCAACAGTGTTTATTCAAGAACGAAGGCTTTTGAATAATTTTAATTATTCACTTGTTTACTCTTGGCTAACATTTCATAATTCATAATTATTATCCTAACAGTGTTTTCGTGACAGCACTTTTTTAATGAACTAACAAACACTTTCCTGGTAGCTGTATAAATTATTTACAGTTGCTTTTAGCAATATGAATTACACATCCGTTGCTGTAATAGCAATCAATGCAAGTCAAATCAAGATCTGAACTTTAAATTTCCAACAAAGTCTAGTAGTTTATTTGATCAAAATAAAACAACGTAAATTTGAAAATTAGATTCTCCAGACAGTAATTAAAGACACTAGGCCTATGTTTCTTTGACCTAATTTAACACCCCCCCCCCCCCCCCCCACCCCCCTGATTTGAAAAATATGGTATCATCTAGCACGTACGGCCGTACGCGCTAGATTGTTTATTCAAAAGTCTTTGAACGGACGAACCTTGTTTTTGCAGTTGAGCCTCTCATGACTTGGGATCTGTATGTCTTCCTACGCTAAGATTATATAGTTCCACATGCCATGTGCTTAATTTTTCTCGAAGATATATTTATTATAAGTGCCAAAAACCCGGGTTTTTCTCTCGATATGAGGCCTTTATTATTCAATTTTTTTAAAGAAAAAGCACACATACCATAAAAAATATTTCATTTTTGGAACAGAATATTCCGTGAGGCTCAACTACAAAACCACCATTTTGTGATATGAAGTCATCGTAAGCCAATCAAAGCTGAGATTTCTCGTGATTGGCATTGCTCACGGTTGAATGATTTTGGATTCTGGCTGATTTGATTGGTGGATGCGAATCACCCGCAGCGGAATGTTTTCTCTCCCGCGAGTGTACCATGAAGTCATACCGTCTCTTTGATCGTTACTACACAAAGTTAGAGCAATTAATTTGTCCGAATTCTGTTAAGTAAACAACTTTATATATTTTATAAGCATTTAATAACATGTTTTATTGATATTTCCATTGGTGATATATAAAATAAATTCCTAAAAAACAAAATTATATGTAATTATTTAAACAAAAAATGGCGTAGTTAATAGAATTGTCGACTGAGGCCGCAAATTGTTTTACTTCTTTCGTGGCTAAAAACGATCATTTTCGGCGATGTTTTAGACCCTGTATTTCGAAAACTACAAGTCAGATTTTCGTAATTCTTTCTTTATTGTAATATTAATACAACACAGTAACAGATAAATTAATTTGGTTTTAATTTTGAATCGTTATCCCATATAAGACAATATGACTATGCAATCCTAGAATATATATTGATCAGATGTATGTACTAGTCTGGGTTCCAGGCGGAGTTTTGTCTTAATATTAGTAAAAAGACAAATATTTTGGCATATATGGCGTTTCATACGTTTACTACTTGATTTTGTATTTTCAGACAAAAATCGCGGTCGAAATAAAAACAAATAAATAAAAAAAAAGACAATACAGACTTGGGGCAAGTCTAGTGTATGTACAGGTATTGACACTAATTTTGTCGGCAAATTGGCAGCTCCCGCCCCCCCCCCCCCCCCCAACTTCAAAATCCTGGATACGCCACTGAAGGTATACTAAATTACAAGAAGAACATAAAGAAAAATAATAATATTGAAACATGCAGTTGTATAGAGTTTATAGTACTGTACATACAAAAATATAATTTGTTGCTAAGTGCTAAGTTTAATGCTTTTTTTTATGTTTCTATTTATGTTCCTGTGAGAATTTGAATTCAAATAAAAATAAATAAATACAAACAAATGGTGCAAGTTGTACATAATACTAATAGTTGTTTCTAGTGTGTTGCTTACAAATTAAGAAATAATAAATATTTATATTGTGTAGCAATCATGTATTTGACTACTGTTGCATCCAATAATGTTTTCAGCTTTCTGTGGTGGGGCCTTGTGGGATGCTAATAGCCAAATATGGAAATAAGTTTATCCAAATGGTATAGTGTGTTTATAAATAGACAATTACGGCTATACGGGTTATCCAAAAATGATAATATTAGTATTTGTAATTAGCCAAATATGGTAATAATGTTGATAATTAAATCCTACACAGAATTTCACTGAACAAAATAATTTTATAGTATTTCTGATTTTTTTGTAATGTAAAAATGATAATATTATTATTAACACGTTGATTTCAAATGTAACATGCTTATTGACACAAAATAGTACAAGTTCGTAAAAGTCAATTACTTATTCGCCGTAGAGGGCGTAGATGCAAAAAAGTTAGAGGAACTACGGTGGCAAATGGTAAAGTAGGTCAAGGGTTATCGATACATACCAACATATTTTGAAAAAATTAAGTAGGTCAAGTGTTATAACGTTCGTAAAGCCAGTTACTTATTCGCCGTAGAGAAATCTGTTTTTTTATTTAAATATTTGTGACTGTCCCTTTAATTGAATAAGGAACTAGGAACTAGTAACCAACTTCACAGACATGCAATGACGTTCCTCGCCAAATCAAGCTATTTGCATTAAACCTTATTATATGGAAAAACGATCAACTTAACATTTATGTTTAAATAACTATCAAGAACGAAGTGTAGTCAACTATCAATTCATTTCATTCATTCATTTATTCGGTCAAAATCAACATACAATACATGATTACATAACAATGTTACAATACAAAAAGTTAAAACTTGAGACAATAAAAAAGAAGGATAAAATGTTATAAACAATCTAAAAACAATGCAAAAGTCTAAAATGATGGTTAAAAAATGGCTTAAAAATGGTTTAAAAATGGCATAAAATACAGCATTAAAAACAGAAAATCGTTCAGTACCATAGTTTAAAAAAGTCAGAAAAAAAATACAAGTTATAAAAAGACAAAAGAATATTAAAAAGCGTTTAGTTAAAAAGAGAACAGCAGAATAAAGTTATGAACATGAGAATAAAACAGTGAAGTTGATTTCGACCAGGATAGCCCAAAAAAACCAATTACCTAGGTTTATTTCCGTTGGGGTCCTGTAGTATTGTATTGTGATTTTAAATTATTTTATCCTTATTTACCGGTTTTCTCTTTTGTTCGTTAAGTATTCTTTAACCAGTTTTCTAAATATCCCAACACTCATGGTGTTTTTTATGTCGTTTGGTAATTTATTCCAGTCATTAATGGCTGTAGCATAAAAAGTTCCATCGATAGCTTTAGATGCTTTTGGCGGAATGAAGTTGAATTCACTTTGTCGTGTACCGTGGCTATGTTGGTCACACACCTTATCAAAATATTCATTTAAATACGGGGGAGCGGAATTATTTAAAATCTTATGTATTGTATTTAACTTCATTTGAGTTACTCTGTCTTCGACATTTAATAATCCTAGTTTATTCAACTCTTTCTGTCCAATATGGGTTCTTGGTCCTTCACTTAAAATATATCTAACCATATTGTTTTGCATGACTTGTAACTTATTTTTACATTTCTTTGTAGTGGCAGAATACCATGATGAACATGCATAATCGAAATTACATTGAATAAGTGCATAGCTTAAAATTTTTCTTGCATTTTCATTTAAAAAAGAAGCTTGTCGGTAAAGAAATCGTTGTCTTGCCGTAATCTTTTTAACGACTGCATTAACGATTTTTTCGCCCGACAAGGATTTATCTAATGGTATACCAAGGTAGTTTATGGAAGAGGATTCTTTTATTGGCACACCATTGCAGTGAATTGAGAAATCAGTGGCCTCCTTTAATTTAAATTTGGAACCAAATAGTATCGCTTCTGTTTTTCCTAAGTGAATTGATAGCTTATTATCAATTAGCCACTCGTTACAAGATTTCAATTCAGTGCTTAGTTTTTTGGCCAATAAGGTCGGGTCCTTTCCAGAAACCATCAGGATACTATCATCGGCATATAAAATAAGTTTACAGTTAACACTAGTCGGCATATCATTGATGTAACATAGGAACAAAAGTGGGCCTAATATACTTCCCTGAGGGACACCACATGTTATAGGGAGTAAGCTAGAGTTAACATTGTTTACACATACTAACTGTTGTCTGTTATACAGATACGATTTGAACCATTGAGTCGATCCTATACCCATTGCTTCCAGTTTACGGATCAAAATGCCATGGTCAACTGTGTCAAACGCTTTTTGGAGGTCTAGCGCTACCATACCAGTATAGTTGCCATTTGACATTTCTGTGCGAATATAGTCCGTTATATGAACTAAGCACGAATCCGTTGAATATCTACTCCTAAACCCTGATTGGAAGTCATATAAAATTTCATTTTCTCTGAGGTATTCATCAATTTGAACATAGCTCGTTCGAGTACCTTGGACATTACACTTAAAATACTAATTGGTCTATAGTTGCTTACCACAGACTTGTTGTTTTTTTTTAAAACCGGATGTACCCGTGCAATTTTGAGGTCATCAGGCACGGTTTCGTTTTGAATTGATAAATTTATAATGTGTGCGATAGGACCTTTAATGGCAATTGCACCATCGCACAAGAATCGTGCAGGAATGTTGTCTAAACCAGTACTTTTAGCTATATTTAGGCTTTGTAGCTCCTTTAGAACGAATTCCTCTGTAACGGGGATTAGGTTCATATTATTTTTGGACACTCCCTTTCTTTTCAATACATCATAGCGATCTTATCTTACACATACTTTGACTTACATAAATGCATCGGATGATCTAATTCCTCACGTAAACTTGATTACATACGATTATTGAAAACATGAACATGCTGGCCCTGTTTACGCACAATGACGGCGCGCGTGCACTACTGCTGCACGTTATGCTGCCAAGGTTGTCACGACGTTCTATCAACATCTTATTTTTACGAATAGCTCGGACATTAATTTAAACTATTAACTATATCAATCAAATCAGTAGTATAACTAAAACATACTACTTACAATTATAATCAATAAACTTCATTAAACATAACAAATACTACCAGATTTCTTCACTTCAAAATCTGCAAACATCCTCGCAATAACAACTAAGTTACCGCTTAAGCTTGGTTCCCACTAGCGACGCAACGCAAGGACGTAACGCAACAAAAGTTATTTTGACTAATCACAAGCGATGGATTATTTGAACAGTTGCTTGTCATTGGTCAACTCGTTTTCGTCTCGTTGCGTCCTAGTGGGAACCACGCTTTAACCTCTCTCCTTTGCCTGAAATTGTCCCAATAATTGTTAACAAAATTTATTTAGCGTAACGCCCGTTACATAGGTTTTATAACTACATTGCAAAGAACTTATAACACTTTTAAGTTCTTTGCTACATTGTTATAATATATCTTTCTAAAATTTGAAGTGTAGGCCCTATGTTCATTCCTGCTTTTTTTAATCATTCTTAAGTGTGTACAAAATCGGCGTATCGGCAATGCCACCTGTATTTTAACAATGGGAATGCAAATTATTCGTTTAGGTGACTATAACCATATGCTACGTTTTTATGCTAGGTATACTCTAGCATTATTACCATTCACAGAGGTGAGTCGATAGGGTAGGGTTAAGTACAAGAAAAGCCATGTGGTCGTGGATTACTTCAGTCTGAGTTCACTTCCAATTGTAATAACTGTTATATTATGTGATGATTTATGTAGGCTATATAACTATAATTATTGTTATATATTTCTAAAAATTGAAGTGTAGGCTCTACGTTTATTCGTTTTTCTTGCGTGCAAACGTACATCGGCTCTGCCACCTGTATTGTAACAATGGGAATGCGAATCATTACTATAACCTTATGCTACGTTTTTACTCGGGGTACCCGAGTCTAGGACTTACTCATTTTCTCCTCCTCCTCCTATTGAGTAAAAAGTGCGATTTTTAAAGTACTACTCCTCCCTTATTCGTTGTAGTATTGAGCTGGGATTTGGCATGAATATACTACATGGACATGTCCTCAAAGCTATAGAGACGGATTTTAAAATTTCAAACCGAATGCAGCTATTTTACGTCTCGAAGATGGTACCGTATAGCCTTATTTGGTAGCGACGTGTATGTGACGTTACATCCGGTCTTATGACGTCATTACAGCTTCTTTTTCTGTACCCCGAGTATCGCACATTCGTGCTTGTTATATTCTAGGCGTACTCTAGCCATGGAACCAGAAATTTCGATACCTTACTTTCAACAATTTTCTGGAGTGGACAGTATACATATTGGCTGTGTATAGTCCCATGGAGGTAAAAAATAAATTATTTTTTACCTCCATGCTCTAGCTCTGTCCGTCCCTACACAATCCCATGTTATACCTGAAGTTTGAATGTAGTATTCTTCCTTATTCTACTAATCCGCCGAATAATTACCAGCTTATACAGAATCTTAATTATAATTACGGCTACCCTTTGACGCCTCTCATTGTTTACTCTGGATTTTCTAATTTGTATTAAAAAGTATGCATTTTAATTTGCAGTGTTTACATCAGTTTACATGAGGGATACTGTACCTACAATTCCCATTGTATCATCGTATTTGGGATTTTCAACGTTACACCAACCCGAGTCTGCTAATTTCTAAGTTTATTGATCAGTATAGTAACGTAATTGTTATAAAACGTTACGCGGCCTTAACATGATAGAGGCCTATTAACATTGTGTCCCCATATACTGTAGCTTTTGTTGTTTTCAATTTTTGTCTATCCAATCCAAGTACACTTTTGTAATGAAAGTCCTACAGTTAAGTGTTAATGTATAGCCCATGATGGAGTAATTTATAGTTCTTCCATAAGCTTCCTAATTACATGAATACAGTAAAGATAAAAGCGTTGTTATTTGTTTTGTGTAGGCCCTATTTGCATTGTATTTCAGTAATAAACGGCTACTACCTTAAGGGCCTGTTTCTATTGGAAAATAAAAAAAAGAACGGTTTTCTTGGAAACCGGTTTCGGCAGTTGTTTTCGTAGGGTCTTCCTTGGCTTTTGCGCGCGCGGTCTTCTCTCTGCATGGTCTTAGCTTTAGAAACCCATCAATAGAGGGCGACATAAAGAAAATTATACAAATTTGTTTTCAGGTATCGGCGGATAACACCTTGTTATTGTCAGGATTTTTTTCTATCTTATTCTTATTCTTCTTTCCTTCCACGAATTTTGCGCGTGTATCTCTAAATCTTCTCAACATAACATTGTATAACTTTCAGAAGATTTTTCGGTCCCGTCCGTGTTGCGCAGCTTAACATACGCATGATTATACGATTTGTTTGTTTTTTATATTAGAGGGCTTAAATGCAAGTTAATGAATATTTAAGGTATAGGAAAGTTATCTTGCAATTCTTAACATATAAAATGTTTACTTTACATTTTTCTGGTTTCTACATCAAAATCGAAAGACTAAAAACGAAATGTGTTTATAGATTTAAATAAATAGAAGAAAATGTACGGTGTTATCATTTAATTTGCACGATTTTTAGTTGTATTTTGTGCACAATACAATTTCGTAGGGTCTTATTGGCTTTGTGTTCGCGGTCTTCTCTCTGCATGGTCTTAGTTTTAGAAATACCCATCAATATAGCCTAGGGTGACATTAAAAATATATATATACCAATTTGCTTTTGGTATTTAGATTTTTTTGTTTTGTTTTGTTTTCAGGTTTTTTTTTTTTTCATTTTTTTCGGTAATTAGACTGGCCCGAAAATACAGTTCAATAAATATATGATTTGTGGGCCGGAGATTCAAATTCAATACATAAGTTCAGCACTACTGCTGTGCTTTTGCACCTAACTTGAAATCGCTGCTGCAAATAAAGATTACCGCCGCGCAATGCTGAGTGGTTGAATGTTTTAAATTGGGTTGAGATTGAGGCGCGAACAGTGATTGATTGAATTGATTGAATTTATTTGGTTCATACATAAAATACATTATAAAATAGACAATTAACAGTACATCAAATTCAAAAGACAACACCAGAAAAATACAAAAAGCAGAAGGTGTCAAACAATGGAAACAGAACTAAATGAACCAAGGATAATTAGATAAAGTTTCACATTTTCAGTGTAACTTATTTCCAAGTCCTTATGTACATTTAACTGAGACAAAATTGACATCTTCAAAAAAGTTATTTAAACAAAAAAGTAAACACAATTTCATGAAGAGAAAAACATATAGAAACATTATGAAACATTCTTAAAATATTCTTTGACTTTGTGTTTAAACAGCTTAGTAGAGGTTGTGGCCTTTATACAATCTGGAAGAGAATTCCAGTTTTTTATTCCGTTGTAATAGAAGCTGGTTTGTCCAACACCATTTTAGGCAAGGGATTTGAAAGTTATGTTTTCTGGATCTGGTTTCATGTTTATGGGCGGTACTTAATTTGACAAAATATGGATACATATATGGGATGGATGTTCCGTAATATATTTTATGTACATGTACAAGTTGTAACAATTTTACTCTGTTTGTTACATTTAAATAACCAACAGCATTTAGTTCATATTCACCAACGTGTGATCGATTGCCTCTTCCTAAAATAAACCTTACAACTTTATTTTGTGCTGTTTGTAATTTAATTTTAAGGTCTTTAGTAAGTCCGTTAAACCATGAGGTGGATCCGTAATCGTGGTGACTTTGGATGAGAGCGTTACAGAGAATCTTTCTAGTCTGATTATTTAAGCATTTTACATTACGGTAAAGAAATTTTAACCTAGAGTTGATTTTTTTAATTGTACTTTGCGCCATCGATGTCAAGGAAACAGCCAAGGTATTTGACGCACGACTTTTGAGTGATATCTTTATCATTGAAAGTGACATTAAACAACCCAGATGAACTTTTAAGTTTCTTTCTGGTGCCGAAAAGTATAGACTCGGTTTTGTCTGGATGGATAGACAGTTTATTGTCATTGAACCATTCATTACATGACATAAGATTGTCAGAGAGAGTCTTAGAAATACGCCGTGCGTCGGTACCACTGGCAACGAGGGCAGTGTCATCGGCGTATAATAGAACTTTGCAGTCTACACTCAGAGCAGAGGTACGTCATTTATGTAACAAAGGAAAAGTGTAGGTCCCAGGATGCTACCTTGAGGGACTCCACAATTTATGGTCAGAGAAAGTGCCATTTATATCTACGGTTTGCTTCCTATTTTCAAGATATGATTCAAACCATGATATCGTGTTAGTATTTGCACCTATAAGTTCCAATTTCTTGCATAGAATATTATGATTAACTGAATCAAATGCTATTTTTACATCTATTAGGACCATGCCTGTTATGTTTCCTTTACTTGATTCAGCTTTTATTGTGTCTTGTAAATGAATAAGACACGTTTCCGTTGAGTATTTACCCCAAAATCCGGATTGGTAATCATTTATAATGTTATTTTCATTAAGATAATTTTGTAATTGGGAGTTAACAACAGACTCTAGTATCTTAGATACACTAGGTAATATACTGATTGGCCGGTAATTTCCGACATCTTTTCTATCATTCTTTTTATAGAGGGGCTTAACCCTGGCATGCTTTAATTCGTCCGGGAACACACCCGTTGTAATTGATGTGTTGATGATATGCGTCAAGGGGATTTTTAACACACTTGCGCCATCCTTCAGAAATTTAGTTGGGACAGAGTCCAGACCTGTTCCTTTGGAAGGGTTAAGCTGCTCTAGTAATTTAAAAGTATAGTCGTCAGAAACGGTTTCTAAAACGAAATTACCTGGATTCACACCTTTATTTATATAATAGTCTTTTAATTTTGAGGATGATACGTTATATTTACCTGAAGATGGTTTTAGTTTGTTCGTTAATGATTTCGAGATATTAGTGAAAAAAGTATTTATTATATTTGACACTTTTGAGGAGTCATGGTATAAAATACCATTTTCTTCTAGAACAATTTTTGAATTTGACTTAAATGCTCTAAACCCAAGTTTACCTAGATGTTTCCATAAGGTCTTAGGGTCATTTTTATGTTGATTAACTTTATTTTTAAAATGGTTGGACTTAGCTTTTCTTACATCTTTAATGAGTTTATTTCTAAGGGCAGTGTACTTCCTATACAATTTTTTTATCGTTTGTGTCTTTCTTGTATGCATACAAGAATTTGTCTCTTATGTGTATATCACTAAGAATCTTTTCGGTCATCCAGGGTTCTGTTTGCGATTTAATTCGGATTTGTTTAGTGGGGGCGATACTATCTAGGGTATTAAGAAAAATATATTTAAATGTATTTCAACATTGGTTTACATTATTACAATTAAGGATAGGACTCCAAGTTGTAGCATTTAGTTTCGTTAGTAGCATTTCTTTACTGTATGTTTTCATTGATCTTATTTTAATAGTATTATGTGTACCCAGCTTTGTTCGTTTAATCTTTCTAGTACAGTAGATAACTACATGGTCACTCATACCCATATTTAAAGAAAATTTACTAAAATATGATCGATTAATGAGGAGGTATTTATGGAATAACGGGTAACTTTATTTATGATTTGAATAAAACCATAAAGATTTAGTATGTTTTTGTAATTATTTAGGAGACCGGAGATAGGCTGGTTGAAATTTATATTGAAGTCACCCAATAAGTATGTACCGCCCTATATTATTGTGTTGCAAAAGGAAGACAAATGTCAAACGTGAGTTGACTACCATTTGCGGTTTTGGTACCATGTGTTATCATCATCTTCCATAACGCATAGTCAAAATGAGGAAAAAAATATTTCATCAGCGGCACACTAATGATGAATTTGTGTATGGAGTCATCGTTATCGTTATGCACCATTATTTTGGTCAAGACTGCCAATTACTAAAAATGTTATGTAAGTATTTCTGTATCGCCTCCTGATTTTTACCTATGTCTGGTTGGTTAAGGCAGCTAGGCCAGATTTGTATTATTTTTCTTTTATATTAAATAAAAGATCCATCAAAATTAACCCATTCATTCACCTAGTTATTAAATATTTTGCATTATTCTGTAAAATCAGGAGTAAGTTAGTTAGTAGAGTAAGCGGAATAAAAAATGTTCAAGTTTATCTTCCTGTACGAGCATAGAGCCATGCTGTACAGTATAAAGTAAGGTATTAAAGAGTTTATGGAAATAACATAATGATATTAAATGCAGGCCTTGTCTTTTGAAAATCATAGGTATGCTACAAATTGCATTCAGGGGTGCTGTAGATGTGCTGTTTGTATGTTGGTGTGTAGAAGTTTACCAAATTTAAGTGTGTTGTAAATCACACTCCTCAAGTGCATTTTATAGGAGTGTGTTAAGTGGGTGATCGCACTCGCTCGCCTTAAAAGACAAGGCAGCTGCAATGTCTAATGCTGTCATGCATTGTTAACTTTTACAACAATTCTGATATCCTATATAAACTAGTTTTCCAAGTTAAAAACAAAGTAGTAGTGGCAACTTCCGTATACGAGATGCTGCAATAATGAAGATGATTGTGGAATTGGCAGTGTTTGAAAATTCTGAAGACCAAGTTGAAAACACTACTGAAAGTATACTTTACATTGCATTAAAAATACAAAATACAAGGAGTAGTGTAGTATAGGTATATTAAATAGGGTACACTATTGTAACATTACTAAAATAAAGCACATTAAGTACATATACATGTCCAGTAAGCATTAGTGAGGCTTTCAATTTTACCCAACTGCAAGTTCTCATGCCACTGAACTAAAATCATTAAGTACCTATACATATCCAGTACGCATTAGTGAGGCTTTCAATTTTACCCAACTGCAAGTTCTCATGACACTGAACTAAAATCATTAAGTACCTAGGCCTATACATGTCCAGTACACATTAGTGAGGCTTTCAATTTTACCCATCTGCAAGCTCTTATGCCACTGAACTAAAATCATTAAGTACCCATACATGTCCAGTACACATTAGTGAGGCTTTCAATTTTACCCATCTGCAAATGCTTTTTGGAGTATAACAATGACGGCAGCGAGCGGAAAAAGAAGGAAAAGAAGACTTAATATAATACATATGACACAAAGCACTAACACAAACAATAATGATATTTATCTCAACCATATATGTAACAATGTTATTTTGCTTTAACAACCGATCATTACCAATTTTACTTCAAGTGTGCATAACAACTAAAGTACTTTTTTCCGATCTTGTTACTGTTTTGCCAAAAAATAATATATTTTTTTACAATAAAAAAAAAAAAAGACAATAGAAACAGAGAAGATGAAATCATCTAGGAAGCAAGCTTGTGGAAAAATCCATATACATTATATGCATACGTTCAGACATAAACCATACAATACAAGCATGCAATCAATACTTATAACAATTATCATAAGATTTAAATGAATTGAAAATAAATCTACAAATTTGTATATGGGAAATGTTTGAATTTCCAATAATAAAGCTCATTGAAGTGAATATGAAGAACTAAACTTTATAAAACTAAGTTTATTAAAAAATGGAATGATGAACAACTTGAGCATGGAAGTTATGTTAATAATCTAATCTAAACGATTTAGAAGAAAATCATAAGATTTATGCATGCGATACTACTAACTAACTACTGCATGAGATAAGCTCCGAAAAGTTTCATAAAAGTTCAGATATTGAAGTATAGTTTGGTAACGAGATCATTATCAACATCATTATATTAACGGTACGAACCATCGTGAGTGTTATCTTTGAAGGAGAGATCATAATTACTCGAAATTTTAGAACGATTACATGTAGCCAGGGCCAGGCCGGTTATAGTTTTTTGACGGGACTTTTGGGTTTCGGGTATCGGACGGACTAGGAGCCAGTCAAATTGATTGGGTGATTGACAGCTTGACAGCACCGAGGCCTAGCTGTCATTATCCTCATCGTCACACTTGAGTGAATCTTCACTATACCCAAAACAAAGCCGTTAAAACAATGGGATCTCAAGATAACAATGAGAATCGATCGGATGACTCATCGCAACAAGTCAAGGACACCATACAATGTATCGAAGGTTGTGATTTAGTTGGCAACACGGACTTTATAGAATGCACCTTGTGTGGATTACATTACCACAGGCGATGTATCAGCATAAAGGGCAAAAAAACGGTTTGGTTTTGCTCTAAATGTAAAAATTTACCAACAAGATTAAACGATTTGGAACAAGAATTAGCTACACTGCGATCGGAAAATAGTGCTCTCATTGGCACTATCAACAGCCAGAATGATGCTATTACTGAAATGGCAAATACATCAATTGGATTTGGAAACACTACAAGAAATGAAAATAGACCTACAACCACCAAACATATCGATGCAGGCGAACATACGCGCAATAGTGACATAAAGCCTACGTTATTACTAGGAGACTCCATGATCAGGGATATAAATGAAAAGGGTCTACAGAATACCGACATCAAATGCATGAGAGGAGCAACATTGGGTGACATTTCAACCAAACTAAATGATATTGAGCTGGAGGATTACGGTACAATCATTCTACATGTTGGAACTAATAACTGCACTGAGGATGCAGACTTAGAACAAGGTATTACTGATTACGCATTATTAATGGATGTAATTGAGAACGAAGCCCCTACCGCTACAAAAATCATATCCACAATTATTCCCCGAACCGACAGCGAAGACAACAATGACAGAGTAAAACAATTTAACAGGGAAATAAAGGAAATGGCTGAAAAAAAAACATTCACAGTTGTAGATAATACAGCAATGTTTATCTCAGGATCGCGCATAAATCGAAATTTACTCGACAGGAGAGGGCTACACCTATCAAACGCAGGTACGAGAAAACTCCTTCACAACATAAATAGCTATCATAGACTCATCAAGCCATCACAACGGAGTATGGTCGAAGCGGCCGCCAACCAAAGCGGCCGCCAGTTTAATATCGTCATTTGTATGGAACGCCGTGTGCGCTTTAATCTTGGATTGATGTTGTCAACGCCATGGCCTATAGCGAGTTGAGTTACAGCTCTTCTTTATATTTCTATAACAAGTTGTATAATAAGTTTGCCGGCCGTTAAATCAATGTATATTTTATATGTATTTTAATATTAACTTACATGCTATCGAATCTTATATTCTATTTTTAATATTTACATACTATCGAATCATTTAATAATTTACGTACTTTGTATATCTCATTATATTGGTAGTGAAGGGAAAATATAACGTTGAACTGACACGACGTTTCTCGACCCTCTCCTATCGAATCTATACATTAATAATTTACGTACGGTATTGTCGAATCTTTATATCTCATTTACTGTACATACTATTGAATCGTTATACAGTATTGCATTAATAATTTACGTACGGTATTGCCGAATCTTTATATCTCATTTACATACTATCGAATCTTCATACAGTATTGCATTAATAATTTACGTACGGTATTGCCGAATCTTTATACCTCATTTACATACTATCGAATCGTTATACAGTATTTAATTAATAATTTACGTACGGTATTGCCGAATCTTTATATCTCATTTACATACTATTGAATTGTTATACAGTATTGCATTAATAATTTACGTACGGTATTGCCGAATCTTTATATCTCATTTACATACTATCGAATCGTTATTATACAATATTGCATTAATAGTTTGCGTACGGTATTGCCGAATCTTTATATCTCATTTACATACTATTGAATCGTTATACAGTATTGCATTACTAATTTACGTACGGTATTGTCGAATCTTTATATATCATTTACATACTATTGAATCGTTATTATACAATATTGCATTAATAGTTTGCGTACGGTATTGCCGAATCTTTATATCTCGTTTACCTACTATCGAATCTTTATACAGTATTGCAATAATAATTTACGTACGGTATTGCCGAATCTTTGTATCTCATTTACTTACTATCGAATCGTTATACAGTATTGCGTTAATAATTTACGTACGGTATTGTCGAATCTTGGTTTTTATTATTAGTAATAGGGTGTGTTCTACATTAAGTGTTATTCCATTGTAATACATTGTTTGTGTTTTCAATAAAGCCACGTGGGGACGAAAACGCCAGAGGAACGCGCACCTTCTACAGCACTATTGCTGGCCGCCAGTCGAGTTATTAGCAAAAATTCGCGTAATTAATTACCGTACCGTACAGACACTTGCATCTTATATTAGTATTTAAAACTCATTTTAAATTGATTTATATATCTGAAGGTATAAAATCATGTATATTGTAAAAAAAATTAGAAAGAAGAAGAAACTACTAA
This sequence comes from Antedon bifida, assembly GCF_963402885.1. Taxonomy (NCBI): domain Eukaryota; kingdom Metazoa; phylum Echinodermata; class Crinoidea; order Comatulida; family Antedonidae; genus Antedon; species Antedon bifida. The sequence continues at coordinate 7,102,075 of NC_136235.1, read as the reverse complement.
AGTATAGTTACTTTACTGATTAATTAATATAGGCTACAATAACAAAACTATATATTGTGATATACTTTATTGAAAAAATGTATATAATTCTTAATAATTGGCTTATTATATATTATATTAATATACAATACAAACACCACAATGAATGTTATTGACTTTATTATTGAACATATATATCATTTATTTAAAATCATTTAGTTAAAATAAGTAGGCTAATCATCAATTCGCCATTTCGTTTAAAAGAACGTATCACATCCAATCCTTAAAATAAAGAGAATAAATTACATTACAATAATGTAGATTGTTATTTACGTCCGAGTAAAGAAAACCTGTCGAAACAATGACAATCAAAGATTACGTTACAAACCAACGACAATCAAAGAGCACACGGCGTTCCATACAAATTACCGTTATTGAACTAGCGGCCGCTTTGGTTGGCGGCCGCTTCGACCGTAATCCATCACAACGACGACAACATAATCCAAACGGAAGATTTCAAGGCAATGACAATAGAAAGCGTCCAAACTTCGCGAATCAAAGAAACTCCAATTTTGTAATCCAAAGAACCCAGAACTTTGTGGACCGTCAAAACAACCGTAATTTTACCCGGAACTATAGAGGGTGTTTTAACTGCGGTGGTCAGAACCATAACAGCGCCAACTGCAGATACGACAGCCCGACAATTTGTTATCAATGTAATCAAGTCGGTCACTTGGCTAGATATTGTGAATCGAGACCATACTAGGTTAGTGGCCATGTAACGAGTGCCGGGAAACCAGCAGAACTATCAAGTAAGAACAATGAAACTAAATCTGTAAATGACAAAATTAACTCTAATTTAGATAATTATGTTATTAGACCTATCATAAACGACAGACAAAGCATTAACAGACCGTCATACTATGATCAATGTGCTACGAAAATGGCAAAAGCCGGGGGTCTAAAACTTGGTCATTTAAATCCATGGAGCATTGTAAATAAAATGGATGAACTTACATTCCTTTTAAATAAACTAAACATTGATATTCTATGCATCAGCGAAACTTTTCTAAACGAGAATATTACCGACGCTTATGTCAGTATTGATGGGTTTAATATAGTTAGACACGATAGAAGAGATAGGAAGAGCGGAGGGGTCTGCATATATGTTAAAAACGGTATATCATTTAAAGAAAGACATGACTTAAGTAATGACATTGTGGAGGGTGTCTGGATTGAATTAACGAGAAAAAAATCCGATAATATTTTAATCTATGCATTATATCGTCCGCCGGATAGTACTAGTGATTACTTTGATAAAATAATTGATATTATTGAAATGGCATCAGCTGAAAACAAGGAAATGATTATTCTGGGTGATCTAAATATTGATTATAAATTTGATGAGGATCTATATAAGAACCCAGTTAATTTGATCGAAAATATGTTCTCCCTGCAACAATTAATTACCAAACCAACATGAGTTACTCAAACGACGTCAACTTGTATTGACCTTATTCTCAGCTCAATGCCTGACCAACATACTATAAGTGACGTAGCTAAAGTTGCCCTCAGTGACCATTTCTTGGTATATACTTGTTTGAAGTCAATTAAGGAACCTATTAAACATAAAACTGTTACTTTTAGAAATTTCAAAAACTTTGACAAAAATGCATTTATAAATGATATACGGGAATGCGAATCAGTACAAAATATCGATATTTCCTTAGATATAAATGAAATGTGGACAAATTGGCGGAATTCATTCTTAGCTATTTGTAACAAGCATGCACCATTCAGAACAACTAGAGTAAAACATAGATATAACCCATGGATGTCACCCGATATTATTAAGTTAATATATAAACGTGATTATTGTAAGACACTATCCGATAGGCATAAAACACAACACCATCTACAAGAATTTCGTAGAATTAGAAATTTAGTGAATAAGAATATTAAAAAGGCTAAATCTACCTATTATGATAATATAAGAAACAAATTTAAAAATGACCCAAAACAGCTGTGGCGCGAACTAAATCAAATTACTGGTAAATCAAAGGAGAGACAGTCAATTCATCCCGACATTGACTGCGACGCAATTAGTGATTATTTTGCAAACATAGGACAAACCATCTCAAGTAAATTGAATAACACGACTTTAGATTGGACAAATCCAAATTGTAGATATTCTTTTTCATTTGAACAATTGACAGAAGAAGATATATTTAAAGCTGTTTTAAGCCTACCGAATAGTAGCAATAATGATATTATAGGCTTTGATAGTAAATTGCTAAGGACTGCAGCAGAACATATATCTTTACCCCTGTACAGAATAATTAACATCTCTTTAACATCAGGGAAATTACCAAATGACTGGAAAATAGCAAAAACCACACCAATCTATAAAGGTAATGGCTGCAAACAAACAATGTCAAATTACAGGCCAATATCAGTTGTGTGTCATATCGCTAAGTTAGTAGAAAAAGAAATTCAAAAACAAATAGTTAAATACTTTAGTGAACATGATCTCATGAATGTTGATCAATTTGCTTTTAGGAAAAACCATTCCACAGTAAATTGCCTCCATAGAGTGATTGATGATTGGCTAGAAATTCTCGATGAATCTGAAATGGTGGGTGTATGTTTCCTTGATATTTCAAAGTGTTTCGATACCATTGATCATTCTATTTTAATAAATAAACTTTCACACTATGGATTCAATACCGTCGAAATAGATTGGTTCAGAAATTATCTGAGCAATAGAAAACAAATTGTAGTTTGCAACGGTAGTAAATCCAAAGCAACCAATATTGACATAGGTATACCCCAGGGAAGTTCATTAGGTCCTATTTTATTTTTAATATTCATTAATGATATTTCACAGTACATCTCCCCTGGTTCTTGTAGTATATTTGCTGACGATGTTGCTATCTATGTTAATGGGAGTTCAACTAACGAAATCAATCAAAAGCTTCAAACTATTATGGATAATGTCAATACATGGTATGAGGGCAACAAACTCAGTATAAACCTAGAGAAAACAAAAGTTATGTTAATTCGAGGGCAACGTTCTAGCCCAGATGGTGATATCTCTATTTTCTTAAATGGTAAAAAGCTTGAAAATTCTAAGCACACTCGATATCTAGGTGTAGAAATTGACGAACATTTAACGTGGAACCATCATGTTAGTAATCTGTGTAAGTCACTTGGACACAAAATTACAATTTTTAACAAAGTAAGTAGATTTCTAAACAAAAGCCTGCTAGAAAAAATTTACAGAATGACTATACAGCCATGTAGCGACTACGCCATTTCTGTATGGGGAAATACATCTGCAACAAATATAAGTAAAATATTTAGGTTTCAAAAACGAGCGGCAAGAATAATTACAAAGAACCACGACTTCATAAACAGTAGGGGTGAAAACTTAGTTAAACAATTATCTTGGCAAAGTTTTGAGCAGAGAATAAATTACTTTCTTGCTACCCTTATGTATAAGTGTGTTCGTGGTGCTGCACCAGATAGACTTTGTAATGAAATCGAGATGGTAATAGACAGACATAGATATAACACGAGAGCTTCTGAGACATTAAATGTTGTTCCCCCGATACCAAACACGAATAAAATGAAAGAACAATCACTGAGGGTCGCAGGGGCAAACATATGGAATAACATACATTTTGACATTCAAAATTCAATTTCCATTAATGCGTTCAAAGCGAATTATAAAAACACTTTTTTTCTCTAGGGAAATACCTTTTAAAAAAATTTTAATCTGTTCAGTGTTTTTTTTTATGTGGTGTATTCTTTTTTATGAACATCTTTTTAACTTGGATTTTTTATAATTTTTTTGTATTTTTAATGTATGGTTCTCAAAGTTTAGTACTATTTTTGACTGTTTAATCTTAACATATTTTACTATTTTTAAGAAACTATGTATTAAATAATTTTATGAACATCTTTTTAACTTGGATTTTTAATTATAATTTTGTATTTTTAATGTATGGTTCTCACATTTTAGTATTTTTAGACTGTTTAATTTTAGCAATTTTTAAGAAACTATGTATTATATAATTATGTATATTGTTATGTTTTATGCTGGACCTTTTGAAAAACAACAATGTCCCCTTTGTGGGACAACGTTGATATTGTCATCCAATCGAAATATGTTTATAAATAAAAAAATAAATAAGATAGTGAAAAAATAAGAACAAAGAAGAAGGGGAGAGAGGGGGAACACCCACCCGATAGTTGTCTTTGACAGCTCTCCTCAGTGCTCCTATTTTATGTAACACTGAAAGGAATAAATAAAAATAAATAATTTTATTAATTTTTTATTCTTTATTTCATTTCACGAATTGTACACAATTGAAAGTATTCCTCAAAATAAGGAAACATCTTAACTAATTCAAGCATTTGCTCATAAAACAAATTCCGAAATTTAAAAATAGTGTATGTTGCAACAACTAAAAGAAAATTACCAATATAATAACTGTTATGTATAACAACTGAGTTTAATGATTTGTTATACCATAAAGTAAACAAATGAAACATGCTGATATTCATCCTATATTTGACATCTTTAAGAAAATGGGGATTTAATAGGTTTACATAATACAATTAATAATGAAAGCATTTTTAAATTTCCGTTTCTAAACATTCAAACTCGGAATAAAGTTGGACAACACAATTTCATTTTTACAGCTCACTATGTCGGTCGGTTGGTTGGTCGATCGGTCGGTTGGTCGTTAAACACTAACTCAAATTTGAGCACGCGACTGCAGCCATGTATGTGGCCTTGTTTCGACATTATAAGAAATAAACCACAATTTTACATCACAGTGAAAAGTATTCTTTCAATTGTATTCGTCATACCAGGGAAGAGTGTAATTTAACTCTTCCCTGGTCATACAGTGCTAATTTCTAAAAGAAAAGCTTCGTATTATAAAACTATATATTTAAATACTATTAATATACCAACAATAAGGACCATCTGGTGGTAAAAGATATGGTTATATGTTTCTCTACACTTGTAAAATAAAACCATTTACAACACATTCAATTTCAAATTGTTATACATTTTTTTAAATAAAATAACTGGTTATATACATCAATAAGTCACAGTGTCTCGATGCCATCTTGTTTTAATGATTTAAATTTGTTATCTAAATATAGATTTTATTAAGATTTTAACCAGCCTGTTAGTGGCAATGATTCGCTGTTGGTCTTGAATGAAATAATGAAAGAATAAAAAACAGTGCATCCGCTTGTACTTACAACGGCTCTCTATATAATATATTAATAGTCGTACAAATTGCCCTGTGCCTACATAGGTAAACGTGTTTGTAATCGTCATCCCGATTGATGTTGTTTTTAGAAATCTCTTTCGCTGACCGTTTATTTAGTGTACATGACACCAAACCACTGCCGTAATTGCTAGGACTGATGCTTAAAGATCGACATTGTTCAGTCTGCTCACATAAGGTAAGCAATGACCTAACATGCAATGCTGAATGGATATACACAGACACGAAGCTTATGTTGTCGAAGAAATGCATCACTCCTTTTAAGCCTGCAAAAGAAGAAATTATTAGAAGATTGTAGTCGTCAACAGGTGTGTTAAAGGTGCCGTGGTAGTAGTATCAGCCGTGGTAGTAGTATCAGCAGTGATAGCTTAACTTGTACTATAATAGTCACCATCACGGCTGTCAGTAATAGCCATGTAGGCTATGTACAGTTGTTGAAGAGAAACAATAATACATGTTATAATGGTCTCATTATCACAAAGTATCCTATGTAACCATTATCCTAATAAACACACCTGTACACAGTAATGATTTTATTATACTTGTGCCATTTTCCGAAAAATGGCCCGTATTTCCATGCCGTAACTGCGTCACCGGTAGGGTAGACATATCTTTATATACCCATCGTCATATCTCAGAACTTTATCATTTCTGTTACATTCGCACATTTCACTGTACATAATTAAACAAAATGTTTATCAATTTACCTTAAATTCATACATTTTTTATTTCTAAATAGTTTCGAATTCCTTGAATCTATGTACTGTCTGAAAATTGTCTTACCTTAAGCTTGTCGACAAGCAATACTACGCTTCAGTTATAGAAATCTATAATTATTATTAATGATACTTGTTTTGGTTATATCGAGCAACAATGGAACTTTTTATGACGTAAAATATGCGAATGAGTCGAATAGATGCGCGCGGTTATTAAGGATTATTGAATTTTTTAGATTTGTATTTTATGTTTTGCCAATCGGCGGAACTCTGCATGTTGTAATGTGGAGTTGTGGACAATAAATCTAATTCTTCATTTAAAATGGATCGTGTGATAGTGTCATACATGACGCCCTTAAGTACATTTCCACAATCAACCCGTCGAGTTTTGAGGAGATACATTTTTCGGAATCTGTACATACGATTTTTACCTTAATAACAAGTAAACCAAATTCACTTAAAATGTTTAGTTGATTCGATTTTTGAAAAAATCATTATAAAATGTTATTTTATCATAATAGTCCAGTCAATCTAATGATATATATATATCTGTAAAAGGTAGTGTTAATGTTTAAACGCTAAAATTAACACGTTTCGGATAACACTTAATGAACACGTTTAAGTGTTAATGTCAAAATTATTAACACGTTTAAGTGTTAATGTTTCCATAATTATTAACACGTTTAGGTGTTCATGTTTCAAAGTTATTAACACGTTTATGTGTTAAAGTTCCAAATTATTAACACGTTCAGGCGTTAAAAGAAATAACACATACACGTTTATGAGGGGATAACACTTTATTAATGCTAAAACATGTTTATATACAGAATGGTGTTAAAGTACTCTTAAATAGTATCTGTAATAAACACAAAAATGAAAAAACAATCATTTTTGTCACTGTTTCAGATCTTGTAAATGCGATCATTGCTTTGCGTTTTTGACTTTGGTAGAGAATGTTTGGAACAGTGTGCCCTTGAAAGTTTATAAACTGCCCTTCACCAACAATAAATATCTTTGTACTACCGTCCATACACACAATGCGTAGGGCAAGAGGACTTTTGTCTTGAATCTTTTCAGTCATCTGATACGTCTATTTCCTCTACCTGAAATAAGGAAATGTAAATTGATTTCATTTTGAATTATTTTATTTGATTGAGAGTCACTTGTAGGCATATCTAACTGATGCATGGTCAGGTGGATATTATATTTTAATAATAATAATAATATGTCAGTTTTTATATAGCGCGCTACACATTTAAGACTCAGAGCGAAAATCAAACTATACATAAATCAATGTGTTATTACTAATCACCTACTTCCAACATTGTCATGAAATCACCATAACAATCATATTCTCTCCACATTGTTGTGAAAACTGTAGATTAATCATCTGAAATGTAATGGAAATATGTCCTTTTAAGAAGTGTTAAAAAGAAAAACTGTTCCAAATAATTATTTATCTGTATCCTGCCTAATAGTGGAGACTTCTTATTACTCGGAGTACCCGAGTCTAATTACTCGGAGTACCCGAGTGTAGGACTCTCATCTTCTCCTCTATCCGACACTATTGAGTAAAAAGTGCGATTTATAAAGTACTACTCCTCCCTTATTCGTTGTAGTATTGAGATGGGATTTGGCATGAATATACTACAAGGACATGTCCTCAAAGCTATAGAGCCGGATTTTTTTAATTTCAAACTGGATACAGCCATATGACGTCTCGAAGATGGTACCGTATAGCCGTATTTGGTACCGAGTTATTGATGTGTATGTGACGTCACATTCCGTCTTATGACGTCATTACAGCTTCTTTGCTGTACTCCGAGTATCGCACATTCGTGCTTGTTTCAGATTGAGATTGACTGGTGTATATCTAACAACCCGGCTCCGTCTCGTTCGAGCCTATCTGTACCAATTGTATCATTAGGCAAGATGCTTTACTCTCATTGCCTCGTCTTTCTAATGGGACGTAAACCCGTTGGCCCCATGTGTATATTATAGTGCACGTTAAATAACGTAGTACACTATTCGAAGAACACTATTCAAAGAGTAGGGGATCGTCTCCCCATGTGTGCTAAACTTGTAGGCCTTGCAATTCTGGCTGATATGGGTTCGTAGAGGGCCTAATCCAAATTTCTTCAGTTTTCAGTTAAGCTTGAGGTCCTTTACATTTACCCTCTAAAACAGGAATGGCCTACATTTAAGGGTTATGTGTACTGTATTTGTTTATGATTTAAGTCGTATAGGCCGCTACTACAAGTTACAATATTAGTAAGAAAATGTATTCATAATATAATAACACAGAGGGTTCATTAATATGCAACAAAACAACTGTGATAAAAAGACTTAGCTCTGGTCCTATTAGGTACTCTGGTGATATTATGTTCTTTCTTTTGACAACAATGGTAGGTTACCGTTGTACAACTGTAAGGAAAATATTATGTACAGTAGCCATACAATTATACTAATTATATAATGACATGAAAATAAAATTATTAAATGAACACCTCTTGTTTAAATGTTGTTTAATGGTAAAAGGTCTTTTAGCTGGAATACAACTGTTTACGGAATCAATACACGACATACTTCCTCTACAGAGTGCACAATTGTTTACTTATTTCATATCGATTGTATACATAATTCACAGAGGATTCATTGGTGTGTAACAAAACAACTTGTGGCAGAAAACTGAATATTCAAACATTTATACTGTAAATTTCTACAGTTGGAGGTTATGTTTTCACTCCTTTATGATTTGTTTTCAATAAAATCTCTCCTAACTTGTGAATCTACTTAATTTTATCAAAATGATGCGTTAAATTATGTTTAAAAGTGCTCATGGTTTTGTCAATCAACACCAATATTATTAAAACTGTGATTTGGGGCTGCATAAAAATCCGTCGACGGATAACAAGATCTTCACTTACTATATTTTTCAATTCAACAATCACCCATATTGGTGGTAGGCAACATATTTTATAACATACGGCATAGTAGGCTTATCGGTTTGTTTGTTGATATCATTAGCCTATTTAATAATGTAGGCCTATACGTCGAGATACCGTTGATATTTCATAATAACGTGTAATTATGACTATATGAATATTACGAACAGTTAAAGAAGAAATAGACCTAATGTGCTTTGTAATCATCATAACCAACACCATCATCATCATCATCACAGTCATCATCACAATCAATCAATTTCAATACTCATAATCATTGGAGATTCCATAATCTTTATCAAATCAATACGAATACTGTGAGTGTTGTGATTATTTTGATCTTAATATAAAGAAATCGAAAATTTTACCATTCATTTTCAGAATTTTAATTTATTACTTTATTTTTTGCCTCTGGGTAACAATGAAATATGGGGGAAACATCCATTTTAACTATGTTAAAAACTGTAACGATAGAACCAAAATAATGGTCTTCAAAATAAAAAATGGTATGTAGTCCTTGGCCTAATAAAATTAATACAATTCACCACATTATCTATTTTCTTTAGTAAAATATAGCTATCATAAGCCTACATTTTAGTACAGTATATTTTCTTGTACGCCTACACGTTTTAATTTACTGGCATGTGCATACTTTCCAATTAAATGAGCAAACTACAGTCCCGTTGTTTCGCGTATTTTCTGAGAGCCAGATTCCAATGTTTCCATTACGTTCTGTGGATTGAATTGACCAGTATGTAGTCATACCGCAACATTGGTCAACAATTTCTTCACTAGCAAGCCCTGTCAGGAACTCTGGTGATATCATGTCCTTTCTTTCAACATTAAACGATGGAAAGTTACCATTGTACAACTGTAGGTAAATACAATATTTAATAATTATAAATATGATTGTAATAAAATAGAAATCTTTGGTATTGGTAAAAAAAAATATCAGAACTTCGAAATAGGTTTTTCCACTTATAGAAGGAAGTAGCTAATTTACTTACAATTTTCATTATTTGTACTTCTACCTTTGAATATACACACCACATGCAATTGTGCTAGTGACAAAAGCACGGTCATATTGTTTGGAAAGAAAACACCGTCACAATCAAATTGTACAGGCCCTGTACAATTACATACATACCCAGTCACGGTTATGCCAATCCAAGTCCTCGTCTGCCCACAAATAACAAGCGCTGTTATTGGCACTGTAAGCCGCAATGATTTTCTAAATGAATAAAAATACTAAATATTCTGAATACTTGCAATAATACGGTGGTAATTTAATAAACCAGTGTAATTAATTTTTATTTTAGGCCTTTAAAAATAGTTCAAATTGATGTATATTATATTCATATTATAGTCTTACATTGTAAAAATCAAATATAAGTGTTCCTCCGTCAGTCACATTTGCTATTTGTTCAAATATCACAATCTCTACATGGTGGCTGGGGTACGAATATACATCCATTGAGTGTCTTATCCCATCATCTACGACTCCGCACCTAAACACTCTCTAATAAAATGATAGTTGCTAATTAATTAGCTTGGATAACAAAACGAAATAAAATACACATATTATTTTCATTATTATTATTATTATTGTTATTTCTGTTTACCTTTAAAAAAACAGTACATATAGAATTTTACTTAATGGACTAAGGTAAGGTTGTGTGTCTTTTTTTAACGGTTTGCAAACAATTTATTTGTGATATATACTTACACGTTGTCGCGTAAGAACGATTGCTGCAACCACACTTCCTATTATGATAAACAACACCAACGGAATACAGATACCAATTATTGAATTCTTTCGAGAAGTTTGTTCGGGCACGATTAGTTTCTGAAATGACAATCAAATTCTTAGCCTATTGTTTGCAGTAATAACCTAAACTTACCTACTTACAGGAAATAAATGTTACGAACATCAGATTTCGATTTTAAAACTACATTTAAGTTAATGAGCACACGTACCTCGATGTTTACTTGACTTTCGCTTTCATTTTTCTTCTTTTCGTTCACAATTGTTTTCGGAAACATATTGACAGCAACACTACTACCATATTACAACGTTTTATACTATCTGGAGTGAGAATAACTCCGGATCAAAGGAACTAGTGAGTCATGAAATTTCAGACAATCAACCATTTGAATAATTTGAACATTTGTTGACAGACTATACGAAAATTACCATAACAATCATTCTCTTTGTTGATATTGTTCTTCAAAACTAAAAAGGAAATGTTCTAAGACATTAAAACAAACTTTTAAAAATAGGCCTAATATGTATCTGTCTGTTTAACAATGAAATATATTTGTTTCTTTTTTATTATTATTATTATTTATTTATTATTATCAAAGTAAAAATGCAAGAGGCTATGATGTTTTTTTATTTTAAAAGCGTATTAGAAGATTCACGCAGTTTACATCATCAAAACATTAAATAAGATACACATAGGCCTATAATAGAATGAGAGAATATAAATAATCTAGAGGCTTATTTGGCCTTATATTCAAGCATATACTCAAGCAATTACCAATATGTAACGGCTTAAAAAAGTAACATATGTTCGAATCTGTATCAAGTTTCATTCTTTAAACTATATATACAACATTATTTTCTCATAAATAAAATGAAAACAGGAAGATAAAAATATATGGTTTAACAAATGGACATGTAATTCAAAAACATAGTTTTAAATAGCCGCTGTCATGATTGGAAAAGTATTTGAAGTCTCTAATATTAATTACTAAATAACCTTCTTTGTAAACACTTACTTATCAAAGTAGCTAGTTTTCTATCTTTTCTTTTCTACCTGCATGATGGCTAAATATATATTCTGATAACTGATTTGGCATAGGTTCTACTTCCTTCTTGATCAAAATAATATCAATTTTGTCGAAATATAGACACAGCAAAACAAAATTAAATAAAACAAAAATAGCATGTCGAAATTTCAACATACTATATCTCGAAATTTCGACATAGCAAAAAAAAAATAATAACAAAACAAAATCACTATGTCGAAATGTTGACATAGTATTTTGTTTATTTTTTATTTTTTTGCTATGTCGAAATTTTGAAATAGGACAAAACAATTAAAAAACAAAAATACAGTGCTGCTAATTTCAGATTGAGATTGACTGGTATATATCTGACAACCCGGCCCCGTCTCGTTCGAGCCTATCTGTACCATTACATAGTGATTGTATCGTTAGACAAGATGCTTTACTCTCATCGCCTCGTCTTTCTAATGGGACGTAAACCCGTTGGACCCGTATATATATAGCGCACGTTAAACAACTTGGTACACTATTCGAAGATGTACACTATTTAATTCGAAAATAGTAGGGGATTGATTGTCTCCCCTTGTGTGCAAAACTTTAATATATATGAGAACATAAAATAAAGATGAAAAGGAAACACATAAAAACTCAAAAGAGCTTGATTAGTTGTGTCCCCCTACGTCCCTAACTAGCATAAAAACTAAAACATAAATAATAAAAAAAAGCTAAATCCTGCAACAAGTATTATTTTAAAAAGTATTTGTAAAATGATAATAAATGTTCTTTAAACAATGATTTAAATATATATATTGATTTGGTACTTTGTAGTTCGTAATTCAAGTCATTCCACAATTTGGGTCCCACACATGACACAGTAAAACTAGTAGAAGTACGATTACGTTTTCTGAGTCTCATTTTGTCTTTAGATCTTGTATTATAATTATGGTAAGAACCATTTTTAATAAAGAGCGATGAAAACGCACGTCCTGATTAGTAGTAACATTATACATGAAAAGCCCAATTTGGTACTTATTGATATCCGCAATTTTAAGAAGTTTAAATTTATAGAAACATTCAGTCATTGAATCATTAAACTTTGACCATGTTATAGCTCGTAATGCGCTTTTCTGGAGTTTAGATAACTCATCTAGATAACTTGGAAATGTACTACACCATATTATGTTGCAATAATTTAATACTGGTTCAATGAGTGATTTGTATATTGTCCAGAGAGCATAGGTTGGTAAAAAATGTCTTACTTTATATAGTATGCCTACATATCGAGATATTTTCCTAGCTGTAACAACATTGATGTGATTCTTATATGTGAGAAATTCATCAATATGTATTCCAAGGAATACATATATAGTCGATTTAACTCTATCTATTCTTTTATTGTTGACATAAATATTTACATTCTCTAATTTACTTGGATTTCGCTGATTGCGGAAAATTATGTAATTAGTTTTTTTAACGTTGATTGATAGTTTATTGCACATGAACCAATCCGAAACATTTTTTAGTTCACCATTAACTAGTTCTATGAGAGTATCAAAGTTTTCGTGAGATGCAGATATGTTTGTGTCGTCAGCAAATAAAACAAAAGATAACGAGTTTGAGCAATTAAATACATCGTTAATGTTCAAAATAAAAAGTAGAGGCCCAAGAATTGAACCCTGTGGTACACCGCAATATATATCCATCAAACACGAACTTGTGTTATCAGACGTAAATTGTTTCCTTCCACTAATATAGTTTCTAAACCATTTAAGTGCCGTGCCTCTTATGCCATAGTGTTCCAATTTTGTTAGAAGTATATCATGGTTGATGGTGTCAAACGCTTTTGACAAATCAATAAATATTCCGATGGTATTTTTTTTCTTATCAAGCGCATCGGTTATTCGTTTAACCAGATCTATAACGGCCATAAAAGTAGAACTGTTTTTTCTGAAACCATATTGTGCATTATTAAGGATGTTAAACTTTGTGATATAATTATTTAATCTAATTTGAAAATTTTTTTCAAGAATTTTTGAAGCGGTAGGCAGAATAGAGATCGGCCTATAATTATTGACGTCACTTTTATTGCCAGATTTAAAAATTGGAACTACTCTAGCTACTTTCATACTATCAGGGACCATGCCTGTCTCAAAAGAGAGGTTAAAGATATGTACAAGAGGAGATGCCACAGCAGCAATAATATGTTTTAGAATGCGATTACTTATGTTATCAACACCTTCTGAATTTGAATTTTTGATTTGACTAACTATTTCAATGACCTCTTCTTCATTCGTAGGATTGAAAAATATGGATTGGGATTGACTCTCTTACATATATTGTTTAAAGTCAGAATTGTTTACATTTGGTATTTTGTTTGCTAATTCATTTCCAATGTTGGAGAAGAAGTCATTAAAAGCGTCAGACATACCTTTTGGATCACATACCAAAGTTTTATTACTATGGTTAATTACCTCATTTGGCCTAACACTCGATTTCTTTCTATTTAGAACTTCATTTAAAACTTTCCATGTTTGCTTTGAATCGTGTCGAGCCGCATCCAGTTTTTTGGAATAATATTGTTTTTTCCGAATTCTAATTAAATGAGTTAATTTATTTTTGTACTTTTTATATATTTTTTAAAATAATTGTGTTGGGATTTTAAGGTATTTTTTATAAAGTTTATTTTTCTTTTTTATTGAAATCAAAATTCCTGTTGTGATCCATGGTTTTTTCTTTGTATTACCATTTGGCTTATTACTTTTTGTAGGTATGTTATTATCTATGAGATTGGATAGTTTTTTAATAAATAGGTTATATGATGTATTGGTATCTGTGCATAAATATAGTTAACCCCAATCCTCATTAGAAATAGCAATAAGCAAGTTATTTAATGTTGTATCATTAATTTTTTTTTTTTTTTTGTAATTGTAGCTTGTGTGTTAGTATTTAATGACAGGTGTGTTGTCATGAAAATGGGTAGATGATCGGTAATGTCTGTGACTTACTCCACAATGCGAAATGTTATCATCATTTGTAATTATATTATCTAAAATTGTAGCAGAAGATGATGTTATTCTGGTGGGTAAGTTGATTAATGGATTCAAAGATGTGTAAATAATGTTTGTGATGTTTTTTGAATGTCATATTTTATAATAATAATAAATATAATAAATAATAAATAATATATTTATACAGGATTTTAATAAGTCTTGATTAAAATCTCCTAAGATATAGCAGTTTTTGTTTTCGCGATTAAGTTTATGTAAGATTTCTTCCAGATCAGAGTTAATGAGTTGACGTTTGAATTTGGTGGTCGATACAACATACCTACAATAGTATTTTTGCCGTTTGTGTTTATTATTTCTAGAAAAAGTGAATCAATGGAGTTATCATTAAATACAAAATCATCACGTGTTACGGTGTTGATTTGTTCTTTTAAATATATATTTATTTATACTTTATATAAACTCCACCACCGACTCTACCTTCTCTATTACAAGTGTACATATTGTATCCATTGATATTTAATAAGTCAATTGGCGTGTTCTTATTTATCCAGGTTTCCGAGAAACCAAGTACATCAAACGCACGACCTATGGTATCTAACAGAATGCTAATTTCGTCGAAGTGTTTTGGAAGACTACGTGCATTCATGTGTAACGTTGTAAAGATACCATTGTTATCAATTTGCGCCTGTAGCTCATTAAGTTGTGTTGGAGTGAAATATTTGCATGAACCAGCCTCGTCACTTTCAAAGCAATCTATGGAATGTGTAGGACTCGATTTATTTTCATATTGAGTCGTGCTCATAAAGTAGTATTGGAAAAAAGAACAAAATACAATCAATTCACTAAAGCTGTTAAGCAAAATGGCGTTCAACTAAATGACTAAAAACCGGCAGGTTAGCAATACAATAATAAAAAAACACAATTTACAATATAAAGAATCACAATAAAGCACACACACCAAACAATTAATGCAGTCTATAATTTATACAATAGTTAAAATTCTGGTTACAGGGCAAAAACAAGAAATCTCACAATTTCACATTTAATGTAATACCACACGGTAAATTAGGTGGAATGCAGTTTGTTGAGATCGGAAAATTTTGTTACGACAATCTTTTTTTTATTCTTAGTTAGTACATGTATGCGTCCATCTTGGGTCCAGACTGCGGTCAAGGCTGAATTATGCTGGGTTTTGATGGTTCTTAACAATTTCATCCTTTTCATTGTTAGGTTCTCGTGTATAAAAGTATCGGTACCTTTCAGTTTTCTTTTTGCTTTATAAACTTCATTTCTTTTATTGTATTGAGCGAACTTCACAATAACTCCCCGGGGCTTGCCGTTACTTGGTTTCTTGGGGCCTAGTCTGTGACTCCTATCAATGTCATTATGATTCACCGTATAAGGTTCATCTTAGAACTAAATAATTGTGTAACAATATTATCGGTATTCTCGGTATTCTCACCTACTTTCTCCTGCAGTCCGTGTATCACCAAATGATGAGTGATGATGTTTTCTAGTTCCATTCAGATCTTGATAAGAGATCTGAATTTTCTTAGACACCAAGTAAGAAAGAATTGTTCTTTGTTTTAGATGTGGCAATCAACGATTTCCAATTTCCAGAAGATAGGCTACATTGATGAACGTTTTGCCAAATGTACTCTATGTATTTGAAATGATATTGGAGATGAATATCATTAGGCCCTATTCGTTTTCCCTATAATAGTACTCACTGCTATGCCTAAATATATATTCTATTCATCCCCATCGAATTAAAATACACCAAATATTAAATACTAGATCAACTAAAATATGGTCGAATGTTGCTAAAATGTATTCATAAATAATATTGTATTTGTTTGTTAGTTGAAGCTGACTGATATTTTTGTTCTTTCTTTAAAGTATGTAAGCTATACCAACTATTTATGTCTGGAAGTTAATAAGTTTTGTTTCTTCTGTTGTTCGTTCGTTACTGTTGTACAAAATGTAGGCAAAGACAATATTAATTAATTATAAATATGATTGTAATGACATAAAAATAAAATGAAAAAAATACAATTAAGGAACACATCTTGCTTATAGGCCTAATGATAAAAAACAAAACAAAACTTTGAGATGAGTTTTGCGGTACATCGTGTAAGCCTAATATACTAGAATTATAAGAGGAAGTAGCTACAATTGATATATTTTAGAACACCTTATTTACCTATAATTTTCATTATTACTTCAACCTTGGAGTATACACACCACAGGCAATTGTGCTCGTAACAAAAGTACGGCCATATTGTTTGGTAAAAGGAAACACCGTCACAATCTAAAGAATTGTACAGGCCCAGTTATTACACGCACAACTGTTTTTCTTTATAGTATGTACATAATGGTGAAAGTCGCAGACAATTCACAGGTAAAAATGGAAAATATTTTTAAAGTATTAAAACAGTAATAACAAACTTTTTTTCCTAAAAAATAGGACTAATATTTATTTGTCCGTTTAACAAAGAAAATGATTTTTTTCTTTCTTTTATTTATCCAAAATAAATCATAAGCATGGTAAACATAAATAAAAATAATATACTATTGGAAGAGCTAAAAAACTAATCAGGTTCAGTCCCTAAACATTGAGAAATACTAATACATAAGACATTTTTGAATGTTTATTTTTAGTTTTGCCAGCGTTTTGGAAACAAAGGTACACATGATAGGACACGAATGAAGTACATTCTTTAATGAAGCTTAGTATTTATTCAGGTACATAATCAAGAAGTACCAATATGTAACTGGTAGCAACGGCTTTATTAAAACACATACCGGACATAGCATCAGGTTTCTTAATATTTTCGTATAATAAGAATGAAAACAATAGGATAAAATATTTGAACACATGAACATTAAATCCACAAACATATTATTGTAATGTTTACTACGGCACATGCAATTTGCTTGATTAAATTGTTAATAATATTAAGAATTTATATTATTATCCAACATCGTGAGAAACATTACAAAATTCAAACAAACATTAGGAATTTATCTTAATAACAGGACATTACAAGACCTGAGAGACAAAACTTTGCTGGTATTTTTTTTCTTCAAATTCTCCTGCATATGCCTGGTCATTACGATGCTGAATTGCTAGTTATCGATCTTGAAAGGTGTGAATATAAAGATTAAAGTTTATCAAAATTCAAGAAAATATGTTTCAGCTGTCATGATATATGAAATGATATATAAAATAGTAATTCATGACACATATATATCATCGACTGCGAGGTAAAATCGTACAATAAAGCTACAAAGAACTTTGGAAAAAAAATGTTTAGCCGACTGACATTTGGTCAACAGGACATTTGGTTTACCTAATATTTCACCAAAAGAAGAATTTACTAAAAATTGGACGATATTATGTAATTGGCCACTATAACTGTTTACATACATTTCGCCGACAACTCAGATCACTTAAAACTATTGTCAAGAAAAGTAAAGTCAAAATAAAATACAGAAATAAATGATTTTACGATTATAAATAATTGTTTACAATAACGTAACAGTGACCACTAAAAAAATAAATAAATTCAGTCATTAAGAGAAATATGAAAACGGTAATTCTTCATCAATTCTCGCGACGTGGAGATTTTCGAAATTTGTGTATACTTGTCATAAGTCAATATGTCAATTGTAGTGTTATTTGCTACAGCAACCATACATGGGTTAATAATACATAACTGATTTGGCACAGTAATTCTATCTTCCTTATTATCAAATCGGTTGATAAAATTTCCATCACTTTTGAATAATTGTAGTTTGTGGTTACTTGCTATGATAATATTATCATCCCCATCAATTGCAATTGCGTGTGGCCACCTCACCATACCATCTTCGTGCCCATTTTCGATGAGTGCTTTCAGTTCCTTGTCCGTTTTATCATACATTAATACTTGGTGGTTTCCTTCATCTGTTACAAGTACTTTCCCAGTTTTCGTAAGTGCAACATCGGAGTATCCCGAAATATCGGAATATCTCTTTTGTGTCCCTATTATCTCAAGGTGAGCACCACTATCAATATCAAACATATACACACATGATATGCTAAACTCTGCTACATATATAACATTAGCAGACTCATCTACGTGAATACCACATGGCTTTGTTAAAACACCTTTGCCAATTGATTTGATCACATAACCAGTCATATTACATACTTGAATACATGCATTACCACAATCACTGAGTGCTATGTTGCCATTTGTCATTGTATACATCCTGTTTACTTCTATACCTTTTGATAGTGCAAATTTGCCAATCATTTTTCCTGAATATTTGTACTTGTAAATTTCATTTGTTTTAAATGATACAAGCAAGCAATCATCATTATACTTAACTATACCAGTAGGAATGCTCTTTAGATTTATAGTAAGAGGTTTGAATGTAACATTTGCAACTCTTCTAGGAATACCTTCTACTTTTCCAATGTTAGGTTTCTCATCTATGTCTCCAAGAAGATTTAAGTTGTGGCTAGCCATCCTGTAATAGTAACGCATTATGTTGTACAGCTAGAAAAGTATTTTAATAATGTATTTGTGATACAGTAGTAGATTTTAAGCCATAACGAAAGTAGAAGTACTAACATTGTAAGAAGCTGATAAATTATCAATAGTTAATAACATTTTATAATTATAATTTTAAATTAGAAAATAAATAATAGTATTTTTGATAAATAAACATGTTCAATTACATTGGATTAGAATCCATTGTAAATAACTCACACAGTCAGAAAATACATACTCATAAGTTACCTTGATGAATTGCTGTACCAATTGGAGATTTAATAATACGTGCTGATCAATCGTTGTAACAACACGAACAGTAAGGGAATTTTCTATTGTATAATTGTATTATTACTATATCTTCGGTGGTATTTACCAATGTACTGACGCAATGTAGACCAAAGTACAAGAGAGCCTTCCGAGAAGATCACCTGACTCTGCAGCTATCGCAGGTATATTCTAACTGACTATAACAAGTCACGAGTCTAACGAGTAAACATCATGTAATGCCAGTAGGTTACTATCTGCAGGTATGGTGTAACGTTAATATGGGTCTAGACGCGTGTGGCAACATACCTATACCAATGTAACATTCATAGTTGGATCAGGAATCAATATTAACAACTCACTGGTTGGATATAGTGATTGTTTGCAAAATCAATTAATCAATATTACCGCTACCGAGTAAAATGTTCATATTTTATACCGTAAAGTGTGAAACTATCCATACAACTGTGGTTTAAAACTGAATATATTTATTGTCAGCTTATTTTAAAACAAATTCAAGAAACTAGAGGGTGAGCTCGCTTCGCTCGCTCCCCCTCTAGGAAGTGTAGACGATGGTTCTCGGAATGATAATGATTCGGGTAAAAAGGTTTTAGAAGGACGTTCTCCTTGTACGTTTTCTGTCCGTTACCATTATTGAAAATGCTTGACATTCGTAAAACTAAACTTACTCTATTTCACAGTGTCTTAGATGATTAATAACATTTTAAAGTATAGTGTTTATTGTTTGGTAGGGCCCTTATAGGGTGGAGGTGGGGAGGCGGAGTTCATTTGAGGGAGGTGCTTATTCGAGGGATATATGTTTAATTTTTTAGTTTTAATAATATGGTAACATTTTTAATCAAATGAAATCCTCTAATGGATATGAAAAGTGGTAAAAAAGAATAACAAATGCTTGGTAAATTGTAGATAAGAGTGCGATGAATTCAATTCATATTTTATACAAATAGTATAAATGTGTTATTATAAATGTGGATGGACGTTTATTAGATAGTTGGGTTGGGTGGGGGGGATTATTATTCAAAGTGATGTTTTATTGGTGGGGAGGCGTTTATTCAAATAAATACCATCCTAATAATTAATACATTATGTAATTTAAAAATCTTTTGAAACTAACTTACGCGACACAATTGGGCCGTTTCGGCACAAGAAAAAAGACATTACGGCTTGCAACATGGGCAGACATCCCGGTCCTAACGGGACACAGATAGCCTACAGTTATTCCCGCCAGCTTACTCAATAAAACTCGGCTATCGGGATTTCACTCGATTTTAAACAAAATGTCTTATCATCAAATCTCCCTATGTAATTTTATTATGGCGTATATTTAATTTGATCTTTTGCAGTATCATTTTTATTTTTTAACTACAGCACCTTCACACGCGCGGTTCGTTCCTAAAATAAACAAAAAGCTAAAATGGCTACTGTATAGCAACTAACGGCCAACTTAGTTGAAACCAGGTTGTTGCAAGGTGAACTCATCGTGAACCTGGAAATTACTTTGACCGCGTAGAATTGAAATTGAGTTGAAAATCTACCGTTGAAATCATCAATTTTGTTAAAAAACTCTTTATAATATCTTCCTAAGATAGAAATATGGAATAATATCGTAATAGTGAAAACTAATGTTATCAAATTTACATCTGAGATAGATCAGGTAGGTATCCAAGGCAGAGATTTTTCCATTGTGCTCGCCTATGTCAGAATTAACCATAATTTATATATAGATGCTTGTTATCCAATCAATCCATTAACTTAAGGGGTTTTTTAAACTACTTTTATTCATTTTTCATAATTGAATTGATATTATGGATACAATTATATTGTAGATTTGTTCAACACCAACCTAAGTTGCAGTTTTGATTCAATGCTGCATAAATACAAATTTAAAAACTACTAACAAAATGCCGATTTAAATGTAACGTGCGTGAGGATTACAATTCTCAAACTGAAATAGTGAATGGGGTAATTAACTCTACAAAAAAAAAGATGGAATCCTGCACTCCACAAAACCAAAAGAGAAAATACAGAGATGAAGTAGTGTAATAGACTACTGCAATAAAGAAAATACTAGCGTTGTGTTTATAATAATAATCTTTTGTTTATAATTGACCGTTGGACGTTGAGGAAATAAACAACAATGAATCCGATAGAGAGAGAGAGATTCATATCAATGATATTTCTACACGTAAACGGTTAAATAGAGAACAAACAAAAAATGGCGTAAATCGCATAAAAATACTTCGGTATAGGCTTAAATAAAATGTGTAATTTTAAAGATAAGCGTGCTCAATATCATTAAATAATTACCTTTTATTATTTTAAAATCTCTAAACATAGTACACCTACTCGTAATAATTAAGACTAATGTAAATCTATGTCTACACTAGTATCAAACTAGTTTAACTAAAGTGTGATGTACATATAAAATATGGTAATGATATGACCAAATATGGTAGTGATATTACATCATAACCATGGGCACATCACATTTTTTTGTCACATAAAGTTTGATAGTGTAGACAGAGCTTTACGAAATGACATCTACATATCAACATATCTCTGTTGAATTGGCCGGCTTTTTCTAATTTTTACAGATTTCCCCTCCTCAATCGTTTGAACAATAATTATTAATATTCAGTAAATCACCGAACGGTTTACCATTTCATATGCCTGTAAATATATATAGGCGCATATGTCATTTCAAGCTTAACATAATTCGGTCAGTTATTGCATTATATAGACAGATACATATTAACAAACACGACATTAAAGGTGGTATTAGGGTATTTTCATGATTTCGAAAACAGAGACACCTTATAGTACAATGTTTAATTGTTGATTTTTTGGGGAAAACATCGATCTATTTATGTTGCTAATTTAAATGGAGTGTAATTAGGATGACAAATCCTGGAAAATCCCTTGGCAGAAACAAAAAGTGATGAGTCATGGTCGGCTATATATAACCATGCTAAAATCCCCGTGTTATGTATAAATACAAATTGAAGTGACTGAGTCATTATTGTGAGGCGGATCACTACTAAAGGTAAGTTAATGTTTTGCCAATTGATGTTTTGTCTTGCCCCACCTCTCATTCAGTCGGGTAGTTTTTGTTTTTTTAATGAATTAAAAGACTACTCCTCACAATATCAAAGTAGGCCTATAAACTTTTGTACTTCTCACATGGTATGATACAGGTTTAGGGTCAGATGTCAAAGGTCAGGAGGGGATAATCCTAATTTAACATTACCGTACAGTTATCTGTATGTTCTTTACACATTTTGTATGATAATAGGACATAGGATTTAGGGCCAAAAGTCAGGAAGGGATAATTTTATGTAACGTTGTACAGTTTTGTCCACACATTATGATTTTATGTTTTTATGATATAGAGCATAGGGTGTGACATATAGGATTTAGAATCAAAGGTCAGGAAGGGGTAAATTATCTTTTTTTTTGGGGGGGGGGGGGGAGGAATAATACTGTCACTAGTTGTCAAACCAGATATATTCTTAAATTAATAGCTCATTGGGACCATTAAAGGTCGGTTGGCTTTTTAAGCGCGATAGTCAAAAGTAAACATTGCACACTCTTCCATATCCCATTTGGGCAACTAGAGTGCCATATTTCAAATTTCGTATAATATATAGATCATGACATTTAAAGATAATTGCAGTAAATATCTTAAAGTTCATCAAAATGTATTTTTTAAATATTGCAATATGTAAAATTTAAAAATGTTTTGTACCGATATAGTTAAGGTATAACTATGTATGCATATAATAAAACATTTCTTTTGTAATTTGTTATTTTTTAAGAATGTTATCGCGTGCAGAATTAAGAGGTACTAACTCATTTATATGGTGTACACAACATGCGATCGGAAAAGGAGCGACTGCTACTGTCTATATTGGGCGAAATAAAGTAAGTAAGCCAAATATATTTCAGATGTTTATACAATTATCCATTAGGCATTCCATGAAATATTCCAAAACTATTTTTATGATTGGTAAATTCCGAATCCCGAGAATAATTCAATAATAATAATCGTGACTAATGGGAATTCCCCCAAGTAGAGTCATTACGTCATGTAATAGAGGGCGCTACATAATAATTACATTTTACACAAACACTATCGTGTAGGCTAGTTTGGTGCTTATTGTACTTGCGGATATATTCATTTTCATTTCGTTTTCAGTTTCATTTATTGAATTATTTGCATATAAAAAATTATGTACATACACTAGATCAAAATAAAAATTGGATTCAATTTGCTCACGAGAAGCATAATTAACAAAGATCATTAATATTGTTGTTTTCTATAGAAAACTGGCGAGAAAGTAGCAATGAAAGTATTCAATAACTTATCACATGTTCGAACACGTGACATACAGATGAGGGAATTAGAAGTCGTTAGAAAACTGAAACATAAAAACATCGTAGACGTGATTGCCATTGAAGAAGATCACGTGTCTAAACAACCAGTCATGGTGATGGTACTGTGTCTCGGCGGCTCGTTATTACAGTATCTTGACAAACCAGCAAACAATTACGGCCTGGCAGAGGACGAGTTTATACGAGCTTTAAAAGATATAAGTAAGTATGAATAATCATCAAAGATGTATTGTTCACAAAAAAAAACAAATTAATTAAAAAAAGACTTTAAATAGGCAATTTCGCAGTTTTAATCAGAGTTAATCACTACCGTAGAAAAAAATATATAAACAAATGTTTTCACTTGTAAAAAGAAAAAAAAACGTTTAAATTTAATCAAAAACCCATTGACTTCCAGTCTATTTGACTATGTTTTGCTTTAAATTACAGTTTTTTTCAGGTACATATTTTTGTTTCGATCCAATGTTGTTAATAACTATTATAGCCTAGGACCTGGGTCAGATTTGTATGCATTTAATTTAGGAGAGAATATCTCAACTGTTATAGGATAATTTGACCCCAACGAACAACATGGAATGTGTGCCAAATTCGCTATCCGGGACGAACATGCCCAAAATCGGGGTCAAAGGTTAAAAATGTGTGGTTCTTATATCTCGACAACCACTTGTCGTACAGATTTGCTTTTGGTGTCAAATTGTTCAAAATATACATATTTATATTTGGTCTAACACAACTTTTAGTTAGTTGTAGTTTAAAAATGTTCAATACAAGTTGGGTAGCAATGGGTAGCATATTGTGTATGCTTTCATTTGATACCATACAGTTTGTCCATTGGCATTTTAAAGAATAATTTAACCCGAAAATGTTTTTTTTGGTTGTCATTTTTAGGTCAAAGGTCAGTAAAAGCATTTCCGTTCATTTTTTCGCTAAAAGTTGTGTTAGACAGAATATAAATATGTATACTCTGAACAATTTGAAACAAAAAGAACACTTGTATTATTTAATATTATAAATAAACCAAAATAAATTTACACTATTTAATATACTCATTTTAGTAAAAATAATAAAATATGCAGATTTTTAACAAAATTAGTATCATATTTACAGATTTTTAATACAAGTTGGGTATCAATGGATAGAATATTTTATGGGCTTTCATTTGATACCAAATAGTTTTTCCAAACACTTAAATTATTTAATATTATATAAATAAACATAACAATTACGCTACCAAATATTCATTTTTTGTATAAAAATAATCAAAATATGCACATTTTCCATACAATTAGCTTCATAATTAAAAATGTTCAATACAAGTTGGGTAGCAATAGGTAGCATATTGTGTATGCCTTCATTTGATACCATACAGTTTGTCCATTGGCATTTTAAAGAATAATTTAACCTGAAAATGTGTTTTTTGGTCATTTTTGGGTCAAAGGTCAGTAAAAACATTTTCAGTCATTTTTTCGCTAATTTGGCTCAGTGGATTGGACATCGCTAACCCAAATAATCAAATCAAATCAAATCACCTTACCCGCCGCTGAAAAAGGGGCCGTTTTGACCTGATTTCCCATGTTTATGATATTTTGTGTGCTAATCGAGTCGAATGCAGTTTTAATAATGCACTCTTGGTGTTCCATATCTGTTCGTTTGTTCGTGTCGACACATTCAGTATCAAATGGCGATATTTCTGTATTTTTTCAATCAATTGCTTGCTTACGAGTATTATATAAGGTATGGTTTAAAGATCTTTGGCTATGTTCGGCTTCGGGATGTTATACCACACTTAGGCCTAGGCTAGGCTAGGCTATAGGGGTCGTCGGTTTCGTGTTATGGGTCGTCCAATTCTAGGTCGTCCAATTCGAGGTCGCCCGGGTCGTTGGGGTCGTCCAATTCGAGGTCGTCGCTTTCTACACACCCCACATTCCATGTTGTTCGTTGGGGTCAAATTATCCTATAACAGTTGAGATATTCTCTCCTAAATTAAATGCATACAAATCTGACCCAGGTCCTAGACTATTATGAAACATTATAATTAATTCAACAATTTAAAAAAAAAACATTTTTTCAGAGGGACAATATCTTTAACGGCGTTAGGTAATAAAGTCAGTAACCATGTTTAGAGTTACACGTTACTTTGACACAAAATTGGATCAGCCAAAAAATTATTTAGTTGAAAAAAAATGTAATTTAAAGCAAACAATAATCAAATTGTTTATTTTTCTTTTTTATAAGTGAAATAATTATTTTTGGTTTTTTTTTTCCTATGGAAGTGAATAACGTCATTCAAATTACATTAATGACCTATTCAAAGATTGATTTTATAAATCTTTATTTTTCTTTATTCAACATAAAAAAAGTGTGCCCCTCTCCTCAATGATTGGGTGCTCTGTAGGCCTACTTTCCCACGTCGGTCTTAACCCAATAAAACTTTTACCCGTACTCTCGGAAATGATGGTAGGTGACTGTGAAATCTTATACCCAGCGATTTCAATTTAAGACGAAATTACACTTGCGCCACTATTATTCAAGTATTTTAAACAAGGCCAACAGCCATTAAGTCGCGTGCTACAATGCATAGTGATACCGGACCGACAGACAGACCGACAGACCGACAGACAGACCGACCGACCGACATAGTGAACTATAGAGTCGCGTCCACGCGACTAAAAATGGATACTGTAGGCCTACGTGGCCTGGAAACATAGATACTTTGAATAAAAATGGCTGCAAAGTATTTGGCTGCTTCAAAACTGATACTAAGTAGGCCTATCTGATGTTGTCAACTTAATTAGTTTGCACATGTGTCTGACGATACAGACAAGGCCACTGTAAAGACATGACCACTGTATGAGTCCTAGTTCTCCTCTCTTTTTCAACCAACTCTATCAAAGGATCGAAGAATTAATGGAGTCATCAGTTCAGTGTAAAGACAAATAGATATTTTTGTATTTTGAAAATTACGTTTTATGTCCAATTTAAAAATTAATGATTACATACACAGTGTGTTTCGTAATGATAATCGTCCAATCAAGTGATCAGGGACTTTCATGTGCTCATCGATACCTGATTGCTTGCTACAGGCAATCACTCAATCCGACTGCCACTTCATTTTCCTTTCTTGTATGGAGGAGAACAGCACCTTCATTTACTCAGTCTTCCCTCTCTATGTTCTTTCTATTGTTTCAACCATGGTTGTGGTACATCTCATTTGTGGCATCGGCAGCAGCCCCAGTGATCTGTATCCGCAGCATCAATTCTTCTCCAAACTCAAAACTTAACTGTATACTTACATTAACGTTATTTCTCTCAAGCGGATGCGATGAAATACCTACGGAGTATTGGTGTCGTACATCGAGATATTAAGCCTGGGAACATAATGATTGCAAAGGGTGATGACGGTACTCATACGTACAAACTAGCAGATTTTGGCGTTGCACGGCAAGTCGAGTACGAAGAGGAGATGCTCCAATCGCTATGTGGAACAGAAGAATATTTGGTAATGACGATGAGCGTAATTTCTATCTATTTACGCAATTTGAACTGGAATAGTCATTTTACGCTGCGTGCACGATCTGGTAACTGCACATTCATTAAAAAAACAACATGATGATGTAATTATAATTAGTAACCTGAAACCTGCCTGGCAAAAGTTAATATTGTAGGCTACAAATCTCCCGGCCTCCATTTATTTCTTGCAAAGATGTACTCACAACACTTTTTGAGCAGAGTTTTGTACTATTAAAGTATTCCTAGCCAGGTGAACTATCATCAACTTTGCTATATATGCAGTGGTCTCCAATTATGTTCCTACACCAGTTCAAAGTAGTATAATACCCAAATAATTTAGCCTAATGGTAAAATTATTGGATGGTAATAGATCATGTCACAGCTATTCTACTGCAGTTACTTTTGTTTACTCTTTAACCTGTGTATGCAATTATTTAGGAAAATTTGTCCTATTCTATTCAGAGACACTACGGTATTTATTGGAGCGAATGGGTCATAAACATCTACATTGAAACGATAATAAATCGGAACAAAAAGTCAATATAATCCTGTTTTATTTAAAATAAAAATATGACCAAAATATATCTAGTAGTCTTCAATTTTATATGTTATTTTTAGCATTGTTTGTTTAAAAATGTATTATATATTTTTTAATGTATTAATTTCAGCGTCCTGATGTTTATGGAAGAGCTGTGCTTCATGTAGGAGGTCAAACTAACTATACAAAAAGCATTGACCTTTGGTCACTTGGAGTGACCTTCTTTCAGACTGCAACTGGTAAATTACCATTTCGACCTTTCGGCGGAAGACGAAATAGAGAAATGATGTATGTAATATTCAAAAGTGTCCTAACTTTGCCTGTGTGTGGAACGTATAGTTCCACTATAGCGACGCAACGCAACGTCGTATTGACCCAAATTGCTGTATTGGGTAATCACAAGTGGGCACCGACGACGCAACAGTGCTGCAAACATCGTAGGGTTGTTTTCACGCAGTCGTGGGCAAACACTATTATTGGAAAGGCATTTTCTTACGTTTATTGCGTTACGCGTTACGTTGCATCGCTAGTGGGAACCAAGCTTTAGTGACCGCATAGAGTTACTATACTAAAGTTTTCACCCTGTTGATTTTGAGAGCTTATTCCATTTCACCGATTGCAAAACCAAGAAGCTTTCAGCTATCTGGAACCAACAATTGTTCATATTCTATTTGTTTTTACAGGCACTACCTTACAACAAAAAAAGAATTTGGCGTTATAAGTGGTGTACAGCATGATTCCACCACAGGCAGTGTTGAATGGTTTAGAGAACTTCCTGAAACGTGTCTCCTTTCCAGGTACAAACATGACACTTTCCAAATTACCTCTTCAGCAACTATGCACAATCCATAAATACATTTTAAACATCAAAATAAATTTTTTATTTATTTCAACATATCAAACAGGTATCACAGGTTACAAGATGAATAAACTATATCATACTTTATTAAGTGTCATTTAAGACTAATTCTTACAGAAAAATTATAAATAGTTGTGAGTTACAACCTTGGATAGTATGGTCAGGATTGAACCCTGGATCTTAAGATTGGAAGAAAAGTTAACCACCATTATAACAATGCTGTCTTTTGTATGTTAAAAAAACACAAAACTAATTTGCTAGATTTATTCAACAATGTTTTGATGTTTTTTTTATTTAGGGGATTTAAACCAATCATTACTCATTTACTTGCAAACCTTTTGGAAAGTTCTCCAACAAAAATATGGACATTTGACAAACTGTTTGAATGTACTGATCGCATTCTATCTATGAAACGTCTTGACGTTTTTAATACACAAACGGCAGAAATGCTAAGCGTTTACATTTCTCAAACTGAGACTTCTGTTGGAATAATAAAGAACATTGAAGATCAAACTGGTATATCTCCAATGAACCAAGTGTTACGCTGGCAAAATGCAGTGTTTGATATGAACAAGACAATTACATTTACTGATTTACCCAAAACACAACCAGAAACACCATTACTGCTTTATAGTGCTGTTGATAATGAATCAAATGTCACTGTTATTTCACAAACACGTAAGTTTATCTTTTTATTTAATAATGTCTTTGTTTCGTTGGCATCCAGGTTAAAAAATAAAAAAAAATTTTTCACAGAACTGCCAAATGCGTTTTCTAAGACATACAACAATAAGTATAACTTTCTGAGATAACAAGTAGAGTACATTATTTGAATAATACAGATAGTGTTTTCAACTACTAATATGAAACAAATACAATTCAGACTTTAAATATTTATTTCAAGTAGAGTATATTATTTGAATAATAATAAAGTGTTTATCTACTGTCATTAAACAAATAGATACCATCAGGTCTTTGTGTATCAGAGCCAACTTATTGGTCAGAAAATTTAGCATGTGTTCTGTTGATGTGAAATGTGTTTTATTTAGAACATGTTGTGTAAATATATGCATTGTGCTACATTATGATGCAACTATATAATCAGGGTACCTTGCGATCTATCCAGTTATGCGACAATAATGGGTTAAGAATGTTGTTGCAAAGGCCTCGACATTGTAGTGCCTCATGTTTACGGAATTTAGAATTCCTTCTTTTTATGAATTTCTAACAAAACATTATATATGGCCTGATGTGTAGACTCAATTCAAGTGAAAATGTCTTAGTCTCAACGATTATAGGCAACGTCTTATATCAGTCAAAGATGCTCTCCAGGTGGAATGCGATGAGTAGTAGGCCTAGTAGTGATTAGTACAGTCTTGTTTATTTTTAATTCATTTAATTATATGTAGGCCTAATTTTACTTTCTATGGACCAGAGATTCCAAAATAAAGGATTGAATGAAAATGAATAAAATACACAGATAAAGTGGTTAATTAATTAATTAATTAATTAATTGTTTTAACTTTTTTTTTATAAATAGCCAAGGATCCAAATATCACCTCAGTGTATAATTTGGAAAACGATGCCCTAAATGTTAAGGTACAGTTTCAATACATTTTAATACTTTTATTGTTTTTAAAATGTAGTTAGTAATCTCATAAATCAATTCTATTTTTATGATAACTTTATATTCATTCTGAATCTGTGTATTTACAATATTATTTTTTTTTCAATTTATTTTCAGTTGTGCTATGCTTCTTTAATCTTCTTTAGTAGAGTTGTTGCAAAAGTCAGTCGAGCTCAACATCATATCTGCTTCGCTGCCAACAACTTTATGTAAGCATGCCATTTTAATTTGTAAATGTAAATAGACTGCAACACATTAAGTCTCCCGACAGTTCATAGTAGAGAGCATAGTAACCTTCACTACTATCTATATGTAACGTTCTCAATCGCCAAGTCAGAGCTTTGTTCATCCTCTAAACATCTATTGGCAGTTCCATCTCTTCAGCACGAAACCAAAGCATATGGCCAACCTTTTCCTATTACTTATAGATTATTTGGAACGCATTACCCTTTTCTGTTCGCTTCAACAAGATTTGATTTGATACATTTTTGAAATGGTGCTACAGTATATACATTTCTGTCATTATTTTGATGTATTCATCATTTAGGGAAAATAATACATCCAAATATTTGTATACAGAAAAATGTACGAGGATCGAGTTCGCAGGGTTGAATATAAAAAGAGAGGATTGCATATCCTTATGAAGGAGATTGACTGGAAGAGCGGCATGCTATCTAATAGATTGAAGAAGAGTCTAATATCTGAGATATCAGAAAATATTGATCCAACTATTGGGGAATCTAAAAGAAGATTGGGTTTAATACACAAACAATTTAGAATACATATGTCTGTGTATGAAGAAGAGGTAGGAATATTTAATAAGACAATAGTAATATTTTATAGCACACCTGTATTTATTCTTGCCATTTGATTGGTTAATTACGCATCACGTGCTGTTCATTATTTTGCACTAATGAAAGATGAGTGGTTACTATTGAACATAATCGCGATCCTGCTCAGCCAATCAAGATATGGAAAGTTAACTATTAGCGATTTTTAATGTTTTAAAGTTCACTGTTTTTCTTCGATGAAAAATACGAATTGAGGGAAAATTATTTCAGTATAACGTTGGTTGTCTATATATAGCTTGTTGCGATAATAGCTAAATTATAATTTATGGAATGTCATATTTGTGTGATTATCAGATTATTATTATTCAATGGATCCATCCTAGATCTTGATTAACTTAGCAGGATGACAATATTCTCATAGTGGCCAATCATCTTTCATTAGTGCAATTTAATGTGATGAGTAATTAACTGACATGACTAAATTAATGGAAAGAATAAGTTCAGATGTGTTATAGATGAAGTGATTGTCAGATAATCATTATTATCATTATTATGATTTTGTCTTTTGGATTCAACAGTGGTTACTGCAATAAGTTTTATTCATTCTTTTAGTTGAAACCATGTATTACAGAGAGGTTTGACAAACTGAAATTATTAGCAACAAAAACATTTCCACATAAATTGGGTGAAGATATATGTAACGAAGATGATAATTGGTAAGACAAATCTAGTGTTTAATAAAACATTTGTTGTCTGTTGTGATCATTAATAAAACTGTAATTAAAAAAAATAATGTGAAAATAATATTGATAAAATTGTAAACTTTACTTTCAAACAATCTTATACTCGTTTACAGTTAAGGTAATAATAAGTGTCGAAAGTGTCATGCAGGACCAGGTTATGTTGTCTAAAGAAATGCTTTACTATATGTATGTTTGTGCTGTTTTTTTTTCAAGTATTTCAAAAATGTTACATTTTATCTATTTCAAAATATTGTCAGAAGACTTTAATTGTTTTTATGTATGAATTTTTTCAGAATGTATACCTCCATATCATATATATATATATGGAGATACAAGTGCTATCCTTGTTACCATGCTAATAATTGCGTTTTTTTGTTGTTTATGTCTGCGCTTGGAAAGTCTGGTATCAAAATGAAATAAAATCATTTACATTACACATTTTCCTATAAAATGGGTTATAAAATGACCTAATTATGATATGACTTATTATTAAATTAATTCAATTCGATCTTGTTTTTAGTGTAAATAGATTAGAAGTAATAGTAGAAAATGTTCACGAGATTTATGACCAATTTATTGAGGATAGAAAACAGAAAAGACTACAATATAACGAAGAACAAATTCACAAGATGGATAAGTAAGTGCTGTACCTTTTATGGTTAATTATTTTGTCAAGCAATAGTGAGATTCTTCTTTCATTTTGATTAAAGATATTGTCTCCAAACATGAACAATAAAGCTGATTAAAACCATTTGTATTAGGCCATTTTGTGTTTTAATCAAGTTAATTTACTTTCTGCAAAAAGGAAAAAACAACATGGTGTTGTTTATGAAAAATGTTACTTTACCAGATTCCCTTTTTCCTTTATCGGGTGAATAATTTTTTTTAATCCAATTTGGTCAAAGAAATAATAATTATTATGTGACATTAAATAGCCCATAATGACGACAACAAAACGTATATTTTTAAGGTAGGCCTACTAAGTAGGTGTAAGAATATTTTCAGAAAATTTCATTGTGAAATAATAATACTAAACACGTATGTGCAAGAAATGATGATATCAATAATAATAATGTTATTCCTTACAGACAGAAGTTAAAATTTAAATATATTCAGGGTACAAGCCTTCTACGTGATCACTGTGAACCTAAACTTAAGAAATTACACAGTAATTTTATTAATTGGTACAGGTATGTATTGTTCATTATTATAAGTATAATCTATCGAAATATTTATATAGAAAAAAAAGCAGGTTTAAACTACACACATAACATATGTAAGACCCAGGTAATAGTTATGACCCAGCAAAAACCAGACGAACTAGGCCTATATGAGTGTGCATTTTGTGTTTTATGAGCGCAAAATGCTTTATAAATAAGTAAGCACATTATAGTGTGTTATCGTCTAATAATGTTTAAACTTTACACAATTATGATTGAAATATAAGAGGGTGAAAAAAGCACATAATTATAGTGTGAACGTGTGATAGCACCCATTTTAATGATGTTATGTTCTTTTTACAGAGTTGTAAGTAATAGTATGAAATCACTTCAGGGCGTAGAGAGAGATATTGAACAGTTATCTTCAGAATGTACTGGTGTTATACGGAAGTTAAACCAGGTGAACATTTTTTAGCTTTCTGTACTGTCTTTGTTTTTATAATAATTTAACCAACATAGTCAACAGAAATACTATTTTAACAAAACAAACATTAATTAATAAATCAATAATGTATACTATTAGCCAGTTTTGAAAACATAATATTCGGGTGACATACTGACACGCATCTGTATCGATTCGATAGTTCAGTGAAACAATACAAAAAGAAAGAACCTCTTCTCACCTGCAAAAAGTATTTAATGTTTCTCATACCTCTAATGAATCTCCAAACTTCTAATGACTCTAGTTAATTAATAAAGTAACGTCATCATTTTAGGTGGAATTTGAGGTAAACAGTGCCATCGTGTCGACTAACGCAACTGTTAGTTCACTGTTTAATGCATTAGCGAATGAATTAAATCAATCACAACATCAGATTGAAATGCTGACCAAGAAGTTGGCCGATGCTGTAAGTGTTATTGAAGTTATTAAGTATAATAATAGTAATACGATATATAATTTAATAATATATAGTTCACAACATTGTCGAAATTTCAAGTTAACCTCGAGCTGTATGAGTAGACTCATAGAAACAATGTTTATTGAAATATAAGATGATCACTATTTGCCAATTTTATATAAAAAAAACATGTACATGATTAGAGGAATGTAAGTCACATGATATTCAATAATACTAAAAGCAATGAACCCACGTGACAATAGTGTTTTCGTTATGCAGGTTTTAATGTGTGCACGCGTTCATTCTTGTTATTATGCAATCGCGACTCGACCTTTGACATCTACATTAGCTTATATTATATAAAACATTAGTGCAATGGATCACATATTTTTCGGTGAAAGATGAAATGTTCTATTTTCACCCCATGAAAATATTTGTAAGCCTACCAAATTTTTGCACTCATAAACATTTATTATTTATCATAGTTTTATAGGACCAAAAATTACCACGTAACGTAATTTTATCTTGTACCATTTGACTAAAAACTTTATTCTTTATATTTAGGACGTATCAAGAAATAGTGTAAACAAGCAATCAGAATGTGAACCAGTGTTTGTCACTCGCCAGATACGTGTGCCTAAACACATCAAAGAACAGTAAGATTGAAAAAAATATTTCCTGAAGCCATTATTAATCCCTCATATCAATCATCAGTGTTACCACTGCCTTTTTATTGTTTTAGGTTTTTATCAATGAGAAGTGATTTGAAGAAGACAAAGCAGGAT
Source organism: Antedon bifida (assembly GCF_963402885.1). Classification (NCBI taxonomy): domain Eukaryota; kingdom Metazoa; phylum Echinodermata; class Crinoidea; order Comatulida; family Antedonidae; genus Antedon; species Antedon bifida. Next base: position 7,067,195 of record NC_136235.1, on the reverse strand, counting down.
ATATCAGAAAGTGCTAATATACTAGAAGAACTGAGATATGAAGAAGACAAACTGAAATTAGTGACAGTAAATTGATAGTGGTTGTTTAAGCAATAGCTTTCTCAATGTTTCCTAACACTTTTGCTCAAGAAGGTATATAGTGGCCTATGAAACTACCTGTATCTAAATAATTATTAAGCAGTGGCAGATCTAAAAATGGTACATTAAGGGGTGTATGGGGAGGGGAGAGGTGGCGATATAGGGAGGCGAAAACGTAAATATAAAAATAGAAATAGGTTTTAGTATTGTACACACCTTTTATTATTTTATATTGTATTTATTTTTTTTTGTCTTTTGTGAGATTCACTCACTTTTATTTCATTCCTTACAATTGTTACAATAATCTATATCAACGTTCATTGTTAATAACTTTCTCTTCAGCCTAAAGATTTGTTTATGTTTTTCGTATTTTGAGTATATTACATATATAAAAAGATAAAGTATTTAAAAAATAGACAAAGGTTATATTAAAATATACATCACTTAATATAGATTCACTATTGCCATTAGAACATCGCAAAATAAAATATACTGTAACTCATATTCCACCAGTAAATAAAACTAGTAAGGTAAAAACCATACTAGAACACTTAGTATTGTGTCGTAATAATATCTCGTGTTTTTAGCCTGTTATTATTTAACAATTTTACATATTTAAATTGCTAAAATAATATTTTTTACTTTTTCCCATTTTTTATGCTTTCCTCTCTTTTATACACTATATCACATTCTATTCTGAATAGAATTCCTTGTTTAAAAGATTTCCATAAATTAAAATAACTTTTTTTATAACATCAGCCAGTATCCTTTGTTTTTAAACCGTGAAAGCAGCAAAGGTATATATAAAATCAGTCAGAATATTTCTTGTTCCAATTATTAGATTTTGAAAAGACATGTTTATATGATTGGTACCTTTTAAAACAATCTCTATTTTTGTCCAAAAACCTTGAATAAATTTATATTGTATTTATTGGTATTGTACACAATGTTGTTTTAGGTAATTTGTGTGGAAACTGATTAAAATGGTATATAAATCATAACGTTTTCAAAATTGATTAGCAAAAGCCTGAGTAGGAGGCATGTTTTACTATACCTTGGCATTTTATGAGTGTGAAGCGAAATAAGGTAGTAAACATATGCGACAGTAGTATACTATTTTTGTCAAAAAAAGTTGTGTGTCGTCCGAACCTGTGAGAAATTCCACCCAGATATACTTGTTGGTATACGCCATGGTATCATCGACATTCCATAATTGTTTTATTCTTGAACGTGACGACCAGTTAGAGAAGAAATAGGATATGCTATGCCTAATTTATTTTCTTATATTTCAACAATAGCCTATACAAAATAAAACAAATAAAACTTAGTTAGTTAGTCTCTAATATTGTCAAGGGTCACTTCACTGGTCATCATCCTCGTCACCATAATCGTCATCTAGCCATTTTCTCCTTCTAAGAAACACAGTTATTAGCACTTAAGCAATACTTGTAGAGGGAACGGTGAATAATTCAATTATGGAACGACCCAACGACCACATTCGGTAAAGGACCAAAATACAGTAACTTCTTCATTCCTTTAAATTTAAACCAAAACTTATTAAAAAAAAAGTTGATACATTGGTCAACTCAATTTCGACAGGATACAAACTCACAATTTAATATCAACAACATTATTTATTTCTGCACACAATGCTGCTCTGATAATGAGTATAATATATAATAATGTATGTATAATGTTTTTGTATTCATCTGTGTAATTTAAGTTTAGAATTAACCGAATGATATAAGCACAGATTTGTTCTTTTATGAACATGAACAGTTATTACGAAAAAAAAATGTTGAATCATCAAGTTTATACTGTACTACTTTATATAGATGATTACGACAACAACGCATTCGCGATAGTAACATACGCTCGTTTGTTTCGAGATAATTCATCACTTTCGGCAGTAGGGACTGATCTTCTGACAAACGGGTTGCCCAGTAAGTCTTCACTATTTATCAGCAATTTCAGTGACAACAACACGTCTCAGAAGCGCTGATAGAATTTCTTTCTCTCTCTTAAACATAACTGATGGAAATTCATTATTTAGGTAAAAAGATATTACAAAAATGTTAAAAATATCATGCTGAGTCATCGCCATTCTGAATTGAAAGGAGTGAATTGGAACCCACCGTATTATAATATTTGAAATGGGTCATTCCATCTAAAAAAAATCTTTACATTTGGACTACTAAATTTGGAATTCTGACGTTGTTGGAGGATGACAGTTTGGATTGAAACGACCGTCGTTGATATAGCTTACGTACGGTACTAGTTAAATTGAACAACACTGAAGTTTGTCCAACCTAACGGCATTATTACGGAACAAATTAAACACAACTTATTTTGTGTAACTAAATACAAATATTAACATAACAGAAAATAAGAAGAACACTATTGTTTAATGATGCTTTATTCTTAGTATTTATTTAGGCACATATTCAAGAAGTACCAAATGTATCTAATAGCAACGGCTTTACTTGAAAACAAAGTAAAGTATAATTTATGAAGTGTATGCAAACTCACATGATTATTATGGCACAAAAATGAATATCAGTAATAATTTAACAAAACAAAATTATTATTATTATTATATTATAATTATAAATAATTACAAATTCTATGCATTGCAAAAACATCTACATATAAGCGTAGTAGAAAGCATTATTGCTAGAAGAAATAGATACACTTCACAAAACACTGTTACCAATACGATTGAACCCTTATCCGTATTAGACCGGGCGCCCATAGAATGTATTCATGGGAAAAGCCAGAATAGAAGATTTGATGGGCTGATTATTGAGATATATGACCAAGATTCGGGTCCTATCCTGTAAATTTACTCTGGGGACATCAAATAAGAGGGGTAAAACTAAAAAATGGATTTAATTATATGAAAAGTCACACGGATAAACGTTGTTGGACATCGTTCCCATATGTGTATACAATGTTAAAACAGCAATGGCAGCAACTTTATCCTATAAGTTGCCTCAGACACTAAGTAGCCCAACAATTTCCGATTCCGACCCCTACAAGATTTAATAACTCGAAAACTAGATTAAATAGGCTATCAAAACAATATCTATGATCTAATGAATCTCTTGGTGCAAATTTTGCAACCAAACAGTGATTTTTAATATGTACCTATTGAGCTGTTTATCTAATTATAGGTTCATACCAAGTTCATGCAACCCAAGTCTTGTCATCGACCATTATATAGGGGGGTCAACCATTATGACTAAAACTAATTTCCACAATTATCGATTACATTTTTGAACCAAAGAAATTAAAATGACATAAACTAGTATAGTATGAACATTTTCAGACTTTGTAATAATTACCATCTATTCATTAAACAGTTCACAGAAAGATAAACATAACCATTACCCGAATGATAAATGGTAGATCCCAACTTGCTAGCATTCAAACATAGGTATCTTAATTTGGCAATTGTAAATATAAAACACGATATATAGAACTAAATAACACCTAATAATTGTTCCTTATATATCAAACATTAGAATGATATAAAAATTAAAAAGGTACTTACAATTATATAATGCAAAAATTAACCCCAAACTTAGCTAAAATCCAACGGTTTGCCAACTGAATGCTTGATAACACAGACAAACCCTATTTGAATTTTGCCGCGTTTTTGAGGATTTTTTAGATTTTTTCAAAATAGATTTTGTTATTTTGACACAGTCTATTTTAAGCCAATGCTCATAAGAAAAGTATGTAAGGAATCTATGAATATTCAGCTTTCTTTTAAGAAACTATCCAAAATGATTGATGACCTACAAGTGATCTTAAATTGCAAATAAAACACTGTGGTGCTTTAGAAAATAGGTAAAAAATTGACCTCACACTGTGAGCGGGCAATGGATGGTGAGTTTTAAAACGTAAAATGACACATACTTTTCGTAACTTTACAATTTAAAACATATATCATAATGTTCAGTATTGTCTACAGTTTATTTTGAGCTACTATCCAAAAGAATCCGATTTATAATAGCTGAGATATTTAGGTGAGAACATGAAAATCAAGTGTTTTGTTGAATATCACGATGCGAAATCAGTGGTATTCATGTCCCAGCGGAGTGTGTTGAGGCAATTTAGCTATTTCGTTGCTCAAGAGATTCATATATATTATATCGAACGCTTTATTAAAAATATCAGTGAGATCAAGAGAAGATATTGAGCCTCTTCTTTGAGTGCTAGTAATCAAACAATTGTAAATATCTATCAAAATGATTGATCAGAATGATTATTTTTTGGCTGATAAAGGGCTTAATTTCAACTTTAAACTTTTTTCAGCAATTTCAGGTAAAGAAACAAGTCTAAAGGTGGACTACCATTGGTGTGTAATCCAAAAATAAGAACAAACAATTATTAGTAACAAACAATAATTGTTCAGTTTGTTTTGGGTTTTTGTGTTACAAGTTCTTATCAGTCACATCTTTAAATAAAATTATGAAATATAATATGGAGTGGTAAAATATTTTATCCGATGACTAAATATAGATAACATAAATTATAATTTTAATATAGATATATAGATAATATAGATAACATATTAAAACTTTACTTGTGGTGTTTCTATTCAACTTCTACTTTTTATTTCAGCGACATATCAACATTATCCACTATACTCACTGACCTTGATATGGTAAAAACAGTTTGAACTACTTACTACTGAATGTCAAAAGGAATGATTTAATATACAGAATTTTATTTTGCAAAATGTTAAGAAGTTCATCTTGTTTCCTTGTGATTTCTGCTACACATTAATTTAACCAAATTTACTCTTCGTCGTCAATTTGAAAGGCCATTTTTTGGCCCATGCAAACACATTCATGGTAACTTTCAAATATAGGCTACGTTATTTTCCTCTACGGTGTTTTATAGAATTATTCCCTCCTATCATTCTTCTACTTTAAGTTAACGCTATATTGTGTAATGGTAAATAATTTGAACATAATATGAACAATCTCATAAAATAAAAAGAAAACGACTACAAACAAACAAAATAAGCGCCTTTGAGCATTTTGGTGAACATGTGATGCGCTTAACAAATATTATTATAAGCATGGAGGTATAAGGAAGTAATGGCGCAGAATAACATAATATAGATCTGAAAAAATCCGCCTATGAGTGAAACTGTATAAATACGCCATTCGAAACAAGGAAATAACATTTTAATATTGTCACTCAATATACTGTAGCTTGTGTTTCTTGCATTCATCAACGTAACTAAAGATGCCTGCTACATACTTTATTGGCCTGCTAATATTTGTTGTTGTTAGTCCGAGTAACGCTGGGGTGTATCAATGCAAAGCTTACCCAACAACAAAGTAAGTGTTATTTTTATCGTTACTTAATCATCATCATCATCTTGGTCGAATGTGATGATTCGGCACATTTAGGAAGTTTACCAAGGAGGTATAGTCACCTGAGATTCTTTATCATAACAAATAATTAATCTCAATGACCGATCCCAATCGGTATCAATTCAGGAATATTTAATAATTCCTAAGAGTTTTATATTTAATATTTGAAATTGTAATTTGTAGGCCTACTTCTTATTGTAAGATGATGTAATCCATCTTCTTCTTTTGCCCCATGAGGGATGAATAACGATATAATTATACTGATACTGATAATATAATTAATATATACAATTGATGGTTTTCAGGAAGTGTGATCATTTCACGTTTTCTCAACTATGGCCTCCGACATTTTGTAAAATTGAAAAAGTAAGTACCGGGAGTAAAGTAGCCTAACTAACGTTTTTGTTTTACTACTAATATGAAGAAAAACAAAGGTGAATGTTCTTTCTATTTAACAGTGTAGGAGCATTCCGACTGGTGTGAAGACGTGGACTATCCATGGACTCTGGTAATGTAAATTATTCATCTATACATACTAATTTGTTAATTTTTTGGGGGTAGTATACATTAACAGATAATTATAGAGAAAGTGATGGATTCTTCATTTCTTACCTTAATTTAGTACCGTACCTTACATTATATTTCTTCCGGCAGGCCCGATGCTGCTAACTATGACCTTTCGTTCTGTTATCCAAAACAAGTGTTCGATCCCAATTCAATCACGGTAAGAAACTATATTATAAGTATTTGTACTATTTGCATATGATGCACAATCGTCCAATCACATAACCCGAATCTATGTACGTAGTGTAACGGATGGCGTAATTTTTTTTCCAGGACAAACGTGGGCAGAAATCATGAATAATTCATGAATAATTCATGAATAATTATGACATAATAGGGAACATTATAGAGGGCGCTATATAAACCGCGTTTGCCAACCGAAATGTTTGGTCTAGTGGTAAAGGCTTTAACCTATTACGATGGAGCCCTCGGTTCGAGGTCTTTCATGAACATGTTTTTTTTAATAGTTGAGAGAGATTATTTAGAGGGTTAGGTTTAGTATATTTAGGAAGTAGATCAGCTATCTTGCAATTCTTTATAATAGAAAATAATTAAGGTAATGAATTATTCATGATTTCTGCCTACGTTCGTCCTGGAAAACAAAAATACGCTAACGGATGATATGGATAAAGGTAATAATTTTAACCTTTGACCCGAAGGACAATGTTTTTGCGTTAGTAGGATTGATCACTTGGTGTTGCAGTAATGATTGTTTATTAATTGTCTGATTGTTTAAAAACAAATTAATCAATCCTACTATTATATCCATCATAGAGTTTAACGCCGAAACTGGTTAATAATGCCATGGCAGAACCTCACAAACATCACTTACTATTTAAAAGCATCACAACAAAATCAGTCATACTATAAACTCATTTATTTATATTATATTATAACTTTCAAAATGCAATCGGATGATCCATCACATTGTGATCGAACAATTGCGGCGCAGTTTACGTCATCTAAGTGAAACCAAACTTTACCCCGAAGAAAGTATTGCAGTGTCCTTACGTCTGGAGAACCAGAGTTTACGGTTGTTACGTAACAATGCTCATTTTTGCTGTCAAGTGAGCATAGCAGCTTAGGATGGCAAATAATATATCAAAGTATTTAATTAACAATAGGCAGCACATCCGTAAACAATATACCTTTGAAAAACATAAAAACAATAACTTCCTGGTTATTCATTATTTGTAATTCACCTGAAGCGTGACCACTGGCCATACGAAACAAACTTAGTTCATCTCGTATCGTTTTATTTTATTTAGCTCTACCTCAGTGTATCAAGCACTCTATCCAGGTGATCTGAATTATTTATATATACCATGTCCCGCATGGCTCAGCCTATATATTGTGCCAGTTCTGCGGTACATTTTATTTGGCTGAGCTGCACTGATGAGATCTAATAAGATCGAAACAGTACTCTGCAGATTGGATATATATATATATATATATAAACACAAGAGGCAAAGAACTTTTAATTCTAAACCGCCCGGTGATATACTGAAATTTAATTAATTAATTTGAAACGATAAAGATGAGGAAATCTGTGAGAATGGGAAAAAGTCGCCCCAACCGAGGCTCGAACTCGGACCGCCTGCTTGATATGCAGATGTCCTAACCATTAGACCACTGGGGCTTTCATGGTACTGTTCGAACTCGATTGGATAACGACTCTTTAACATTCTCGGCGTGGTACGGCGGAACAGCACTAGTCCTCAGTTGTACGCACGCGCAACAGAGATCAAATTGATACGCCCTCATCTTTCAGTATTTTTATTCACGAGGCGGGATCTCCGAAGAGATACTTTTTATATATATAAACACAAGAGGCAAAGAACTTTTAATTCTAAACCGCCCGGTGATATACTGAAATTTAATTAATTAATTTGAAACGATAAAGATGAGGAAATCTGTGAGAATGGGAAAAAGTCGCCCCAACCGAGGCTCGAACTCGGACCGCCTGCTTGATATGCAGATGTCCTAACCATTAGACCACTGGGGCTTTCATGGTACTGTTCGAACTCGATTGGATAACGACTCTTTAACATTCTCGGCGTGGTACGGCGGAACAGCACTAGTCCTCAGTTGTACGCACGCGCAACAGAGATCAAATTGATACGCCCTCATCTTTCAGTATTTTTATTCACGAGGCGGGATCTCCGAAGAGATACTTTTTATATATATAAACACAAGAGGCAAAGAACTTTTAATTCTAAACCGCCCGGTGATATACTGAAATTTAATTAATTAATTTGAAACGATAAAGATGAGGAAATCTGTGAGAATGAGAAAAAGTCGCCCCAACCGAGACTCGAACTCGGACCGCCTGCTTGATATGCAGATCCTAACCATTAGACCACTGGGGCTTTCATGGTACTGTTCGAACTCGATTGGATAACGACTCTTTAACATTCTCGGCGTGGTACGGCGGAACAGCACTAGTCCTCAGTTGTACGCACGCGCAACAGAGATCAAATTGATACGCCCTCATCTTTCAGTATTTTTATTCACGAGGCGGGATCTCCGAAGATACTTTTTATATATATAAACACAAGAGGCAAAGAACTTTTAATTCTAAACCGCCCGGTGATATACTGAAATTTAATTAATTAATTTGAAATGATAAAGATATATATATATATATATATATATAAATCATACTGTAAATTATAGAAACAGTGCTCATATTCGGAACATGATCTCATAATCGCGTCGAGCATAGCTCATTGGCGAAAGTTCCATATTTTTTAGTTGTATGAAAAAATGTCTCTGGCGGGATTCGAACCTGCAACCTCTCGCTTACAGGGCGAGTATCATACCACTAGACCACAGAGCCATGTATGGTATTATCACAGATTTTCACCCACCAGATACATTCTCTCATACAACAAACGCCTCACAATCAGTGGAGGCTTAACAAGTCAGAATAAATTCCAACTTTAATTCGCAACGGTTTTTTAAATAATATTGTGTATATGTAAATCAATGATGTTGCGTAGCACTGTGTAAATTATATATAAATCATACTGTAAATTATAGAAACAGTGCTCATATTCGGAACATGATCTCATAATCGCGTCGAGCATAGCTCATTGGCGAAAGTTCCATATTTTTTAGTTGTATGAAAAAATGTCTCTGGCGGGATTCGAACCTGCAACCTCTCGCTTACAGGGCGAGTATCATACCACTAGACCACAGAGCCATGTATGGTATTATCACAGATTTTCACCCACCAGATACATTCTCTCATACAACAAACGCCCTCACAATCAGTGGAGGCTCCATGGTTAGGACATCTGCATATCAAGCAGGCAGTCCGAGTTCGAGTCTCGGTTGGGGCGACATTCTCACAGATTTCCTCATCTTCATCGTTTAAAATTAATTAATTAAATTTCAGTATATCACCGGGCGGTTTAGAATTACTGTTCTTTGCCTGATTTGTTTTTATATATATAATACTGTATATATGAAATGTTGTAATTTAGTCGTGTAACTTTTAAATTAAATTTGAAGCTAAAACAGATTTTTATGTTTTCAATTGTGTTCTAGGACATCACGGATAAGTTGCAACTCGTATGGCCATCATTAAAACACAACCAAGAAGACATGTATTTCTGGTAAAGACATACTTTTAATTTTGCTTAATATTTGTTTTATTTATGAATAATTCATAATATTCATGATTTAATATTACAATGTGTATAGAGTTGTTATGTGTGTTTTCATTTATGTGGTCTGTTTTAATTGTAAATGAACAAGTAAATTAATGAATAAATGAAAAAATAAACAAAATAAAAATAAACAAATAGGGCCTATACTATGAATAAAATAAAACAACTAGAGCATTCTCACAAACTGAGTGACGCTGTTGATGAAATGTTACTGATTTTTAAAGGATTTACTGTTTATTTTGTCATTGTTCTTTTTTCCTTTAGGCAAAACGAATGGTGCAAACACGGAAGTTGTGCGTTTAACTGCACGACTGAAACAGATTCAGAGATAAATTATTTCAACAAGACGGTTGATTTAAATAACAAGTTTAGTATTGATAAGTAAGTTCTATTACAGGAAATTCTTATACTATAAACTTTGGTATTGAATCATTACAGAGCCAAACATATCTTATATATTATGATCATTTTAGACAAACGGAAAATCTTAATTACTTCTGACAAAATATCGTCATCGTAGACTAGATTACATGTAGAGTGCATGTTTTTTTGCCTAAAAGCTTGTTCCGCAACGCAAGTGATTTGACCCATCACCGGCGATGGATTTAATTGTCATTAATCAACACGCTTTTGTTGTTTACGTCCTTTCGTTGTGCCTAGTAGGTGTCTTAAACTTGGTCTCCATTCGGACGCAACGCGACGACGACATAGGCACAGTGAAAGTGTTCGGATGATTCATCACATTGTGATTGAACAACTTACTTGCGGCGCAGGTTACGTAATCTAAAAGCTTGGTTATCACTAGGACGTAACGCAAGGACGTAAACGCAACGCAAACGTGTTGACCATTGACAAGCGACCGTTCGAATAATCCATTGATTGTGATTGGTCAACACACTTACGTTGCGTTACGTCCTTGTCTTGCGTCTCAAGTGGGAACCAAGCATTAGTGAAACCAAACTTTACCCCGAAAACAATATTGCAGTGCCCTTACGTCCGGAGAACCAGAGTTTACGGTTGTTACGTAACAATGCTTTAAGCTTGGTTCCCACTACAACGTAACGCAAGGACGTAAACGCAACGCAAGCGTGTTAACCAATGACAAGTGACAGTTATAATAATAATAATAACAGACAATAATCCATCGTTTGTGATTGGTCAATTCACTTACGTTGCGTTACGTCCTTGTGTTGCGTCTCTAGTGGGAACCAAGCATTATTTCTGTGTCGGCACGTGGACAAAAGTTCTGGGTAGATCAATTTATCTCTGGTGAAGTGTTGAATAGTCACCATTCAATCGTATTTAAACAATATCATGAAAGACCCAGTGACCTACTGGCGAGAAGGCCTACATTTGCATATCAAGCAGATGGTTCTGGGTTAAAATCTCGGTTGGGCAACTTTGTCTCATTCTCACAGATTTCCTCATTTTTATCTTTTCAATTAATTAATTCATTTTCAGTATATCACCGGGCGATTTAAAGTGTATTATGTGCCCGTGATGTTTAGTTTTCAGTTAAACAAATTCCATATAATATATAAATAATGTATGATATATCTATATATATGTTTATCTGAAGGGCATTATCCGAAAACGGTATTGTTCCAGGGAAGAGTTACAATTTGACTACAATAACCGCCGCTCTCCACGATGCGTTCAACGCTACATCTATTGTTTGTTGCGCAAGTGTAAGTACCGTATAATTACATTAAATAAAAAGAAAGGAACGAGCGAAAACATACAAATCTATGTCTAACGCAGCAATACCTTCCACCATTAAATCACTCCATAGTAGGCCTAGACCTACTGTTAGAACCAGTGGCGTATCCAGGATTTTGAAGTCGGGGGGGCCCGGAATTGCCAATTTGCCAATTTGCCGACAAAATTAGTGTCATTGCCTGTTGCCTGTACATAGGGCCTACACCCCGATATACACCTGATCAATATATGTTCTAATCTAGGATTGCATAGTCATATGTTGTCTTATAGGGATAACGATGCAAAATTAAAACCAAATTAAACATTATCTGTTAGTATGTTGTATTAATATTACAATAAAAAAAGAATTACGAAAATCTGACTTGTAGTTTTCGAAATATAGGGTCTAAAACATCGCCGAAAAAGATCGTTTTTAGCCACGAAAGAAGTAAAACCATTTGCGGCCGGCCTCAGTTGACAATTCTATTAACTACGCCATTTTTGGTTTAAATAATTACATATGATTACGTTTTTTAGTAATTTATTTTATATATCACCCATTGGAAATATCAATAAAACATGTTATTAAATGCTTATAAAATATAAAAAGTTGTTTACTTAACGGAATTCGGACAAATTCATTGCTCTAACTTTGTGTATAACGAGAGACCATGTGAGTTCATGGTACTGTACACGCGCTAGAGAAAACATTCCGCTGCGGGTGATTCGCATCCACCAATCAAATCAAATCAGCCAGAATCCAAAATCATTCAACCGTGACCAATGCCGATAATCACGGGAAAGCTCAGCTTTGATTGGCTAACGATGACATCATATCACACAATGGTGGTTTTGTTGTTGAGCCTCACGGAATATTATGTTCCAAAAATTAAATACATGGATATTTTTTATGGTATGTGTGCTTTTTCTTTAAAAAATTTGAATAATAAAGGTCTCATATCGAGAGGCCTTTGGTTTTTGGCACTTATAATAAATATATCTTAGAGAAAAAAGCACATGGCATGTGGAACTATATAATCTTAGCGTATAGACCAGGAGCCCAGAGGGGTCAACCTAGCTGGAAAGTTAACCAATTTCTATGCATGTGGCAATTATCTAAGTACATATCAATGTATGGAAATGACAGTCTGGCGCGTTTCTTTTGGTGGGTGTGGCTAGGAGGGACATTGTAAAGGGTAAAAAAAATGAGCTAGATCAGCTGAAAAGTTAACCCCATGAAATATTTTGCAAATTGTTTGACATAGAGTGAAATATAAGGAATGGCTATTGCCAGACGATTTTAGTAGTGGGGGGTGCCTGCCAGACCCCCATTTCTGGAGGGCCAAAAATGAGCTAGATCAGCTTAAAAGTTAACCCTCTAAAACTGGTGGGAAAATGTTCAATAAACTCATAACTATCATGAATGACCATTGCCAGACATTTTCAGTGGTGGATTGTGCCCGCCAGACCCCGTCAAACACCCCACCCGCAAAAAATTGAGCTAGATCAGCTGAAAAGTTAACCCCATGAAATATTTTGCAAATTGTTTGACATAGAGTGAAATATAATGAATGGACATTGCCAGACGATTTTAGTGGTGGGGGGTGCCTGCCAGACCCCCATTTCTGGAGGGCCAAAAATGAACTAGATCAGCTTAAAAGTTAACCCTCTAAAACTGGTGGGAAAATGTTCAATGTACTCATAACTATTATGAATGACCATTGCCAGACATTTTCAGTGGTGGATTGTGCCCGCCAGACCCCGTCAAACACCCCCACTCCCAAAAATGAGCTAGATCAGCTGAAAAGCTAACCTTTTAAAACATGCTGTAGAATGTTCAGCATGATCCCTAGTATAATAAATGACCATTGCCAGACATTTTAAGTGGTGGGTTGTGTCCACCAGGCCCCCTCAAACACCCCACCCTAAAAAATGACCCAGATTAGGCCAAGGGTTAACCACTGTAAAACTGGTGGGAAAATGTGTAGTATACTGTCAAGGATATGAATTGTCATTACCAGACATTTTTATTTGCTCATTATAGAACCACCCCATCCATCCAACCCCTTACCTAATTCACAAATGTGCCACTATGGTATATAAGTTCAACATAGTGTAAAATAGGTATTCAGAACAGGACTTCTTTGTCTTTTTGGGGTGGGGAAAAAAGTAAATCAATTAGTCAATTGGTTTATGCAGTTACAGGACATATTTAGAAACTTATCTTATAATGGTTTTCTAGAGAATAATGTTGTTGATTATCATCAACATTTCAAAACAAAGGCTGATTTTATTAAATGCATTTTGATTATGATAGAGAGTGGTACATCATGTTTCAAAGTGCTACATCTGAAATCAAACCGATATCAAAAAAAAATATCCCAAAAGGAAAATTCAATAAAAATTTAAAGATGAAATCAAAGTAAAACCTGCAGACAGACGAAGAGATAACTTCATTTATAGTTCAGTTCTTCTAGGAGAAGAAGCCACTGCTCGACTTTATGATAATTCTGAACAATATGTACAGGATAATAAAATAAAATGGGCTGCTCTTCATCTTAGATCTATAATCATGCAGCTCCCAAAGACAAAGACCCCAAATCCTGCTACAGTTCATAACTTAAAAGAGTGTGTTGCCAAGATACCATCACAGTTAGAATTATTCTTTAGGAGTCTTCTTGGTGGCATCGACCAAAATGCCAATGATGCAAACAAAGACAAGTTTGATAGAAAGGTTATTTCCATTGCATCTGATGCCATCTATAATGTATCTCGTGGAACTGTGAAACCATGGAAACACACTGTCGTTGGTTTAGGTTTTACATCTCTGACAGGATCAAAACTGGCTATGCAAATTTTGACATTGTATTAGTTATATAGTGAAAGCAAAGGCCTTGAGACTGAGTTTGCCTATTCAGTTCAAGATGATGAACGCGACGCCCCAGATGGTATCCGGCTTGACCCAACCTTGGCAACTGCATGTGTATGGGATAATAATGATGCAAATGTTGAAACACTTGATGGTAAAGAAACTCTACACGCTAAAGTTGGACTTACATATCAGAATATATTGCATGACGACCAACTGCTCAATAGGAATACTATTGGATTTCGGGATGGTAGAAACAGGCGGAAATTTGTTGGAGTTGAAAGAGAAATACCACCTTTTAGGATAGGTATAAATAAAGCTTTGTTTATAAGTTCCAATGCCACATCAACTACAAATGTTAGAGAATGTAGTACAATCACTGACAAACCAATGGAATACCAAATACCACTGAAGGCATTGGATATGTATTGGTTTTGGAAACTGAATGATGGAGTAACACCCCTACATGCCGGATTCATGAGCAAGTATATCAATGATCATATACCAGTTCAGTGAATTTGCTACATGGATCCTATATCAAAATCCCCAACAAACAATGATGTGGTTAGAGAGACAATGATCCGGACTATGGCTATTGCCAAGGAAGCTGGCCAAGACTATGCAGACAAGACTATGCAGTTGTGACATATGATTTGGCAGTAGCATTAAAAGCTTACTCCATACAAACAATACAATTCCCCCTATTTGATAAGCTTTTAGTATTACAGGGCAATTTTCACACAGAGTTGGCGTTCTACGGAGCAGTTGGAACGTACATTAACGACAGCGGTATCGAATATATTCTCCAAGAAGCAGATATCTTGGCTGAGGGGTGATGGGTTTCATCAAAGGAAAGTTTTACAACAGGTGCACTAGAATTCACCAATTGCTTGCCAATGTCTTGGAGCAAAAGTTGTATAAACACTTTCTTCAAGAAATACATTCAGCTGTTGACCTTTCCTTAGAACAGAAGGTCAATCGTTATTCTTCTTCAAGTCATTGACTATGACTCAACGAGCCATGGCAGTCACAGAGCTGAGAACATTTGCTGGTCTTGAATTGGGGGAAACTGCAACAGCTCAATGCCGTCCATCAAGAATAAAAAAGGACAAATTGACAGTGAAACGGAAGAAACAGAGATCGAAGAATCAAGTGATTCTTATGGCGATGCATGGAGTGAAGACTCTGATTCAGAAGAGGAATATATGGATTAATTTAAAATAATTTGTGCAGAAAAGTCATAGCTTATTAAATAATAATTATTATTTAATAATAATAATAATGTTTTTTGTTGTAACTAGTGAAAACTACTGTAGATAGAATAAGGTACTATATAAAGTATCATATGCTAAAATGTCGGGTGTTGGGATATTTGATGTAGTTCTCATTTTAGTCATTCATGCTGTTTTTTAGTGTACTTAATTGCTCCATATATTTTGTTTTATAAGTTTAGGTTTTGAGTTGATCTAGTTCATGTTTTTTGTGGGGGGGGGGGGGGGGGGGTGTTTAATGGGTGTCTGGCGGACGGACACAACCCACCACTTTAAATGTCTAGAAATGGTCATTTATTATACTAGGGATCATGCTGAACATTTTACAGCATGGTTTAAAAGGTTAGCTTTTCAGCTGATCTAGCTCATTTTTGGGAGTGGGGGTGTTTGACGGGGTCTGGCGGGCACAATCCACCACTGAAAATGTCTGGCAATGGTCATTCATAATAGTTATGCGTACATTGAACATTTTCCCACCAGTTTTTGAGGGTTAACTTGTAAGCTGATCTAGCTCATTTTTGGCCCTCCAGAAATGGGGGTCTGTCAGGCACCCCCCACCACTAAAATCGTCTGGCAATGTCCATTCATTATATTTCACTCTATGTCAAACAATTTGCAAAATATTTCACGGGGTTAACTTTCAGCTGATCTAGCTCAATTTTTTGGGGGTGGGGTGTTTGACGGGGTCTGGCGGGCACAATCCACCACTGAAAATGTCTGGCAATGGTCATTCATGATAGTTATGAGTTTATTGAACATTTTCCCACCAGTTTCAGAGGGTTAACTTTTAAGCTGATCTAGCTCATTTTTGGACCCCCAGAAATGGGGGTCTGGCAGGCACCCCCCACCACTAAAATCGTCTGGCAATGTTCATTCATTATATTTCACTCTATGTCAAACAATTTGCAAAATATTTCATGGGGTTAACTTTTCAGCTGATCTAGCTCAATTTTTTGGGGGTTGGGTGTTTGACGGGGTCTGGCGGGCACAATCCACCACTGAAAATGTCTGGCAATGGTCATTCATGATAATTATGAGTTTATTGAACATTTTCCCACCAGTTTCAGAGGGTTAACTTTTAAGCTGATATAGCTCATTTTTGGCCCCCTAGAAATGGGGGTCTGGCAGGCACCCCCCACCACTAAAATCGTCTGGCAATGGCCATTCCTTATATTTCACTCTATGTCAAACAATTTGCAAAATATTTCATGGGGTTAACTTTTCAGCTGATCTAGCTCATTTTTTTGACCCTTTACAATGTCCCTCCTAGCCACACCCACCAAAAGAAACGCGCCAGACTGTCATTTCCATACATTGATATGTACGTAGATAATTGCCACATGCCTAGAAATTGGTTAACTTTCCAGCTAGGTTGACCCCTCTGGGCTCCTGCTCTAGTAGGAAGTCATACAAATCCCAGGTCAACTGCAAAAACAAGGTTGAATAGGATAAGGTCACCGGACCGTTCAAAGACTTTTTGAGAGTAAACAATCTAGCGCGTACGGCCACACGTGCAAGATGAGAAGATATTTTAACCTAATTTTTTACGTGTTTGGTTAGATGTAATGAAAATAAAAAATAGTTGAGATCTGAAGGGAATGATGTGATATGTAAATAAACAAACACTCAAAAGAATTATGTTTACAGTTTAATTATTGTCAGAATAATAGTTTATTCTTATTTGCTTAACTTTATTTTTTCCCCGGCACCTTTCTTTGCCGACGGACGCGATGATGTGCCGACGGACGCCAAATCAGGGGGGGCCCGGCCCCCCCCCCCCCCCCCCCCCCACTGGATACGCCACTGGTTAGAACTCCACTCTATCACCTAGATTGATGATTATTGTATTATTGTTTGTATATTTAGTAATTTATCTCTCTATTATATGAGCCTTCTTTTATGTGCAGGTTGGTGGACAGAATTACTTACACGAAATCCATTTGTGCATGACAACAGACTTTACCTTGAAGGACTGTGATGTAAGCATGCAAGGATGCAAAAAATATGAACCCATAAGCTATCCAAGTTTCAAAGCTTCAGTTATTTCTGAGTTAAGCTTAGAATTACCTTAATAGGCCTATATTGTTTTTCAACAGTAAAAATAAATAAATAGTTAAAGTTATATAGATATCATTTTTCTTTCAACTTTCAGTTATTTCCTTCGTATTTACACGGAAAAAAAGAAAGTTGATCTAGAATATAAAGTATTCGTTGTTTTCTTAATCTATCTCATGATAAGTATGCATAGGCCTAATAAAAGTTAAACAATTATGACAAATTATGGAGAATGTTTTTTTTCACTATATAAATATTTTTAGTTTCAAATGAAAATATCAGATTTAAATAGAGTCAAAACATGCAAAATGTTTCAAGCAATTATGATTATTGAAATAAATGTGTTAAGCAGCATAGAAACATTGTCTTTTCTTTAATATTATTATATGTACCGCCATCCATTTTGCACGGTTTTAATATAATAATACCTATTAATTTATTATTGACAATAAATAATTACTTTCATATCGATAATGCAACTCAAAATTAACCTTATTCATTCAGATAATATGTAGGAATTATCTTCCATTTTAATCTATCAGGATTTAAAATTTTTTTACACCAACCGTATTTTAGTGTTTTTACATGTGATCTAAAGTCGGGCATTTTGATTTCATCTTTTAAAAGGTTACCTATCAGCAGTGTATTTCTTTTAAATGGTTTCTTTTTCCCACTCCACAGGAAGTTAACTTTTGATAATACATTCTCTGGTATATTTGTAATAGAAGCATTATAATACGTCAACTTTGAAAGTGCCGGTGACCAAAGTTTCGTTTATTCCATACATTGCATTTCTTTTTCTGTTACGCCCAAACCAAATTGCAGGTTTGAAATTTTACAGAAAGTAATAACAATTTCTAAATCCGTATACGGGTGTGTAGAAAGCGACGACCTCGAATTGGACGACCCCAACGACCCGGGCGACCTCGAATTGGACGACCTAGAATTGGACGACCCATAACACGAAACCGACGACCCCTATAGCCTAGCCTAGCCTAGGCCTAAGTGTGGTATAACATCCCGAAGGCGAACATAGCCAAAGATCTTTAAACCATACCTTATATAATACTCGCAAGCAATTGCAATTGATTGAAAAAAGAAAAATCAAAACAGAAATATCGCCATTTGATACTGAATGTGTCGACACGAACAAACGAACAGATATGGAACGCCAGGAGTGCATCATTAAAACTGCATTCGACTCGATTAGCACACGAAATATCATAAACATGGTAAACCTTTTTCAGCGGCGGGTAAGTTTTGACCGTATACAATGCATATGTGAAATGTATTGTAAAGCTTTCTTATGGCCCTCCCCATGCACATGTTCGCAACACGCTGCTTGGTAGGCCTATAGTGTTCGTTATAAGAAGACGAGATGTAATTATACGTCCATGGTTTAACCATGTAATGTATAATATTTATTTCTTTTTAATTTATATTTATGTCGAATGCAGTTTTAATGATGCACTCTTGGCGTTCCATATCTGTTCGTTTGTTCGTGTCGACACATTCAGTATCAAATGGCGATATTTCTGTATTTTTTCAATCAATTGCTTGCTTGCGAGTATTATATAAGATGGTTTAAAGATCTTTGGCTATGTTCGGCTTCGGGATGTTATACCACACTTAGGCCTAGGCTAGGCTAGGCTATAGGGGTCGTCGGTTTCGTGTTAATGGGTCGTCCAATTCTAGGTCGTCCAATTCGAGGTCGCCCGGGTCGTTGGGGTCGTCCAATTCGAGGTCGTCGCTTTCTACACACCCATCTGTATACACTATGACCATTGCCTGCAAAAATTACCGTATCGTCAGCAAGCTGCGATATCCTTACATGCGAGTGAGTGGCCGACAAGTTTAGACAGTGGAACCGTAATACGTAGCCATAACATCGGCAAGGGTTCGACGCTCACTCGCTCCATGGTTCTGGGACTATAAACCGTAGGTCCAGTGTACAAATCTGGCTCATGTGCAAGAACGTAGTACATCTTTCGAGTAGAGTAGGGAGTTACCCCGGTGTACTCACACACGTACTCAGCCACTGTTACAAACTCATAATAGTACATACACTGAGCACTCTGTGAGGCTACCCAGTATAAAGATTTACTGTTAATAATAACTTACTTCTTCAATATTGTTATTTACAGAAGGTAGCTAAATACCAGAGTGGTATATTTTCCTATCCTATTGCTAGGATTTCTACAGTACAGTCAAAATTTAAAAAGTTACATTATAATTGCGGAATTAAACGGTTAGCGTTTAGAAACATCACCATTAACAGTAATCTTTGGACTTTGATCTTTAACGTTGTGAGCTCATTGTATTTACATAACACGGCTCGCAAAGCTAAACCACTAAATATTCATATTTATATTTCACAATTATTTTGTCAATTGTAGATTTGTTAATTATTGTATCCTAATTTGCACATTTGCTAGTTCACATAGTTTTCTTTATCTAGATCAGATTCATATGCTTTACACAATAAAATAACTGGGAACGTTATCAGGAAATGTTAATATTAATTTCAACACCAACATTTTTCGGATAGAATTAACATGTAGTATAACTATAAATGTTAACACGTTGGGTCTGTTAGGCACGGGATAAAATGACAGAGCAAAATTGTTCAGTTTGTTATGATCGGCTTATGGCTGATCGGTGGAAGTGTGACCAATGTACTTTAGTTGTTCATACTACTTGCATTGTGCGATGGTGTAATACCTCGCAAACGTGCCCACAATGCAGACTACGGATCAAAACCCCTCACTCGTGGGGAGACGAAGAGATCTTGTTTGCACAATCTGACAGAAGTTGGATCCAAACATTCGATTTCTATGTCTAGACGAGTAAGAAGTAAAGTTTCTGTAGAAAAGATTCCTTTTTTTTAAGAAAAATTTCTTCTAATTATTCTTTTCAAATGATCCGAAGACAATGTCTTAACCTCCCGTCTATTATTACTCCATTACTTTAATTATAGTAGGCCTAACGAATGATTAAATATGTCAGTAACAATTGCAAAACGAAAATATAGGAGAGTATAATTTAAATTTGCAGCACATTATTTAAATAAGCATGACATACTATTAACCATTGGTATTATTGAAAGATACATTATCAAAATGACCGAATAATAACAGGAAGGATCTTAACTACACTTTAACCTGGGAGACTGCTTTAACCGCCCAATTGGTGGTTAAAGGCAATTCAACACAGCTAATTGTAGCAACCAGACACATTGCCCTTCTTGCATAATAAATCGGATTTTGCATTATCTCCATCGGATGCTTATAGTATTTTCATAGTCTTTCTCCTCATTACATAATATACAAAACAATCACATTTAGCATTTAGCTAGGCCGTTTTCATCTTCCCACAAGCCTTAGTTGTTCCATTGGCCGTCTTAAAACATGTTATGTTCCATTCATAGTATGACGAAGCTCATTTTAACAAACTTCCGAAAAACATGGTGATTAACACAAAATGTTGACCATCAGGAGGTCTATTAATAGTATTGAAAGTACACTTCTTCATATTAAAACATCTCATAAACTTCTTCAGTTAAAGGACAACTAACTCTGCCAAAGTCCTTAAATGAAATATTTCTAATCTTGAGTGCGGTACAGTAATTTGACCTTCCTTCGTTTTCTACTACTGTATCCATCAAACTTCCACAGACTGATCTGCGATCCCAACAAGCTTGTTCAGAAACAAATTGGCAAAATAATCTCTATAGGAGTCCTTTTTTACTTTGATAAGTTTGTCACCTGTATTCACAGTCATATATATTTTTTGCCAATATTCGTCTTTTTCTTAGGATCCCATATAGACAGTTTTCCTTCTACAAGACTTTTACCAATGCCTCAAACATTTTCTGTCCAATGTCATATCATGCCATGGCCAACAAAAAACACCTTTGTGCGAATTGCAGCATTCTTCATTAATCGGGATATCATCTCTCTTTAAATGTTGGCTTTCAAACTCATCAACTAGATTTGCCAGCTCAAATCATTAATTTGTGTTATTCCAATGATACCACGCTCAATGACCCTGATCAATTGATGTAAATCCAGCAAGTCCTACACATACATGTTCTCTCATAAACTCCAATATCTGTAATTTGTTTCAGTAATCTATTGAAATTGATACAGCGGAAGTAGCCGGTCGTAGTTCAGGTGGTCATGAGCAAAGAAACATTTGATAAAAGCATGTGTACTTTCCATGTATGCAGATATCGTTGTCTTGTGTCTCGGACATATATAGGGATAGTTTAACCACATCATTTAGATTTCGTCGACTCTCTGTATTCAAGTAAATGATCATCCTCTTTCAAACAAAATGTCACTTAACTTAGAATCTTTTTCTCTATCTGCATTTTTTTTAGAAAGCAGAATTAGTGTGCTTCTGTCCTTTAGAGATGTTTTCCATTTAAGATATTTGTGACACTGGTTGTATAGGTAATACACGTTTAGTTTGAACAAAAGCACTGGCCTCAACACTATTTTCACAATGCTACATGTCCAAAGTTCACCGGGTCGACATAATAATTGCTTCTTGATGTCATCTCTGTCCACTTCCACTCATCTCGGGCAAGAGTCATCACCAGGCATTCTTGTCTTTCCCTAGTACATTAGTGTTTATACTACAACCATGTGCAATCATCTAACCAGTGTATAATGGTGGTCTATCTGTAGGGGGTACATATCTAATGAAATCGGTTGAGATTGTAAAAGATGAGAAGTAGGAGTTAATGCTGCCTATAAATAATCTTGTGAATGAGATGTATCTTTATTTCCTTCAAGCTTCTGCCAAAAGTTGACAGGTTGAAAACTTACCAACCATACTGGTGACTATGGCTCTGAAGGTGCAGACATTGGATTACATAGCAATAACGCATTTATTATTTAACATCATATTTATACAGGATTTCAAAATAAGGTATAAATGCACTTGTTTTATATTGTGGCCCTGTCTGAGATACAAAAATTGAAATACGAGTTTCAGTTTTATGAAAAGAAATGAGATCTGTAATTTAAAATCTTTATATAAAATATGGTTAATTCTGACATAGGCGAGCACAATGGAAAAACTTCGGAACAAATCTCTGCCTTGGATACCTACCTGAACTATCTCAGATGTACCGCGAAATGTAAATTTAAGATAAGATAAGATAAGACAACTTTTATTGATCCTCAAAAAGGAAATTCATTGCTCGTCATAAAAATACAAAGAAAACACAATAAATACAATTATTATATAAAAAACATCTAAAAAATAAAAAATAAGTTAAGTTATTATCTTCTTGACTTCCTGTTGTACTGATACCGGAGGGGAGGATTTGGCATATCGATTTGTTTTTACACTGAGGAGCCTCAATCTACCACTTGGATTAAGTTGGTCTATGATTACTTTGTGGAGAGGATAAGAGACATCAGACTCAATGCGTTCGAAATCTTTCTGGAGGTGTTCTTGGTGCACATCGGTAATGGAAGGCAGTTCCAGACCAATCATTTTACCAGCCCGACGGATGAAAGTTTCAAGGCGTCCTTTATTCCCTCCGGTAGCATTACCAGTCCAACAGGAGAGGCAGTACGTCCAAACACTACATATTACGGATCTATAGAACGAAAGTAACATCAGATCACCGGAGTTAATTTTTTAAGTTCTCATACAATACATTCCGGGATTATATTATTATTACGATATTGTTCCATATTTCTATCTTAGGAATATATTATAAAGAGTTTTAAAACAAAATTTCTGATTTCTTCAGTAGATTTTCAACTCAATTTCAATTGTACGCGGTCAAAGTAATTTCCGGATTCACGATGAGTTGACGGGTTCACCTTGCAACTACCTGGTTCAGCTAAGTTGGCCGTTAGTGGCTATAGCCATTTTAGATTTTTATTTATTTTCCGATCGGACCGCGCGTGTGAAGTTACAGTAGTTAAAAAATAAAAATTATACTGCAAATTAATAAAGATCAAATTAAATATACGTCATAAAGCATCGGAATATATTGTGGGGAATAGTATTAGAACATTACATAGGGAGATATCTGATGATAAGACATTTTGTTTAAAAAGTAAGCTGGCAGGAATAACTGTAGGCTATCTGTGTCCCGTTAGGACTGGGATACGTCTGCCCATCTTGAAAGCCATCTAAAACATCTTCCTTCTTAATTGGGCCGAAACGGCCCACTCTGTCGCGGAAGTTAGTTTCAAAAGATCTTTAAATTAAATAATGTATTAATTATTAGGATGGTATTTATTTGAATAATAATAGCCTACACCCCCACCCTAACCCAACTATCTAATAAACGCCCATCCACATTTATACACACAATATTGTATTATATTTATAATAACACAATTATGCTATTTGTAATAGAATTCATCTACAATTTACTAAGCATTTGTTATTATTTTTTACCTCTTTTCATATCTATTAGAGGATTTTATTTGATTATAAATGTTACCATATTATTAAAGATATGTTGTTAAGATATGAAATAAAGTCAAAGATTGCTTTTAACAAAAAATATACACGACATTCATATAAACGACATACCAGCCTACACTATTGATTGTTCATACAAGCTACATTGTACGATGGTGTACTACCTCGAAAACGTGCCCACAATGAGGCTGTCCTCGTCCACCGTCCGAATCTGCTCGTCCACCGGGATATCCCCAAATCCCCCTCTCTCAGAAGACGAAATCTTGCTCGCCGAATCCGACAGAGGTTGGATCCGAACATTCGATTTCTATGTCTAGATTGAAACATCACTTTTTCATGACATATATAGGCTACTAAACTGCGAAATGCATTCTTCATATTATTCTAATTGGATTGTTGTGAAATTGAAAGATGAAAGTTACAAATGCAAATTTTTATACAAAAACTTCCCCTTGTGCTACTCTTTATTTTGAACTTGGATGTGGTAAAAAAATGTTTATATTAAATAATGTTCATAGAATATTGTATATATAGACAGAAGAAGGAAATCTTGTTATCTAGGTCCGAGAACCCTTGAATTTATACTGTAGCAATTATTAGGTGATCATTTAGAATAAAATGATCACCTATTGTTATTGTATGAAATCTTTATTCTTCTTATTGGTTATCCGCCTCAAGCGGATAACCTTTGTTATTGTACGTGTTACTTTTATAATAGGCACAACTCAGCACTATAAGTGTATAATAGGATGGCATACATCAACATTTTCTGATCGTATGTTAACGTACGTGCATGTAAAAAATAAAATTAATTTCAGTAAAATGATAAAAATGATCACCTATAATTCGTCAAAGTGACGAATTAAATTCTAGTTATTGTTATTATTGACGCACAAAAATTATTGATTACAAAATAATAACATTCTTCTTCTTCTGAGACAACAAAATCCATTATGCGTTAATATTGTTGAGGTTGACCTGACTAGAAATATCATGCATTAATATTAAATCTTTTGGAGTTTGATCCCTAATGTTGTGAGTGTATTGAAATATACAGATAAGAAATAATGTCTGTTAAACCACTAAATATTCATATATATTTTTGACAAAAAAATGCCCTCATTTGCTCGTTTACATATTATCTTTCGCTATCATAATTGATGATGTACAAAATAAGTCACACGGATAAACGTTGTTGGACATCGTTCCCATATGTGTATACAATGTTAAAAGAGCATGGCAGCAACTTTATCCTATAAGTTGCCTCAGACACTAAGTAGCCCAACAATTTCCGATTCCGACCCCTACAAGATTTAATAACTCAAAAACTAGATTAAATAGGCTATCAAAACAATATCTATGATCTATAGATCATATATTATATCGAACGCTTTATTAGAAATATCAGTGAGATCAATAGAAGATATTGGGACTCTTCTTTCAGTGCTAGTAAAGAAACAATTGTAAATATCTATCAAAATGATTGTCATTATTTTTTTGCTGATAAAGGGCTTAATTTCAACTTTAACCTTTTTTCAGCAATTTCAGGTAAAGAAACAAGTCTAGGCCTAGTGGACTACCATTGGTGTGTAATCCAAAAACAAGAACAAACAATTATTAGTAACAAACAATAACTGTTCAGTTTGTTTTAGTTTTTTTGTTACAAGTTCTTATCAGTCATATCTTTAAATAAAATTATGAAATATAATACGGATTGTTAAAATATTTTATCCGATGACTAAATATAGATAACATAAATTATAATTTTAATATAGATATATAGATAATATAGATAACATATTAAAACTTTACTTGTGGTGTTTCTATTCAACTTCTACTTTCTAATTCAGCGACATATCAACATTATCCACTATACTCACTGACCTTGAAAAAAAACAAAAAAAAAGATTTGAACTACTTAATGTCAAAAGGAATAATTTAATATACAGAATTTTATTTTGCAAAATGTTAAGAAGTTCATCTTGTTTCCTTGTGATTTCTGCTACACATTAATTTAACCAAATTTACTCTTCGTCGTCAATTTGAAAGGCCATTTTTTGGCCCATGCAAACACATTCATGGTAACTTTCAAATATAGGCTACGTTATTTTCCTCTACGGTGTTTTTTTATAGAATTATTCCCTCTCTATCATTCTTCTACTTTAAGTTAACGCTATATTGTGTAACGGTAAATAATTTGAACATAATATGAACAATCTCATAAAATAAAGAGAAAACGACTACAAACAAAAGAAATAAGCGCCTTTGAGCATTTTGGTGAACATGTGATGCGCTTAACAAATAATATTATAAGCATGGAGGTATATTTAAGTATTGGCGCAGAATAACATAATATAGATCTGAAAAAATCCGCCGATGAGTGAAACTGTTTAAATACGCCATTCGAAACAAGGAAATAACATTTTAATATTGTCACTCATTAATATACTACTGTAGCTTGTGTTTCTTTTTCATTCATCAACGTAACTAAAGATGCCTGCTACATACTTTATTGGCCTGCTAATATTTGTTGTTGTTAGTCCGAGTAACGCTGGGGTGTATCAATGCAAAGCTTACCCAACAACAAAGTAAGTGTTATTTTTATCGTTACTTAATCATCATCATCATCTTGGTCGAATGTGATGATTCGGCACATTTAGGAAGTTTACCAAGGAGGTATAGTCATATTTATAATATAGGTCAGCTATCTTGAGATTCTTTATCATAACAAATAATTAATCTCGATGACCGATCCCAATCGGTATCAATTCAGGAATATTTAATAATTCCTAAGAGTTTTATATTTAATATTTGAAATTGTAATTTGTAGGCCTACTTCTTATTGTAAGATGATGTAATCCATCTCCTTCTTTTGCTCCATGAGGGATGAATAACGATATAATTATACTGATAATATAATTAATATAAATATACAATTGATGGTTTTCAGGAAGTGTGATCATTTCAAGTTTTCTCAACAATGGCCTCCGACATTTTGTAAAATTGAAAAAGTAAGTACCGGGAGTAAAGTAGCCTAACTAACGTTTTTATTTTACTACTAATATGAAGAAAAACAAAAGTGAATGTTCTTTCTATTTAACAGTGTAGCATTCCGACTGGTGTGAACACGTGGACTATCCATGGACTCTGGTAATGTAAATTATTCATCTGTACATACTAATTTGTTGGGTAGTATACATTAACAGATAATTATAGAGAAAGTGATGGATTCTTCATTTCTTACCTTAATTTAGTACCGTACCTTACATTATTATTTCTTCCGGCAGGCCCGATGCTACTAACTATTACCTTTCGTTCTGTTATCCAAAACAAGTGTTCGATCCCAATTCAATCACGGTAGGAAACTATATTATAAGTATGTGTACTATTTGCATATGATGCACAATCGTCCAATCACATAACCTGAATCTATGTACGTAGTGTAACGGATGATATGGATAAATGTAATAACTTTAACCTTTAACCCGAAGGACAATTTTGTTGCGTTAGTAGGATTGATCACTTGGTGTTACGGTAATGATTGTTTATTAATTGTCTGATTGTTTAAAAACAAATTAATCAATCCTACTATTATATCCATCATAGAGTGTAGCGCCGAAACTGGTTAATAATGCCTACATCATGCCATGGTCTTTTAACAAATCACAGAACCTCACAAACATCACTCACTATCTAAAAGCATCACAACAAAATCAGTCATACTATAAACTCATTTATTTATATTATGATATTATAACTTTCAAAATGCTATTTTTTAATAATTCAGCCATTGTGTAAAACGACTAAAAAAATATTTTAAATTAAATATTTCGTTTTGTGCCTGCATGTTGATATTAGTTCATTTTTTTCGGCCTAAAAGCTTGTTCCGCAACGCAAGTGATTTGACCCATCACAAGGCGATGGATTTAATTGGCATTAATCAACACGCTTATATTATTGTTGTTTGCGTCATTTCGTTGCGCCCTAGTAGGTGTCTTAAGCTTGGTTACCATTCGGACGCAACGCGACGACGACATAGCAGTTCGGATGATCCATCACATTGTGATCGAACAATTGCGGCGCAGTTTACGTCATCTAAGTGAAACCAAACTTTACCCCGAAGAAAGTATTGCAGTGTCCTTACGTCTGGAGAATCAGAGTTTACGGTTGTTACGTAACAATGCTCATTTTTGCTGTCAAGTGAGCATAGCTTAGGATGGCAAATAATATATCAAAGTATTTAATTAACAATAGGCAACACATCCGTAAACAATAGACCTTTGAAAAACATAAAACAATAACTTCCTGGTCATTCATTAACTGTAGTCTTGTGGACAAATTGCGTCACTCATGTTTTGTAATTCACCTGAAGAGTGTGACCACTGGCCATACGAAACAAGCGTGTAGTGAATAAATATGAAGTCACCTTAGTTCATCTCGTATCGTTTTATTTTATTTAGCTCTACCTCAGTGTATCAAGCACCTTATCCAGGTGATCTGAATTATTTATACCATGTCCCGCATACCTGGCTCAGCCTATATATTGTGCCAGTTCTGCAGTACATTTTATTTCGAAACCTGAGCTGCACTGACGAGACCTAATAAGATCGAAACAGTACTGTCTGCAGATTGGATATATATATATATATATATATATAAGCGCACAACTTCCGTGAATGCCGAGAATGTTAAAGAGTTGCTATCCAATCGAGTTTGAACAATACCATGAAAGCCCCAGTGGTCTAATGGTTAGGACATCTGTATATCAAGCAGGCGGTCCGAGTTCGAGTCTCGGTTGGGGCGACTTTTTCTCATTCTCACAGATTTCCTCATCTTTATCGTTTCAAATTAATTAATTAAATTTCAGTATATCACCGGGCGGTTTAGAATTAATGTTCTTTGCCTACTGTGTTTATATATATAAAAGTATCTCTTCGGAGATCCCGCCTCGTGAATAAAAATACTGTAAGATGAGGGCGTATCAATTTGATCTCTGTTGCGCTTGTGTACAACTGAGGACTAGTGCTGTTCCGCCGTACCATGCCGAGAATGTTAAAGAGTTGCTATCCAATCGAGTTTGAACAATACCATGAAAGCCCCAGTGGTCTAATGGTTAGGACATCTGCATATCAAGCAGGCGGTCCGAGTTCGAGTCTCGGTTGGGGCGACTTTTTCTCATTCTCACAGATTTCCTCATCTTTATCGTTTCAAATTAATTAATTAAATTTCAGTATATCACCGGGCGGTTTAGAATTAATGTTCTTTGCCTACTGTGTTTATATATATATATATATTCTCACAGATTTCCTCATCTTTGTCGTTTCAAATTAATTAATTAAATTTCAGTATATCACCGGGCGGTTTAGAATTAATGTTCTTTGCCTGTTGTGTTTATATATATATATATATACATATATATATATACATACATACTATGGTCTAATGGTTAGGACATCTGCATATCAAGCAGGCGGTCTGTTTTTATATATATATAATATATATGAAATGTTGTAATTTAGTCGTGTAACTTTTAAATTAAATTCGAAGCTAAAACAGATTTTTATGTTTTCAATTGTGTGTGCTAGGACATCACGGATAAGTTGCAACTCGTATGGCCATCATTAAAATACAACCAAGAAAACATGTATTTCTGGTAAAGACATACTTTTAATTGTGCTTAATATTTGTTTTATTTATGAATAATTCATAATATTCATGTTTTAATATTACAATGTGTATAGAGTTGTTATGTGTGTTTTTCATTTATGTGGTCTGTTTTAATTGTAAATGAACAAGTAAATTAATGAATAAATGAAAAAATAAACAAAATAAAAATTAGAAATAAACATATACTACACTATACTGTGAATAAAATAAAACAACTAGAGCAATTTCACAAACTGACATTGTTGATGAAATGTTGCTGATTTTTAAAGGATTTACTGTTTATTTTGTCATTGTTCTTCCTTTAGGCAACACGAATGGTGCAAACACGGAAGTTGTGCGCTTAACTGCACGACTGAAACAGATTCAGAGAGAAATTATTTCAACAAGACGGTTGATTTAAATAACAAGTTTAGTATTGATAAGTAAGTTCTATTACAGGAAATTCTTATACTATAAACTTTGGTATTGAATCATTACAGAGCCAAACATATCTTATATATTATGATCATTTTAGACAAACGGCAAATCTTAATTACTTCTGACAAAATATCGTCATCGTAGACTAGATTATGATTTGACCCATCACCGGCGATGGATTTAATTGTCATTAATCAACACGCTTTTGTTGTTTACGTCCTTTCGTTGTGCCTAGTAGGTGTCTTAAACTTGGTTTCCATTCGGACGCAACGCGACGACGACATAGGCACAGTGCAAGTGTTCGGATGTTTCATCACATTGTGATTGAACAACTTACTTGCGGCGCAGGTTACGTCATCTAAAAGCTTGGTTATCACTAGGACGTAACGCAAGGACGTAAACGCAACGCAAACGTGTTGACCAATGACAAGCGACCGTTCGAATAATCCATTGATTGTGATTGGTCAACACACTTACGTTGCGTTACGTCCTTGTCTTGCGTCTCAAGTGGGAACCAAGCATTAGTGAAACCAAACTTTACCCCGAAAACAATATTGCAGTGCCCTTACGTCCGGAGAACCAGAGTCTACGGTTGTTACGTAACAATGCTTTAAGCTTGGTTCCCACTAGAACGTAACGCAAGGACGTAAACGCAACGCAAGCGTGTTAACCAATGACAAGCGACAGTTCGAATAATCCATCGTTTGTGATTGGTCAATTCACTTACGTTGCGTTACGTCCTTGTGTTGCGTCTCTAGTGGGAACCAAGCATTATTTCTGTGTCGGCACGTGGACAAAAGTTCTGGGTAGATCAATTTATCTCTGCTGAAGTGTTGAATAGTCACCATTCAATCGTATTTAAACAATATCATGAAAGACCCAGTGACCTACTGGCGAGAAGGCCTACATTTGCATATCAAGCAGATGGTTCTGGGTTAAAATCTCGGTTGGGCAACTTTGTTTCATTCTCACAGATTTCCTCATTTTTATCTTTTCAATTAATTAATTCATTTTCAGTATATCACCGGGCGATTTAAAGTGTATTATGTGCCCGTGATGTTTAGTTTTCAGTTAAACAAATTCCATATAATATATAAATAATGTATGATATATCTATATATATGTTTATCTGAAGGGCATTATCCGAAAACGGTATTGTTCCAGGGAAGAGTTACAATTTGACTACAATAACCGCCGCTCTCCACGATGCGTTCAACGCTACATCTATTGTTTGTTGCAAAGTTGTAAGTACCGTATAATTACATTAAATAAAAAGAAAGGAACGAGTGAAAACATACATATTCATGATTAGCGTTTTTCTTTTTTAAGTAAACCTCTGATGCATATGGTACATATTAACTTTGTTAAGTTGCGTAAAGCAGAGTTTAGTTTCCAATCTATGTCTAACGCAGCAATACCTTCCACCATTAAATCACTCCATGGTAGGCCTAGACCTACTGTTAGAACTCCACTCTATCACCTAGATTGATGATTATTGTATTAATCTATGTATATTTAGTAATTTATCTCTATTATATGAGCCTTCTTTTATGTGCAGGTTGATGGACAGAGTTACTTAAACGAAATCCATTTGTGCATGACAACAGACTTTACCTTGAAGGACTGTGATGTAAGCATGAAAGGATGCAACAAATATGAACCCATAAGCTATCCAAGTTTCAAAGCTTCATTTATTTCTGAGTTCAGCTTAGAATTACCTTAATAGGTCTATATTGTTTTTCAACAGTAAAAATAAATAAATAATTAAAGTTATATAGATATCATTTTTCTTTCAACTTTCAGTTTTTTTTTACTTCTTGTTTACACGGAAAAAAAGAAAGTTGATCAAGAATATAAAGTATTCGTTGTTTTCTTAATCTATCTCATGATAAGTATGCATAGGCCTAATAAAAGTTAAACAATTATGACAAATTAAGGAGAATGTTTTTTTTTCACTATATAAATATGTTTAGTTTCAAATGAAAATATCAGATTTAAATACAGTCAAAACATACAAAATGTTTCAAGCAATTATGATTATTGGAATAAATGTGTTAAGCAGCATAGAAACATTGTCTTTTCTTTAATATTATTATATGTACCGCCATCCATTTTGCACGGTTTTAATATAATAATACCTATTAATTTATTATTGATAATAAATAATTACTTTCATATCGATAATGCAACTCAAAATTAACCTTATTCATTCAGATAATATGTAGGAATTATCTTCCATTTTAATCTATCAGGATTTAAAATTTTTTTACACCAACCATATTTTAGTGTTTTTACATGTGATCTAAAGTCGGGCATTTCGATTTCATCTTTTAAAAGGTTACCTATCAGCAGTGTATTTCTTTTAAATGGTTTCTTTTTCCCACTCCACAGGAAGTTAACTTTTGATAATACATTCTCTGGTATATTTGTAATAGAAGCATTATAATACGTCAACTTTGAAAGTGCCGGTGACCAAAGTTTCGTTTATTCCATACATTGCATTTCTTTTTCTGTTACGCCCAAACCAAATTGCAGGTTTGAAATTTTACAGAAAGTAATAACAATTTCTAAATCTGTATACACTATGACCATTGCCTGCAAAAATTACCGTATCGTCAGCAAGCTGCGATATCCTTACATGCGAGTGAGAGGCCAAGTTTAGACAGTGGAACCATAATACGTAGCCATAACATCGGCAAGGGTTTGAGGCTCACTCGCTCCATGGTTCTGGTGGTAGAATGAGTCTTCTCGGACTATAAACCGTAGGTCCAGTGTACAAATCTGGCTCATGTGCAAGAACGTAGTACATCTTTCGAGTAGAGTAGGGAGTTACCCCGGTGTACTCACACACGTACTCAGCCACTGTCACAAACTCATAATAGTACATACACTGAGCACTCTGTGAGGCTACCCAGTATAAAGATTTACTGTTAATAATAACTTACTTCTTCAATATTGTTATTTACAGAAGGTAGTTAAATACCAGAGTGGTATATTTTCCTATCCTATTGCTAGGATTTCTACAGTACAGTCAAAATGTAAAAAGTTACATTATAATTGCGGAATTAAACGATTAGCGTTTAGAAACATCATCATTAACAGTAATCTTTGGACTTTGATCTTTAATGTTGTGAGCTCAGTGTATTTACATAACACAGCTCGCAAAGCTAAATCACTAAATATTCATATTTATACTTTTATTTTATAATTTTGACAATTGTAGATTTGTTAATTATTGTATCCTAATTTGCACATTTGCTAGTTCACATAGTTTTCTTTATCTAGATCAGATTCATATGCTTTACACAATAAAATAACTGGGAACGTTATCAGGAAATTTTAATATTAATTTCAACACCAACATTTTTCGTATAGAATTAACATGTAGTATAACTATAAATGTTAACATGTTGGGTTTGTTAGGCACGGGATAAAATGACAGAGCAAAATTGTTCAGTTTGTTATGATCGGCTTATGGCTGATCAATGGAAATGTGATCAATGTACTTTAGTTGCGCATACAACCTGCATTGTGCGATGGTGTAATACCTCGCAAACGTGCCCACAATGTAGACTACGGATTAAACCCTCTCACTCGTGGGGAGATGACGAGATCTTGTTTGGAGAATCTGACAGAAGTTGGATCCGAACATTCGATTTCTATGTCTAGACGAGTAAAATGGAATTGATGAAATACGATCACTTTTTTAACAAATTTCTTCTAATTATTCTTTTCAAATGATCCTAAGACAATGTCTTAACCTCCCGTCTATTATTACTCCATTACTTTAATTATAGTAGGCCTAACAAATGAATAAATATGTCAGTAACAATTGCAAAACGAAAATATAGGAGAGTATAATTTAAATTTGCAGCACATTATTTAAATAAGCATGACATACTATTAGCCATTGGTATTATTGAAAGATACATTATCAAAATAACCGAATAATAACAGGAAGGGTCTTAACTACACTTTAACCAGGGAGACTGCTTTAACCGCCCAATTGGTGGTTAAAGGCAATTCAACACAGTTAATTGTAGCAACCAGACACGTTGCCCTTCTTGCATAATAAATCGGATTTTGCATTATCTCCATCGGATGCTTATAGTATTTTCATAGTCTTTCTCCTCATTACATAATATACAAAACAATCACATTTAGCATTTAGCTAGGCCGTTTTCATCTTCCCACAAGCCTTAGTTGTTCCATTGGCCGTCTTAAAACATGTTACGTTCCATTCATAGTATGACGAAGCTCATTTTAACCAACTTCCGAAAAACATGGTGCTTAACACAAAATGTTGACCATCAGGAGGTCTATTAATAGTATTGAAAGTACACTTCTTCATATTAAAACATTTCATAAACTTCTTCAGTTAAAGGACAACTAACTCTGCCAAAGTCCTAATCTTGAATGCGATACAGTAATTTGACCTTCCTTCGCTTTCTACTACTGTATCCATCAAACTTCCACAGACTGATCTGCGATCCCAACAAGCTTGTTCAGAAACAAATTGGCAAAATAATCTCTATAGGAGTCCTTTTTTACTTTGATAAGTTTGTCACCTGTTTTCACAGTCATATATATATTTTTTGCCAATATTCGTCTTTTTCTTAGGATCCCATATAGACAGTTTGCCATTTAAGATATTTGTGACACTGGTTGTATAGGTAATACAAGTTCAGTTTCAACAAAAGCACTGGCCTCAACACTATTTTCACATTGCTACATGTCCAAAGTTCACCGGGTCGACATAATAATTGCTTCTTGATGTCATCTCTGTCCACTTCCACTCATCTCGGGCAAGAGTCATCACCAGGCATTCTTGTCTTTCCCTAGTACATGAGTGTTTATACTACAACCATGTGCAATCATCTAACCAGTGTATAATGGTGGTCTATCTGTAGGGGGTACACATATAATGAAATCGGTTGAGATTGTAAAAGATGAGAAGTAGGAGTTAATGCTGCCTATAAATAATCTTGTGAATGAGATGTATCTTTATTTCCTTCAAGCTTCTGCCAAAAGTTGACAGGTTGAAAACTTACCAACCATACTGGTGACTATGGCCCTGAAGGTGCAGACATTGGATTACATAGCAATAACGCATTTATTATTTAACATCATATTTATACAGGATTTCAAAATAAGGTATAAATGCACTTCTTGTTTTATATTGTGGCCCTGTCTGAGATACAAAAATTGAAATACGAGTTTCAGTTTTATGAAAAGAAATGAGATCTGTAATTTAGAATCTTTATATAAAGTATGGTTAATTCTGACATAGGCGAGCAAAATGGAAAAACTTCGGAACAAATCTCTGCCTTGGATACCTACCTGAACTATCTCAGATGTACCGCGAAATGTAAATTTAAGATAAGATAAGATAAGACAACTTTTATTGATCCTCAAAAAGGAAATTCATTGCTCGTCATAAAAATACAAAGAAAACACAATAAATACAATTATTATATAAAAAACATCTAAAAAATACAAAATAAGTTAAGTTATTATCTTCTTGACTTCCTGTTGTACTGATACCGGAGGGGAGGATTTGGCATATCGATTTGTTTTCACACTGAGGAGCCTCAATCTACCACTTGGATTAAGTTGGTCTATGATTACTTTGTGGAGAGGATGAGAGACATCAGACTCAATGCGTTCGAAATCTTTCTGGAGGTGTTCTTGGTGCACATCGGCAGTTCCAGACCAATCATTTTACCAGCCCGACGGATGAAAGTTTCAAGGCGTCCTTTATTCCCTCCGGTAGCATTACCAGCCCAACAGGAGAGGCAGTACGTCCAAACACTACATATTACGGATCTATAGAACGAAAGTAACATCAGATCACCGGAGTTAAATTTTGTAAGTTCTCATACAATATATTCTGGGATTATATTATTATTACGATATTGTTCCATATTTCTGTCTTAGGAATATATTATAAAGAGTTTTAAAACAAAATTTCTGATTTCTTCAGTAGATTTTCAACTCAATTTCAATTGTACGCGGTCTAAGTAATTTCCGGATTCACTATGAGTTCACGGGTTCACCTTGCAACTACCTGGTTCAGCTAAGTTGGCCGTTAGTGGCTATAGCCATTTTAAATTTTTATTTATTTTCCGATCGGACCGCGCGTGTGAAGTTACAGTAGTTAAAAAATAAAAATTATACTGCAAATTAATAAAGATCAAATTAAATATACGTCATAAAGCATCGGAATATATTGTGGGGAATAGTATTAGAAAATTACATAGGGAGATATCCG
This sequence comes from Antedon bifida, assembly GCF_963402885.1. Taxonomy (NCBI): domain Eukaryota; kingdom Metazoa; phylum Echinodermata; class Crinoidea; order Comatulida; family Antedonidae; genus Antedon; species Antedon bifida. The sequence goes on along the minus strand of NC_136235.1, from coordinate 7,030,782 downwards.
ATGATAAGACATTTTGTTTAAAAAGTAAGCTGGCAGGAATAACTGTAGGCTATCTGTGTCCCGTTAGGACTGGGATACGTCTGCCCATCTTGAAAGCCATCTAAAACATCTTCCTTCTTAATTGGGCCGAAACGGCCCACTCTGTCGCGGAAGTTAGTTTCAAAAGATCTTTAAATTAAATAATGTATTAATTATTAGGATGGTATTTATTTGAATAATAATAACCTACACCCCCACCCTAACCCAACTATCTAATAAACGCACATCCACATTTATACACACAATATTGTATTATATTTATAATAACACAATTATGCTATTTGTAATAGAATTAATCTACAATTTACTAAGCATTTGTTATTATTTTTTACCTCTTTTCATATCTATTAGAGGATTTTATTTGATTATAAATGTTACCATATTATTAAAGATATGTTGTTAAGATAAGAAATAAAGTCAAAGATTGCTTTTAACAAAAAATATACACGACATTCATATAAACGACATACCAGCCTACACTATTGATTGTTCATACAAGCTACAGTAGCTACAGAAATATCAGTGAGATCAATAGAAGATATTGGGACTCTTCTTTCAGTGCTAGTAATGAAACAATTGTAAATATCTATCAAAATGATTGTCATTATTTTTTTGCTGATAAAGGGCTTAATTTCAACTTTAACCCTTTTTTCAGCAATTTCAGGTAAAGAAACAAGTCTAGGCCTAGTGGACTACCATTGGTGTGTAATCCAAAAATAAGAACAAACTAGAGGGTACTCCGAGAGTACAAACCTCCGCCTACTGTAAAATTCCCTACATAAAATGTCCCTGGAAAATATATATATATTTTTTTAAATTTATTTTTATTAGTTCTAAATGTAAATAGGCTAACTGCACACTACAAAGTTGTGGATGAGAGTTTGGTTTAATGGTTATGTATCCAGCCTCTCGCAGTTGAGATCGCTGGTTCAAGTCCAGCTGAGGTTCTTTTTTTTATTTTTTTTTATTTATTTTTTTTTGTGGACCTTGATCTTTGACCCTGACCATTCAAAATGTAACCACAATTATATGATGAGTCATTGATCATTGTGGTGAGAATCGGATAAAAACTGTGGTCTCTAGGCAGTAAAATAGTTTTTTGTTAGTTGTGACCTTGACCTATGATTTTTTCTCCTCAAATTCGAACTCGTCCGAGCTTTTGAGGCATAGATCATTGTGGCCAAATTTGGTGAGAATCGGATAAAAACTGTGGCCTCTAGGCTGTTCACAGACAGACACACACACACACACACACACAAACATACAGGGGTGAAAACATAACCTCCTTGGCGGAGGTAACAATTATTAGTAACAAACAATAACTGTTCAGTTTGTTTTAGTTTTTTTTGTTACAAGTTCTTATCAGTCATATCTTTAAATAAAATTATGAAATATAATACGGAGTGGTAAAATATTTTATCCGATGACTAAATATAGATAACATAAATTATAATTTTAATATAGATATATAGATAATATAAATAACATATTAAAACTTTACTTGTGGTGTTTCTATTCAATTTCTACTTTTTAATTCAGCGACATATCAACATTATCCACTATACTCACTGACCTTGATATTGTAAAAACAGTTCGAACTACTTAATGTCAAAAGGAATGATTTAATATACAGAATTTTATTTTGCAAAATGTTAAGAAGTTCATCTTGTTTCCTTGTGATTTCTGCTACACATTAATTTAACCAAATTTACTCTTCGTCGTCAATTTGAAAGGCCATTTTTTGGCCCATGCAAACACATTCATGGTAACTTTCAAATATAGGCTACGTTATTTTCCTCTACGGTGTTTTTTTATAGAATTATTCCCTCTCTATCATTCTTCTACTTTAAGTTAACGCTATATTGTGTAACGGTAAATAATTTGAAAATAATATGAACAATCTCATAAAATAAAAAGAAAACGACTACAAACAAAAGAAATAAGCGCCTTTGAGCATTTTGGTGAACATGTGATGCGCTTAACAAATAATATTATAAGCATGGAGGTATATTTAAGTATTGGCGCAGAATAAAATAATATAGATCTGAAAAAATCCGCCGATGAGTGAAACTGTTTAAATACGCCATTCGAAACAAGGAAATAACATTTTAATATTGTCACTCATTAATATACTACTGTAGCTTGTGTTTCTTTTTCATTCATCAACGTAACTAAAGATGCCTGCTACATACTTTATTGGCCTGCTAATATTTGTTGTTGTTAGTCCGAGTAACGCTGGGGTGTATCAATGCAAAGCTTACACAACAACAAAGTAAGTGTTATTTTTATCGTTACTTAATCATCATCATCATCTTGGTCGAATGTGATGATTCGGCACATTTAGGAAGTTTACCAAGGAGGTATAGTCATATTTATAATATAGGTCAGCTATCTTGAGATTCTTTATCATAACAAATAATTAATCTCGATGACCGATCCCAATCGGTATCAATTCAGGAATATTTAATAATTCCTAAGAGTTTTATATTTAATATTTGAAATTGTAATTTGTAGGCCTACTTCTTATTGTAAGATGATGTAATCCATCTCCTTCTTTTGCTCCATGAGGGATGAATAACGATATAATTATACTGATAATATAATTAATATAAATATACAATTGATGGTTTTCAGGAAGTGTGATCATTTCAAGTTTTCTCAACAATGGCCTCCGACATTTTGTAAAATTGAAAAAGTAAGTACCGGGAGTAAAGTAGCCTAACTAACGTTTTTGTTTTACTACTAATATGAAGAAAAACAAAAGTGAATGTTCTTTCTATTTAACAGTGTAGCATTCCGACTGGTGTGAACACGTGGACTATCCATGGACTCTGGTAATGTAAATTATTCATCTGTACATACTAATTTGTTGGGTAGTATACATTAACAGATAATTATAGAGAAAGTGATGGATTCTTCATTTCTTACCTTAATTTAGTACCGTACCTTACATTATTATTTCTTCCGGCAGGCCCGATGCTGCTAACTATTACCTTTCGTTCTGTTATCCAAAACAAGTGTTCGATCCCAATTCAATCACGGTAAGAAACTATATTATAAGCATTTGTACTATTTGCATATGATGCACAATCGTCCAATCACATAACCTGAATCTATGTACGTAGTGTAACGGATGATATGGATAAATGTAATAATTTTAACCTTTAACCCGAAGGACAATTTTGTTGCGTTAGTAGGATTGATCACTTGGTGTTACGGTAATGATTGTTTATTAATTGTCTGATTGTTTAAAAACAAATTAATCAATCCTACTATTATATCCATCATAGAGTGTAGCGCCGAAACTGGTTAATAATGCCTACATCATGCCATGGTCTTTTAACAAATCACAGAACCTCACAAACATCACTCACTATCTAAAAGCATCACAACAAAATCAGTCATACTATAAACTCATTTATTTATATTATAATATTATAACTTTCAAAATGCTATTTTTTAATAATTCAGCCATTGTGTAAAACGACTAAAAAAATATTTTAAATTAAATATTTCGTTTTGTGCCTGCATGTTGATATTAGTTCATTTTTTTCGGCCTAAAAGCTTGTTCCGCAACGCAAGTGATTTGACCCATAAGGCGATGGATTTAATTGGCATTAATCAACACGCTTTTGTTGTTTGCGTCATTTCGTTGCGCCCTAGTAGGTGTCTTAAGCTTGGTTACCATTTGGACGCAACGCGACGACGACATAGCAGTCCGGATGATCCATCACATTGTGATCGAACAATTGCGGCGCAGTTTACGTCATCTAAGTGAAACCAAACTTTACCCCGAAGAAAGTATTGCAGTGTCCTTACGTCTGGAGAACCAGAGTTTACGGTTGTTACGTAACAATGCTCATTTTTGCTGTCAAGTGAGCATAGCTTAGGATGGCAAATAATATATCAAAGTATTTAATTAACAATAGGCAACACATCCGTAAACAATAGACCTTTGAAAAACATAAAACAATAACTTCCTGGTCATTCATTAACTGTAGTCTTGTGGACAAATTGCGTCACTCATGTTTTGTAATTCACCTGAAGAGTGTGACCACTGGCCATACGAAACAAGCGTGTAGTGAATAAATATGAAGTCACCTTAGTTCATCTCGTATCGTTTTATTTTATTTAGCTCTACCTCAGTGTATCAAGCACCCTATCCAGGTGATCTGAATTATTTATACCACGTCCCGCATACCTGGCTCAGCCTATATATTGTGCCAGTTCTGCAGTACATTTTATTTCGAAACCTGAGCTGCACTGACGAGATCTAATAAGATCGAAACAGTACTGTCTGCAGATTGGATATATATATATATAAGCGCACAACTTCCGTGAATGCCGAGAATGTTAAAGAGTTGCTATCCAATCGAGTTTGAACAATACCATGAAAGCCCCAGTGGTCTAATGGTTAGGACATCTGCATATCAAGCAGGCGGTCCGAGTTCGAGTCTCGGTTGGGGCGACTATTTCTCATTCTCACAGATTTCCTCATCTTTATCGTTTCAAATTAATTAATTAAATTTCAGTATATCACCGGGCGGTTTAGAATTACTGTTCTTTGCCTGATTTGTTTTTATATATATATAATATATATGAAATGTTGTAATTTAGTCGTGTAACTTTTAAATTAACTTTGAAGCTAAAACAGATTTTTATGTTTTCAATTGTGTGTGCTAGGACATCACGGATAAGTTGCAACTCGTATGGCCATCATTAAAATACAACCAAGAAAACATGTATTTCTGGTAAAGACTTTTAATTGTGCTTAATATTTGTTTTATTTATGAATAATTCATAATATTCATGTTTTAATATTACAATGTGTATAGAGTTGTTATGTGTGTTTTTCATTTATGTGGTCTGTTTTAATTGTAAATGAACAAGTAAATTAATGAATAAATGAAAAAATAAACAAAATAAAAATTAGAAATAAACATACTACACTATACTGTGAATAAAATAAAACAACTAGAGCAATTTCACAAACTGACGTTGTTGATGAAATGTTTATTTTGTCATTGTTCTTCCTTTAGGCAACACGAATGGTGCAAACACGGAAGTTGTGCGCTTAACTGCACGACTGAAACAGATTCAGAGAGAAATTATTTCAACAAGACGGTTGATTTAAATAACAAGTTTAGTATTGATAAGTAAGTTCTATTACAGGAAATTCTTATACTATAAACTTTGGTATTGAATCATTACAGAGCCAAACATATCTTATATATTATGATCATTTTAGACAAACGGCAAATCTTAATTACTTCTGACAAAATATCGTCATCGTAGACTAGATTACATGTAGAGTGCATGTTTTTTTGCCTAAAAGCTTGTTCCGCAACGCAAGTGATTTGACCCATCACCGGCGATGGATTTAATTGTCATTAATCAACACGCTTTTGTTGTTTACGTCCTTTCGTTGTGCCTAGTAGGTGTCTTAAACTTGGTCTCCATTCGGACGCAACGCGACGACGACATAGGCACAGTGAAAGTGTTCGGATGATTCATCACATTGTGATTGAACAACTTACTTGCGGCGCAGGTTACGTAATCTAAAAGCTTGGTTATCACTAGGACGTAACGCAAGGACGTAAACGCAACGCAAACGTGTTGACCAATGACAAGCGACCGTTCGAATAATCCATTGATTGTGATTGGTCAACACACTTACGTTGCGTTACGTCCTTGTCTTGCGTCTCAAGTGGGAACCAAGCATTAGTGAAACCAAACTTTACCCCGAAAACAATATTGCAGTGCCCTTACGTCCGGAGAACCAGAGTCTACGGTTGTTACGTAACAATGCTTTAAGCTTGGTTCCCACTAGAACGTAACGCAAGGACGTAAACGCAACGCAAGCGTGTTAACCAATGACAAGCGACAGTTCGAATAATCCATCGTTTGTGATTGGTCAATTCACTTACGTTGCGTTACGTCCTTGTGTTGCGTCTCTAGTGGGAACCAAGCATTATTTCTGTGTCGGCACGTGGACAAAAGTTCTGGGTAGATCAATTTATCTCTGGTGAAGTGTTGAATAGTCACCATTCAATCGTATTTAAACAATATCATGAAAGACCCAGTGACCTACTGGCGAGAAGGCCTACATTTGCATATCAAGCAGATGGTTCTGGGTTAAAATCTCGGTTGGGCAACTTTGTTTCATTCTCACAGATTTCCTCATTTTTATCTTTTCAATTAATTAATTCATTTTCAGTATATCACCGGGCGATTTAAAGTGTATTATGTGCCCGTGATGTTTAGTTTTCAGTTAAACAAATTCCATATAATATATAAATAATGTATGATATATCTATATATATGTTTATCTGAAGGGCATTATCCGAAAACGGTATTGTTCCAGGGAAGAGTTACAATTTGACTACAATAACCGCCGCTCTCCACGATGCGTTCAACGCTACATCTATTGTTTGTTGCAAAGTTGTAAGTACCGTATGATTACATTAAATAAAAAGAAAGGAACGAGTGAAAACATACATATTCATGATTAGCGTTTTTCTTTTTTAAGTAAACCTCTGATGCATATGGTACATATTAACTTTGTTAAGTTGCGTAAAGCAGAGTTTAGTTTCAAATCTATGTCTAACGCAGCAATACCTTCCACCATTAAATCACTCCATGGTAGGTCTAGACCTACTGTTAGAACTCCACTCTATCACCTAGATTGATGATTATTGTATTATTCTATGTATATTTAGTAATTTATCTCTCAATTATATGAGCCTTCTTTTATGTGCAGGTTGATGGACAGAGTTACTTAAACGAAATCCATTTGTGCATGACAACAGACTTTACCTTGAAGGACTGTGATGTAAGCATGAAAGGATGCAACAAATATGAACCCATAAGCTATCCAAGTTTCAAAGCTTCATTTATTTCTGAGTTAAGCTTAGAATTACCTTAATAGGCCTATATTGTTTTTCAACAGTAAAAATAAATAAATAATTAAAGTTATATAGATATCATTTTTCTTTCAACTTTCAGTTTTCTTCTTCTTCTTGTTTACACGGAAAAAAAGAAAGTTGATCAAGAATATAAAGTATTCGTTGTTTTCTTAATCTATCTCATGATAAGTATGCATAGGCCTAATAAAAGTTAAACAATTATAACAAATTATGGAGAATGTTTTTTTTCACTATATAAATATTTTTAGTTTCAAATGAAAATATCAGATTTAAATAGAGTCAAACATGCAGAATGTTTCAAGCAATTATGATTATTGGAATAAATGTGTTTAAGCAGCATAGTAACATTGTCTTTTCTTTAATATTATTATATGTACCGCCATCCACTTTGCACGGTTTATATAATACCTATTAACTTATTGATAATATTAATAATTACTTCCATATCGATAATGCAACTCATAATTAACATTATTCAGATAATATGTAGGAATTATCTTCCATTTTAATCTATCAGGATTTAAAATTCTGTGATCTAAAGTCAGGCATTTTAATTCCATCTTTTAAAAGGTTACCTATCAGTGTATTTCTTTTTATGGTTTCTTTTTCCCACTCCACAGGCAGATAACTTTTGATAATACATTCTCTGGTATATTTGTAAAAGAAGCATTATATGTCAACTTTGTTACTTTACCAAAGTTTTGTTACATTTATTTTTCTGTTACGCCCAAACCAAATTGCAGGTTTGAACTTTTACAAAAAGTAATAACAATTTCTAAACCTTTATACACTATGACCATTGCCTGCAAAAATTACCGTATCATCAGCAAGCTGCGATATCCTTACATGCGAGTGAGTGGCCTGGAGCGGTTTAGACAGTGGAACCATAATACATCGGCAAGGGTTTGAGGCTTACTCGGTCCATGGTTCTGGTGGTAGAACGAGTCTTCTCGGACTATAAACCGTAGGTCCAGTATACAAATCTGGCTCATGTGCAAGAACGTAGTACACCTTTCGAGAAGAGTAGGGAGTTACCCCGGTGTACTCACACACGTACTCAGCCACTGTCACAAACTCATAATAGTACATACACTGAGCACTCTGGGAGGCTACCCAGTATAAAGAGTTACTGTTAATAATAACTTACATCTTCAACATTGTTATTTACAGAAGGTAGTTGCAGAGTGGTGTTGCTAGGATTTCTACAGTCAAAATGAAAGTAACATTATAATTGCGGAATTAATTAATTACTTTTCATTATGTAATTTGCCTGACCAAGAGCAATTCTTATTTCGCTGAAGTTATGGTTTTCTTCATCTCCTGTAATTGTGATCACATAAAATATCAATCAAAATAAATATGAATATTTAGTGATTTAATAAATGATGTTTGTGAACTGTGTTATGTAAATACACTGAGCTCACAATGCAATGGCTTAATAACGTTAATCGGGTATTTCTACTAAAAAATAGTATTTTTGTGTGTAAAATTGATTGTTTTCGGTTTTTAAAAGAACCTCAACAAATATAATTGTGAATTTCCTAGTATAGGCCTAAAATTCTTATAACTTTACAGCAAAGTCCTGTTAGAACCAATTTAAAAAAAATGCTTATCTCACGACGGACGGTCGTTTTGTGCTGACGAAAAATAAGTGTGTTTATTGTTGTTGCCAAATAAAAGGTTTAGGCCTACATAATTGTATTGTAATTAAAATTTTGTACACTGTATTTTATCAAAAATACAATCATATTTAGCGCCATCACACGCCACACAAAATCGTATTACTATTATTTCCATTTGTGAATTTGCGAAACATGGCGCTGGCTGCAGGAGGTCTGTTGACAGTTCCTACGTTAAAAGGGTTTATTTTAACTGACAAGTTGGGAAGTGGCACATATGCAACGGTTTATAAAGGTTTTAGAAAGGTGATTCATTATAAATTAATGTTTTCATACATTTTAGATGTAGGTATATGCCTAGCTAGGCCAGGCTTGGTTGTACAGTCATTGCCAGTGAAGTGCCACTTGACAGGCCCACCAGTGCACATTTTTACTCATTAATGTAGGTGTTTCGACGATTCGGCCCGGGACTATTCGGCCCACTTTTGGTGGGACGATTCGGCCCAATTTTGGGCCGAAACATCGGTAACGAGACGATTCGGCCCTGAGACGATTCGGCCCGGGACGATTCAGCCCTGGGACGATTCGGCCCGGGACTATTCGGCCCTGAGACGATTCGGCACACTTAAAGCCCCCTTCCCTACGTTTTTTAGATCTAATTTAAGATCACAAACTATATTTAATGTAAAAATAATACTATATGGTCCTATTGCGATAACTTTTTTCGTCTTTAAACGGTTAAAAATGTGAAAAATAAGTCGATTCTAATAATTATAGCGGCCCGCTATAAATCCCAAAATGCATTGCGCGCGGATTGATATTTTTGTTTTTCACCTGTAATTCGCCCACTTTTCGATCGATCGTGAGGCCAAAACAAATGGATGACTCCTAACTTGTCAGCGAAAATACCGGGTTTTCCCCAATTTGTATCAACGGAGTCTGGCAAAAATAGAAAGACAATTAATGCAGCAACTATACAACGTCAGGCTAGGTATATAGCTAGCGTACGATGTTCGTACGTTACCGATGTTTACCAGCTAGGCCTACAAAACTAAGCCTAGCTAGGCTAGGCCTAAGACCGTCCACGAGAGGTCGATCGCCGCGAGCTACTTAGGTAGTGCATTGTTTCTCACTTTTTATCATAATTTACCATAAAACGTACATTTAAGACAAGGAATGACATGGTTTAATGTTTTTAAAGTGATATATACGTATTATTTTCCAAAAAACGTCCAAAATTGCAGGGAAGGGGTCTTTAAATTTATCGGCTTTGATATGCATTTTATAAGCATAAAATAAGCTTTTTCCCCAAACTTTATTCCCAGAGAGACTATGGGGTAGTACTACTAGGGATAAAGATGCAATAAAGCAAACATTTTGAAAACATTGTCGAAAATGATCAATTTTTAGTCACGCGAACGATGTAAACAAGTTACGCCCTCTGTTGGCCGCTTGGCGAATGCACGAAATAAACAAGGTTTTCGAAGTAATAAATTGAATATAAAATTACGTTTTTTTAGTAATTTATTATATATTATATCAAAATTATCAATATCAATACAATACGGATTGTTAAACACCTTTAAAAACTTGATAAATACCCAAAAAATGAATATGAATTTGGTCTAAAGTGAGACGTTTCGGCCCACAAAGTGGGATGTTTCGGCCCAAAAGTGGGCCGAATCGTCCCACCAAAAGTGGGCCGAATAGTCCCGGGCCGAATCGTCTCAGGGCCGAATCGTGAACTGAACCGAAACATCCAATCTATATATAAATTATGGTTAATTCTGACATAGGCGAGCACAATGCAAAAACTTCGGTACAAAACGCCGCCTTGGATACCTACCTTATCTATCTCAGATGTACCGCGAAACGTAGATTTGATAACATTAATGTGCAGTTCGACGCTATTTTTCCATATTTCTATCTTAAAGAGTTTTTTAACAATATTTATGATTTCAACAGTAGATTTTCTACTCAATTTCAATTCTTGGTGGTCAAGTTATTTCCGGGTTTATGATAAGTTCACCTTGCAACTTGGTTTCAACTATTTTCTCTCTTTTATACACAAGGGAGCAGTTAAAATAATAGATTTGACCCTAAAGGTGACTGGAAACAGGCACTTTCCATCAATCAATACAGTGTCCCTTTGGAAGACGGAAGAAAAAAACAGATACTATAGTAGGACTGGAGCTTAAGTTGGCCATTAGTCATAGCCATTTTAGTTTTTTGTTTATTTTAGGAACGGACCGCGCATGTGAAAGGTACAGTAGTTAAAAAATAAAAATTATACTGCAAATTAATAAAGATCAAATTAAATATACGCCATAAAGAATCGGAATATATTGTGGGGAATAGTATTATAAAATTACATAGGGAGATTTGATGATAAGACATTAATCGAGTGAAATCCCGATAGCTGAGTTTTATTAAGTAAGCTGGCAGGAATAACTGTAGGCTATCTGTGTCCTGTTAGGACCAAGATGTCTGCCCATGTTGCAAGCCGTAATGTCTTCTTTCTTGGGCCGAAATGGCCCACTCTGTCACGGCAGTTAGTTTAAAAAGATGTTTAATTAAATAATGTATTAATACTTATTAGGATGATATTTATTTGAATAAACGCCTCTCCAATAAAACATCACTTTGAATAATAATCACCACACCCCACAACCACCACGTTTTTCTGGGTGACGGCTCAACTTGAAACCCACAACCACCTAATCTCTGAACCATGTATTTATGCCAACCAGCCAATCAATCTAGCCTGCTGGTAATACTTACTACAGTACTAAGTACTAAAATAGATTATAAATTACATAATCATTAATATAGGCCTATATTTACTTTTCCAGGTGGCACACAGAGAAGTTGTAGCAGTAAAATGTGTCCTAAAAAAGAGCCTGTCCAAGTCCTCTACAGAAAACTTGTTAACAGAGATTGAAATATTAAAAAAAGTAAAGCATGACCACATTGTAAACTTAATTGACTTTCAGGTGAGAATTCAACATATCATTTTATGTATTTCTAAATAAAATCATTTTTACACCAGGCACACTATATTCCAGAGGCATAACATTAACAACCACCATTTTTGGTCATACTAATCTACTGTATATGTGGTATTGCCCAGTAGGGTTTTATGATATAAAATGATATCAAGTACATGTAATTAACATGCTCTAGTAATAATTTTAACTTATCATTATATTTTTCCAGAAGCAAGTTAAACTATTGTTTATTTATTTATTTAAAAACATATGTATACAGGATGTAAACCAAAATCAGGTACAGATATTGCACCTGTTACATATGGTCCTTGTTTTTTTAGGAGCAAAAATGTTGTTTTCATTCTCCATAACAGTTTCAGAATAAACCTAATCAGTATTTTGACTTAAATTTTTGATTTAAAAATTCACAAAACGTACAATTAAATATTTAGAAAATAACATTAAATGTGATGTTAGGATGTACTTGATAACATTTTATAAAACCCTACCGGTCCGGTCCCCGACATGCGATACTGGACGTAGATTAGTTTACAAATTCAATGAGTTAAATGGTTGAGCAATTAAGGCAGTTTACTGTACCTAAAAAGCTAACAATATAGGCTGAGTTCGACACTGCCTCGCTCCTAGTTCTGGTGGTGGAACAAGTCTTCCCTGATAAGGTCTATAACCCGTAGGTCCGGTGTACACAGTTAAACCTGTGTGCACTTTAAGAAACCTAGTTCATCATCCGGGATGAGTAGGGGATTACCCTGGTGAACTGGTTCACAAAATAGCCCTTGTATCAGGGAGATTACCACACTATCTGATAAGAATTCACTATTGATAATCCTTGGCTACATGTGCTTTAAGACATAAATTTAATAAAACAAATAAAATTAAATTAATAATAACAAATAAAATTAAATTAATATTAACAAATAAAAACTACCTTTTTTATCAGGGATTGTAATAGTATATTCAATTTGACCTCTAATAAAACATTACTATACTTCATTGGACTTACAAAGTACTTCTGTATTAAAAACTACCTATTTTTCATAGCATACTAAAACATATTGCAACCATTGGGAACTTGTTGTCTTTATAAGCTTACTTTTCTTTCCAGTGGGATGGGCATTACATCTACCTGATAATGGATTACTGCAGTGGGGGAGATTTATCAAAGTTTTTAGCAACGAAAAGAGCACTTCCTGAACGAGTTGTTCGACGATTTTTGCAACAATTAGGTAAAAGTTAGAATGAGAATGAATAATTTAGAGTGTATGCACATTGAAAATTAGTCTACAATATTATCTATAATTTAATTTTAAATCAATAAACATAATTTGTACTAATTTATAAAGCTATTTAGATGGAGTTCAGTGGTCACCATCTTTATAATCCATCATAGCATTACTACTACCAAGCTATATTTTCTGGATTTTCTTTATCAAGTATTGACATGATACAAAGAAATAATTGGTCAGATGTCATGTAACTTATCCAGTTACTAGGCATACATTCTTATAATTTGATATGATACGATATCATTTAAACAACGAGGTAAAAATGAAATTTGATTGGTTGAATTAGCATGCATTTAGACGAATACAATATAAAACATTGTAACCAGCGTGTGTTTTAATTTAGAATGTCAGTCTACCAGTTTGGTTTAAGCTCTGTTTATACTATCAAACTATGTGACAAAAAATGTGATGTGCCCATATATGGACACGATGATGTCATATCATTACCATATTTTTGCATATCACTACCATATTTGGGCACATCACACTTTTTTGTCAAACTAGTTTGATAGTGTAGACAGAGCTCAAGCCAAACTGGATTTATTTAGAGGATGATCGGAATCCTGACGAACTTTAGTTCCATTTTTAGGATGTCCTTTTCATGTAGCGAAATGAGAGGTTCAAGGCTGATTCCAATGATTTTACTGGCCACTTTACAATTATAAATACACTATTATTATATGAAATGTTTTTAAAGATGTATTACTGGTAATTGTTAGTATGACAATTTATTATTTTAATTTACAATAATATTTTTTCTTTTTACATCAGCTAGTGCTTTGCAGTTTTTACATTATCAAAATATATCTCACATGGATTTGAAACCTCAAAATCTGCTACTTTCCAACTCATATGATCCGGTGTTAAAGGTGGCAGGTAAGGCTAATAATGAAAGACCGAATTAAAGATTATTCGGCCCGAGACGATTTTGCCCACATTTGGGTAGAGACGTGTCACTTTTGACCAAACCAAATGATGATTAAATGATTAATAATGTCAGCTCTCCCAATACCGGACATCTTTGGGCTGGCCTAATAGGTCTGTTTTTCCGTAAGGTCTGGTAGTCTGAATGTATTTTTAATGGTAGAATGAAAAGTTTCTGGTTTTCAGAGAGTCCAGTATTGAGAAAGTTAACTGTATACATTGTTTTTTATGCCATGTTTTAGTCACTTAGAATAAGACTGTTGTTTTGTGTAAGTTTAGCCATGTTCTAGCCTGCTAGACTAGACCGATTGTATCGATACCTGGAGGGGTTGAATGCATTGAAATAAAACTGAACATTAATTAATTAACTAGAAATATATAACTTTAATGTATATCATTGGAGAAAAGGCTACCTTCTTAATGGGCTGAATCTCTGCAGGCAATGAAACACCATAGTTTTCTTTTATTCTGTTATCTTAATTAAAATTAAAGAAATTCTATTACTTCTCGTACAACTAAAACATTAATGAAATAATTCAAATACTTAAAAAGTTGTTATTTTTGTATTTCAGATTTTGGTTTTGCACAGTATGTTGAAATAGAGATAAACAGTGAAAGTCTCAGGGGATCTCCACTTTACATGGCACCAGAAATTATTATAAATGCTACGTATGATGCTAAGGTTGACTTATGGTCAGTTGGTGTCATCCTTTTTGGTAAGTATTTGTTGTCTGTAAACGGATGTGAGGTGGTGGAAGAACAGCTTTTCAGGGATGAGATTCCTCATTGGATCGGCGGATTCATTTTTGTAACCTCTCGATATTATTCAAAATCTGAATCCAAATTTTTGTTTGGTGTGGGGGTAGTTGTTAGGTACCGCCAATCGATCATTATAGCAATTCATTTCGCGCTCTTGATTGCTTAAAATTTGTTAATCTAACTATATCTAGATTTTTGGTGGTGCTAGTTATTATATATTGACACCGTTTTGTTTTTATATTAAAATTACAGAAAAAATACAAATCTAAATTTTTTTATATGATTTGTTTGTAATTTATATATTACGAAGTGGAAACAATCGTTTTTTATATGACTAATTAGATTACAAAGTAAATGTAGAAATTTTGATGGAGTTCATGAACACATGAAGCTGGGTGATCACATAAAAAAAGCCCAACACCGCTGGGAATGCCTACTGACCGTAGTGCAACGTCAACGCCTTTGTTGTAATTGTTTGTAACTACTGTGGAGTAGCTTTGTGTCAGGGTGTTGAGTAATTGGTCAGATGTTTTGCCCTACTCTGACGTAATTTGTAATTTATACTAAGTACATTGAGAATACTTGGCTAGTGATCTGGAGGTCGTGTGTTTGAGTCCCACCCGAAAAAAGTATTTTTTCGCAAGTATTCTCAATGTACTTAGTATGAAGTACAAATTACGTCAGAGTAGGGCAAAACATCTGTCCAACGTCTTTGTTGTTTTGTTATAATCAATTAATTGTCAAGATCATTCACAAAAAAAACATTTATTATTCTTAAATAAAACATTTTAGTTGGACATGTTTTATTTAGGAATTGCTATTTTTACATGTGCTTCATTGTGAGTTGAATACCTTGAATAGAGGGCAACATATAGTCCCCTTAATCCTACAAATGTGTACTGATGATTTACTGACTAGTTTTATTAATTTATATTTTCTGTATTTTGATTGTGTTCCTTTTTTAGAATGTCTATTTGGTAAAGCACCATTTGCATCCAAGACGTTTTCAGAATTAGCTGACAAGATAAAAAGTAATGAACCTATTAAGGTAAGGTATTCATACCATTCAACAATGAGTTTCTATGAACTGAATTTCAACCTTCGAGCTGCATGTTTTTTACTATATAAACCTGAATAAATAAAAAAAAAAAAAAATAGATATTTTCTTTTCTAATATTGGATGTATTGCTATATGAACAACTTCATTGGTACAGAAGTGTAATGCCTATCCTATAGTCGCCGAACAGATAAGACTACTACATCCATACATCTATGAATGGTTGGCTAGTTGGTGACAAAAACGCTAGTTCATCATACCCTGTACTGTTTTGATTTTACAATCATTCGGGAAAACATCTCACATGGAATACTACTTTGTCTTAAGATTAAACAACTAATTTAAAAGTAAATTCAATTAAAAACACATTTAATACAGTACAGTACAAACAAAATCAAATAATACTTTTTCTATTTTTCTAATAGATTCCATCCTCAATTAGAATATCCGATCAGTGCCATGATTTGATGTTTAGACTTCTACAGAGAGATCCAAAGCAGAGGATAAGTTTTGAGGAATTCTTTGATCATAAATTTGTAGATCTAGAACACATGCCATCTCCACAATGTATTGAACGTGCTGTGAGTAAAATGTGTAGGCTATTATATCGATTGATCTTTGATTATCTGAATAGTTTTTAGAATTGATAGTAAGCGCTGTACACTATCAAACTAGTTTGACAACAAAAGTATCATGTGTCCAAATATAGTAGTGATATACCTAAATATGGTAGTGATATGACATCATCATGTCCATATATGGGCACATCACATTTTTTTGTCACATAAAGTTTGATAGTGTAAACAGAGATTTAGTCTTTGGTTTTAATTTTGGCACATTATTTCCATGTAGCTAAGTGTCTATGAAATCTGTTTATTACCTTGTTTACTAGTTTCATTGTACTTGGTTTCAATTGAGTTGTAAAAATTGGTTTCGATTGTCTTTAGGGTAATAACTAATATAATTACAGACTGGGAAAATTACAAGAGATGTAGTACAATGATACAATACCCTAAATTGACAACAGATTTTCTTTTTAAATATGTTAAGAAAATCAAAATTTGATATTATGACCCATTTGAATGTTCATTTTTATTATAGTTTTAATAGTTGCTCCAAACTTTGTACTAAAGGGGAGCATTGTAAGTTTTTCCCAATTT
The DNA here is from genome assembly GCF_963402885.1 of Antedon bifida. Taxonomy (NCBI): domain Eukaryota; kingdom Metazoa; phylum Echinodermata; class Crinoidea; order Comatulida; family Antedonidae; genus Antedon; species Antedon bifida. The sequence goes on along the minus strand of NC_136235.1, from coordinate 7,014,004 downwards.
GGACAGTATCAAATATCTCGTCGAACTCTGAAATGAATATTTGTAGTAACCTTTTTTCTAGAAAAAAATTGTAACGGAGGCAGCACAGAAAGATATAGAAGGTGATTACAAGTCTGCTGCCAGCCTATATTGCCAAGCTCTTGAATACTTTCTTCCTGCAATACACTGTAGGTAGTATAGTAGTATGGTTATTGTATAGATAGATAGATAGAAATCTTTCTTTATTCTGGATATTCATTCAATATTTGTACATTGTTCTTCCTTGAAGTCCAGTTAACAATGGCTGTATTATTATGGTAACACATCAATTTAAGTATGTTATTGACGATGGATCACTTTTACACATGCTTTAGAAGGTATCATTCGGTATACTTAAATATTTTCATTAACATAAGTCACCCTTAAAAGATATTAAAACATTGCAAAACAAAACATATTTAAGACAAATTTAAATTGTCAATTTATTTCTTTGATAGATGAAAAAAATCGTACAAAAAAAGAAGCCCTGAGATCAAAGGTTAGGATTTATTCTGTTTTCTTATTACAAGTTTGCCATTTCATCTCATGTCTCACTAAAAATGTAATGGTTTCTACTACTCTCTAACAATAGAGGGCACTGTATAACATATACCATGTAATTATTAGTTCTTCAAAGCAAGTATATGTCTCTCTGTCAGACGATTTGTTAAAAAATGCTTCGCCTGTTTTTAAATTTAATATTTGCAAAAGGTCTTTATTTTTTTAGGTACGAGAATATATGCAAAGAGCTGAAGAGTTAAAACAGTCTTTCAAACCGTCAGCTGCACATCCTCCGTCCACCCCAGAAGCGCCCTCAACCACATTTATTTTGGGTATGATTACACTTTTTAAAGTGTTGAATAATTAATGTTACAGTACAGTAGTAATAAAGATTATGGAATATTATCTTCAAGCCTAATTGGAAACTAAGGATATTTTGATTAGGCCCCATACGAAAACATGGCAGTCAGCAGTGCAGCCCCTACCCAGATCAGCACACCGGTAGATAATCCCCTACTCTTTTCGAAAAGTATGCTTTAAGTTCTTTAGCGTGCACTATATGTAGACAGCTTTACATCCGAGGATGAGGAAACAAGAGTAAAACATCTTGCCTAAGGATAAAAATATGGTGCAGATAGACTTGAACCCAGCCTATCGCATGATAGTCCGATTTCCCTATTATTATGTCATCACTCTCCAGTGTTTTGTTTTATATGTTTTTGTGCCTGAAAATTGAATAAAATAAAAATAAAAATATTCCCAAACAGTCACAAAAGCCCACCTCCGCCCAACTATCATAATTGTTAATGGAAAAAACTTGGATGTAGAAATCCTAAGATTACTCTACTGTTATTGGAAAGCAATAAATATTTCTTACTTGCTTACACAATTTGATTTTCCTTTTTTAGATGGGTTAGCTAATGGATATCCTGAATTAAAAGCAGCATTGCATACAACATGCCAAGCTGAAACATTTGTAAGAATTTTACAATTGATTTCATTGTGTACATAATTGATTCTTGTTAAAATTATCAGAAAGCTCAAATGGGGATGGGAGGCACTTACTGAATTCTGCCAGGTTTATAGTGTCTGTAACTAGCGCAATCACAACCCTGATTTTCAGATATGTACAGACATTTGTTAATGCTCTATTGAAATAGGAGTCTCAGTGAACGATTGTTTAAGGAGAAAATCATGAGGGTCAAACATCAAAAAGTGCCTAACCAATCGAAAACTTTTCCTTACAATGGCTCCTGGAATTTGGTGAGATATGACAGGTTTAAAGCGCTTTCCTTTATTAGCCATGCAGAACATACTGTATTTTAAAAAAAGAAAAGAAAAAAACTATACTCCATAGGCAACATTTCAAAAATATTTGTCTTCTCACAAAATAGTATGTTATGAAACTTTTTTTAACCCGGTGTACTAGTTCAGACATCCAATGTCATACACATCCACTACTTAAAGTAGGCCTTCTAGCTGCAAAAGTCTTGTTGAAGGCGCCAACTTAACACAAGAAGTATTGAGTTCTAAGAATAATGGTGTTTGGTGGTCTTTATATATTTTTTATAATAAACACTATATATAATATATATATATTTATTTTTTACAGGATGAACAAGAAAGGTACGAGGAAGCATTTAGTAAATACGAAGAAGCACTAGGCCAACTTTTACCAATATTACAAAGTGAGCATCTAATGTAAAGACAGTCTTATATAAAGATTTAATATTTTTATAATGATTCTTTTATTGCTACAGTCTTTTATAATACTGCAACTTTATAGTGGATTTTATATTTCTTAAACTTAAACATAACCACTATTTTTGCCGTCAAAATGAAAATGTCATAACATCATCTATTTCCTTGTCACATAAGACAGAACCAGAAGAATAGCTCTGGCAATGAACTTGAATTAAACATTATGGAATTTTATAATGTATAATCTCTTTTGTTTATAGGCGAACCAAAAAGCCATAGAAGGGAACTGTTGCAATCAGAAGTTTTGAGATTTATGTCAAGAGCAGAGGAGATCAAAAACTATTTAGAAGTAAGTAAAAGAGTGCCTATTTAAGCACAAAAGCGTGAACATGGAGCCAAAATTAGTATCTGGGACTTACACAGTGTATCACTCTAAATTTTCTCTCTACAAACGAAAACAAGAATAACTGTTCTATCTTAAATCACTTATCATTTCTTTTAATTTTATATGGTTTAATAATGTTATCTTTACAATTTTCAGTAGATTTGAAAACAAGTAATATGATTGAAATTTTCTTAAAAATACATTTTCTTATAGAAAAATAATAGTAAATCAACATTAGCATTCACATACACTTGACTAACGTAACAAGAGCTTTTGTTTTGTTATCATGAGCAAGAATGTATAAATGCGGTGGTTTACCATTCATGAGGAAAAAACCCACAATTTTGTCTGAAAAATATACTTAAAAAAAACAATAGTAGACAAACAAACGCACCTAACCAACGTAGAAAGAGATTTCGTTTTACCATTAACCTGAATAAAGAAAAGTCCAATTACTAGAAATAATTTATGCTAGGTATGCCCATCATTTAGTAACCTGGTAAATTCTGTTCTTAACTGTATATGTATATTTTATAGATGAATCGTCTTCCATCACGACAAGATTCACTCAACCAAAGTGTAATGGTAACAAATGATTCAGAAAATGCCACCTGTAAGTGTATCAGTTTTTAACATTTTAAAGTTTACTAACTTCTTCTTATGCCACACTTGTGATTAACCTAGTTTACTATCTGCTTCTTATACCACACCTGGAATGAACCTAAGTTTACTATCTTCTTCTTATACCACACATGGAATGAACCTAAGTTTACTGTCTTCTTCTTATACCACACCTGGAATGAACCTAAGTTTACTATCTTCTTCTTATACCACACCTGGAATGAACCTAAGTTTACTGTCTTCTTCTTATACCACACCTGTAATGAACCTAAGTTTACTGTCTTCTTCTTATACCACACCTGGAATGAACCTAAGTTTACTATCTTCTTCTTATACCACACCTGGAATGAACCTAAGTCTACTGTCTTCTTCTTATACCACACCTGGAATGAACCTAAGTTTACTGTCTTCTTCTTATACCACACCTGGAATGAACCTAAGTTTACTATCTTCTTCTTATACCACACCTGGAATGAACCTAAGTTTACTATCTTCTTCTTATACTACACCTGGAATGAACCTAAGTTTACTATCTTCTTCTTATACCACACCTGGAATGAACCTAAGTTTACTATCTTCTTCTTATACCACACCTGGAATGAACCTAAGTTTACTATCATCTTCTTATACCACACCTGGAATGAACCTAAGTTTACTATCTTCTTCTTATACCACACCTGGAATGAACCTAAGTTTACTGTCTTCTTCTTATACCACACCTGGAATGAACCTAAGTTTACTGTCTTCTTCTTATACCACACCTGGAATGAACCTAAGTTTACTATCTTCTTCTTATACCACACCTGGAATAAACCTAAGTTTACTGTCTTCTTCTTATACCACACCTGGAATGAACCTAAGTTTACTGTCTTCTTCTTATACCACACCTGGAATGAACCTAAGTTTACTGTCTTCTTCTTATACCACACCTGGAATGAACCTAAGTGTACTGTCTTCTTACGCCACAATTGCTTAATATAAGTCTAGCATTTGAACTTTTCACTGAAATGTTTAGTTAGTTTGTGTTTGAGACCATTATCCATTTACTCACTCTTTATTTCAACTTACCTTTGAAAGTTAAACATTAAATTAATGTTTTTGATATCTCTTCGGAGACTTTGTATATTCATAAATATGATACTGATATGATATATCTTTATTGAATTGTGTGTAATATTTCATTGATTGATACACCAGTGGCATACTGTACAGTGGTATGATATCCAGAGTCTGTAGTGGAAATTTTGTTATAGATTTTTTTTTAATTTTACCACTACACTATAATTATAAATAAATAATTCAGTAATGCCACATTGTTGTTTAAATACACATAAATTATAGAGATATATGGGCAGTGCATAAATAAATACATACAGAGTACAGTACATATGGCACTTTTTGATATGCGACATTAAGTACACTCTGTAAAAAGTAAGTACACTGAACTTAGCACTGCACTATGAATTGCTCTAGTTACATTAGCAAACTTAATCTTTAAATGTTATTCGGTCTTGGTTAGTTCTTATCCTTGCTTATGTTAGCGTCATGATTCTATAGTGGATTGTTTTCTGTAAAGCAAAAATATACTAGTAAGTTTAATTGCATCTTAATGGTTGCTGGCATTTGTCTTTAGTCCAGTTATGATGGAGTGTGCTTTTTTCTTAATGCCCCTCTGGCTAATTTGAATCATTCAGGTGGCAGATGGCGTGATATATTCGGAAACTAAAACAGATTAATGCCTAATGATAAAATATTTATTTATACACATATTTGTATTCCTATGCTTTGCCTATTTACTTGTGTTATATTTACCTTTATCCATGTGTGAAAAAAATTACTATGCGCAACTAAGCTGGTTTTATTTCATGCAGATGGGGGCATATGCAGATTTGATGTTGCGTCGGTTACATTGCATTGCATTGCCAGTGAGAACCACGCTTTATAGGAGGCGCTCTGATTGAATTGTAATATTGTTGTCTTTCATTTCTAGGTATCTTTGTAGAAATTAAGATAAAAAAATTAAAATTAGAGAAAAATTTTGTCACAATTATATCAATAACTTTATCATTTAAAATAATTAAAATTTTGAAATGTGTCATCTTTATAAATCAAGCCAAACATCCTATTAAATATCATTTGGATAATATTTCATTTACTTTGATAAAAATACACAACTAGCAAACTTCTGAAGACAATGCATATTAGACTGAAATTTGATGTACAGTATGAAAAGAGATGGCAATTTATTTTAAATGTAATACAATTTAGTTAGAAAAAATGTCTGTCTAGACGCTGCATAATATCTTATTCATTCTGTCATGATTGCACATGTTCACTTCATGTGCTTGGGTTATGACAAAATGCAATATTAATATAATATTTTAATTAAAAATGCTATTTAATATTGTTACTATGGTGATGTCAAATAACATGATCTATTTGACAGGTCTTTTATGATGAGCTGTAAAATTCCACAATAACCTGAAATTTAATCTCTCACCTTTATATTTAAAATCAGATTCTACAGTCTGTCCAGCCTTTTAAGTACGAAAAAATACACATTTAAATAGCTCTTATACCAGATTCACAAATGCAACAAATTCTAATTTATTGGTCTTTTTGTTTATCTGGTAAATTTTAACAGATAGATAGTTTTGATTAAGTAAATCATTTTTTTTTTAAATTGCAGGCATCCAATATTTGAAATGTTTTAATTTGTTGTTTATGAGTATTTACTACAAGTATTATTAGATTGGGAAACGAAAATGATAACTTTAAAATTCATTGTTTACTGACACACCTAAGGGAACACTTCTACTGAATGATACGTACAGTATAATCATATGTTATGACAACATTTGGTTTTCAATCCAAGAAGGGAAATCTATGGAAAAGTATTTCAACAAAATGTCCCAGCGGGCATATCAACGTTGATCAACCCTTGTTGATACAACGTCATTATTTTAACGTTGATAAAACGTTGAAATCGGGTTGAAGTGTGAACATTTATGGTCGATCTACTGTACCTTTGTCCGTACAACGTCCCTATTCAACGTTGTATTAATGTTGAAATCAGGTTGGTTTCCGACAATTTAAGGTCGATAACCTTCGTCTGTACGATCTGTCATCCCTGAAACAACATCACTATGTTGAAATCCGGTTGAAGTCTGACCATTTAAGGTTGATTACCATCGTCGATACAATGAACGTCACTATTTAACATTGATACAACATTGAAATCGAGTACAAAATCTGACATCTGTCGATACAATGTCACTATTTAACGTTGATACAACACGTTGAAATCCGGTTGAAGTCTGACCATTTATTGTCGATTACCATTGTTGATGATACGTCACTTTTTAACGTTGATACAACATTGAAATCAGGTAAAAATTCGGACAATTTAAGATCGATCTACCATCACGCGATCAGTCGAAGTGGGTGAATCACATCACGATACGAAAATATCAATCTGCGCGCGATGCATGTTGTGATTTATAGTGGGCCGCTAAAATTATTTTTCACATTTTTAACTGTTTAAAGACAATAATAATAATATAATAATATAATTATCATTGGTTTTATACTTTTATACAAATTTTAATATTGAGAAAATGTAAATATCTTTGTAATTCAGCTAAGGCTGCGATGATGATAGTGAAATAAATGAAATGAAATGAAATGAAATGAAATGAAAATAAAATACTGCAATAGGTCCATATAGTATTTATTTTTACATAAAATTAGGTCAAAACATGTAGGTCTAGTATCTTTAAGCATACAACTTCTGCTTTCTGAACAGGAATTGTTGCTCTAAAAATGTTGCCATTATTTGCATGGTAACTCTGTCAACAAAATTATTGGGTACAAAAGTCAATTTCAGAAAAGGTTTTGATAGAATAGTTATGGTAATTAAAGCTTGTCAGCTATAATACTGCCAACTCTTGTTTAGATTGAGACTGTAATTAAGAATCTGAGGTATGCAGTATATTTATCGATCAAGAAGAAATTTAAAGACTAGCTTTGTTTACAAACGTCAAACTGAATCGGTAGCTATATCAAGCTACAGTGCTCACTCAGCAGTACAGAATTTTGAATTTATTGCTAGGAAGGAGATCCTGGATGCTTAATTAAAGGACAACCATATCCTCTGGCTGTAAATGTTCTATTTCTGAACTAATAATATTTCGCACAGTACGCTAGTTTATTACATCATTTTTTGAAATATATATTTTACCAGTGTTTAGTATTATACAAGTATATTGATAAACGTTAACAAGTCATCATTTTATTTTAAATTTTATTTCATTGTTCATCCAACAAAGAACAGAGTCACCCCTAACAAGATTGATACCTTGAAAAACACAATACAATGACAAACGGCATCAAAATAACATAGAACTTGCAGTATGTTATATTAAAAATAACAGATACTTTTTTATGCAAAAAATAATGTATCAGAACAAAATTGATAAAGGTTACCGTACACGACAGAAAAGTCCACATTTGGAAATATTAACCCTTCTCATCTCAGTAAAAACCAAAATAAAGAAGATCTTCTGAGACTATTGCAAAGTATCCAACATAAAGAAAAAAAGCACAATTGCCATAAAACAGAATTTATGTATTTATAAAGAAAAATTGTTTTCTTTTTACAAATTGTAATTTACGAGTATAGTTTGGTTCAACATTAATAAGCTCTACAATATGGCATTCTCATATAATAAATGGCAAAATTCATGGATTGTACACATAGCAAAAATAAAACACGCTTTATAGGATAAACAACCAGTAGGCGGCTAATTGCCGACAATATTCTGTACTTAAATAGCATTTTCCAGGGCAGGATTAAAAGTTGAAAACGTTCTGTAGGAATGATAATACATATAATACCCATCCATCTGTTCATGATTTTTTTTTTACGTTTCATTTTAAGTAGGTCTGCGTCCACCTGTAATAATACAGAACACAAAGAAGTTTAGATTATCATTATTTGTCTTCAACCATGTATTATGTAGTGGATGTCTTTCAATCATCTGTATTATAATATTTCATAAAATCACTGTAGTGTGATAAACAGTAGGCAACTAGTGTAAAATTAGCATTGATGTTTGAACATTTTGTTGATTATAAATACAAATATTATAGATCTATTGTCCCCGATAACATCATAAATACGAAAAAACAAAAATAGTATTTGATTTTGAACATAGGATATTTGATTTTAACATTTTACCTGTACTCTAAAAAGAATAAATATGTATATTAACTTTTCAAGTTTTTACACCTTGTAAAGTAATGTTGCATACCCATCTGTATGTTGTAACTTCTAAAGCCTTGTTCGCACTGGACTTGAATAAATTTAAACCACGGTAGCTTTACCCAATGTTATCGGAAGATTTTACCGTCATTCGCACTTCAATATTTTCATGCAGTTATTTTTACCGCAATTTTACAAAAAATTTACCAAAATTCAGTTGACTCACATGTGTTTACATAAGTTGCACTTTCGGATTGAACTTTTAACTGCATGGTTAGTTTTACCAAGACCATGTTAAGTTTTACTTGGCAGGCAGTGGTCAGAAAAAGTAACTATTGGATTTAAAATTGTAGCCAGTGTTCGGATTAGACTTTTCCTGGTCACTTTAGCCGACGATTTGGTTAATTTTACCAAATTTAGTCCAGTGCGATCAAGGCTTTTATCTGTGCTGCATGTTTCAGTACTGTATGTGCTTGCTAGTGCAGTATGCTATTGCATTCATACGATTATATATATATCTAGGTCGTTCACTTTGCATTCATTCGTACGTTATAATTAAAGCAACATCTACTTCATATACAGACATAGTGGGGTTATATTTCAGACTAGTATTTGCAGGCTGTGATGTTTCATACCTACTTCAATAGCGAAAAAAAACATAATGGCGCTGTTTAACGATAAAGATAAACGTGACGATTTATAATGTTTAATACAAAATATTTTTATTGATCCGCTGTGATTTTTGTGTAGGGAAGGAGTGACAAAATATCTTAAAATGCAACATATTTTTACATAAATTCCGCATATGTATTCATCAATGTACATTCAATGTTAATTTTATTTCAACCACACTACAGTAGCTCTATTGCAAATACTGTAAACAAGATGGTTTTCAAACGGCCACGTGATTAAAAAAATGCGTATTGTTTGGGTTTCAGAATCACTACCTACAGTACTGTAGGACACTGTGATTAAGCAAGTAGATTATCACTAAACTACGATAGTCTACAGTTAATGAATTGTTAAAGATGAATATACAATATCCTATTTATTTGAGCCATTTCACATTTGGCCAAATATAAACATAACAAACTCAACAACCAAAATGTAACAAAGTAGTATTATACAGATATTGCCTGCTTAGAGGTGAAATATAAGATTTGACATCCCCGAGGGAATGATATTATGTTCGAGGGAATATATATCCCGAAGCGGCAGCTGAGGGATATATATAATTCCCCGAGAACATAATATCATCCCGAGGGAATGTTAAAACTTATATTTTACCGATATAAAAGGCAATATCTGTTATATTACATAGCCAAGAACAAGTCTGCTGGGTCGGGTGAAGCTAGGCTAGGCTAGGCCTCCTTTTTGTATTGTATGTAAACAAGCTGCCTAAGAGTAAGACACCTTACCATGCGAAGAATAATATACAGATAATTACTAATTAATGATTCCTTGGCAATAAAATATTCACTAGCCTATGTCGTTTAAATAATAACAGAAGAATTTCCGTCAATAAGCCTACATTAATAATAATAATATTATCATAGGCCGAATAAATAATAATTCGTCGTCTTCCTTCGAGCCGAATCACCGGATGTTCAGTGCGTCGCGCGCGTACCGGTTACTACTGTGAGTATTAACCAATCACAAATGGTCTTTCATCACATCTAGGGAGGACTAATAACAAATGAGGGCGCTATGTATGCATAGTTTAAATAGTTTAGTTGATTATTTTCTTCAAGCAAGTTCCGTGGCGCAGCGCATGAAGCGTTGTCTTGTGATGGCGTGACAATTCCATCGCGAGTTTAAGATCCAGTAGATGACTTTTGTTTAACGTGAGTGTTGCCACACGAAAATTACACAGTCAATATCATCGAACTCAAGAATTTATATGATTAATGACAGGGACACGATAATTACGCGAAAATTACTCAGTCAATATCATCGTTCTCGAGGATATATACGATTTACGATCCTCGCAGCGGTAGTCATGTGATGCAGTTTCAACCAATCACGTTCACGTATTTACATAGGCTATGTAATATATTAAACTATAGCATGCCAGTACACTATAATATTAAATGTCACATACAGTATATTAACATTTATTTAGTTCTGATGATAATAAAAATTGACACAAGCATTCAATCTATAAAACAACTTAATTATTTCCATCATTTCAAAAACAATAAATATATAGTATGTTGAGTAAACAATGTGTTTATACTGACTCAAACATTCCATGTTTGCTTGGTATCTCTTAAGAGCATTTTTAATTATGAATTTTTTTTGCCATACATAAATCAAGTGATTACTCCTTGGATACTAAGTGATACTTACTATTCTCCAATTTAATATTACTTGCCCAGTTAGACACCACAATTACTTTACTCTACGCTGTCTAATCAGACTTAAACTACGCTTGTTGACTTTGTTAGCTAACATACTGTAAGTATGGTTACCAAGGTCTGGCTAAGTACTGTAGCATGATATGACCAGTATGGTTTATTTTTCTGCGACTGTAATATAAGCAATCTTGACCAATGTCATAATAATTGTATTAAAACGAGAGTGGCACTCATGTGTCCAAGAGAAAAGAAATACAAACTAAAATAAAATGAAAGGATGTACAATTCTATCTTTTGTTCCCTATGGGCCTGTTTCTGTTGCCAAATAAATACCGTATTCTAGAAAACTGCAAAGTGCAAGTGAGTGCTGCGAGCAGATCTAGCATAAAAAACATAGATTTGATGACGCAGGGCCTTCCCCTTAAGACAAACAGAATGTCTATATTAGAACACTTCTCATTGAATAACAAAAGATCTCCTATGAACTACGGTTAGTAATATAGCAACTCAATCTAGTGAGTTATTAAGAAAAAAAACCCATTAATTCATGTTTTAGTTATATGAATTAATTAAAATATACATGAATGTTATTTAAAGAGGATCTACAAAATGCTACTGTTATCATAGCATAGGTATTTTAAACACACTTGATCCATTTATGTGACCTTTTGATGACCTCAGATTTAAATTCACATCATTATCTATGTAACTGATTTATCAACCTGAATGACTTATACAATATTTATTAATTAGTATGCAACATTCTATGATAATATATTGTACAACCTTTTACCAAGTTGGTGATGTGATTTTTGTAATACTGTGATAGGACAAATTGTAAGTAGAAATATATATTTTGCAATTATATATAATATAAAACCTTCACAAAAAAATCAAGCTAATTTACTAATTTGTAAACAAAGTCCTAAGCTAAAACAGAGCCCTCACAAATCAATAATGAGTCTAATATTGTGTTGTCCCTGCAGCATATACTCTGTCTTCATCTTGATGTGCATGGTGCCCAACCATATAATGGGACAATAAAAGAGTTACAGGAAAATCTCCAGCCCATTGCTCATTCTTTTGATATATATTCTTTGGTTTATTTTGAATTCAAATTTTGTAAATTTTCATTAAAAAAAATGCATGATGAATTTTATTTTATTGAGTCTTTCGGCGAAATCCGTGACAGTTAATAATAAATTACATTAAAAGGTTTTACAAAAACATGTCTGATTTTTTTTTAATACGAGGATCAGTTATACGGAAGAATGTCCTCAACCTACCTTGATTTTGACAAAAGTATTCGAAGACGTACGACATTGAAACGTGACATATATTTCATTTAAATCTCGGAAAATGTTAATAACATAAAGTGTTGCTTGTAAATTTTCAATCAATTAAAGATCTGAAGGTGAAAGTCTTTAGTAACATGGTTATAGGTAAATGTAATCACAGTGAGTGGTCTGTATGTTTATTGTTAACATTGTTATGCTTTTGACATAACATTATAAACTATGTTATTGTTTTAGTGTTTGCATGGCACATAGTAAAGCTTTCTTTTATTTACCCAAAAATAAGTTGTAAACATTCATATAAAACATAATATGGGAAGGGTTAAAAAATAGTCAGAACTAATCTAGTTCAGCCCCTAAACACTGAAAAATAAATATTTAAATAAATAAGGGCTGCAGTACCTTCCTAAACTTAATATATACAACATTCTCTACAGCTCACTATGTCGATTGGTCGGTCGGTCGGTTGGTCGGTAAACACTAACTTGAGCACGCGGCTGCAGCCATGTATATGGCCTTGTTTGGACTGATTGTTTTCACAAAAAAGTAATGTTCACTAACGATCGATTCTTGTAAAGCGTTTTATAACTATAGGGCAGGAGGCGTCCAAGACACAACTAGAGTTCAACTTAGATCAAATCCTAGTTAATGACAAGGGAGTATCCCTATAATTTGGTTTGTGTTTAGCTTCTTTTTGTTCTGAGTTTGTATGTACAGCACTTAAAGTTTCACAACATTTTACATAATAAATCAAGGATATTAATTATTAAACACAAATTATTGTTTGCTAAGAAGGATGAAAAGATCTTGATTGACTACAAAAAGCAAGTGCCAGCTGTCATGTTATAATTAATACAACTTATTGTTAAAATGATTCAAAAATAATAATATTATGTTTATTATTTTAAAATCATGTTAACAATAACTTATAACAGCAAAAACTTATTATTAAAATTATTTTAAAATAATACTATTATTTTAAAATCATTTTAACAATAAGTTGCTGCTGTTAAAGTTATTATTTTTGTATTAATTATAACATGACAGCTGGCACTTGCTTTTTGTAGTCAATCAAGATCTTTTCATCCTTCTTTAGCAAACAATAATTTGTGTTTAATAATTAAAGATTCAGCCTTGGCAATTGATAGAGCAGCCAGAGGGGGTGATTGCTTAGGACTTGCTACTTCTACAAATGATCCCAAACAATAGCACTTTACGCCTACACATCTATAGAATAATCAAGAACAATATAACAAGTGCAATACTGATACTGGCATGTTGTAGATCCCTAGGGACGTTTTAAGGTACAGAACATCAAAGAATGAAGGCAATAAAGCCAGCAATCGCAGAATGCATATTTGCATAAAAATTGCAAGGGAAGATAAAAATGCAGATATGTCCAGTCCTGTGTTTATTATTAAAGTATTTAAGTCACAGTATATGTATTATAAACTAACCTCAAAATGCAAAGATAATCCTAAACAAAATTAATATAATTAAAAGCAATTTATTTTGCTTTAATTTTTTAATTCTTTATTGCCAAAAAAAGGCATACAAAGACAATCAAGTATAAAATACAGATCAAAGGGAACTGAATGCGTATGGCAAGAGCCTGTGTTTCCCTCTTATCCCCCAGTGACACAGCAACCCATAAAGAAGATAAAATATATAATTCAAATATAAAAAAATCATAAAATATAATGTCAATAATATAAAATCTTAAATACTGTATATACACATTTTTTTTTTTAAATAATTTAGGGAGTATTTCTTTACAACAACGATATGTCTATATACTGTATATAATCTGTATATACAAATTTGTAGCTAATTTTTGTGAAAGAAATTATGTTATATACATAATATATTTTTAATAGTTTTTTCATACAATTTAGAGTTGAAAATACATTTATTCGGTTTGTAAGAGGTTTTAGTGAATATTTTCCTAGTTTTAATAGAAATATAAATAAATATTTGTGCTAAACGAATTACAAAAACAAATGTTATTGGTTTTTAAATAGTTACTACTGGAGTTTGGATCATTTAAACAAAAAAAATGTATTTTAATGTTTGATGTCAATTTTCAGTAAAGTAGGCCGATATATAATCATTAGACCTCTCAACAATTAACTTTGTTTATTAACATCCCTATCAACATTGGAGTTTTGCTTCTAATGAAGATTGAAATTCATTCAACACATTGTTTATTATTCTGCTGATGAACAGGAGTAAGGGTTGATGGCACAGCATTCCGCTGGTTGCCAGTTTATCACTTTCTCCAGGCCTCTAACAGATTTGCTGATTTGTTAAAATAATTTCACCAGTCAACAGCTAGGCCTCTTATTAATTAAAATAGTGAGCATGGCCAGTTAATTAGCTGCTAGCCTGGAAGAAAGACTAATAAACGCAGGATCAATTAGTGTGTAGCTTGCTTAGGTATGACAGACCTCCTGGACCTGGTATACGAGAAAAATAAATTGAAATTATATTAATTTCAAAAGAAATGGATCTGTATTGTGACAATACAACTCAAATATTTAAATTAAAATGTAATTTGTATGAAATTTGAACATAATAAAGTAAATTGCAATACTACCAAGAATACAATCAATTATTTAACTTTATTGCATACATTTTAGCAAACTCATAGATGTTAGTTCGGCATGGGTTTGATACTCTGCTTCATAGTTTTGGTGGTAAAACAATTTTTTTTTTCAGTTGCTTTTTATTTTATGTATTCTGCTATTATTAGTGATGTTATAGTAAATAGTACACTGCGTTTGTTTATGTCGGCATCTACAGTTTCTATGAAATGTTGAAAATCGGAGAAATTTAAGCATATGTTTAAACATATGGCATGCTTCTAAGCTAGGCAATATACCTCATAATTTATAATCAGTTATTTCTAAAATATGTGGCCTATAATAAATTGTTCTGTGTTTTTAATGTTTTTCTTGTAGCATGTCATATTGTATGGAATGCATCTACCACATTAGTGGATACAGCCCCCATTATTATTGAAAAAACATACATTTTATGCTCATTATTTTATATGTTTTAATTCTTTTTGTGTTGTGTATATCACCTTTGGATATCAACTATCAGGCTGTGGGTGGGTGTGTGGGTTTCTGTAAGGTGGATGCGTGGGGCTGATTTGTACAGTAGGTTGGTTAACAGGTTGGAATTGAAATTAAAGGACTTGAAAACTAATTTGCAGTTGTTTTGCATTTGTAATATCATTTTTAATCTTACGATTTATTATACCATATTAACAAATATATTCCATGGAGAAATATTAAAAACTTCAATTTATCCATTGTAAATTTCAAGTCTAATGTTTACTTGGCTTTATAATTTAAAATAAAAACCTTCAATTAAAAAAAAATGTTAAACCAACACATGAATGAATTGTCAGGATTGAGTGAAGTTTTCAACAAAAGACCAACAAAAATCAAACTATCTGAAAACTTAATGTGTAATAATGATTTCTTTATACAGTAGAATAGAACCCTTCTTTGGGACTCTTTATTTAGGAAACGCCATAAAACACCTTGCTGTGAATAAACGTCAATACAGTACATGTTTTAACACAACGGCCAAACCTATTCAGATAACATCCTATTAAAGATGTATTGTCCCCCAAAAACATGAAAAATGAAGATTAATTAAATCAGACTTTGAATATGTTATTTTGTAGTTTTAATAAAGTTAATCAGTTCCATAGAAAATAAAAACTAAAACAAATTATGTTTTCACTTGTAAAATGACAAAATAAATGGTTAAATTCAACCGAAAATCCATTGGCTGGCAGCCAATTTGACCATTTTTTGCTTTAAATTACATTTTTTTTCGATCCAATTTTTGGTCAAAGTGGATAACTATTATGTTACATTAAATAAAAATATTCAACAAAAAATGTTTTAAGAATTATTTTTTCAGGGGGACAATACATCTTTAAGAGGACAATTGAAATGAACAAGCAGCAAATATGTTATTACTACAGCCAACCCTATATTTAGGAGACACCACTATTATAGGACACCAAATGGTTTACTGTATATATTACAGTACATAATCTTTGATATTCAGTTTAATTGACATAAATAATTCTCTATTTAATTTATCTTGATTACAAATTAGACCAATCATTCTTTACCTTACATTTGTATAACAATGAAATTCCACAAAAAAATGATTAAAGCACGATGTATTCATTGCATTATTTATTTAGCTCCAATCAATTGTTATTATTCATCATGATAGATGCCAATTAGCATAATTATTATTTGTAATTAAACATTCCAAACACATTGTTCAATAGGCCTTTTAAATTCTTGATTTGCCTGCTTTGTTCAGCTATTCTTAATTAGGTTGGATGAAGTTGGTTCAGTTCTTCATGGTTGGCTGAACTGAATGTGTTTTGATCATTGCCATATGCCATTATAGTTATATTCATATGATAAAATGTGGTGTTCCAAGGTTACAAAGTGACAAATTTTGATGCTCATTTGATGACTGTCTTATGCTTAAGTGCTGAATATTTAAACCCTACATAATGGGTTTTATTTCAAACAGAGCGCAACTATCAATATGCAAATCTTGTTTTTGTTTCCTCTCATTTGCATATTTAAAAAACAAATTTCATGAATGCAACGGTTTATTTTCAAGACTTCATTTGCATATTGTTTAAAGAAATGATTTCACAGATGCAAACTTTCTGATTATCATCTGTCTTGTTGAGTTGTGTCTTTGCATAGTGTTTATTTTTTATTTGAATAATTTTCATATATATATTATAAATTTTCTGGATAGAATTATATGGTTTATTAGTTTTGCTTACTTGCGTATGTTATCATACTCTTTGTTTTAGATTTGTTTACACCTTCAGATTCGTTCCCACTAGAACGCCAGTAATTGAAACCAATAATGAAACAATGGATGATCCATCGTGTTGTGATTGGTCAGTTGAGTTGCACTTTGTGTTGCTTTTACTTTATGATCCCCATATTGCGCCCTCTTTTAACAAGAATGTTTGTATAATTTGTATATATTTGTGTAATAACAACCACTGAATGCATCCTAATCATCACCTAAACTTAAAGGCCTATATTTATTTATACAATCAAAACAACTGACCTCAAATACATAGTACTTTTACCATGTTGCAATTTTGATCGCTCTTTATAATACTTTTTTGCTTCCACACATTATAAACTCTGTTTAAAAAAAATTGTGTTTACGCTACCAGGCATTATACTTCAAATAATGGCCTATGATTGGTCAATTGAATACCAGGGTAATAATTACACAGTAGCACTGAATATCCTAAAACATAAACACTTGTGTGTTTTTCTAATGAAGAAAATAGGGTCTCCTGTTATTGGTCATTTCATCGCTGTTGGTTGTGAACTGAATAAAAAAGTAAATAAATAAATAAAGATTTTACACAAAATTGCATTCACACTACTTGAGTTGAACATGCAGTACTATTTGAAAGTAATCTGGATACTTTTGGAAGTCGAAATTGTACCTAAAAGAATTCAACCCACATGCACACAGCATGTTGCATGGCTTGGTGCATCATGTATGACTGCCCTGCTAACTGGTTCGCGATGAAGTATTTAAACCAGTTTAAAATTATTTTACAACATTTTTTAATCGCGTGCAACGCAACTCTACAGCTCACTATGTCGGTTGGTCGGTCAGTTGGTCGGTAAACACTAACTCATTTGAGCACGTGACTGCAGCCATGTATATGGCCTTGTTTCCTAAATTCTTACAGCTAACGGTGTATTTTTTTAGGCTTTTCATTCATTATTAGTAATAACATGCTTTTTTTTCTTTCTTTAGTAATTAGCATTCTGTACAGTCACAGGTCATTAACATTCAACTTTAATTACTATTATACAACAGAAATAGTAGAGAAAGTATTGCAAAGTAAGCCCACTTTTGTTAAAAATCCTTTTAGCAATACTCAGTTGGCTCATCTAACATATTAAAAGGTATTATGCTATTATTGACAGTTATTAACTGTTATTATACAATAAGCCAACAGATGTAATATAATTTTAAATCAACATTATAATTGCCACGACTCAAAACTGGTTTTGAGGCCACTAATTTGTAAGGCGCCACAGCTAGATTTGTATGAGAAGTGTGTCAACCATAACTACAAAAACTACAAATAATATTAAAGAATAAAATATTAATTAATTGTTGTTGATTAACATCCATGGGTCATATTGGAAATACCATTTTTTGTTAAAGGTGATCATTCCTGTGCTCAATTCTCAATGTAGGGAAGCAAGCTGTTCTAAGCTTAAATATGGGCATTTTATATTGGTAAGGTGGTCAGTTCCTTTCCAATTTTTTTCCATTTTCTTCTGCGTGGTACAGTATGTATGATCTGAAAAGACCGTCTTAAATCACCCTTATTTTTTTATTATGAATTTGTTCTTGATACTGTTTTTGTTTTCCTTGTACTTTACACAAGATCTGTTTGTAGTCATTGTTCATATTGCTTGTTCAAGGGTGGGGGTTGTGTCCTTTTTTTCAAGAGAATAAACTTTTTTTTTGCAATCATAAGAAACCTTAAAAGGAGGCAACTGATGTGGGCTGTACTCTCCAGTCACGCTTTTGCATCATGCATTTTAATTGTTTGTTTGAAGAACAAGTCATATTTAATCGATAGATTTATTCGTATTGTGTTAAATTACACTAAGATCATGTGCGACTCTCAATGGTAATTCTAATGCTACCTCCATTAACAACTGTTTTCTACTACCATTTAACTTTATCTTATGTATTTAGTACGGATTTAAAAACATCTATTTTGCTTTTATAAATTCAAGCTATTAAGAGACTTTAAATCCAGTGCACTTGAATAGGACGCCAAAGTTAAGCCAGTCACTAAACAGATACGTCCTCAACAATGATGGCAGGAATTTATTATTTATTTAAACTAAAGAAAAAAATGTTTTCCGAAATAAAAGAAATTGAAAGATGATTTTATCTATTTTAAATCTATTTTATAGATTATTGGTCCTTTATATCTTTACAACCATGGAAATTGACTATAAACAATCCGTTATTAGTTCCACCGTCAAATACTGATATTGGTATAAAGATACTGTAATTGCTAACAATTGCTACAGCTGTAATGTCCCTTGACAATGTTTTCAAACTTACAGTAAGAACGATAAAGTATAAAGATTTTGTTTGTGCATACTTTAAAAAATATCTGTAAAAATGAGATAATCTTATTAAATCTGTCATAACCTGATGTATCTTAATATTCTTTTCATTTGATTGGCTAACTATGGAATACAGTAATCTTTATTTTATCTTGATTTACATATTTCTGCTTCAATCAGTTCTAAATAAATTCACTGAGAATTGATTGTATGGCTACTGATTAAATATACCTTCTGCTTCCATTTAGTAAATTAGTTATTTATCTTGACTCAGAGAAATATAGTAGAACTCATATACACCTTTAATAGGAGTGTCCCCTTATAACCAGAATTGGTGTAGGAATTGTCAGTAGCTGAAGTAAAGCATATTTCCTCTAATTTATTAACTAAAAATGTCCCTTTTATAAAGGAGAAGTTCTATAGAAGAGTTGTTGTATTGTAGTATAAAATAGCAAGCGTATAACAATGTCCATATTTCCATACAGTCTCTCCCTCACCACAGCTTCCCCACCTAAAAAATGAAATACTGTAGTGCTTTTCAATGTAAAAGACTGGCTCAATAGAGAGGCCATATTAATATTATTAATGTGTCTGTTATTATTTACATTTTGTTTTGTATAGAGTGTTAGGTAGCTAGAATGAACAATGCCTCTGTTGTCTAACAATATTGCATACATAATCAGATAGATTTATCTTTATAGGCATATTCTCTCTTTATCTTTAATATTACTATTTTATATTTTCTTTATTTTTATTAATTATTAATATTTACATTACAAAATTATTCTTGGAATCATTTACTAGTATTATTTACTTTATGTACATCTAATATTATTACATCTACATTCATTCAAATGCACATATAACAGAACAGATTTTCAAATTACCGAAAAAAATCTAAATATTTATGTGCTGTGCCTTTAGCAGTATTACTCAGTTTGTTGACCTTTGATCTGTTGTAAAGTCAATGTACGCATATATTTTATGAGGAGAATCAAAAGGAAACCAATTAGGCAAAAACACGTATCTCCTTTGTTTAAAAAATTAGGCTTTCTAGTATATACCTCAACAGATTTTACGCATTGAGTCTACTGATAATTGCATGAATTTCACACTTATGGGAAAATCTAGCATTCAATTATATGCATCCGTATATGAGCATTAAAATCTTAAAGCTATACATTTTAAATTAAATGGACTGCAATGGATGACTTTAGTTGGTCAACGCAAATGATTTTGCTAACCTAACCAACCAACATTTTACATACATTTGCCTCTCTCCACCCATGGTCTACAAAGAAGTACCTGGTATTGATGAAAACAAAACTTACGGCTGCAACATTATGGGAGTCATATTGTTATTCCTGAAATAATTTTTTTTTTTCATGAATCGAAATAAGATAAAATAAGTAAAATAGATTGGTGAAAACCATAAATCAATTACTTAAAATTCCTACTAATACAGTATCAATATATACATAAATAAATTATATAAAATATAATATAAGCAACTTTTTTGTGTCTCATTACAATTTAAAGTAATGATCATGGTATGGTATCAACATTGTCATTTCTATATTTCTGTGTGCCATGTATAGTTGCTATAGTATTAGAAATTCACAAGCATAACAAAACTCTAAACTGCCTATAAGTGAAATACTGAAAATTAATTAATTTATCAACCGTGGAGATAAGGAAAGTTGTGAGATTGAAAAAGGCTGCTTCAATTGAGGTTCAAACCCAGAATATTTTGCTTGATATACAGACATCCTATAGACCACTGAAGCTTTCATTGTACCATTCAACTTTGATTAGATCGCGACTCTCACGAACACTTAGTTCTCAATTGTCACACAGGATCAATTTGGTTTACCCTCATCTTTGTACGAGGTGTGTAGGTGTGTCTATGTATATTTCATATAGTATTTTTGATTTAGCTTGTTGCTTATTCTATTTGTATCTCCATAGAGATCCAACTGCTGATAGTGATACCCACAGCATTGTCATTTTTTCAGTAATTTTCCTTTGGATTTTCATATAGTATTTTGATATTAATTGATGCTCATATTGAGTAAAAATCAAATCATTTTCATAATGATAAAACATTATTATTTTTAATTTCTTTTAATTTTTTTTTAATGATTATTAGAACAGTGCTATATTAGAATATAAAGATCAACGTTATAATTCAAATGTGTTTTTTTTTTTCTTCTTTTTTTTGACACTGAATATAAATGAAAGATTTGATTAAAAAGCATTCTAATTACAAGTTGTGCATTAAACCTCTTGGCTATAATACTATAATGTTGTATAAATTGACGCAATTAAATATATATAGAACAATGTACTATAATATTATAGTCAATAAATCGATAAATTCTGACCTTTTTAGAATTTGCTGATTCATTCATCTGGGTTTATTTCCAATGTATGTTGTTACATTGTTCTTCTGTTTAGAATAATGTACTGTACTGATAATAAAGCAAAACATTTTGCATTTTACATAAAGTTGCCATAATAATTGAACATGTTTTATTAAAATAATACACAGGCACCCTACAAGATCAAACTTAATTTAAAAGGTGCTTTAGAGAAACAATAATTATGTATTTTGTAGAAGATTAGATTAGATCCAATAATACAAAGTTTAACTTCTGGTTTAGTCAGATTTGATTTTTTTTAAATTTCAGCATCATAAAATCAATTTACAGATAAAATACATAACAATGAATATATATACAGAAAACAAAAAGATCGAAACATCAACAAATATACAAACAACAGCGATTCCAAGTGCTAAAAGATTTTTTTTTTTAAGATTATAAGAATCATTTCTGTGATGGTTGTCATTTTGCAGAATTCAGCTACTGCTATTTCTCCAAGAAGGCGCCTAACCAAAAAACACTTATTTCAGCATTTAAGGTGTTCTGTCATGCATGAAATATTGCCGGTATTACATGTTTACTTGCATTAATCAATGTTTCGCCACCATCATGTAGCGAGGTAGATTAGTATGATGGTTTACTTGTTAACACTTCTAATCCGGTTAAATTTAATTTATTCAATTTAAAGACTTGTCTCTCTTCAGGTTTTCTTCACCACTCAAAGTGTCAAAATAATAATGTTGTCAAAATAATTTAGTGGTAGTGGTAATAAGGTAGTGGTTTCTTGCCAGAATTTTAAATAATGGTTCAATCCCAGTTTGGTGCTAAGGCTTAATATACATAGCGCCAAAAAGGTAGAAGGTACAGCTCTGTTAATGTTCGCCATCGTACCAGATATGTGCTGACTGGTCGTACTCCTCTGTGCGTTAGTGAGATCACATAGTAGATTATGGTCTGAGGCTAGGCTGGGCCTAAGTTCAACAACTAATAACTCACTGGTTTTAAGCGCTAGGTCCGAATATCTTTGGCTGCCACCACACCAATAAGGTTGAAGGTTTATATGCCACAACTGTACAGATCACACATAGACCGATGTAATGCGAATAATGTAATTTAATAACCCTCAATAATAACTCAATACAACAACATGGGAATCAAAGCAATGAACAAACATCGCCTGCCCGTGAGGGCGCACTGGCGCAGTACCAAGGGTTCAAATCCCAGCCTAGTACCAAGGATTCAATTCCTGGTATCAGATGCACCAAAGGCTTCATATCCTAGCATACAGTATCGAGGGTTCAAATCCCAGCTTTGTCCCAAGGGTTCAATTCCTACTGTACAGATGCACCAAGACTTCATATCCTAGCATACAGTATCGAGGGTTCAAATCATTGCTTAGTCCCAAGGGTTCAATTCCTACAGATGCACAAGACTTTATATCCTAGCACAAGGTACCAAAGGTTCAAATCCCAGCTTAGTCCCAATGGTTCAATTCCTAGTATCAGTTGTAGTTGTACAGTACCAAGGCTTCTGATCCTAGCTTACAGTACTGAGGGTTCAATCCCAGCTTAGTACTAAGGGTCAAATTCAAGATTAGTACAGGCGTTTCTGATAACAGGAAATAAATTATTTCTAATAAAATATTGTCATTGTTTATTAATTAATAAAAACAGTTGTCAAATTTCTAAGTTATGCATTTAGTATATGAAATGTAAAGTTTTGATATTGTTAGATAATTACTGCAACTAGACAATTTAGTTTGACATGTGTGTGACAGTGTATTTGCTTTGTTTGTGTAACTGCTCTAGTGGTATTGTTCTTTTTTTATTGAGTGTTTTTATTCCTGCCATCTCCATTACAATATATATTTCACGACGGTTTTATTTTACAAGACAGATGGTCAAAACTAACTCTATTTCATATTCAGTAACTGTCCAGTATTTTTTCCTATAAAGAAACCAGGACTTAAATGCCTCAGGTCATAGAAAATGTGCTGCAGTCAACAGCTTCTCTGTGAATGGGATAAAATTAAGTGAATCCCTGAACAAAGAGGAAAAGAACAAAGGCCCCGTGGCCTAATAGGTGCCTGATACACAGGCTTGTATTAGCTTTTGTTTATTTCCATTTAGTCAAAGTATTTTCATAAGAATTCATATTCTTTATAAATTTGTGTTTTTCTTAAATTATTTTCTATAAAGATGACATAGTGGTATGTGTTTCAAATGGACATTTTAAATAAGAGATCTATTCACCAATACTCCCACATGTGCTTACAAAACTGTTATAAAAACATCTAAAATCTGATTTTATAATTTTGTAAGAAATGTTATTGTTATTAATAATAATAATATTGTTGTCTTAGATAACTTTAAACATTATAATTAAAAATGAGAATAATTTTATATTATTGTTATTTTAATTCAATCTCATTGTCAAGAAAATGTTTATCTTTTTGATTCAGAGTAGGAGTTTTGTATGTACCTAAAAAGGAGGTTTATTCACCCCAGGGAATACCAAACAAGTTGGTATACAGTATTGTATACACTGTCTCTCCTAAATTATCAATAAAACTGGTTATGCCATAACATATCTGACCAATTACTCAACTCTCTGATGCAAAGCTACTCCACACAGTAGTTAAATACAATTAAAAAGGCACATAATAACAATTATATATAGTTAAAATCTTGTTTATCAATCAATCACTTTCTTTTATTTAACTCCGAATAAGACTTCTGCTTACTACTATAAATTCTGTGTTCCTAAAGGTTCAAATCTTCCCTACTATTTAAATTGCATTTTAAAAACTTGACTTTGTGAATAAGAAACAACAAAACAAAACTATGAAAAAAAAAAGCTTTTATATGATTGTAATAAAGGTCAATTAACACAGACGAGCGGTAACAGTAGGTGGAAAACTGTGCTTGTCCCACGTAGATGGTGTATCTATCCTGAGCGGGTTTCCACTCAACCGCCCGTCCACCCCGCATTTTGTTTAAAAGGTAATAAGAAATAACATAGAGTTTTGTTTTCGCTTACCGTTTACCGCTCGTCCGTGTAAATTGACACCTGGTTCATAAGAGAAGTTAAAAGGTTGATAAGAAATAAAGTATTCAGTTTTTTGGGTGGGTGTTTTATGGTTGTGGAAGATGTTGAATGTGGCTGTCAATTAAACACATGATAATACAACACAAATAAACATTAAAAAAACCCATGATGGTGACAGGATTAAACAAAGGCAAACTTAATTGCTGTACAAATTGTCTCAGCCGTCAAAAAAGGCCCATTTATATCCCTCCCAGTATCAAGACTGTATCTTTGAACCTTATAAACAGATGGCAATTTCAATCATGTATGGTTAGCTTTGTGTGGGGAACAGAAACATTATCAACCATAAGTAGCATATTAACATAATATTTGCCCACCTTGCTAGCTAATCATGCTCAATGTTAAATTATGTATGTCTTTTGCCAATTGGTCTTAATTATCTCATAATCCTCTAAGGAATAACTGCACTTTAATATTACATTTAAATTATAAACTATATTACACTTTTGCATATATCTAAGATGAAGAATATGTAAAATATTTTTATTTTGTTTCCTTTTTGGCGAAGTTCTTTTAAAATCATTAAGCTTTTTCAAATTAAATGTTGTTCAACATTATTCATGTGCATCTCAAAATGTTTGTTTATTTTTATTTAATTTT
Organism: Antedon bifida; assembly: GCF_963402885.1. Lineage (NCBI taxonomy): Eukaryota > Metazoa > Echinodermata > Crinoidea > Comatulida > Antedonidae > Antedon > Antedon bifida. Next base: position 6,988,578 of record NC_136235.1, on the reverse strand, counting down.
TGTTTATATGCATCTGGCAATTCAAGTAATTTGTCCACATAAAAAAAAACAATGTTCTGCCGCTTGTGATTGATTGCATCCACATTGGAACTAAATTTAAATCCCACCCACAACAAGAAGATAGTCCAGAACAAAAAGAAGCTCACCCACAACAACCAGAAGCTAACACACAACAACAAGAAGCTCACCCATAACAACAAGAAGCTCACCTATAACAACAAGAAGCTCACCCATAACAACAAGAAGCTAACCCATAAAAAGAAGAGCCGCACCCACCACAACCAGAAGCTCACCCACAACAAGAAGCTAACCCATAACAAGAAGCTAACCCACAACAAGAGGCTCATCCACAACAAGAAGCTCACCCACAACAACCAGAAGCTCACCCACAACAACAAGAAGCTCACCCACAACAACAAGAAGCTCACCCACAACAACAAGAAGCTCATCCACAACAAGAAGCTCACCCACAACAACCAGAAGCTCACCCACAACAACAAGAAGCTCACCCACAACAACAAGAAGCTCATCCACAACAACAAGAAGCTCACCCACAACAACAAGAAGCTCACCCACAACAACAAGAAGCTCACCCACAACAACAAGAAGCTCACCCACAGCAACAAGAAGCTCACCCACAACAACAAGAAGCTCACCCACAACAACAAGAAGCTCACCCACAACAACAAGAAGCTCACCCACAACAACAAGAAGCTCACCCACAACAACAAGAAGCTCTTTCTCTGTATAGCAAAACAATTAATGAGTTCATACTGTAAATGTCTTCCTTAATTACAGTGGGTGGCTATTCAACCTCGCATTAATACATTTCCCATTACAATGCATATTGCCTATAATCAACCTGAAAAAAGGATTTTTGATGATAATAATATTTTTTGAATTTTATAAATGTCCTATAAATGCTAATGCTTATTCCAGAAGAAGAAGATAATTTGGTCACATCTATTTACAAAAAATAATACTATATGCAATAAGGCTATAGAATAAAAGTATAAAGGGTAGTATGAACCTCATTAAATGGAGGGGTTCAAGTTTCTGCTGTGGAGATAGCAAAACTGCTCCACAGGCATGAATTAGGGCTAAACCCTGTCATAAACATACGATATAAAGCACCACTATACTAGCCAATGCAACCACCTTTTGTCACAATACTTTTAGCACTTAAATTTAGTGATTTTGTCTCAGACTGTATAAATATTATATAAACTAATACCTAGTTGGATAATAAGAAAAATTATTATTAAAACAAGCCTATAGTATTAGTATAACCCCAACGGAGACACCTTACCAGGTCTCCCTTTAGTAAGATTTTATTTTCCCCGCATTTCATGAAAAAGTGATCCCACAGGATGTCACGAAGGAGGGATTTTATTGTATATTTTCCTGCTCATTGTTTATACATTATTTTTTTTACTTCAGTATACCACTACAGCAGTTTTAGAATATTTCAATAATATTATAATTTGTTTGATGTTTTACTTGTGCATGTTATCATCATCATCATCCCACAGTAAAAGGTTCGATGGTTTACTAGGTACGTTCACATTATTAAACATTCATGTATTTAAACATCACATCTCTTTGTGAGTTATTTTTCCTGTTCATTGCCTTTGTGGTGTGTTAATGAACCAACACTTAATATTGTGGCTCCACCAGAGACTAAATATCTAGCCAACATTGTCTGCTATGTTTACTTTTTTGTCATTAGTCTAGTCATTAAAAAAGTGATATTGAATGTCAGTGCATGTACATTTATGTATTGTGGTAATAATAGATGAAAACTTGAAATTTAATGTGATAATAATTCACAATCTCTAAAAACAAATATTGTAAAAAAGCATAGTTAATGCATTTTTTTTCTATTAAATGTACATTAATTACCTTACTGTACCTATGATCATCCTTCTATAGTAATATTCTCCCAAATTTAACAATCTTGTGATAGTAATATTCCCAGATTTTTTTTTTTAGTCAGTAAAATCTCTTAAAAAATAATAAATAACAAATAAAGCAGTTTCTATCTCTTTCACAATATCTATTAGTATTATCTATTATCACCCCACATAAATAAATATAAATAAATATATATATATAATATAAATATTATTTTCAAAATAAAAAACAATTTGTAAACAAAAACTACAGTATAGAAAAAGCACTATTTTTAGTGGTGTTTGGTGTTTCGTCTATAATCAAACAAGTAAACATAAGTGTGGAAAAAAAACAAAGTTTACAGTTATTTAAATAGTAATATAAATAGTCATATTATTGTTAATATTGTTTTAGTTGTAATGATTGTATACCTTACAAGTTGGACAGTTGTAATTAAATTGTGGTACAATATTCATTCCATGCAAAGTTCATGCATATTTAAGATAGCAAAATTAAGACGATGGTCCCAAATGGTCCCAAATGGAATGGTCCTTTACCACATATCTATCTGTATATTCATTTTGGTAAAGATCTTGTAATTACTTTTTGAGTAATCCTGCTAACAAACAAACAGACAGACAAACACACGCGATCGATTACATATACCTCCTTGGCGGAGGTAAATAAACAAAAATATATATATAATATAAACAAAAATATATACATTTCTATTTTTTAGTATATAATTGTCTCAACTACTTATCATATGTTTATTTTGTCAACAAAAATATATATATAATATAAAATCATAACTATATATGAAAATTATTAGTGAATTTTAATATTTTACTATATGCCTATTTAACAAATTTCATGTAATTTTTTTTTTATTTATTGAAGAAAAAAAAACAAATTTGTTTTTTTCTTCTCTTCAGTGTTTTACTTATTTAATAGTATTTTCCATCTTTTAACTTGTCCAGGGTCCTAATGGTCACATATGCTTGTTGGTAAATGTTGTGTAGTTGTAGTGTTTCCCAGGAACCTGCTTCTAATTTTACCAGGGTCCTAATGGTCACACATGCTTGTTGGTAAATGTTGTGTAGTTGTAGTGTTTCCCAGGGACCTGCATACAATTTATCCAGGGTCCTAATGGTCACACATGCTTGATAGTAAATGTTGCACTGTAGTTATTGTGTTTCCCAGGGACAATTAAATAGAGTCCCTACTATAAACTTGTTGTTAAATGATGTAGTTGTAGTGTTTCCCAGGGACCTGCATACAGTTTATCCAGGGTCCTAAATAGTCACACATGCTTGTTGTTGCTAAATGCTGCATGTGTAGTTGTTGCTGCAGGTTAAGTCCTTTGTGATGTATGATAAATGAAGATTGATATTGTGTTGATGGGTATTGTCAATGATAAATATGATATCTAGTTTTCCGTTACCATGACGATTTTAGCATTTTGTCATGTATAAGCCATGATTATTTTGCATACATTTTTTACATTTATGAAAATTATGTTTTTTTTAATTTAATTTTTGTCTTTCATAAACATATTTGTCACCAGTGGCCGAGAATCAAATAAGCAATCTCATGAATCATACTATATTCACCAAATCTCTGTCTGTTTGTCCTGTATTATTCACATTAGGGATTGCACAGTCTTCAACGTTGGTAAGGGGAGTGGGGATACAGCTCAGTATAAGAAAGAATGAGTGCGAGTTTGTTAGGATTCAAGGTCAAAGGTCAAGATCAAATCTCAAAATGCTAAAATTGTATTTGAATATTTGAAATGGCTATGCTTGTAGTAATAAGAAATATAATAGTTGGAATTGATTTTTTTTTTCAAGATTTAAAGCATCAGACTTCATAAAGATAGTCCCAGTCCTTTCCTTTATTGGACCATTTTCTCTTGCAAGCAAATAATAAGGTATCAATGAATTACCTCTATTTTCTGGACACCAACATGGGAAACTATTGATTTGTTTGATAACACATGATTTCAATCAAGGATCTTTTATAAAACAAATTTCCTGATTCTTGACAAATGTTCAACATGAAAGGTTCAATAAAAGTTTACTGTCATCTTTATATAATATATGTGTGAATTTGATGAAAATCCTGTTTCAGCTTTCCATACATCATGATTTGCATGTCATCATTCTAACAATCCCATATTTATGAGAATTATGAATTATTAAATTAATTATTCAATTCAATAATTGTAAATCATAATGGTTTATTCAACATACTTGCATTTCTTCAATTCAAACTACACATTATTCAGTTTTGAGTATAAGAAATGTGATGTATGTATGGTGTTTTTATGTTTCTCTAAAATATATTTGTTATATTTTAAATAAGATGTTTGTATAGAAAGAATGGCCTGGATACTAAGAGTAGCTATAGTTGAAGAGAGAGCAGACATACTGAAACTGACCGAAATACATAATAAAGAGAGGGAAAGAGGGCATATTTTATTTTTGCCCTATGATTTTAATATCTTAAAAGGTATTTGCTTGAGAAAAGGATGTTGCAAGTTGAGTAGAATAAAAATAAATAGTGGCACATAAGAAAAGGAATGGAGCAAGGAGAGTGAAAAAAGAGGTTAGGTTAGTTAGCATGTAGTGAATGAATAAACTGTAACTGGGTTGAGTGTGATGTGGTGCCCAGTTTACCACTAACATTTCTATTTTTTAGTATATAATTGTCTCAACTACTTATGTTTATTTTGTCAACATTGTATTTTGTTTCCAATGTTTACCACCACCATTAACGCTGTTCAGCCAAATAGTCTTCTGCCTTTTCCACCTCAGCCCCTCTGCTTGTTTCTGCTGTGAAGTTTCTCCAAATTATTCTGTCAGATGCTATGTTCTTTATTTTCTGTAGGTCCATTGTAGTTTTGAATTGTGTTGGTAGTGTGGTAGTTGGATCTGATAATATTAGTGCTTTCAGGTCCCTTTTCAATGTTATTGGTAAAGTTCACACTGGTTTCCCTCTGAATTTGGTCATTTTAGTGTTCCTGAAGTAACAGTCAACTGCTGTATTTGTTTCTTTAGCCCTAATAATATATGTCCAAATAGTCCCCATCTAACTTGCATCTTTGTGATCGTTTTGGTTTGAGATGTTTTAAATATATGGGGAAGAACTGCATCGTTGGAAGAGGACCCACGTAATGAAATCAACAAAATAAATTCGAAAAAATGTTCATTCTGGAAATATAAGATAACCATATGCTGTCTTTGATAACAATAATATTATATATTGTTCCAGAATGGAAACTTTGTAGATTTCCTTTGTTTTATGTAAGAAAAATGCATGTTTATATATTTATTGTCAATCATTATCGTCCTAGTGTAAATGGGCCTATATGCCCATAACCAAAGTACACACACAAACTGTGTACACTGCACTTTGCAATTCCAAATTGTGTTGTGTTAAAACATGTTAAAATAATGGGTTTGATATTATATTTTTCAGGGTGTGTTATACAGTAGTGCAGTTTTGCAACACCTGCAATGAAAGTTTGAACCCATGATATTGCACAAATATCAATATACAGCTTCATTCCTATTGGTCTGTACATTGCAATATGTAAATTATGAAATTTTTTAATGTTATTAATGTATACTAAAATTGTATTTATTTTTTGCATTAAATATGCAGTTTTGCATAAATGTTCAAAGTTAAATTTTGTGATTTACATTCTGAAATAATTAAGATGTATGTAAATATCATATTATTTTATTTTAAAATATGTAGGGATATGTAGAAACAATTAATTTACACTCGAACTGTAATATAATTGAAAGGTATGTGAAACTGTATAATATAGAGTATTTTCATGTAAAATATACCATTTTTCTAATTATATTACTTTTAAACAAGTTTGTTTGCTATTATATATACCAACCAACCATACTTATATATTGGTGATCTCACAAGCTTATTAAAGTCTTGAGTTGTCTGTATCTTCAGTATGGGACGAAATATTAAATCAAGCCTTGTCTTTTAAGGCGAGTGAGTGCGATCACTCACCTAACACACTCCTAAACTGCCCTTAAGGAGTGCGATTTACAACACGCCTTAATTTGGTTAACATACACGAAAATACAAACATCACACCTACAGCACCCCTGAATGTATTGAGGAGTGCACACCTATGATTTTCAAAAGACAAGCCTGTTAAATGGTCTCTGTCGCTCTTGGCAATTTGTCTGGTATGTCTCACAGTTTCTGATTGAAAGAGTTATTTATTTTTCTTATCAGTTTGATTATGTAAGGAATTACTTATTTGATTAATAAGAAATATGTTGGGAGTATGTTACATATATATATATATATATATCTCGCATATCGCTAATATAGACCACCTATACTATTAGTATTAAAAATGTTAAAATCGGTTATTAATTGTGTTATCTGTTCATATTCTAGTTACCAATGATTTCATTTGGTATGATTGTCATATTTTTTTCTGAACTTCTATTTTTATGTTTGAAAGAAACATTGATATAGATTTTCTCAAATTTGTATATGTTTTCTTGGTCAGACAATTATCTTTCTCATGGGTTACCACCATTTTTATTTTTTATTTTACCTACACCGTGTATTTGAATATTGGATATTGTGACGTCATCATATGGCCAGTTGAATCGCGCTTCTATATATCCAATTTTCTTTCAAACTTTAATATGTTGTTTCTCAGACAATTATCTGTCGAAATGTTCGTCTTTATGTTTAATGTTGATGATTTCCATCATACCAATTTCACCTATGCTATTACAGTTGACCCTCCGTGAGCGGCCACCCTCTGTGAGCGGCCACCTCCCGTAAGCGGCCACCTCCCTTAAAACTGCACTTTGAAAAGCCTGTTTCTTCTTCCTATCTAATTAGCGCATTTGGTATCTCCCGTAAGCGGCCACCTCCCGTAAACGACCGCGGCCACTTTTTTTTTTACTAAAAATTAGATTTTTTTGTATGATAAATTACCTCCCGTAAGCGGCCACCCGAAAAATTCATATTGACTTTTGACAAAAATGTTGATACTTAATATAATTATATTCTAGGAATAAGCCTCTACCCCAGAATAGTAACTATAGTTTAATTTAGACTTTTAGGAATTTGTTCATTTCAGACTATAACATTGTTGCGTCAAAAAGTCGAGCGGCGTTTTTTGTAAGAAAACATTCTTGTTTAAAAAATTAAATGCTGGTAACATTATCACATGGATCACCCATAATTCGTCAAAATGGCGAATTAAATTCTGGTTATATATTTTAATTCTTTATTTAAGATATAATTAGCCTATGGTAAATAGAAAACACAGCGCTTATTCCATTGTCTAGGCGATATATTAAACTTTAAAAATGTACTGTCCCCCAAAAACATGAAAAATAAAGATTAATAAAATCAGACTTTGAATAGATTATTTTGTAGTTTTAATAAAGTTAATCATAAAACTGGAAAACACTAATTTTCACTTATAAAATGACAAAATAAATGGTTCAATGCAACCAAAAAATCATTGGCAGGCAGCCAATTTTTTTGTTTTGTTTTTTAGGTAAATACATTTTTTTTCGATCAAATTTTTGGTCTAAGTGGATATATCCATTAGGTGACATTAAAATGGCATACCGGTATATTCAACAAAAAATGTTTAAGAATTATTTTTTCAGGGGGACAATACATCGTTAATGTACAAGTGCACATTCTTTTTAACCAAGTGACAATACCCTTAAGCTTAGACTTGGGTGACAACTTGATCTGAATGTATATATATTAAATTATGTTATAAAAACAAACGTCGATGTACAATAATTCCTTTACACAAAACTCAAGTTTGTAGTGCTGGATATATATTCTCTGTCGAATGGTAAATGATAGGCACAATGGACCATTCAAAAGGTAAAGGGTTGGTCTTTTAGCAGTGCCACAAAAAGTGATTTGGACGGCCATGTTATTACCGTCGCTTGACATAAAACTGCCGTGTGAGAGAATCGATTTATAACGTGCTTTATAGCAACAAACGAAAAACATCTTAACTTTGTTTACAGTTATAGGCTAATATTTTTTTTCTTATAACGTATGATTTTGATGAATATTACCAAAGTTTTCACTTAAGCAATTTTCTTAAACTTAAGCAAAAAGATTAATAAATGCCATCCTCGGGATAAACCTCAAATGTAGAAAACGTTTTAGGCCTATCATAATGGCTCTCTCTCTCTTTTTTTTCTTGGTTTAGAATTTTAAGATTTTCAGTAGGCCTACTTATTTAGGCTTGTTTTGGAGTACTAGAAATCAGTTAAACAATTCTTTTGATAGATTATCTTAATATTATCTCAATCCCGGTCTTTTTTCAAATTATAAACCTAACAAATACGTACTTCATAAATGCTCAATGTTTACTTAAGCACGTTTGAATTATCTTCACTTAAAGATTAACAAAAGCCAGTCCAATGTTGAAATTGTTTTATTCGACTTTTAATAGTATATTTTTTCCCAAACAGAAGTTAAGCAAAATTATTTTTACATTTTTTTCTTAGGTCTTGGATAACGTATTCCATAAATACTCATTTTTTTCACTTAAGCACTTTTTGATTATCTTCACAAAAAGATTAAAAAGAAGCCAGCCTAGCAATATATATCTATAACGTTTAAATATTTCACTACATTAGGCCTTGATGATAGATTCTCAAATGTTTTTTAGATAACCTAAAGCAAATAAATATTTTAACGTATTTTTCCCTTGAATTGTAGATTACAATAAGTTCATTTCCATAAGATAAAAATAACTGTAGAGACAATTAAACTTTTGATCTCAACACAATAATGCAAAACATTATATATGTTTATGTTAATAAAAAAAAAAAGAAATGCCTGCAAGGCCTCCGATTTTCCACGTAACCACTTAATTATTTAGATTTATAAACTAGGCCTATGCATTTTTATCTCAACTCGATGAATATCTTTAAAATATTTCGAGATCATATGGGATTTTTTTTGTAATATTATATTCCTATGTTATTCGTGTTTTTCTTTATTGTCTTTGATTTATTGAATTGATTAACTTTTTGTGTATAATATAATAATAATATACATACATACCGGTATATGTATTTAGGCCTAATATTATCTCTATGTTATTATGCATTATCATAAGGCTATATAGGCCTATAAAGATTGAAAAGTGTAAAAATCATAAAATAACGAAAAAGGTAGAAAACGGAAATTTAACGTATGAAAATGAAATTTGAATATACAATTGTATATTCAAATTTCATTTTCATGATATTTAAATACTGTAATAATATGAAAGATTGAATGAATAAATGTGGTGGTTAACTACAAAAGATAAAAACAAAAATAAACATTTCAATATATCGCACAGTGCTCATATGGAGCTGATGTATTGATTATAAATATACCTTTATATCTATTAAAAGTCATCCTAACTCATCTCGTTTTGTTTTATTTTATTGAGCTCTGCCTCACGAATCCGAACACTCTGCCTAGATGAGCTGAAACAGTTGCCTTTTATGCCTAAATATTTTTAAAACCATATTTATTAAAACAACGTATAATATCTCCTGATATGAATGGTAAAACCTTTCTGGGTTCTCTTCCTCGGAATTGATGCATTTCAAGTAAGCCGTAATTATCTTGAAATTGTAATTTTTACGCTGGCCTGGTAGGTCACTTTAATCTTGGTCAACGAATCAAGTCTAATCCGATTAGAAAGCCTATAGTCATCATGTGTATCATCGTAATAAATGTGTATGCTTAATTTGTTCAAATCATTTCAGGTTTAATTTCTTTTATCTAATTATTTCAAGTGGTTCTAAACACTACCAAAACAAGAGGGAGTCTAATACTTAATCAATATACACATTCTTATTAATTTAATCTAAAAATCTGTTTTATTGACTGCGACACTAATTGAACTTTAAAATAGGTTTTTCTATAATAATACATACCGGTACATTCTGATGCATTATAAATAATTTATTTAATTTAATTTATTTAATAATAAGTATTATGCTAAAGTTTGTGGGAGAGTGGGAGGTATTCCGCTCCTCCCTTGCAAAGAGTTGAATTACCTTCCCAATACTTACGAATGCCTATATACTTCTGTTACCTGAGTGGGGAGGAACATATGGATAAATAACTCAACACTATTTGTGTTACATGTGTGGGTAGGGACAAGAAAATCTAGGAATAAGGTGGATAGAGGCCTCAAGGCTGCGGTGACCGAATCGGAGACTCAAACCCACAACTTCCAGATTAGGAGCACAATACATACCGCACCACAATGCTTAGTAGGCCTACAGTTGCGTGTGTCTCGCCGCCCCCGATGTTATATCTATTTTGAAATGTTGCTTTTCTACAAGTATTTTCTAATTGATTTTGTTTTATGGATTTCCGCATTTGTTACATATTCATTGGAATATTTTTTTTCTCGTAAGTGTTTTGTGACATGATGTGAAAATCGAAGACATTACATGAAGCCATAATAAATCATAGGTGTGTCAAACTGTGGTAAAGTGTTCTGAAATTCTTCGAATTTACCGACATCACTCGGTTTATGATGCTTATACGTGGTCATTCTTGGGTTAACGGTTTTGTCTAAAGCGTGGTTCCCACTAAAGACGCCACGCAAGTTGACCAATGACAAGCGACAGTTCGAATAGTTCATCACCTGTGATTGGTCAGATCACTTTTTACGTTGCGCTTATAAGCTTGATTCCCACTCCTATACGACGGAACGCAATGGACGTAACTGCCGTACGAGCCTTCGCTTATGATCGGGTCAAATTTTTTCACGCATGACATTGCGTAGCGTCCCTTGTGAAACAGGTATTAGTGTCATTACACTAATTGTACAATGCATTTATGCTTTAAATTAAATTATTTTAAATGCTGATAAATAAAGGTTAAAAAGAAGGAGAGTTCGATCATTTTCATTGATTGATTCGATTTGATTATATACTATCTTATTCTGCTATATTATTCAAGTCTGCAAGGCTATCATCTTAATCATAAGTAATGTAAATAAATATCTTATATTTCAATGCACGTGCCCCACCCACCGGACGGATTCCAGTTTCAAGTCATGTAATCGATTCTTACCTTTGTGTAATTCCACTTTATTCGTCGGATTGAATTCGATTTCCAAAACCTTATGTCGAATTTAGCTGACCAATTGTTTTGTTTTGAGGTTTGTAGGCCCATACACTGCTACAGTATCATACCAATGTCTTTAGTGACGGGTCTTTAAACCAACGTGGGGTAAATGTGTTTTACCATTAATACAGTCATAACTATTCAGGGGATGCAGCATAATCCTTCCTAGCTAGGGGCCTCGCATTCAAACGCCGCGCAAAATGTATTGCTTTTAAGCCATTTTAACTCAATAAAAATGTTATTTCGTTAAACAAAATTAGAAGTTCTGAAAATTCCACTTTTAAATGTAATTTGAACTGTATATTTAATGTTATATGTACATTATCTAGTCGTTCTCGGTAAACGGGAAAATGGCAACTTTATTGTCCTCAAAAAGAACGACGGACGGAATTTCACGCTAAGCTCCGCCCAATTCGTTAAAGCTCATGCATAAATTATTGATGAGCACCGTCCTGTTTCGTAAAGTCTCTATTGTCTAGTAGTGTGAACGAAACAATAACCACGAGTAGGTTACAACTGTACATTACAATGAACGTACGCTCATGTATCGATGATATGCTGAATCTTAAAATTAATTAAAACGAACTGGATAGTACACTGAGCATATTGCCACTGCGCATCTAGGAAACGTTTATTTTATGAAACATGTTCTTAGGTGAGTGAGTTCGTTGACTCACGTTTGATAGCATCATAGATAATAATAAAAAAATCTATTGTAACTTACGAATTGTAGCATTACATGTTTTTTTCTCAGCAGACGAGAGTTGTTGAAATATTGCATTAGAAAATGTAGTATTAAATCAAAATTCATTCCTTATTAGAAAATGTACACTGTTAGTAGTAGCGTTATGTGTTTTTTCAGAGCTACATTAAATAAAAAGAAATTATTAAATTGCGAATAGCTGTTCATTTCCACAGAAACATTTTATTTCTCAGAACATTGCGTTACAAATTGTAGTATTAGGGGCTCATGCTTTCTCCGAACTGCGCTGAAGAAATTATTACACTAACATTTATTGCATTATATTTTAGGGTTACGACTATGGCATAAATGGACAATGCATTTTGATGATGACGACGACGATGATAGATGATGGATGATTATGATGAAATTGATGATGATGATGAAAATGATAATGATGAATATGATGATGTAATTGATGATGATAATTAAAATGATGATGATGAAATTGATGATGATGATGATGATGAAAATGATAATGAAAATGATGATGAAATTGATGATGACGATGATGAAATTGATTATGATGATAATGATAAAAATGATGATGATGATAAAATTGTTGATGATGATGAAATTATTGAAGATGATGATGAAATTGATGATGAAGATGATGAAAAAATTCATGATGATGGATGACTATTAGTCATATCTTCAAATGATGGTTTGATTTAAGATGACGACGATGATGATAATGATCTGATGATGACGATGACGATGATGAAGAATGGGGATAATAATAAAAGCCTGAATATGTTCCTGTCATGTCATGTCAAACACTCGATGAATTTTGTGAAAATCAAGGTATTTGACTACTGTACATTACCTAAAAAGGAAACGCACGAATGCATTGTATTTTAACGATATTTCTATAAATCAATAAACATTAGCAATTCTCTAAATATGTTGACCTCATCTATTCAAATCGTTTGCAATCAACATCTAATTAAGCACAACAACACAATCAATTCGTATCACAACAAAACTGTTTCTAATTGAGGAAGTCATTATAACGAACACGGTGCACTTCACGTATAATATTATGATTATCATGAATTGCAGGTTCCGTTCCGTAGCAGAGTATTATTTGCATGCATTACCCAGGCTCGCCAAGTGGTTAATCCTTCGTTGCTTCGTTCCATTAAGATGTCTTGAATAGTAAGTGGTAGTTACAACTTCGTACCGTTTTAAGTTGATATGTTTTACTTCTTGAAGATAGATTTTTGTTTTAAAGAATACAGTTATTGTAGGAGCGTGTAACAAAAAGTCATAGTAGAATGCGGAATGTGCTGGTGATGCGGAACTTTACAAATCCACCCCTGGAATCGGTCTATCTATCTATTGTTGGATAGGCCTACTTCACTTATAATAGGTGAATTGAATGTAATTTAAAAAGCTACAAACACAGACAAAATATGTCAACATTAGCCTAAATGTTTTCTTCTTAACGTCGGAATGAACGAAATTGCGATATTCGTAAGCTTTTATTATTCAACAATATTCGAACATTCTGTTGGGGGATTTGGACACACCTCGTTAAATTTATTCTCAATCATTATCTTATTTCCGTTTTATAAATTTAGATCACCGTGTTTCTTGGGCATAATAGCCATAACAAAATATTCGCACTTTAGTCCAAGATATTCTAATTGAAATGTTCATTTCAATTTGGTGGTGTGGTCAACCAAGGCAGTTGCCCTGGGTCAACTGACCAATTTATTTTTACATAATATTCTTTCTTTTCTTCTTAAAACCTTGTAGGTACCATAGGTCTAAGCAGATCTGTCATAAGTCACGTGTTTCGAAAATAAATTCTCCGCGTGTTATCGAAACCATTGTTATTAAGACCCTTACGTCACGTGATTACATTTGTTTTGAAAATTATATGAAAGCGTATTTATATCATTATTATATGCCTCGCCAACAGAAAAAACGAACACAGAACGTTATACGTTGATCTATGTATTATTCATCAAACCGCACACAAATAACAAATAAGTCATCTACATTATAAAAAGGAGCGTTGCTACACAAATTCGGCAGTGATTAAAACCATGGAAAAGATATTTAACGCTCATAAATTTAGTACTATTTTCTACACAATTTCAAGTGGATATTAAACCCCACTGTGTCGGTGTAGCGTAATCGATAAAAATACAATATTTTAAAATTCACATAATTGTTAACAAAAGTTTCATTATAATTAATAATAATGCTCATTTGAATTTGATGAATTAACTTTAAATTTGCATACGGTAAACTTCAACTCAAATCTTACTGATATATTAATGTAATGACTTGAGTTCTTTTTAATGATCAAATTTAAATGATACTTTAAAAGTGGTAATTATACGGTATACGTAATTTTAAACAATAAACATTGAGCGCTTATTATATAAAGAAAGCCATAACATGAAAGCATAATATAATACATCCATTATAATACAAATAAGGTAAACTATAGAATTTCCATATGATTCTAGCAAATCATAATTATCATAGCATGCACGCCTTTTTCATTTATCTTTGTTTATATATAAGAGAATGCAAAATCAAATCAAATGTTTACGTTTGCTTGCTGGGCAACTTAACAAAACCTATTTATTCAGTCCGTGACGTCATCATTCAAAAATAAATCGCATTTTTGTCTACAGTAAAATACAATTTAAAATATTCACAATATTGCATTCATTCTTTTAAACAACTATAGCCATTTACTTGTATACAACTATAGACATTAACTTGTATACAACACTATAGCCATTTACTTGTATACAACTATAGCCATTTACTTGTATACTGAAACAATTTTCATTAAAAGAAAAAAATATATATACTGTTTTTTGTTGTTTCTAAGATTCGTTTCTAAGCATTATATAAACCAATAATTTCTTTACGATTGAATGTGTACGTCCAGAACATATTAAAAGTGTATATACAGAAAATATGCCCAAATTATAAAGGAACTTGCATAAATCAAATGTAGTATTACAAATGTTTTTCGTAACATTAAAACACTCAAATATAATGATCTGCATAAATTAAGGCAATCGATGTATGACGAAATATGTTCGCGAAAATATTTCTGCAACTGCAGCTATGCGCCTCATTAAAACCAGACTATCACGTGATCAGCCCAGATAATGTTATGTGTACACTGTGGCTCATATTTGCTTAGTTTTCTGCATCATAAGCGTCACAAATCGGAAACAGTAAATGTTCTGCAAAGCTCGTATTTATCTTTAAAGCTTCAATAAATTAGAACCAAAAAAGATGGTTTTGCTTTAACGTATTGATTGACATGTGTCTAGTTAGTTGTTGTCTCGTCTCAAAATACAATGAACCAAAGTCTTTGGAAGAAGAGGTAGCATAGATGTAAAAAGACTTCTTTCCTTACATCACAAAACTTAACTGCTTTCGTAAACAAAATATTTTAATTTCTGTATTTTCTCATTAAACAAAGTCTCATTTTTCTATATACTTCCAGAAAAAGATACTCAAACCATACGTAATCAAATTAACATTTGACGTTCCAAACGTTTGTAATATGAAGCTACTGTAATAAAAAGAACGAAATATTTCATTAGAGAGCCGGCAGATAATCGATGACCCGCAGAAGGCATTAATACTTCACAGATATCATCATTCTGGAAACTTGAGCATAATTTATCATGTTTGTCGCAACGACACTGTTTCAGTTGAACACCGTCTGTGCTGTTGGAAAGTCTGTCGAGTGACAATCTACAGTCGAGGGTGCATTGGACGTCATTTGTATCTTTGGAGAACATGTCGTAGCTGCAGTTTGCTAGAAAATTAGACAGTGTAGTACTACAGCTTGAAGAGCCATTTAGACAAGGCAACACTTCTGAGCAGGATGGATCAGGGATAGACTGCAGGCAGTATTCATACCTTTCAGCGTCCCTGTTACAGATATCTGTGTGGTATGTTGGTAAAGAATCCTGGCAATCGCACTCGTACAAAAACTGATACTTTTCTTTCATTTGAGTCACTTTTATGGCACAGTCACTAGAGCAGTTATACATTCCTTCCCCATTAGTTTGATCACATTCAACCAATTCAAATAAATTTCCTCCCATAAAATTTTGACAACTTAGATCACCATTGCAAAACCGTTTCATTTTGTCTGTGCACGTGGGTAGCATGGGTTCTGGATTTACCACGACAGGTGAAGTATCTGAATAAAAGTAATCTGACGAATAATCAGAAAGTTGGCAGTCTGTCTTGTTAATAAACTTGTGACACCAGTCTTGTGATCTTTCATCACAAGTACAATTCCACAGTCCATTCGCGTCAGGGTTGCCTTTGAGTTCATCAAAACTAAACATACAGGCGGTAGCACAACCTATCTCATGTGTATCAAATTCATCGTTGCAACTGCTTAAATAATCGTTTAAGTTTGTTCTACACGTAGAGCTATCATTGCAAACTTTGTACATTTTTGAGCAGCTATTCTCTGGTTCAAAACATATAGGTAGTCGTTGTCTATCTGCAAGACATTCGGTGGTAGAGTACAGCCCTACAACGTCCTGTTCACAATCGCAATCAACGAACCATGGATATTTCACTTTCATAAAGTTTACACTATCTTTACACTTATTCGAGCAAACGTCTGTTCGACCATTTCGGAGGTCTCCGCAGTTTTCAGTTAATATTACAAAATTTGGAATCATTTCACTTGTAAATGCCATATCACTATTTTCTCGTGACGATTGCCGACAATTAGAAATAACACTTGGTAAAAATACTCCAAACGATAGCAGTATTTCTATATAAACCATTATGACGTCTCTTGTCTACTTGACTAAGGAGAATTATATATGAATGAAAAATTATGGAATGTTTCACTCAATTTGAAAACCGTTCTAAATATAAAATTAGAATAATTCTTCAGTAAAACAAAATAAACAATGATTTTTTATTAGCCAAAAACAGTTTTACCTCTCCATCCTGTTGGTATATTTTCTTCTCGCTTGAACAGCACATATTAAAATATTAACACTCACAGAAATGGGATTCACCGTCCATTGATTAGTCAAATACGCTACTGATAGTAAAATAGCTTATGAATATTCTACTCGAGCCCTTAGGAAAATCCGAATAATCGACATGAAATTGCAAATATAGTTGTGTATCTGCACCGTTATTCTGATCGTAGCTTGGACAATACACAAATATTAGGCGCACTATGCAAATCCATACAGAGTCGAAGTAAAATACATTGTAACAATCCTGTTTAGAAAATAACTGGAAAAAACTGGGTCTTGACGATCGTCTGAATGCAATCGTCTGCTCGTGTCAGTCCCGTGTAAGCGTGGCTAACATATCAAGCGTTAAATACCATAATACGAAGAATGATAAGCGTGTGTACTGTATACAGTCCTGGTGAGTAATGAAGCGATGCTTGGTAAAAGGACTGATTATCAGATGGCAATTTTATTATTGTAATGTGGCCAGTAACTGCATTTGTGAGAACTCATTGCAGCTGCGACTGCGTAAATACTTGGCGCGCATTATGTTTACTTTCTGTAAACAACATTGTTAGGCCTATTTAGGACATCTAACTTGAATGCATGCATTTATTTGTATATGTTTAAATTACAAAACACATTATAATAATTTCAAATAAATAAATAATGAGGTATAATTTTTAAAATGCTGAATAAATATGCTGAACATAATTTAGAATTCAAAATTCAAAATAAATATTAAAATAATAGCGCGAAGAAAAACCAAACAAAACAAAACCTAATTGTTTGCCTGAAATTGATTTATGGAGATCACAATTATATATTAATATTGTTTTGTTGTTACATAGGCCTAAGCTATATTAAATACTGTTTGTAATTAGGCTAATGTGTAAGTTTAATATTAATTTTTAACATAAATATTAGTAGGCACTATAGGATTTGGAAACAATTCGAGTTACACTGTAAATAATAACAGTGATTCGTTTTAAGAGGAACGCAACGCAACGTTATTATGGGTGTGTGTGGGATGAGGGGAGGGGGTGTGGGGAGGTATATTTTTAAATTATAAATAAATTTAAAATAAATACGTATATTTGAGTATCACTGAGGTAACTTATAATATGTAGATTTTATATAGTACACTTGCATTGTATGGTTGGCTTAATTTCACGCTATGTTGATATACTAATGAAAAACTTGTTTTCACTGCATGCACGGCACTAAAGTTTATTGACAATAAATACACCGAGGGCGCTCGTTAGGTTTTTCGATCTATGAAAGAGTGCAAAAACGTTGACACTTTAGGTTTATAAAAATTCTCCGACAGAAATCCACACCTAGGCCTAAAGTGTAACATTAAAACGTGTTAACCTTGTAAGGTGACTGAGAAAAGTTCTTTTTATCTTCTATTCTATTTTATTTTTTGTTTGGGTCAAAATGTATGTTTTTAATTCATTTTAAAGTCGTCATTTAGAAACGTGATGCATTATAGAGCATAATTTGATTAATTCATTAACAATTTATGCAATTGATTTAGTGTTTTTTATAGGATTTACATTATGTCTGCCTTTCATAATTGTATAACCACAATTCTCCTATATTTGTTATTTAATTCATACAGATAGGCTATAGAAGACAACATATTTACAATATTATTTTTTATTAATAAAAGATATAGTAATTTATACAACTCTTTTCCTCTCCTTACCTTCTCTATGCCTATACACAACAACTTAGTAATCGTTTTTCTCTCAATAATAATATATTCTTTATAAAAAGGGAAATTTATTCTTACAATATTAGATTCTATTTATTGAACAAATACTACCAAGTTGACCTACTATTAGTTTTCTCACCCAGGAACAAATATTATTATATACTGCAGTTAAAATGTGTTTTGTACCATAGCGAAGTAGTTTTAACAAAGTTAATCTTAATCACTTCTGTAGAAAAAAAATACCCGAAAAAATAACGTTTTCAGTTATAAAATGACAAAATAAACTGTTAAATTCAACCAAAAACTCATTGGCAGCCAATTTGACTATTTCTTGCTTTAAATTACAGTTTTTTCAAGTAATTTTTTTTTTTCGGTCCAATTTTTGTCAAAGTGAATAACTATTATGTGGCATTAAAATGATATATTCAAAAGCAAAAAAAAAATTTTTCAGGGGGACAATACATCTTTAACTACCGTATCTTATCTACACAAAAATAGGCCTATAGGATTTGTTTTTTCAAGATTAATATAAATATAACGATAATATCCTGCAGTTGAATGGTCTTCTGTGTCTGATACCATTACGATGAGGATTATTTGGAATCTAAAAGAAATTAAATGTATACAATTAGAAATAATAAAACAAAATTAATTAAATACATTTTTAATCTTCGTTTTACATTTTCTTGCCAAACAATACACGGAACAGAAGTTTGTATAATTAATAAAATGCCTTATGATATAGTTTATATAGAACTGACAACGTAAGTTATGTATATTAGTCTATTTCTATCTAATGCTTTTTGATAAATCGATTTCTTAATTTTTCTCTATGCCGTTAGTGAATAAGTTTCGGAATCCGGGCAAAAACTTATCCGTTGGCCAGGCGGACGACAATTACATAGAACTGTTTGAAATATTGGTAGAGGTTATAATGACAGCAGAAACAATACACTAACATAATGCTAACCTGATCAGTCACGTCTCCATGGGCGTTCCTCACGATCACCATCGTGCCGTCTTCTTTCCTCGTCGTCTTTGTGGTCACCATCTCTGTCACTGTCGCCATCTCCTTGACCAGGACGTTTAAGTGTCCATTCAATATAAAAGCCATCTTTACCATCATCGCCATGTTTATCCATCTCATGGCTATCCTCCTGTAATGAGAACATTTAATTATTGTATGTTAAAGACGAATACAGTAAACAAATAATGGTATTATGATTTCTGTTATTACAAAAAACGTTGTGAAATTTAAAACAAAATATAATATACCGTATTCGAATAAACGACCCCCTCGGCTAAACGCCCTCCACCCCCACCCCACAATACTTTAATAAACTCCCCCTCACCTAAAACATAAATTATTATTTCATCGAATAAACGCCCCGTCACACATCCATTATTATACACAATTGTATATTACAATACATTTCCAATTTTTAGTAGAATTCATTAACTGCCATGATCAACAATACATTTACCAAACATTTTGATACAATTTACAAATTCTTCACTTTTTGATATTAATTGTGTTTTACTTGTTTAGGCCTATATGGGGTATTATTGTATTATACAGGCTACCACATTACACCCAAACGCCCGAGACGTTTATTCGAATAAATACAGTAAGAAAATGTGATCGCTTGCCGTCAAATAATTATATATTTCAAAAAATATACGCCTAGTAATACACTCTTTACTCACCTCGTCATGATCTTCGTTCGCGTATCTACATCTAATGGCAAACATACCCATGAGGACAAGAAGCAATATTACAGCTATAGCAAGCAAGCCGAGAATCTTGCAACCTTTTGTCTTTTTCACTTTAGTTGGTGGACCAGTTGTTATCTGTAATAATTCAATGTGTATAATAATAATAACTTTATTGAACATACGCCTTTAAATCGGCGGCATACGTTCTTCTGGACGGTGCGTTCTTACATACAAATACATACATTATTTTAGCCTGAAGGCTAAATAAAAGTATAAAGAGAAAATAAAAAGAAAAAACATTTATAAGAAAGGAAACGGATTGTACAAAAAAGAACTACAGAGCAAAAAAAGTATAATACTTAACTTTGATGGAGTGTTATTATTTATTATTAGTATTATCAATGTTATTAATATGTTATTTTTTAAAGAAAATAAGAATGTTTAATAACAATAATGACCACAAACAATGCCAGATTGCCTCTCTCTTGCGGTTTTTGATATAATCATTATCATAATATTTTAGTTATAGGCCTAAACGTATTATATCAACAACAGCATCGACAATGTGAAAAGGCACACACTACTGCACCGTGTTAAACAAAATACGTCATAAATGCCTCGTTTATGCTTTGTCATTCTGCATTGTATACACCTTTTATTCCTATCGTCATTGTAGTGTAATCGTGGTATTGTGGTATAAAATGAATCACTGAACCAGTTACAGTGACTATGGGGCGCACTGAGGGTCTAAATCCTAAATCATTCCGACGAATGTTATGACATTATGCCTACAGTACATGGTATGACAGAAGAAATGTCATGTCATGTTATCAACAAACGCTGTTTATATTAGTCAACTATTTCGAAAAGATAACAATGTAGGCCCTACATCATCAAATGATCATTATGTAAAATTAACACTGGGTCATAACTGACAGAATCCGTTAGATGTCATTCTATTACCCAATTCCCAGTGCTGTACATCTCCAATACGACACTAGTTGCCAAGTAGGCCTATCATGTAATGCTGTATTACCGAATAGTTCTATGATACTGAACAAATCTAGAGATATAGGCCTAACTGTACTGTGCATTCTATCCGGAACTACACGTCAAGACCTATTTTTAGAATTGATAGGCCTATATTCCTTGAAAATGTACAATACATACCACAACAACAGATTCTTCTTTATTGAGGTCCTCCTTGGCTTTGGTAACGGAGTCCTTACCGTGATCCTCGCTTGTTTTAGTTGTAGGTTTCACCATTTTCAGTTAGGTTTGGTATTCTGATTTTTATAATTATGTTTAGTTAGTGCGCTTTCATGCCGTTGTGGAGCTATCGTCGAATTTCCTGAGTAATCATCATAACTAATTATAATAACAAAGTAATTACTGAACCATTGGATATTTTAAAATACAGTGATCTCTCTGACGTGAGCTTATTGATTTGAATTGTTGTATTTTACGGTGGTACTACCTTAATGAATAAATTATTAAACCAACAGCACACTGAGTTCGCCTTTCCAACTCTAACAGTGCTTTGAACTTATGTCTGGCTGCGACAAATACCAAAAGTACTGTACTATGATACATATTCTCAGCGGTGTATGTTAAGGGGTGTGGAACTGGCCGGGTCGCAGCCACATTAACCTTTTGATCTCCGAAGCTCAGCATCCTGTTGTTAGATTGCCTTGATTATAGTATTATCATTCATAATAGAAGGAAATAGTATAATTCGGTAGGCCCTATAACTTTTTCATTGGCAGCGCCTGCGTGTGTTTCCATCAGAATGAAATATCAAATTATATTTAGGCCTAAACAAAATTGTTAATGTTAATTTATGTTAAATTAATGATAATTTGAATTTCTACCTAAATTCGCTTCTGGTTCAAAAAATGATTTCTTGGCGGATGTAATTAGCGTGTAACTAAAATATATAGAGCTTTAAAATCATCTATCATAAAAGGCAAGCAACAAGTTTTCCGCAATGGGACTTACACCGCCGTCCGAAATCTGATCCGAGTACGCAACATGCTTCATGATAAGGAGAAAATTAAGTTAAACCTTTCATATAAGACCTGAATAATCAAATAAACTGAATTACTGAATAAACAAAAGAAAAAAAAATGGTTTGGATGAGAATGATATCAATACCGTTCCAAAGGGCGTCATGCAAGCAAATACGTAAGTGACCACACACACAAACGACAATTTATCGTTCTGTTTGGTAATTATTTTTCCCATTTGCATAAAACACAATTCAATCATACATACAAACATAAATAGAATAAAAGTAAAGCAGAAACGTCATTTCCTACTAACAATTTATTGTTATTCATCGGGATAAAGCGATACTTAGTATTAAATATTATCACCTTTTGTTTCTTTTAATATTCAGTTTATTACCAGTACAGATATAGTTCTTTCCACAACTTTGGTCCATAAAATGTGTATAAATCTCGTCTGTTACGAGGTTCTATATTGTCACAATAAGCCTAACTATTAACATAGTAAAACATACTGCATTAGATTATAGGCCTACATTTTCCATAAATCCTATGTCATTTAGTTTGTGAGTATTGGATCAGTTTTAAAATTGAGAGAACATTGCTGACCTTTTACTTCATAGTATTATAAATACTGGTCGTACACATTTTTTTTTTATTCAATTTTAGGCAAATTGAAAGTGTATGTTTCTATTTATTTGGGTGAACATCGATTTTAATGACAATTAATGACACTAAAGAGGTCATTTTGACATCTAACCTTGTAAAATAAACATACAGAAAAAAACATACATATTTAATTCTTCATTATTCATCAGATTTATCATTAATGACAAATAATTAAAATGAAAAAAATAACCCTCTAAATTAGATAGGCCTAATTTGTTGCTTCTCGTAGTAGGCATTTGAACCTATCTAAGTATATGTAAATTATACTATCAATTCATTAACACTTACATGGATACATACGTTACTAAGTCCAGATGCTGGAAAATGGAAATAGATTCCACTTTAAAATATGCATCCACTAAAATATACAAACTAAATGCTATCCCAATGTAGTTTCATATTATACAAAAATGAATCACTTTATGTAATACACGACGACAATAATTTTTAAAAACAGTAAGATAAAAACTATTCAATGTTCCACATTCTAAATATAAGTGGGAATCTTACTTCTAAACAATAGCACAATGTATTATATGCTGCATATGACAAATATTGCCCAGCAATTTTAACTTCATCCGGATTGGTTTCTTTTGATCTTTGTAGCTCGGAGTACAATTATATCGAGAGTATAATATTTATTCCCTCGTTGGTTGACAGGAAAATACTGGTAGCACCACTCGGTGGCATCGTGCACAATCTCAGACCGATATTGCTCTGGTACATAATTCACATGACCAACAAGTGAACAGACATAACCTGAACAAAATTTTAAAGTAAAATCATTAATGATATAAGATAAATGGAAAATGTATTAAAGAATAGCGTTTTAAATCAAAGATTTTATCTATTTGAAAAAAAACCCTTCTATCAACGCCACAGTTTACAACTAAATTATGTACAGTATTATTTTTAAATGTAAAACAATATATATTTATATAAATTCAAAATGTAGTTGGATCTCAGTGTAGAAACATGTACAAAATAAAAATAAATAAGCAACTAGAATTTAATTCGTCACTTTGACGAATTATAGGTGATCATTTTTATCATTTTAATGAAATTAAAATTTTTTGAACATGCATGTACGTTAACATACGATCGTTAATGTACGCCATACTACGACATGATGCATATATGCTTATAGTGCTGAGTTGTAGCTATTATGTGTCATATATAATATGTAGAGTATACTGTATATCCATATACAGTGTAGCATAGGTGAAATTGCGGGACACACATTATGTTCTAATTTTTTGGTATGATGACGTTGTCAAAATAAACTTGAAGATCACAATTTCGAAAGACAATGAATTGAGCAAAAAATTATAAGATTTGGAAGAAAATTTGGAACGTAGAAGCGCACTGCGCGCTCTTTGAAATTTGTATAAATGTGACGAAAGAGAGAAAAAAAACTACTTTTTAACTTTAACTGGCCATTTCATAATGTCACAACATCCGATAGGCTTAATTTTTATATGAATTCATATCTACATTTCATCAGCTTTCATAATAAATTATAATCATCAAGGTCACATTTTATTCTAAAGAGTTGTAAGATATTCACAATTATGGTGTAGGTGAAATTACACGACGTACGTTATTCAAGTTTTTACGCGTGATGACGTCATCAAAATGAAACTCTTGAGAAAGACGAAAGAGAAAAAACCCTAATTTTTAAATTCACGTTGCCATTTTTTGACATCACAACATTTTGTACGTGAAATGTGTACATGAATTAATATCTACAACTCAATGGCTTCCAGAATAAGTTAAAAAAATTGGGGGTCATCGTGCATTCTGAAGAATTATTTTCATTTTAAAAATGCCTTATTTGTCACCATTTTCAGCACTTTTATGCAATTAATGTGCGCATTTTGTCATTTTTAACCTGCTCGTATAGCGTTATTTTAAGTCGGAACCAACTCAAATTTGGTAAATATACTAAGGATGGTGAGTAGAATGCGATTTGTACAAAGATTCGTTTTTTTACGCTTTTTAAGTACCGCGCGCGCAAAAACGTGTTTTTGCGCAGTAATTTTTTGAAGCACGCAAATGGTCTAAATTGATCAAAACTTAATTTTGAGCTTTTTAAATTTTTAACGCGCGATTTCACGCACATGACCTTGAAATGCGTATGTTTTTATTTGCTAATATTTTTTTACTCTTGACCTGAAGTTTACGTATAGTGAATTTTATTGATATGTGATAAAGAGTTATGGAGATATGATTGACAGTGTGATTTAACAAAATCGCGTATTAATGACGGTTGAGTGATCACGCTGAAAAGCTTATTAGGATTAAGTTACAGTATTTGAAAGATATTGTGAAATTTTTGTGATCATTGACATTTAACTTTTTGAGATAATTGTTACACAAAATAGTGTACAGAAAGAAGAAGAATAAAGATTTCATACAATAACAATAGGTGTTCATTTTATTCTAAATGATCACCTAAAAAGGTAAATAAAAACGTAAAACAGCCAGAAATGTAGCAGTGCTTCTGGGCAACACTATCCCATCATGTATACCAAGGACTCTTCCCCTGAATGGGCACTTTATACTTACTTTTCAACTGCTCTTTGCTAAAGATCTCAAGTTCATCACATGGTGTGTTCAAGTCTCCATGGACCTCTTCAAACCCAACGGATTTCAACATCTGCATGTTTTCTTCTAGTGTCAACTGGTTATATATTTTGTGTTCGTAGCCCTTGATATTAAAAGTAAAATTAAGTCGTTTATTAGATGTGAAATTGGGTGCATAGGCGTCTAAAAGCTGAAATATAATTATATTGTTATTGTATTCACATCTTGAATGTATTTATAGAAATGTTAGCACGTCTAATTTTGAAAATGTTTTGTGTTTGTTAAATCTATTGATAACACAAAGACAAAAACATGTTTCATTACCAGATTTACGCTTGATACGAGATTATATTAGCTAACATGTGGGAGTAACACTATAGTAGGCCTATTCTAAGAGTGTTAGACTTACTTTTAGGTGTTGCTTCCATTTTTCATGATTCTCTAAAAAATATGGAAGTTCTGTTTTGTCGGAACCTAAAAGCTGATGGCGTGGACCAGCAAACAAAAGAAAACACGTTCCATTTTCACTTAGACATTCATACATACTCTGGAATGCTTTTCTTTTTTCTTCTACCCAATGCAGTACAAGTACAGACAAAATCTTATTGAATGCACCTCTCCAGTTTGGAAATATGTCTAGGCAGTTGGTGATGTCTGCAATTTCGTATGACAAGTTTGTACGTAATGGTTGGTACTTCTGCTTTGCAACATGAATCATATCTCTTGAATTGTCGAAACCTAAAAGAATGTTTCTGAATTTATTTTTGACCGAGTGTTGACATTGTCATTCTTGTCTTTGCCTAGAATGATTTTTAATGACATCCTTTTGTGTCCAGTCCTAAAATCCTTAACCCTTGATAATAGATTTTATAATTCAACCTTAACGAACCCATAGATAAGTTGCAAAGTCAAAATGCTTTTTAAAATGTTACCAACTTTTTTTTTCTTTTGGAGTTAACCACCACCCTTATTCATTCAATGTTTCATAAAAAATAATTACATACTATCTATATACATTTTCTACATTTTGTCTTTATTTTCTAATTTTGTTATCCTCTTTATTATCTATAGTTTTAATCTTTTGGCCTATGGGGCCTACTATACTTTAAATTATTACTATCTACCCAATATTGTCTTAATTTATACATTTGTTCTGTCTATTACACAATCTTAAAAATATAGGTGGTCATTGGAACGTATTCGTATTGTAGAATTTAACAATTCCTCTCCCCCACCATTATACATGGTGAGTAGCAACAATATTTTTTCACTCACCTGTTGCTGAGTTTGCGCTGCCTGCCATATCATACACAATATCACCGCTCCCGCAACCAACATCAAGTATTTTGTCATAGTCATTGACTGACAAATATGGTTCCAAATAAAGTTTAAACGCAACCTGTTGCCTTGCTATAGTTTTCGAATACAGAGTAGCTTCTTCTACATTCATTTTGGAATTTAGCTCAACGCACGATTGTAAACTACGATCGAACTACTGCAGTATACTTTAAAAGCGTTAGATCTTTTTAAATGATTCACCATATTATATAAAATAATATGATGGTAGATCATATACTATTATACGGTACATTGGTATAGGTAATTGACATTTGCTATTAATATAATATTATGAGATTGTTTATGTCATTTCGAAATAAAAAATGATGAATGGATGAATAAATGATATCGGTTAGTGGGTAATCTTTAAATAGATCAACTGGTTCTCTAGTTTAAATCAAACATTTAAAAATAAGAATATCTTGTCACTCTGGAAAGGTCAATGAAAATGTTAGCCCCTTTTTAGTATAATCAGAGGAACTTGCGTCCTTCTTATTGTGACCAATGACCTGCCAAATCGACAAGAGATTATTTTAGATGCCAACTTCATAAAAATCATCAGTAAACAGAAAAAAAAAATAGATGTTAGCACTGCACACATAATTTTGCTAGAATTTGGAAGCTAACACGGGATTGGTAATGTAGCTACAAAGGTAAATAACTTCTTCTATAGGCCTATTACACAATTATGCCATCACACCTTTATTACTTTAATTTTATCTGAACTCTTATATACTATAATTATAATAAAGGCTCTACAATAATTAATGTATTTGTTTCAGTGTAGGAAAACAATAACTATGCTGTTGCTCCGGACATCCCCAATACCAGAATCCCTATTAAGTGAACCCATCTGGCATCCAACAAACATCAGGTGGTTTCCCTTTTCCTTCCTCGCCTATTTTAGGTATACTAAAAAGGGGCTAGCATTTTCATTGACCTTTCCAGAGTGACAAGATATTCTTATTTTTTTTTTGTAGAAACAATGGCAAGTAATCTAAGAAATGATCAACACTATAAAGGAATTTTGCTACCTGGTCCTATAAAAGAGGAAGTGCGTATAGCACAACTTGCAGATGATACAGTATTGTTTGCAGGAAGTGAAAAAAGTATAAAAAGAGGTCTTTTCATTGTTAATAATTTCTGTGAAG
Organism: Antedon bifida; assembly: GCF_963402885.1. Taxonomy (NCBI): domain Eukaryota; kingdom Metazoa; phylum Echinodermata; class Crinoidea; order Comatulida; family Antedonidae; genus Antedon; species Antedon bifida. Next base: position 6,960,589 of record NC_136235.1, on the reverse strand, counting down.
TATCTGGTTTAAGCTTAAACAAGAACAAAACTAGTGCCATGTGGATTGGTAAAAATAGATTTAAAAAAGATAAACCATTTAATTTAAATTGGGTCACTGATCCTATAAAAATCTTAGGAATATACTTAGGTTATGATACTGAAGCATGTAAAGAATTAAACTGGGCTAAAAAATTAACAAACCTTGAAAAAGTATTAAACTTTTGGAAATCAAGGAATCTTACAATTTTTGGAAAAGTCACAGTTTTAAAAAGTTTAGCGTTAGCCTCATTAATATACAATGCATCCATAATTGATGTGCCTGAAAGTGTTATCAAAAGGATAACACAATTGTCTTATGAATTTCTTTGGAATGGAAAAACTGAAAAAATAAAAAGAAAAACATTAATTGGTAAAGTAGTTGAGGGTGGCATTAATATGCCAGATTTTGCTACTCAAGTTAAAACACTTAAAATCACATGGGTAAAGAGACTTCTTTGTAGAAAACATGTAAAATGGAAAGTACTTCCACTGTATTACATAAACAAGATTGGAGGTGAATATATGGTTTTGAATATGTCAAACTTGAATATAAGAAAGGGCAGTTTTTTGTTTGCTAAGATGCCTTCATTTTATTCAACTGTAATAAAAAGTTGTGCAGAATTTAATACAAATATAAACAATAAGGTAAAATCTTATAATGATGTTATACAAGAAAACCTTTGGGGTAATAAGGAAATTGTTTGTAAAAACACTACCTTGTTTTATAAAACGTGGAGTAATGTAGGTTTCAATCAGATCAATGATTTAGTAAAAATCAATAGACTAATGAACCCACATGAAATTTTAATAAAATTAAATGTCAAAAGAAATTGGCTTAGTGAATACGCTACACTTATGCAAGCTATTCCTAAATGTTGGCTGGATTTAATAAAAAAATATAATGGAAATAAATTTAAATTAAATTCAGATGATTATAACATAAATAAGATATTTCAGATGAAAACAAAACAGATATATTCAAGTTTTATAGAAGGTATGTTTGTTGCTCCTATTACCATTCCCAAATGGGAAAAAGAAATTGGTATTGAAATTACAAACTGGTTTGATATTTGGTCAAGAAAAGTAAAAAATGAGAAAAAAAAAAATATGCACAACTTAATTACAAATTGCTTCTTAGAATTTTACCAACAAATTTACAATTATATAAATGGAAAATTAAAAACACAAAAAAATGTGAGTTATGTGATGTAACTGAGGATGAAAACCACATGTTTTTCAAATGTAAAAGCAATGTCTTATTATGGAAAAAAATCAATGAAATATTTAAAAAGTTAGATAATAGTAACTGTTCTTTTGAAGAACTAGTTTTTGGATCTGAATGCAACATAAAGAATAAGTTATACTCAATTGCTCTATATTCTATATATAAAATAAAAATATTGTCAGAATTAAATAGGTCAATCTGTAAAAACTCATGGATTATGTTTAAAAATATACTTACACAAGAGCATTCCATGAATGTATTTTATTAATTTTTTTTTTATTTTTTTTTATTTTGAAGGTTACTGTAAATAAAGTAATTTGTACAAAAATGTAAATAGTATAAATAAAACAGAAAGAGAAAAAAAAAAGGAAAAACACTAAAAAGGAGAGTAAACAAGAAGCACGGAAAAAGCTATACTATACAAGAAACTAGTTGCTTTTGATTCTATATATGTATTGATATTGTTTCTGTTTATATGTAATGTAAATGTATAAATGATTGCTTACAGACTTCTTTTATTTTTAAAGATGTAAGGGGAAACTTTATATTTATAAATGAAAATATTTATATATTTAAAAAGATAATACGCAAAAAAATTGTTTATTTATCAAAATGATTATGTTTTGAAATGAAATAAAGGTGAGTGAACCTCACAAAAGAGAAAAAAAATAAAAGATATTCTTATTTTTAAATGTTTGATTTAAACTATAGAACCAGTTGATCTATTTAAAGATTACCCACTAACCGATATCATTTATTCATTTATTCATCATTTTTTATTTCGAAATGCCATAAACATTCTCATAATATTATATTAATAGCAAATGTCAATTACCTATACCAATGTACCGTATAATAGTATATGGTCTACCATCATATTATTTTATATAATATGTTGAATCATTTAAAAAGATCTAACGCTTTTAAAGTATACTGCAGTAGTTCGATCGTAGTTTACAATCGTGCGTTGAGCTAAATTCCAAAATGAGTGTAGAAGAAGCTACTCTGTATTCGAAAACTATAGCAAGCTGACAATCAAGTGATCTTCCTCCTACTAATTACTCATTAATAGTAGTTTTATTCCTAATATAATTTAATAGATATACCTCGAACGCACGAAAGAAGCCTAAAATAGAACTATAAAATGTGATGGTAGACCATGCTAATTACAGATATCGTAATTATAATAAGTGTAAACTATATAAAGGATATATTAAGCCATTTGTATTAGGCATATATAGCTTTAAGTTTTATTTCCAATTTACTATATGTCCACAAAATACATCATGGCAACATTGTAGCAATATTATACAAATAATGAATGTTTATGGGGGTAATGGTACAAATAATAGCATGACGTAAATGGTCATGTAGAACGTATCTACATTAAACCAGGAATGTGGATAATGTATTTCAGTTATACCTACTTCCCACTCACCACTAAGACGTAAGGACTCGGATAATTTTGTAGTGTAACTGGTGAGCGTATTTTCGAGAAAATAATTCAATGAACTATTACTCGGTAACGTAACGTAGAATTGCCATGCCATGTTTACCTGACTAGATTCTGAACCCAACTGTTGAATTTTGCCGAATAACCTAACCACTTAACGAAATACTCCGTTTTTCCATTGCGTTTCTTGGTTCTTAGAATCTTTTCAACGCGATAAGTGTCTATCCGTTTTAGAAACTGTCTGCAGTTCTTTCTCGTAGAAATTTCCCTCGATAACATCACCGTTCCAATCTTTAACTTGATAGGTAGGTCGTCGCGTTTCTTTACGCTTGAAAATCGTAAAAATTTCTTCAGCCCAGTTGGCTAAATATCCCTTTTCGAAAAGCATTTTATACCTACTAATTCGAACTTGATCTCCGATTTCAAACTTGAAACGATTAGATCGCAGCTTTTCATCACCGTAAAGATTCATCCAAACACGATGTTCATTTTCCTTCGTTACATTGAACACAACAATCATAGTCTAATACGATAAGCTTAGTGGTACACAAATATTTTATTCAATAAACACTTTAAATTGATGATTAAATATTGCAGAGGAAAATGATTGAATTAAAAAAATAAGAAAACAAAAGCAAACACATCATTAAAAATACATAGAGATGGGCGGTCGGGAAAAAGATTAGTATATTTTTACTTGCCAACAAAATTGTAACTTGACAAGATAAAAGGTCGTGTTTAAATGAGTGGATAAGTAATTTAGTTAGTTTTCATCACAATTTAAGAAGTATATTACTATCACGAAACTCACAATCAGCAAGTCCATCGCAACGTATTGCAAAGTTATAACCAAAAATAAGTGCGATTTTGTATAATTATGGTTGAAATGTGGTGGTGAAATGAATACTTGTGCCTTTAAGATGTTACTAAAAATAAGTAAATCAATTAAGTTTAAAACAATGTGATTTGAGAGAAGAAATATATCGGCGTGATTCTAGTGTTCCTTATACATCTATATACTCATTTATTTTTAAAATCATTTTAGTTTCAATTTGGCATTGGAATCTAATATTATTTTATTAGAGGAAGAACGGCCTGTACAAACATATTTTGGGAAACGTTTCCCATACATCACCAGTGTGAAGCTAAACTGATCAATTTATTATTATCAAATATGATACGCAGGTGGTCATGGTAACATTGTTAACTATGTTCATTTATTTTGAACTAGATCTGCCCGAAGTCTGTAGTTATTGTCTTTTTTCAGTTAGTCCACCAGTCGGCGTTTCGATTTTTGTCTGAATAGTACATTATACGTATGAAGCGCCACATGTGCCAAAATATTTATCCTTTTTACTAATTTCGGTCTACAACCTTTTTGAACATACAAACTTGCCTTTTTACACTTTCAGTTTGAATTTGCTTTCGGCTCTCAATTTGAACTTGGTCGAGGCGACTCTAAAAAGTAAGGTTAAATGAATTAGCTAGCAATAGGCTATTAGTCTTTTCGATTTTTGTCTGAAAAACTTTCGTATGAAACGTCATATGTGCCGAAATATTTATCTTTTTACTAATATTAAGTCAAAACTCCGTGTAGAATCTAGACTAAATCTAGCTTGTAGTAATTATTTGTTCATGCATTTAATCAGGTATCTCTATTATCTATTAAAAGAGGGATCAGGGGAGAGAAAGGGGGAGAGGGGGAGAGATAGTGGATAGGGTGTTTGTTCGTTATACAAATTTGTTCTACTGCACGCATCCATACATGGGTATGAAAACGACTGAGAATGTGAAATATGAACATTATCCACCATCTTGGATCCATTATAGCGGCAAAACTAAATTCCCACTTTGGATGTGTGTTCAGATCATCTATATATAAATGTATGTGAATGTGAACAATTTTAGTATGGGTTCTACTGTATTCGAGAACCATCTGTGAGTATATAAATCGTTGCTATTGCACGCATTCTTACATTGTGTATAAAAATTTCCCCCGCAATTTGGGGAAGCGGGGTATCAAAATGACCAGAGCAAGCCAAAGCAACAATCTGTATCTTTATTATAAAAGTAAATCATTCTGCTACATTATACTTGTTTGTATACTAGTCATTGCAGTGATATAATGCTACGCCCGATCCTGAAGCTCTAAATGGACTTGCACCTCAGTATGTTGCTGATCTTCTTGTTCTTTACACTTCGTCTCGTTCACTGCGTTCATCTAATAAACTTCTCCTTCATGTTCCTAAATGGAAACTTCAGACATATGGCCATCGTGCATTTTCCTGTGCAGCACCCATTTTGTGGAATAAACTGCCAATCGACATAAAGACATCTGAAAACATCAACACTTTTAAAACACGACTAAAAACCCATTTTTACACAGAGGCATTTCCTGCTTAACTTTGTCAAGCGCCTTTGAACATTATATTATGGATACTGGCGCTATATAAATCTGATTGATTGATTGATTGACGAGCAAACCATGACAAGTAGGCCTAGGTCTACAATTTAATCCCCGACGGTGTAGATTTTAGGACAGTATAAAAATACTTCTAGTATCGCTAGCAAAATGTAGCAGGCCTACACACTCACGTTATACCATGTATTGGTATTTTTAATACATGTATTAAAAGTAATAAAATACAGCTAGACTTGTTTTTAGATGACTTGCGATAGTTGCCGTAAGCTGCAGAATCGAGTGTGTTTATTTCACTAAAAAGAAAAAAAACTATACCTGGACGCTCTCTGAATTCGATCGCTTCTTTCTACAATTATTGTCTTAAAGGAATAAAAAGAAAACGAAATGAATACAGTTATTTATATGTGAATGATGTTATCAATAACGGAAATCAACTTTTCCCTCGCATTTGCACAATATTAATCCATAAAGGTATGGTGCAGTTTTTTGACATTCTTTCGAGCGTGACAAACATATGCGCATTTGTAGTTGTGTGGTAATAGCTCCATGATTAACCCGACTTCAGTAATTTAGTGTCGATTGGTGTGTACACTCGTGCGCACTATTGTTCCGCTTTTTTTTTGCGCAGTAGGCCTACAATTGTTTACAATTTCATTGAATGGTTCACATTTACAGTAAATAAAGCATGATTGGTATAATGTTGCTAGTAGTATTCTCTCTGAAGATATGTGATATCCCTCGATTTTGATACTGTATGTCACCAGGGAGATGTATCTCCCCGATGTCACTGAAATAATAACGTACCCTTAGGAAACAAAGTTCGGTTTAAGCTCGAAAGTCTGTTCTTACACCTGCAAACACAAGCTCTCGAATTACAATATCGAGGACAGGCAAATGCATATGCTAAAAGAAAGCAAACAACATTACTTTTTCCATAAGTATAATGTTCATAACTTTATCAACAAAATGATATACAATTAAGTTATACGGTTACAATGTCTTTTAGAACTATAATCTTTTACTTATATTGCCATTAGTTTTAATAATTGACTACTTGTAGAATATTCGACATCAAAACCAGAGATCAAATCTTTCATTTTTAAGGCGTGCCACTAGACTAAGCGCCTGGAGTTAAAAAGTAATTCTGCACATGCCTCTTTCTCTCTTCCTGTGAAAAACTGCCACTTGTATTCATTCATTATATAAAAAGGTGTCATCATAGTAAATAAAATCAAAGAACTTATAACACAAGAATCTCCTGTTCTTCAATTTGCATTCAAAACACAGTATCGGAAGTACAGGGTTAAAAGGTCAAACTGGGCGACGCCATTTCACAGCATGGAGCAGCGCCCCCTCCAAACTAGGAAGTCAATTACTCTATCCCCCTAGAGTATTAGCAGATCCCCTCTATGATTTTGACCTTCTAATTTGATGCGGGCGCCCTACTCCTCAGTCAATTACTCTATCCCCCCTAGAGTATTAGCAGATCCCCTCTATGATTTTGACTTTCTAATTTGATGCGGGCGCCCTACTCCATGGCTCACAATGGCGCCACCCATTAGCTCTATTCTATCCCACAATGCCTTTCGAAATTGTTACGCGCTTCGGACGAACAGGAGATTCTTGTGTTATATAAGTTCTTTGATAAAATCAGAGAAGAGTGAAATCAATGGAAATACTAATTGCAATATTAACATTTCAATCATTAAACATTTTGTGTAGGCCTATGTGTTAAGAATTATATGAGTTAAACTTAATAATACCAAATAATATCGTTTGAATAAATATTAATAACAAAACTTACCATGTGTTAGCAGCAAACTAAAAACCAAAACAAGTCCTAATTTGGTTGAAAGCATCATTCGTTGTAATATTAAAAAATACTATACACAGTGTAAATCCCAAACTGTATTATCTCTGAGCTGCTTTTATCAAAATGCACAGTGAGTTCCTCCTCTAATGCTGCTTTAAATATAAAGTTTTTAGCGCAGATGAGGGCGTGCTTTAGTGATTACGACTGAAATCCAACGAACCAACTACCGCCTTGTTGCATAATGGGTGTGTTTACTTGGTTATGTAAGGATGTGGGTATAGAAAAACGAAAAGAGTAGACCTAACAAAAACAACTGGAGTAAGGAGAAATAGTGAGAAAAGGTTGTTGACCGGGTCGCACAATATCATAATAAGGAAGTAAGAAGTAGCCTACAATGTTAATATTATGTATAGCTTACGCGGGCACACCTTTCTTTACTTTCATTTACCGCTTATCATTATACGGAAGTTCTAAGAACAAACATATTAATTGCATCTCTTACAACTTCAAATCACGTTGTTAATGGCTACAATAACATTTATAAGAAGATAAATAAAAATAAACAAGATGTAAATCGTCATTTATGACGATTTATCATAAGGGAAAGAAGGGGAGAGATGTTCGATTTTATTTTTAAGTATTATTTTAATATTTTATCTTGTAGCAATGGATGTTTTATGATAATTATACTGAAACAGATAAGAAAAAATGTAGAGACGCGTAAAATTGCATAGAATATCATTAAACCAAATCTAACGTCATGTTCACTGATTTACGAGAAGTGTATCTTAAGAAAAGTTGATAATACATGTATTACGAAAAACCTCACCCATCCGTTACGTTACTTTTACAATTTTAATAGATCTGACATTAGTCTACAACCATTAACAGCCTACAAGTCCTTTGTTGTAAATGGAATTCATATGTATAATTATATAATTCAACGATATGATTTAATGCTTGGTTTCATATTCACTCTAATTTGCATGGCAGGTGCCTTCTTTTGTTAACAATTATTTTGTTATAGTGTAGTACAGACAGGAACACAATGGCATTGAACATACACTACTGTAGTAGCATTTGAGTCATGATTTTGTTTACTTGTTGGTTAGGCCTAGAATTATTGTAGGAACAAAAGAGCAGTACACATACACTAGTAGGGTAGGAAGAAGGGATTACCGTGCACCTCCATGATGTATTTTGTAAGGTACATTTTTGTAATCCTGAATATATATAATTAACATTTTCTGATATTTTTGGCAGCGCCATGAGCAATGACTGTTGGAATGGCGCTGTATAAATCGAACGATTGAGTTATTGATTAATAGCATCAAGGGATATTTCTCGCCAAATTTCAAAAATATGTTTCATTAAAGCTAAAAAAAAATATTGATATTCAACAAACAAATATAAAATCTTTATGATCAGGGGTTACCTAGATATGGCCCTTAAGTAAAAACAAGGTCAAAGGTCAAAATGGTATTTCCGGCCATTTTGAACGAAAACTTTTCATTATAGGACATGGAAATGTGCATATTCTGAACAATTTAAGACCAAAATCAGACCTCTATGATCACTCTTTGTCAAGTACCGGCTATATTTAGGATTTTGATGAATCCAAGATGGCCACCAAAAATAATTTGGATGAATAATGATAATTAATAATGAATATTTTATCACTACTTGATATTAATTAATTGTTGTATTTTTTCTTCATCTTGGAGGCATTTAAAGGCCTATTTAATTATAGGCCTGCATGATACCATTACATACACCCAACAAAATAAAAGATTTCCTCATCTTAAAAACTCTAGGGCGTTTAGTCTAATAGATACTCTAGATATACTACTATAATATAAAACATGTATAATGATGGAGTTTCTCGTGAAACAGCATACTATTCTTATAGTGTTGTTCTGTTTCCTACGGTGAACCTCCACTGTTACAGCCTTGTCTATATTTTAAATTATTATACCTCGATTGTCCAATGGATATTTTTACGCAATGAGAGGCACCAAATGAATAACAAACGAGAAGGCAAGTTTTGGTAGTATTTTATTAAGTGAACGATGAACTGAACAAAAATAATAAATGGAATGATAATTATACAAGTCTGAACAAACCAAAAGGGTGCTTTGGAATGCCTCATAGAGATGGGCGGGCGGCCGGGAAAAAGATTAGTATATTTACTTGCCAACCAAATTGCAACTTGACAAGATTGCGGCTAGGTGAAACTGAGAGGTCAGCCTCCCTAAAAAGGCTATCAAACAACAAGCTTTAGCCCTCAATTGTTCATATTGAAGACATAATTAATACGAGGCAAGACTACGATAAATGTATTATCAGTAGAAAATCCACAGCGTTCTCTTCTTTTAAATTTAAACTTTCAGGTTTTTTTTTTTAATTTTACTAAATGAGTAGGAACTAAAGAAAAATTAATAGTCAGTGCAAATGTTTGAATTCGCTTTTCATTGGTTCTTGATGCCAACAGAATCATAAGCTGAAAGATAAATAAAACTAAAATTAAATCTACACTCGTTATTGAGAAACACAAGGTTGACGCAAGCGCACAAAATATAACGTACCATATAAGGTCGTGTTTAAACGAGTGGATAAGTAATTTGTTTGTTTCCATCATACAATTTAAGAAGTATAATTACTATCACGAAACCCAAAATCAACAAGTCCATTGCAACGTATTGCAAAGTTATAACCAAAGTCCGATTTTGTACGGAATGTGATTTAAGAGAAGACATATCGGTGTGATTCTAAGAGTTCTTTATACATCTATATGCTCATTTATTTTTTTAATCATTTTGGTTTCAATTTGGCATTGGAATCTAATATTATTTGATTAGAAAAAGAACGGCCTGTGTACAAACATGTTTTGGGAAACGTTTCCCATCACCAATGTGAAGCTTTTATTTATAGACATTTATACACACTTTTTAAACGAGTTATATTACATTACAGAGGGCGTTTTCCACAGTGTGAACAGGCCCTTAATTAATTAAATAATCTCCGGCCGTGAAAATTAGACTAGATATAAATCTTCAGCATGAGTGAGTCCATCAGCTAAACTCATCCAATTATTATTATCAAATATGGTACGCAGGTCATGGTAACATTGTTAACTATATGTTCATTTATTTTAACTAGATCTGCCCTAAGACTGTAGTTATATTATTGTCTTTTTTCAGTTAGTCCACCAGTCGGCGTTTCGATTTTTGTCTGAAGAGTACATTATACGTATGAAACGCCACATGTGCCAAAATATTTATCCTTTTTACTAATTTCGGTCTAGAACCTAGTCTAATTTTGAACATACAAACTTGCCTTTTTACACTTTGATAGATCAGCTTTCAGTTTGAATTTGCTTTCGGCTCTCAATTTGAACCTGCTCGAGGCGACTCTAAAAAGTAAGGTTAAATAAATTAGCTAGCAATATAGCGGTCAAACTAAATTCCCACTTTGGATGTGTGTTCATCTATATATAAATTTTCATGGGAACAATTTTAGTGTGGGTTCTACTGTATCCGAAAACCATCTGTGAGTATATGTAAATCGTTGCTATTGCACGCATCCATACATGGTGTATCACAATTCCACCCGCAATTGGGAGAAGCGGGGTATCAAAAAGACCACAACAATCTGGATCTTTATTATATGAAAGTAAATCATTCTGCTACATTATACTTGATTGTATACTAGTCATTGCAGTGATATAATGCTGCACCCGATCCTGCAGCTTTCACTAGAAAACCATCGCAATTAGGTCTACAATCCAATCCCGAGGGTGTAGATTGTAGGACAGTATAAAAATACTGCCAAGTATCGCAGAAAAAATTTAGTACACACTCACGTTATACTTTGTCTGCAGATTAAAAATATTTAATAGAGCTAGACTTGTTTTTAGATGACTTGCGATAGTTGCTGTAAGCTACAGAAACGAGTTTGTTTCATTTCACTAAAAAGAAAAAAAAACTATACCTGGACACTCTCTGAAATCGACCGCTTTTTTCTACAAAAATTGGCTGAAAGAAATAAAAAAAAACGAAATGAATACAGTTATTTATATGTGAATGATGGTATCAATAACAGAAATCAATTTTTCCCTCGCATTTGCACAATATTAATCCATAAAGGTCTGGTGCTGCTTTTTGACATTTTTTTTTAGCGTGACAAACATATGCGCATGTGTAGTTTTGTGGTAATAGGTCCATGACTAACCCGACTTCAGTATTAGTGTCGATTGGTGTGTACACATGCACACTATTGTTTTTTTTTGCGCAGTACAATTGTTACAATTTCAAAGAATGGTTTACATTTACAGTAAATAAAGGATGATTGGTATTGTTGCTAATATTATTCTCTTTGAAAAGATGTGATATCCCTCGATTATGATACTGTATGTCACCAGGGAGATGTATCTCCCCGATGTCACTGAAAATGTAACGTGCACTTACGTAACGATGTTGGGTCTAAGATCGCAATTCTGTTCAAACACCTGCAAACACAAGCCCTCGAATTACAACGAGAACAGGCCAATTGTGCCGCATATGCTAAAGAAAGCAAACAACATTACTTTTTCCCTAAGTAAATTGTTCATAACTTTATCAACAAAATGATATACAATTAAGTTATACGGTTACAATGTCTTTTAGAACTATAATCTTTTACTTATATTGCCATTAGTTTTAATTAATAATTGACTACTTGTAGAATATTCGACATCAAAATCAGATCAAATCTTTCATTTTTAAGGCGTGCCACTAGACTAAGCGCCTGGAGTTAAAAAGTAATTCTGCACATGCCTATTATCTTTTCTCTCTTTCTCTTTCTCTCTTCCTGTGAAAAACTGCCACTTGTATTCATTCATTATATAAAAAGGTGTCATCATAGTAAATAAAATCAGAGAAGAGTGAAATCAATGAAAGCAACGCTATTGAAAATACTAATTGCAATATAAACATTTCAATCCTTAATCTAATCAAAATTAAACATTTTGTGTATGTGTTAGACCTAAGTATTATATGAGTTAAACTTAATAATACCAAATAATATCGTTTGAATAAATATTAATAACAAAACTTACCATTTGTTAGCAGCAAACTAAAAAACAAAACAAGTCCTAATTTGGTTGCAAGCATCATTCGTTGTATTATTAAAAACACTATACACAGAGCCTTAATCACAACTGTAGGCCTATTATCTCTGCTTTTATCAAAATGCAGTTCTATCCTCTAACTCTGCTTTAAATATAAAGGTTTTAGCACAGAGGAGGGGCGTGCTTTAGTGATTACGACTGAAATACTACGAACCAACTATCGCCTTGTTGCATAATGGGTGTGTTTACTTGGTTATGTAAGGATGTGGGTATAGAAAAAACAGCTGGAGTAAGGAGAAATAGAAATATAAGGAAGTTGTAAGAAATACAATATTAAAGGAAATTTAAAGTAATAAATTATAGTTTATACACAGCACAAGTACTTTTAACTATTAAGGATGTGGTATATAAATGTGGGTAGATTTCAGAGTAACAGAAGTGTTAGGATGTATGGTATATTGTTTCTACAGGTAATTAAAAAGTGAATGTTCAGACCCATGGCGTTAGACCGCTTTAGCGTACAATACGTTACTAGCAAGGTCACATTACAAACCGCAGAGAAAAAAATGAGGTGTTCAGACCCATAGCGTACGATTATCGTTACAACGGAAGTGCATCATTTAGGTTGGTTCTAGTTGCATATTCATGTGCTCTTACCCACGTGTTTACATCATTATTTCCACTGTATATAGGCCTAGATCTCAGCCCTACAATTATGACAACATTTGCCGTAAATAAAACATACCTCAGCATTTATTTAAGAAAAATATAGTAAAGCCAAATTTATGTTTCTATTGTTTTATTTTGTAGTAAAAAAACATTTTCCCCAGGCTCTTGTGTTACGAAAATAAAGCAGGCCTCCTAATGATGAAGATAGAGATTGTGTTAATCACATGGGTGGAAAAAATTGATTGTGATTAGTCCAGACCAGTCAGTTAAAAAAAACTCATTAACTTGCTAATAAAAATGACACAGCTCCCCTTGTTTGTTTACTGAATTTTTTAGGAGTTAGGGGGTTTTCAGCATTAAACTTGTCCAGTCTAGTCTGCCTCATATATGAATGAGTGACTTGATGTCCCACCAAGCTAGTTTTTAGCTTGAATGAAATGCGTGAATGGCTCTTAGCTAGGCCTAGGCCTAAAAGGGGACGGGATCGTAGTCACTATGTTTAAATACAAGGTGAATTTATTTATGTAATTTGTTAGAAAATATAATGGTAATCAATTGATACATGTAGTTTGTAGCCTAGTTTTGTTTAACAGTTGTATTTGTAGCCTAGTTAGGCCTTATTTATTCTGGCCTTTTTGTTGTTGAAATCCATCTCTCACACATTGACGATACAAGATGTCAGCCTAGGTCAAACCTTGTTTCGCGTCATAACAGGAAACGTTCGGATTGGATACAACGTTGACTTACAGTAGCGTCGTACGCTAAAACGGTACTATCAACCGTTTTCCACTACAACGCTACAACCGTTGTACAACGCGTTGTACGCTAATCCCCAACTGTTCAGACACACATTCTTTTAGCGTCGTACGCTAAAACGGTTTAACGCCATGGGTCTGGATTATTATTACTCATGCTATTCGCTCATTTGGCTGGTATAATTCTGGGGAATTATTTTTCCCCCAAATTCCACAATTTACCTAACGGATGTCACTTACATCCTTACCGATATACTAATAACAACCATTTGATTTACTGGCTCCTGTGACAACACACTGGACCTTTAATACAGCGATGTCATATGAGTGGTAGCCCCCAAGAAGCCAAATGTAGTTTATTATTAAGCTTTAGCATTGCTTGTACAGTATCAGTAGAAATAAATATTATGTATTGTTAAATGTATACTCTATTAATAAACTGGGAAAGCATTACTTGTGTTGTGTGTAAATATTGTATTGCTTACGCCCACCGTTCTTTACTTACAATAATAAGGACGTTGATGTATTTAATCATACCGCATATCATTATACGGAAGTTCTAAGAACAAACAAAGTTCTTACAACTTCAAATCACGTTGTTAATGGCTACAATAACATTTATAAGAAGATAAATAAAAGTCCCACAAAAGAGAAACAAAATAAACAAGATTTAAATCGTCACTTATGACGGAAAAAAGTAAAAGAAGGGGAGAGTATTATTTTAATATTTTATCTGGTAGCATTGGGTTTGGGTGTTTTATGATAATTATACTGAAACAGATAAGAAAAAATATAGAGAGACCGCGTAAAATTGCACAACGTATCATTAAATAAAATCTAACGTTATATCTGGAAAGTTATAAGCTACACATGTTCATATGGTGATTGAATACTTACAATATTGTCTTCTAGAGTGTAATTAGGTTTGGTTTCCATTTGGCCTACCGTCCCATATAGGTCGTTGTCTTCGCACGCAGTCTAGTTAGGTGTTCTGGAAAATCTCAGCTGGTTACACAATACCTGTAGGTAAATTTATGGGCCCTTGGGGAATAAACCTAAATTTACCGAAATACATTACAATGTACAATTCTATCTATAAACTGTTCTTGTTATCAACCATGTTGCTTGTAAAAGTATACAAAACTGCTTTAAAAAGCATGTATAGCATGTGTAACATTGATTACTAAAAAATAGTCTGTCTACACTATCACACTTTATGTGACAAAAAATGTGATGTGCCCATATATGGACATGATGATGTCATATCACTACCATATTTGGGCCCATCACTACCATATTTGGGCACATCACACTTTTTTTTTATATTGTAGACAGAGCTTTACAGGAATAGGAATTTGCAGTAATGCAAATGATTACCTTTTGCCAGAAAGTAATATCAAAGTATCTTTCACTGAACAAGTTTCTGCAGCATAACTATTAACAAATTGTTGACCTTTATTTGGTTAAAAATCATGATTCTTAACGTCATGGTCAAAAAGTAAAAGTTTTACCAATAATTCGTTTTTAAAAAGATTTATTTATTCTATTCAAGGATTTTATTCAATATTCAATAAAACGAAAATTTACATTGTAGCCAAAGGCTAAATTGTGTAAAATTTTACAAAATATTGCACACATAAACAAGTTATCACATATTAAAAGATGATTATCGGGTTAAACTGTGATTCATTTTCACTGAACTTTAAAAAAAACTAAATAATCAAACATAACTGTGGAAATGAGAATCACCAGAACTTTCCGTGCTGATGGACACAGACCACCTATAAGGCCTAATATCATGATCTTGTTGGCTTTTCCCGCCGCTCCTTTAGGCTGTAAATATTCAAGAGAACGGAATCAATAGGAAACAGTTACCATGCGGTAACTTATTGTTTAATATGGCTGAAAAATGGGTATTTGGAGACTGGGCATGCTCAAACCCTATAAGG
Organism: Antedon bifida; assembly: GCF_963402885.1. Lineage (NCBI taxonomy): Eukaryota > Metazoa > Echinodermata > Crinoidea > Comatulida > Antedonidae > Antedon > Antedon bifida. The sequence continues at coordinate 6,945,176 of NC_136235.1, read as the reverse complement.
CACGTATGGAGAAGAAAGTCAATGGCAGGTAGTCTGGCTAGGCTGTCAACGTAGGCATTTATCATTGAATAATCGGGTCAAATTCTTCCTCATATGGTAAATAGTTTTGGCGAATGGTGTGTATCAGCGATGGTGTGTATAAATGAAGATTGTTTGATTACTGAGTACGTTTGTTGGAAGGTTGTATGAAATTAGACATTTTGTTTACAGGAAGCTGGGGTATATGGGTCTTCACACCCCGGAATAGGGTCATTACTATATAGTTTGGTTTAGGATTATATTTTTGTTCTATACATTAATAGGCCATGGACTTTGTTCTGAAATGAAAGTTGATTGCTTGTTTTAATTCATTGATTAATAAGCTAAATCAGAAAGAAACTGAATTCAATGACGATGCGCAATAATAAATTACGTGGTCTACGTGCGATTTAATGAAATCACGTTTGTAATATTATTATCTTCACATATAGTGGCATCTATAATGTGTGCTGAAGGCGAAAAATGCGTTGTCAACTATTTTTTTCACTTAAAAACGCATGAATGTATTATAAACATACGGACCACAATATTATGTTTTTTTTTAGTAGTAGAATCGGGAGATTTTTTGGTTTATCCAAAATATCGGGAGAAATTGCATTTTAGCGGGAAAGCGGAAGTGATTTAAAATATCGAGAGAGTCTGTCAAAAGATTAAGAAAATGTTATAAAATATGCTTAATTCTAAAATAATAGATCGTCACGGAATGCTCGGTGACCCCTATTTAATTTTTCATTCATTTTCCTAAAATGAATCATAGGTATGAATATAATAGAGAAAAACGTTGATACGTCATTATTAATTTCATCACTATCTTTGATATTAAATGTAATTTCTTTACGAACAAACTATAACATTTTCAACCTATCTTCTTCAAAATGTTCAAGTTTATACTTTGATAGTGCATCAATTTTTAATTTTGTTATTTGTCGTCATAATAAAAATTAAATTCCTTGCGGTATGTAATCGCCTTTATATGCTCGAACCAAAGATATTTATTTATATATTTGAACTTACACCTTTATCGGTGGCACTCAATCAATGTCAATTGGTGCGTTCGTAAATAAAAAGTTACAAACACACAAACTTAACTAAACAAATATGTAAAAATAGAGAGATGTCTTACTAGCAACATTCTATTTTTTAGAGGAGAACCCGATATTTATTGTCACGATTGTTAAGCAAGTGTTCTAGAAGGTCTTCAGATTCACATTTTGTAAAAATATCATATATACATTTAATTAATTTGAAGCGAAAATCAATAGGATCACCATCAACAAGTTTAGTTGCATTGAGAAGTATTTTTGGCCAGCGATATGTTCCATTTTAAGTAAGCGACCAAAATATTTAACTTGAGAAATGTCGTGCATGATATGTATGCCAACCAAGTTCCCTATAAATTACAGATTGTAGTGTATTCATAGGAGCCTTTAAAATATATCTAGCCATCTGTAATTTGTTCTATTTTATTTAGGCCTGATTGGTACACCATACATCTCAGAACCATAATTAATTGAAGGGACGGCAATTGTCCTCCAAATGATATCGCCAAAATATATACCCTATTGAAATTATCAAAATTGACAATAACAGACTTGATATAGGCAATCAATCTATTACCTTTCTTTACAACACTTTCAAATTGTTTGTGATCATTTACATTTTTGAAATAAGGTATTTATAATATGATTGAAAAAAAAACCTAAACAATTCCAGGCAATTGAAACACACATTTTAATTCCAAGGCTTAAAAATATGATTAATTTGCACTTACTTAAATTTTAAATTTACAGTCATATTATTCTACTGTATATAGGCCTAGCCTATTTCCTATAGAATAACTTTACGTATCTACTCGACGTGCGAGGCGCCCTTGAAATTGAGCGCCCAGAGCCATATTATATAAAGAGTTACGACATTGGATTATAGTCACGTGATATGCAGAGCAATTTGTGTCAAACTTGTCTCCGTTAATGCATGTAAAGTATAGGAGCAAGAAAATACTTTAAACTTTTTCTTATATTTAAAAAAATGTAATTGCACATTTTACGGTGAAATATCGATGTGCACTGCGTACAGAAGTACTTGCGGCAAAGAATATTGCGCGCGCGTGCGCTAGTACATTATAAAGTTCGATTGATTGATTTTGGAACGAAACATCCCATAACTACGTCCTATTAATAACAATTATGTAATATTTTCAATTTATAATGCATGCTTTGATGACTAAATAAAATAATAGAGTGTCGTGGATATATTTGTTAATATATTGAATAGGGTATGAACAATATTAGAATAATAAAGGCAAATTATTACAAATGAAATGATGAACGAGTCTCTGAAAGCTTGTGTCAAAAACACACAGAGAGCCATATACTGTATAAAAAGAGAGGTGAATTTGTGTGTTTTTTGTATTGGTTCATGCTTTGATGTATCCTGACTTGCATGTAGGCCCTAGCATTTATTCTTTTGTTATTATAGACACAATATATATATGTTACCAAATTAATACCATTAATAAAATTAATTAATTAAATTAAAAACGGAATATAAGCGTTATTTCATAGACAAAAAAATCTAAAAATAATGCATGAACTACAGGAAAACGCTATACAAAATAGACGCGCGCGCCCTCAGCGTGCGAATTCTTTGACACAAAAATGGCTTCTAATTTTCAATGTCGTAACTCTTTATATATATGGCTCTGTGAGCGCCCATGTTCTGCTGTTGCATGCTGTGATCGAAACCGTGACCACGTGTAGTACTGTTACTGACGTAAAATTAAAACAACTCTAGCTTTGCTGTGTAAAATACCATTTCTTTGAATTGAAATACTTGTGTTAAGGACTATCGATCGAAGGTTATTTTACATAAATATGCTCAAACTTAACTATTTGAATGTTTGTACGCATTGCACGCGATCCATGATGAACAAAGTGTTGTAGATACCTGATGTGCCTAGCTAGGGCAAGGCCTATCAATATCTGACATTCGGAAATTTGCCAAGTTCGAGAGGAGAAACATCAAGGCATTTATTGGAACAGCGGTGGTGGAAGAAGCGGACAAGAGAGACTTCGGTCTAAGCGTAGACAAGATTTATTGTTTGAAAGTGAGAGGCATTTAGCATCATTCTAGACTAAAGTAATAACACACCATTGATTTTAACCTATAAAGGGAGTTTACGTAGACGTAATTTAAATACAGCAAGAATAACAATAAAATTAATAAATTATGAAATATAAATGTGAACACTGTGGAGATAAATTTGAGTTCATTGATTTGAAGGTGCATTTAGGAATACATCTAACATGGACTGAAGAGTTGAAATGTGAAAATGGGAAGAAATTTAAAGAAAGTGGGTCTTTGAAAAAACATTTGCGAATACACACAGGAGAGACACCGTATGAATGTGAACATTGTGGGAGGAAATTTAAAAGAAAAGATTATTTGAAAATTCATTTGAGAATACACACAGGAGAGACACCGTATGAATGTGAACATTGTGGAAAGAAATTTAAACATAATGGGAATTTGAAAAGTCATTTGAGAATACACACAGGAAAGACACCCTATGAATGTGAACATTGTGGAAAGAAATTTAAATATAATTGGAATTTAAGAAGTCATTTAAGAATACACACAGGAGAGACACTGACACCATATGAATGTGAACATTGTGGAAGGAAATTTAAAGAAAGTGGGTCTTTGAAAAGACATTTGCGAATACACACAGGAGAGACACCCTATGAATGTGAACATTGTGGAAGGAAATTTAAAAGAAGTGGGTATTTGAAAAATCATTTGAGAATACACACAGGAGAGACACCATATGAATGTGAACATTGTGGGAAGAAATTTAAGCAAAATGTGAATTTGAAAATTCATTTGAGAAATCACACAGGAGAGACACCGTATGAATGTGAACATTGTGGGAGGAAATTTAAAAGAAAAGATTATTTGAAAATTCATTTGAGAATACACACAGGAGAGACACCGTATGAATGTGAACATTGTGGAAAGAAATTTAAACATAATGGGAATTTGAAAAGTCATTTGAGAATACACACAGGAAAGACACCGTATGAATGTGAACATTGTGGAAAGAAATTTAAATATAATGGGAATTTAAGAAGTCATTCGAGAATACACACAGGAGAGACACCCTATCAATGTGAACATTGTGGAAGGAAATTTAAAGAAAGTGGGAATTTGAAAAATCATTTAAGAATACACACAGGAGAGACACCGTATGAATGTGAACATTGTGGAAAGAAATTTAAACATAATGGGAATTTGAAAAGTCATTTGAGAATACACACAGGAGAGACACCGTATGAATGTGAACATTGTGGAAAGCAATTTAAACAAAGTGGGTCTTTGAAAATTCATTTGAGAATACACACAGGAGATACACCTTATGAATGTAAACATTGTGGAAAGAAATTTAAACATAATGGGAATTTGAAAAGTCATTTGAGAATACACACAGGAGAGACACCCTATGAATGTGAACATTGTGGAAGGAAATTTAAAGATAATGGGAATTTGAGAATACACACAGGAGAGACACCATATGAATGTGAACATTGTGGGAGGAAATTTAAAAGAAGTGGGTGTTTGAAAAAATATTTGAGAATACACACAGGAGAGACACCGTATGAATGTGAACATTGTGGAAAGAAATTTAAACATAATGGGAATTTGAAAAGTCATTTGAGAATACACACAGGAGAAACACCATATGAATGTGAACATTGTGGGAAGAAATTTAAGCAAAATGTGAATTTGAAAATTCATTTGAGAAATCACACAGGAGAGACACCATATGAATGTGAACATTGTGGGAGGAAATTTAAAAGAAGTGGGTATTTGAAAAAACATTTGAGAATACACACAGGAGAGACACCGTATGAATGTGAACATTGTGGAAAGAAATTTAAAGATAATGGGAATTTGAAAAGTCATTTGAGAATACACACAGGAGAAACACCATATGTATGTGAACATTGTGGGAGGAAATTTAAAAGAAGTGGGTCTTTGAAAAAACATTTGCGAATACACACAGGAGAGACACCCTATGAATGTGAACATTGTGGAAGGAAATTTAAAGAAAGTGGATCTTTGAAAAAACATTTGCGAATACACACAGGAGAGACACCGTATGAATGTGAACATTGTGGAAAGAAATTTAAAGATAATGGGAATTTGAGAAGTCATTTGAGAATACACACAGGAGAGACACCATATGAATGTAAATATTGTGGGAAGAAATTTAAAGAAAGTGGGTCTTTGAAAAAACATTTTCGAATACACACAGGAGAGACACCATATGAATGTGAACATTGTGGAAGGAAATTTAAAGAAAGTGGGTCTTTGAAAATTCATTTGAGAATACACACAGGAGAGACACCGTATGAATGTGAACATTGTGGAAAGAAATTTAAACATAATGGGAGTTTGAAAACTCATTTAAGAATACACACAGACATTGTGAGACGACATTTAAAGAAAGTGGCTGTTTGAAAAGTCATTTGAGAATACACACAGGAGAGATACCATATGAATGTGAACATTGTGGGAAGAAATTTAAACAAAGTGGGTCTTTTGAAAGACATTTGAGAATACACACAGGAGAGACACCGTATGAATGTGAACATTGTGGAAAGAAATTTAAACATAATGGGAATTTGAAAAGTCATTTGAGAATACACACAGGAGAGACACCCTATGAATGTGAACATTGTGGAAAGAAATTTAAAGAAAGTGGGTCTTTGAAAAATCATTTGAGAAAACACACAGGAGAGACACCATATGAATGTTAACATTGTAGGAAGAAATTTAAACAAAGTGGGTCTTTGAAAACTCATTTAAGAATACACACAGGAGATACATCTTATGAATGTAAACATTGTGAGACGACATTTAAAGAAAGTGGCTGTTTAAAAAGTAATTTGAGAATACACACAGGAGAGACACCCTATGAATGTGAACATTGTGGGAAGAAATTTAAAAGGATGAGGTGCATGGATCAGGTATAAAATACATGTCAAACGGTATTGAGTTGTTTTGTTGGTGCGATTGAACACTGAGGGGACGAGGATGTAAATGATGCTACTTATTTAACAACAGAACAATTGTATGTACATTCCATTAGAGAGCTTTATGAAAATATGAAATCGGTCCTGGGGACCATTTATGGCTGCCAAAACCTGTCCGGTCGGACCAATTTTGACCGCCAAAACTGGTCCGGCCTGGGTAACATCGGTCTGGGTAGTAGGACTGTTTTTGGCTTCCAAATATGGTCCTGTCTTCCAAATATATGGTGCATAAAATGAGTCATAATTTATATATCACTTAAAGGCCATGATTAATCATTATATTGAAAACTACAGGGTTTTATTTGTTATTCTAATATTACAGTATAAGCCTGTTTTTCTATTTTCATTATTAGTAGTAACTCATCAATAATTAGTACTAATTGTTAGACTTTTTGTGTAATGTACCTGTTTTTAATCCATTTTGTTCTTTTGTTTTAACATCTATGTTTCCCCATGATGTTAAAAACAATTTTATTTATTACTTATTTACGGTTAATCAACCAATATATCTATTCAATACAATTATTATAAAACAACTAGAATTTAATTCGTCACTGGTGATTATTTTTACTTTTTTTTAAACTAATTTTACTGATACTGTATTTAATTTTTAAAAACATGCACATACGTTAAATATGACCGCAAAATAAATATTGATTTATGCAATTCTATTACCTGATGCATAATATGCTTATGGTGCTGATTGGTGCCTAATATGTGTCATAGAATATATACTCTATACGGTGCAGTGTACTGTATATCTACATACAGTGTAACATAGGTGAAATTACGGGAACCACACTCATTTTTTGGTATGATGACGTTGTCAAAATAAACTTGAAGATCACAATTTCGAAAGATAATGAATTGAGCAAAAAATTATAAGATTTGGGAGAAAATTTGGCACGTAGAAGCGCACTGCGCGCTCTTTGAAATTTGTATAAATTTGACGAAAGAGAGAAAAATACTACTTTTTAACTTCAACTGGCAATTTAATTTAATTAATTCGGAAGAGCTGTAAGATCATTTACGAGAGGTGTGATCGCTTACGAGAGGTGGTCGATTATGAGAAGCGGTCCCTTAAACAGAGATGGATAATCGACCATCTTCCTTCACAACGACCACTCGAAAATGACCACCTCAATTGAACGACCACCGTCTCTGTTAAGGGACCACTTCTCATAATCGACCATGGTCGTTCAATAGAGACGGTCACTTTCGAGAGGTCGTTGTAATGGGGGAGATGGTCGATTATGAGAAGCGGTCGTTTAATAGAGAGAAAGATGTCGTGGTCCCTTAAAAGAGGTGGTTATTTACGAGAGGTGTGGTCGTTAATAGAGGTGGTCGCTTACGAGAGGTGGTCGATTATGAGAAGCGGTCCCTTAAACAGAGATGGTTGCTTACGATGTGTGGTCGTTTTAGAAAGTTTGTTGCTTACGCGAGGGGGAAAGACTGATAGTTAAGTAAAGATCGATGAATTTGCACATGATTTAGACATTTTTGTAAAATATATAACATTTTCTACATTACCTGGCGATAGTAACTACATAACCTGTTGACCGTTTCTACATTAGCTGGTGTTGACTTTTACGCTGCTGCTCTAGCCCGCTACGTCACAAGAGATGACTGATTTATTAGATGAAAGCAAGCAGCAGTTATAGTACTAGACACTGACATTTTTGCGAAAAACGATTCTCAACTATAATTTACCAGCTGCTGGACCCAAAAAACGTCTGGGAAAAAGATTCTAACGGTTGAACGACAAATCCCAAAGCATTTCTGGTATTTATGAGTCCCATGATATTATATAATACTGTAATTCGCTGTCAGATAATCATTGAATTATTATCAAAACAGTCCATGATTGAAGTATCTAGGCGTGATGAAGTGACCCCCAGACTTGACCTTAGCAATAAAATAAACTAAATTGAGTCTGTGTTTCATATCAAAGTTATTCACTTCTGTAACAAAATTCACATATAAAAAGAGAAAAAAAAACGTTTAATTATAACTCAAAAACCATTGTCTGACAGACAATTTAAGTATTTTTTGCTTTAAATTACATTTTTTCGGGTAAAATAACTATTATGTGACAATAAAATGACACATTCAAAAAGAAATTTGAAATAAAAAATATTTTTCAGAGGGACAATATATCTTTAAAACTGTTACGTCAATAAGCGAGCAGCGTTTCTATACACTTGACATGATCATCATTATCATCTATCCCGTTTTAAAATAGTTCACACATTTTCATTTGTTTGTTTTCATTTTACAACCCGAATTATACAATATGTTTATATACAAGATAAAACGAAATAAAAAAACAATAATAGATCAGTACCACCAGTAACCCGTATCACAGTAATTCCTTTTCTGATAATCGTGTCAAATTAGAAATTATATTAGCATAATAGTATTGCTTAAAACTACCCATTTTTTCTATACTTGTTTCTTTATTGTTATATGATTCACATTCAATGTTATATAGCATATTGCTTTTAAATGAATTCCATAAAGATTTCCCCACTGGTATATTTTTTATTCTATAAATAGTGAATGCTGCAAAAGTGTAAATATAATCTACTAGCTTATCTCCCGTTCCTAGTATTAATTGCTTAAATGATATATTATTGTGGTTTAAACTTACAAAGATACTAAGCATTTTCCTCAAAAATTTCTGAATAAATCTACAACTAAAAAACAAATGATTTTCATTTTCAATTTCTCCACATTTGTCACACGTTTGTGTTTCTTTAACTTTCCACTGATAAAGCCGTAGGTAGTAGGCAGTATTCTATGTAACATCTTATAATTGAATTGTGCTAGTTTCCTATCTTTCATTTTACACACTTTCCGTAACCAAGATGTTTTCCAATCTATGTTTTTATCATTGAAGTACTCTTCCCATTTAGTTGTGACATTGGAATAATGAAATATTCTTTCACCATGAGTATATTAGTTTGGTAGTATTAATCTCATACTTGGTCCCAACTAACTCATTATTATCATCACACGTTTCCACTGAATTGGTATTGCCTTAATAATGCACAAATACTCATTTAACCAGTTTGTTTTACATTGTAGTTTCATCAGTATTTCGTTTGATGTTAAAAAAGTGTTCTTATTAAAAATGTCTTTAATACTAATAATGCCACTGGCAATTCAATGCTTATAGAAAAATGATTTTTTTTTTAGTTTAACGTAGTGGTTTCCCCACAGTTGCTCATTCATTATAGGCCTATCGTTATAAGTTTCAGAGGTTTTTATGATTTATTTATGAAGGCTTTTATCATATTTTTGTAAAACAGTGGAATTTTATCTGAATTAACCTCAATAATACTATAACATGACATATTAAGTAAAACATTAACATCACATATTTTTTTAATATAATACATTGGAATATTTTTCCATTTAGCACCATCAACATTCATAATACTTTTTAACCAGCCACACATGAGTGCGCTAACATGAAGAGTAAAATCAGGCATTTTAATGCCTCCCATCTCATCATTACCAATTAGGGTTTTGCTTTTTATCTTTTCCCTTTTATTATTCCAAATAAAATTATATATTAGATTTGTAAGTTGTGTATATACATATTTTGGAACATCAGTGATATTTGCAGCATATTTTAATTTAGATAGTGCAAGACTTTTCAGGATTATTATTCTACCAAAAATTGAGAGATTTCTAGCATTCCATGATTTTAAAGTCCTTTCTAGCTCTATTAATTTAATATCACATTTTTTTCTTGTGCATTCTTCTGCATTATACCCTACATTATACCCTACATTATATTCCTAACATTTTTATCGGGTGTTTTACCCAATTTAATTCTACAGGCCTATCTATTCTGTTATTCCATTTACCAATCCAAAAAGCATTGGTTATTTTTTTATTTAGTGTCATTCAGTTCAAGTTCAATTATACTGACTGCTGTCTTAATACTTTTGTCATTAAAAACATACAAAATAGTATCATCGGCTAATTGGCTTATTCTAGCTTCTATATTATTTTCATTATTTGGAAGTTTAATACCCTTTATATAGTCATCTTTGTTTCTGATTCTAGATGCCATTACTTCGAACACTAAAATAAATAACAGGGCAGATAGAGGACAACCTTGTCTAATACCTCATTCCATTTTAAAATTGTTTGAAAGCCAACCATTGTTAACTGTGACACATTCAACGTTATTATATAATACTTTTACCCAGTTACAAAAGAACATTCCAAAGTAAAACTTTTCTAGAACATTGAACATAAAATCTCTACTAATAGAATCAAAAGCCTTCTTAAAATCTAAGGTAATTATTGCCCCTTCGATATCATTACATTCTGTATAATAAAGCAAGTCTTCTATTAACCGAATGTTTTCATCGGCGAAACGGCCTTTTATATAGCCTTTTGTCTGAACTTACTATTGATTTAATAACCATTTTAAGTTTATTGCTTAATACATGTGCAAGAATTTTGTAATCAGTGTTTAAGAAGGTAATGGGACGCCAATTATTCAAATTTTCTCTTTCTCCATCCTTGAACAAAAGGGTGATTAGGCCTACACCTCGTTTTTGCGAAAAGGATAATTCTTGAGAATTAAAACTTTCATTTACGCATCGCAAATTAAATGTTTAATATTATCCCAAAAGAAAACATAAAATTCAACACTTAGACCATCCGATCCTGGTGTTTTATTTTTTTTCATCATTGAAATGGCCTTTTTACATTCATCATAATAATAATTTATTGAAACTACACCTTTACAACGGTGGCACCCGTTCATACACGGTGCGTTACAGATAGACATTCACGGATGCAAATTAATAAAAACAAACAGATACAAAATAAAACTATCAACCGCCGACTCGATCGCTATCGTAGTCGTACGTCACTTATGCAAAATACAATGAATTAAAAAGAAAAGAAATACAAACAATTTTTAAGTAGTACAGTAACTGAAAAAAAAACAAAAACAAAAAACAAAAAATATTGTACCAAAATTTAAAAAGAATAGTAATATTAAAAACTCAAAATAAAAATAGTGACGTAACCTTCACAATAGTGACGTAACCTTCACAATTTTCTTTTTCTATTTCTGAAAGCTTGTTTATATTAGATTTACAAAGGTATTTCTTAATTTTTCCAGAGTTTATAACATTTTTTGCGTATAAACCATCGAAATGTTGTATTTGTTCTTTTAAAATATCAATTGGGCTCGTTGCTAAGCTCCCATCTTTAGTAATTAAACTTGTTATGTGTTTCTTTTTACTTTTGGATTTATCTAACCCAAGAAAATATTTTGTATTCCGCTCGCTTTCCTCGATCCATTTTACTCTACACCTAATTTGCGCGCCTTTTGCCTCTACGATAAATGTTTTCAAGCTAATTCAATTTAATTTTCAATGGTAATATCATAATTTTGAGTATTCATAATTGTTTCATTTAAGTTTTTTATTTGTTTTTGTAATTTTTCTTTCTTTTTATTCTGGTTTTTATTTTTTGGTTTTCCGTATGCAATTGAAAATCTTTTATTTTTGTTTTTACAAGCTCCCATAACAAACTTGCACTTACAGGTTCTGTATTATTTTTTAGTATTGAAACATCGATTATTTTAATTACTAATTTTGTAAATGTTTCACCTTTCAGAAAGCTATTGTTGAACATCCGTTCGTATTTTTTCATGCAAATCTATTTTAATTGATACCGCCTGGTGATCAGTGAGAATAGCTGGACGAATGTCACAGGCTAAAACATCTCCATTTGAAAAGAGATCTTCTGATATTAACCAGTAATCCAGCCTACGGAAAATGTTAAATGTTAAATTTCTTACGCCACGTAAATTGTCGCTTATTCATGTTTTTGGATCTCTAAATATCATTTAAATTTAAATTTTTCATTAGGTTTTTAATCGTAAAAACAGATTTATCAGACCTATTTGCGCTACCTTTTTGGTCAATGTCACTATTCATGATGCAATTCAGATCTCCACCTAGAATGATAGAATTACCCTTCCCTCCCTCAAAGTCAGTGTAACAGTTGTGTATTGTCCTAAAGAACGCACTTCTATTTTTGCTTTCATTAGGAGCATAAATATTTATAATGTCCAATTCCTTTTCATTTATCATTAAATTAAGAAATATATATCTTCCATCAATATCAGTTAACTTTTTAACAATTTTGCATTCAAGACCTTTTCGTAATAGTATCGACACTATGGATCGCTTCACCTCCCCAAACAAAATTTGATTTATTAAGAATCTCATTTGTTAGATGGGTTTCCTGAAGCAGACATATATCCGCTTTTTGATCTTTTATCCATTGGAATAGCTTATGTTGCTTATTTATATTTCCAGCTCCTCTAACGTTTAGTGTTATACAATGTAAATTCATAAGATTAGAGTAAAGAGATTCACAAGGAAATTACAATATTTAGAATACATATATTATTAAGATTAAACTGCTTGTTTTTGTTTCACTTTCTTAAACTTCTTTTTTCAATACTCTTTACTCTCAAGTATATAGTGTATATTAAGTGATATATTATTAATGTATATGCCTATAAATCATGAAAAAAATATTTCGTTACTGAGTGGATAAAGAATAGGATATTTAAAATTTTTTTCTCTTTTTACCCATCCTCTTTCTCATCCCTCAATCAAAAACTTGAACTCATTTTATGAGAAGTTTCTTTTTCGGAAGTAGGCCAGGGTGCTCATTTTAGTTGACTACATAAATAATCGTGTCTATTTATTCGTTTCTGTAAACGATAGTCCTGCGGTACGTACATTATGATATCGCCAGTTTTTTACTTTTTTGTTTGAAATTACTGTATATTCGAGAACCATCTAGTATAATACAAGTTTGTGTATATATATGGGCGGCGTTTATTTGATGGTTGGTTGATTATTTTTCTACTTGATGTTTTATTGGGGAGATATTGGGCATTTATTCAAATAAATACCATTTTAATTGGTAGAATGAATACATTATTTAGTTTAAACATCTTTTGAAACTAACTTCCGCGACACAGTGGGCCGTTTCGGCCTAAGAAGGAATACGTTTTAGACGGCTTGCAACATGGGCAGAAGTATCCCAGGGTCCTAACGTGACACAGATAGCCCACAGATTATTCATGCCAGCTTACTTAACAACTCAGCTAAGGGGTTTCACTCGATTTCAAACAAAAGGTCTTATCAGTTCTAAACTAGGTCTGCAAGATGGCATTTTAAACGTCATTAATTCACTCTATTATTCAAAGCTAAAGTCTTTTGTTAAAATCAAAAATAAATTATCGAATTCTCTAAATAATGAAATTGGTATATAACAGGGGTCACCAGTATCATCTCTTTTATTTAATATATTTCTACAAGACTTAAGTAATTTAAAGTCCACAAAACAATCTGATAAAATACAGATTAGAGACTGCGAAATGAATCACTTATTATGCAGACGATCTTGTAATATAAAGGAGACAGCGCTTTACAGAGACTGCTTAACATCCTGGGTAAATATTGTGATGACGGAGGGTTAATGGTAAATGTAGAAAAACAAAAACTATTGTATTTAAAAATGGGGGTTGATGATGATTTTATTAAGGAAACTCCATTGAAATTGTTGATTCGTTTAAGTACCTTGGCCGGGGTTGTATTTTAGCGCAAATGGAAAGTGGAATAATACAATAGATAATAATTAACATTAAAAAATGCATTTCTTTGCAATGAAATCCAGCATTAAACGAAACTTTATTAAAATACTTACTTGCTAATGAATGCAACCATATATTTTATTTGAAAGTAATACTTATTATTTAAATTACGTGTAACATGATATTGAAAGGCAAAATCATAATCATGACTAAGTTAAGAAAAGGAATTTTAGATCGAAAAGGGAAAAAGGAAAATGGACAGGTATTGAAAGTGAAAACGAATCTGTAGCCTAAAGTTTGCAAATGCAACGAGGTTGAAAATGAATATTATCACTTTGCAAAGAAATTAAATAGTCATTTTTTTAAACCTTATTATTAATTAATCAACCAACAAATGAACAGTTTATTTTACTAATAAACAACAACAAGAAAAAAGTAATCAATAACCTGGTAAGATTTGTCTTTTTTACAAATAAAAAGAAACATTTTGTAGTTATTTGCTAAAAATAATAATAATTAAAAAATAAAGATTTAAAAAAAACAAGCAGAAATAATATATTCGCTTATAATATAAAAGATTTAACCAAAAGGCCATTTTTTCAACTATTAAATGGATCAGCAGTTTACCACCAAGGTGTATTGCTTATAGGCGAGAAATTTAAAATAAAGCTACAATTTCGAATTGTATATTTTCACAACGTTCTCACTCTTAACGACTGCCTTGCTTTTATGTGAGACTAATTACAATCAGAGGACCTTTATTCTTACGATGGGCCTTCGTGCGAGGGTGACAATATGGATATAGGCATGGAGTAAAGAATAATATAATATTCTTTACGTCATGATATAGGCCTAGGCCTAATAATTTTTAATAATTGTCCTCAGTACAGATAAGATGCCTCTGTAAATGTTCAGAAATACACAGTATGAGAAAAAATACTTTCCTCTGACTGATAAAAATTGTGATAGTGCGACCTCTTCACATCGGTTTCTCATAATCACTGATGCGGAGCGAGCTGAGACAGTGCAGTTCTGTAAAAAGCAGAGCTTACTTTATATTTTTACGAAGATTTGGTAAGTTTGTGCTTAAATTACATGTTATAAAAATGATAATATATAGTTTGTGGAATGTATTTCAAAATTGTATTAAAGCCTATCTGCAACACACACATAAATTATTTCTTTTTAACGCCTATAAGTTGACGAAATATTTAACCTACCTATCGTCAATTTGGTGGAGCTCTAGCCTAGGCCTGACTGACGGATCAGAATCTTGATATCCACATGACACCTACATTTATGTAGCATACGATGGGGGCTTCGTGCGAGGGTGACGATAGGCCTAATAATTTACTGTTTTTAACAAGTAAATGTGTACATTTAACTCAAACTAACCCCAAAATAAAAATCATGCAGCGGTGCGAATTTCATTGGCAGATGTAAGCCGTTAATAATTCACACCCCAATTTACATTTTAACCTGCAATACTGTAGTTTAGTATGGCCTACTAACTGTATAATAATTGCTTTTGTTTATTTTCATTTAGGTACATGTAGGCCCGGGGGTGAAGTACAGTGCCTTCTAAATACGTTAATATGACAAAAATGTTATAAGAATCTTCACAAGAATCTTTTTTCCCAACAAAGGAAACCGATATCTTTGCTTCTGGTATTCTGGATATTTATTGTCATCATGTTTTCAGTAACTCGTCTTTACTGCCTTTTGTTGTTGTTTATCTCCTTTTATGGATGTATGGGATATGGAGGTTCAAGTGATCAGTCCATGTATGATGAGGACACCTTCATGCAGGATATTCTAATGCCTGGTGTTCAACCTTCTCAGGTACAGTTTTACAGTATATCACTTGTGTTTAGACGGCCTATTCAGTCATTTACTGTAGGTCATCAAATATTTTACATTACATCATAATATGTCTATATGTGTTTTCATTGTCATTTTCAATTCCTGTCGAAACATTGTTGTTTTCAATTTACTATGATAATACTTACTGTGTTTATACACACATTAATATAAAGACACTTATCTCTACATTTAACCCTTTGAAGACGTGGCCCGTATTCCATATGGGGTAATTTACTAAACCTATTAAAAATACCTTATTTAGCCTCAGTTACTGGGATAAAAACCTAATGTCTTCAAAGGGTTAAAAACCATCATGGAGGAAATATACAGATTTCCTCCATGAAACCATAAACTGCAGTTTATGTAAAAAGCTAAAACTAGATATTACTACTGTACGTACTAACTGTATATTACAGTAGAATTATCAAAATATTATTTAATGAGATTCTTGTCCCTGAATAATCATATTGATCAATAATTTATAAATCATGTTGAAAGATCACAATTAAGATTAACATTGCCAGAAGGTCACAATTAAATTTATCACACACAGCAAGACTGGTTGTCAAAAAAGTTGAGTACTGAGTACCATTATGCCCGTTAGACAGAGCTTTACTATTATTAGCTTTAATTTTAACAATATATTGTCCCTCTGGAAAAAATAATTGTTTTGTTAAATATGCCATTTCATCACAATAGTTATTCACTTTGACCAAAGATTGAATAAAAAAAAATATTGATCTGAAACAACTGTAATTTAAAGCATTGATCTGTTTTGAAAACTTATAATTTGCTAAATATAATGTTAAATATTAATTACTTTTAGTGACACAACAATAATTGTTTGCAACATTATACTGTACAGCAGTGGATTGTGTAGGGTGTTTTGTTTCTTTAATCTTTTTTTATATTCATTCTCAATCTTATATTTTTTTTACAATTCTGTTTTTGTATACAATGGAAACTAAAATGCGTGTTTCTTTTTAGCCTGATGATTATCTATGTACTGCAATGGCAATACCTGTAGACGATATATATATTGGTAAGTGTTATACTACAGTATAATTTTGGTTAATTACTTATTCATACAGTATTAATCAATAAATGCAACCGGATTATGCTTAAATAACAAAACTTTACTATGCTAAAATCATGTTACTTTTGGAGTAAGTTTTAAGTCTATTATAAACAATGTAAACTGGATGTCTCTTTATGCAAACTTTATTATGTTTTGTTAAACCATGGTTTCGTCCAAAACTGGTCCCTGCAAACAGTAAAATATGTGGATATTCGTGTGTACTGTAAAAGTCAAAAGTGATTTCAATCAATTTATATTATTATTATTTTAATATCATGATGCATTAAATGCATGTTTCATGTTATAAAATAACAATCTAAAACAGTAATTCATAAAAAACCATTTTAATGGTACATGTAATTAATTTTTTATGTTAGTGAATTTATTAGTATACTGTAATGAGATGCGTGTCTTTAAAGCTATTAATAATACAGTCCCAATTGGACTATTGACGTAATCATGTGATCGTTACGACAAAAGCCTACCTTTGTTTGCGTATAAGGAAGCCAGACCACCAGGTCTTGTACTTTGTTCTTAATTCATGTTCAAACAACCTTCCTACTCACAAATGAATTAAAATTAATCTATGTCAGTAAGACTGTATAAAATGTACAGTAAAGTGTTACACATTTGTTGGAGAACTGTGGGTTTAAGAATGATGCCATTCTAGCTTCATATCCATTTTCTTGGTTGAATAAGAATCTTTGAACCATTGTTATACAGTACACCTTTCATGCGTCCGTTTAATTTATTTTTCTTTATTTCTGTCTTTATTGTGAAGACACTTTCGGTATCTTAGTACTGATATGACTGGTGGATCAGAAAAATCAAAATCAGAAGTAAAAAAAATGTAAAGTAAAATATAACATAAAGACAAGGAGTTATCTGCTGAATGCGGATAACTAAAAAGTAAAAATAAAATGGATAATTACTGTAGAGATACAGTTACACATCATCTGAAAGCTTTTTATTCAAACCACCTGCCCACTCATTTACACCTGTCTCATCTCTGCCGTAAAAAAAATGTATTTCGTCGCTAGTTATAAGCACTACCAATTACCAAAAGTTGTTACCATTGGAAGATACAGTAACACTGCACTTTGAACAGAACCAAAAACTACCGAACCGAAAAATAGCGGTCGCTGGGGCAGCACGACGCAAAGACATGATGTCGTATGTAGATAGAGTTAAAGAGGAAACCCTGTGTGCTGCGCTTAATTTGTTATTGGCACTATGTATTTCCTTCATTACGTTGGTCCAGCTGGATAACCAGGCTGCGATATTTCTTTTCATTGATGACCCCTCATGAAACGTCACAAAATAAACATGAATATTCATTAGTCATATCCATAAGGTGTGACATAAGAATTGAGCTACAATTCGCTAATGCAAATGCTTTTCGTCGAGCCTTCTGTGTAGTCAAGGGGATTGGACTATGAACTTTACGTTACATGTCAATGTATGGGGTTCGAATCCCTTGAGCAACTTATTTTTATTTTAGAAGGGCTCACAACATAGTATGGCTCTTTGATCCATCATGTTTTCCGACTATTGAGTGTAATTTATAGGTCCATGGTGTGAGAGATTATTTTGAGCGTTAGGTTTAGATAGTATTTAGGAAGCAGTTGGGCTATCTTTCACAAAGGTGTCCCCAACTTCTCTACGAAAAAAAAGATCGCAGCCATGCCACGGTTCAGTCCAGGAAACTGTATTTTAGACCGCAAAATAAAAGTTTGCGGAACACTACAATAGGCTTACCAGACAAATCCACTTTTTACCTATTAACATAGTGTATGCACTCTACTACTGCAGTCTTAATAAGAAATATTAATTTTAAAAATAACCAAAATTTATGTTAATGAAAATCAATCATGTTTTTAAATTAAATCAATAACGATCTACAGTAATAGATTTAGTTTTAATTTTGTTTTCTTCAAAATGTTGCAATTAACAATTAATAAATGCTTTACCATTCAGTATTATAAAAAGCCATACTGTAGCTGCTGATCGTGTCAATATGAATGCAGTTATCTCACTCAATGCATTTGACTTGTTCGCATAACATTATGTTTAGTATTAATAATAATAATAATAATAATAATCAATCACAAAAATAATGCATTTAACATCTAAAGGACAATATCCAGTATTAGTAAAAAAACCAATATTAGATACTGTAGAATTTGATTCGCTGCCATATTCATAGCATTATTGATTTTACATCTGGCGTGCTTTTCAATTGCTATCAATGAATATATTAAGATTCATTTTTATGTTTGTTAAATCAATTTAAATTGATTTTGGCTTTAACTGTTGTAATACTGTTGCATACTGATGTGCCTAAATTAGTAATTCATATGTTTGTGAATGAATTAAATTTATATATTTGATATGAATACAATTGAGTATGTGACAGTATTAATATCACAGCTGGGCTCAAAATTCATCCTTGCAAACTAACACATTTGCTATTAATACTGTAGTATCATATCATACTGTATCATCATTTATTTCGCCATATAAAAAAGAAAAACAAACATATACAGTAGACAGAAAAAAAATGTATAATTAATGAGGCTGGATTACCTAACTGTAAAAAAATATTACAGTCAAGACTTTCTACATACTACAAGAATTAAATATTTTTAAACAATTCAAAAGGATTAAAATTGCATGACAAAATATATATGTATTTTCTCTTTTCGTAATTGTATCCTCTCTTCGGAGAGAGAGGGCTATATTGTCAGTTTGTCCAGGTAAGCAGGCACAAAATAGACTAGTAAAATTTAGTTCAAAATTAAAATTAAAAAAAAAGAAACTACCTAACTACTATTCTATCAAAGGTACTGTCAGTTTATCTGAAGGTTTGTTCTGATTTGCTTGTGGTTTTGTCCAACAATGGTTTACACTGTTGGTGACTAGGACAAAGTAAATGGTTCTTGCTTTGATGAGAAATTTGATATAAATTGTTGGAAATCATAGACTAACTTAAAAAATATAATTATTTAATTTAAATATTAATATAAACAATATATATGTTCAATTCAAGTATAAATATAGATCTTTAAACAGTCTACTACCCTAATAATTTATTTATCCTCTGATAACAGTTACAATACTGTATGTGGGTGCGATTGATTCTAGCTTATTATAATTGTGTTAATGGTAACGCCGTGTTACAATTAGTACTTTCCCAACTGAATCCATATTGTGTGAAAATTCTCCATCCGATTGTGTCGAATAACAATACGTTTGATGTATAAATTCATTTTTTTTCTACTGATATAATATTATTATAGAAATGCAGTAATTGTGCTTGTTGTAGAGAATGGTGCTTCTTTTTGTTGTAATCTGGCTAAAGTAAACAAATACTTGTTATTGCGTCAATGTCTGAATACATTTCAGGGGAGGATGACTTTTTTTCCCGTAAAGTTTGATCAGGAATTAAAGCATAATTGGCTTGAAATGGAATCATCATCAATATTTTGCCAATACGTTACATTTCTTGAATTGATTACATGCTGTACTATAATACACAGCATGTCCTTTCATCGGTTAGAGCTGATTTATGAATCTGTATAGGTCAATTTAAAATGTCATAGTAATTACAGTATTACATAACTTATTCTTGTACCTACAGTATTAATTTCGCAGTATGTTAAACATATTGTATGATTCAATGATACTGTAGTATGTTTAATAAAGTCTGTATGCTCATATAGTGATTAACAAGTTTTGCATAGTATCTAAATGTACAGTTTTACCTTAATTTACAATTCCAAAAACAAACCTGTATACGAATATACACTTAAATAGCAACCGCTCACACATGAAGAGACTTCTTTGTTAATGTAGTACATGGTCTACTCAACACCTACTATGAATTTGTCAATCTTTCATTTGAGTATGACAATACCACATTAAGACACTGGTTCTCTTCAGATAACCAAAGTTGGGTGTGGTATCTGGTGTTATAGACCTTTCATAGTGATATTGCGTAATTATAAAAGTCAATTAATACAGAAAGCAGTAACACGGTAGGCGGGAAACCGCATAGCTTGTCCTACAGATAGAATCTGTTCTGGGCCCAACCGCTAGTCCACTCCGCTTTTCGTGCATATAGATTCTATATTTTTGTTTTTCACTTACTTGCAATTGTAACAACTCTGTAAATTAATTTGCCTTAAGAAATCAGGCTAGCTTGTACAGAGGCAGGTTTAGGATGTTTTTTGGTATATCTTAAAATATTGACATTATGTCATGTAGGTGTACTGTACTATCATTGGGAGAAAATTTAAATATAAAATGCACCTTTGCCATTTTCATTAAACTAATCAATTCTATTCAATGAAGGTCATGTTATTAAAGTTATTCATGCAAATTGTATATTCTTTATAAAGTCAAATTTAAGATAATTAGAATTCATTGAGGCAAAGTGTCCTTTGTATGAGAAAAATATGCAAACATTTGATTGCATCTATTCAACAATGTATTAGACACACATTATTCAAACATTACTGCATATACAGTATGTAATATAGAATATGTTAATTGAATGTGTAATTTATGATTTAATATACAGAAAAGTGTTTAATACGACGTAAGTATACTGTACAGTAGTACAAAATGATGTACAGTATCACTGCAGTAAAGTTCAACATGCACTACATGCAATTCATTGTAATTTCATTTAAAATTTTATTGTATCCTTACATTCTATTTTTATATTTTCAATGTTCTTTATGTGTATTTTTATGCCGCTTTTATAATAGTATTTTTATATTTGAATGTGTAGTTTGGACTGTCAGGTCCGCGTGCTATAGTAATTACCTCCGCCAAGGAGGTTATGTTTTCACCCCTGTATGTTTGTGTGTGTGTTTGTGTGTCTGTGAACAGCCTGGAGGCCACAGTTTTTATCCGATTCTCACCAAACTTAGCCACAATGATCAATGACACATCATATAATTGTGGTTAAATTTTGAAGGGTCAGGGTCAAAGATCAAGGTCCACAAAAAACTAAAAAAAAAGAAATAAAAAAATAATAAAAAAAAAAAAAAAAACCTCCGTGGGACTTGAACCAGCGATCTCAACTGTGAGAGGCTGGATACATAACCATTACACCACACTGTCATCCACAACTTTGTAGTGTGCAGTTAACATATTTACACTTAGAACTAATAAAAAAAATGTAAAAAAAAAATATTCAGAGGGCATTTTATGTAGGGAATTTTACAGTAGGCGGAGGTTTGTACTCTCGGAGTACCCTCTAGTTGAGATTACTTTTGCCTTCCATAGCCGACTTGTATTTTACTGTATATTTTTAAGGCTTAATTTAATGACTGAATGAATTTTTTTTAATTTAAGCATATTATAGTACAGTAGCTCCATACAGTACAATTTTTTTGGTATACATTTTTAATTCTAATACTTTTTGTTTTTTTTACAGTGGATTTTATACCGAGGGCCACCATGGACACAGCCCATCATCTTCTGTTGTTTGGATGTGATTCAATTGAGACACATAAAAGCAAAGCTTGGTGAGAGTTATTTGTCATAAAATAAACATGTTTAAAGTTCTTACGACCTCCTAAAACTACGCCCGACGCTATCTCAATACGACTTGACGGGATTCATCTCATGCCTCGTCGTATGATGAGCTGTCTGAGTTGGCCTTTAGAATATCACAGATTTGATACATAATACAAGTTCCTGTATTTTCCAAAATTTTTCAGATTTACTGTAGATATTCATACTCTTACTACAGTAGTACAGTCTATAGTAACTACTAACAGTGTTTTTTAGTTTGATGGGTTGTGATTGGTTGCTAACTTTGTGGATCAGTGTTGCGAATAGAATGATTACCGAAGAATGTTTTTGAACGAGTTAGTTTTAGATTGCAAAAAAATATATATATTTGAAATTCATAAAAGGTTTTTATATTCTTATAATATTCTAATCTTCTCATGTGCAACTGACAAAAGATGTATCTGAGAAAAATGGAATCGATACCTTTGATATTTAGAAATAAAACTGAAATAATATTATTATTTGTTGAGTATGTGAAGCGCCGCTGGTAGTGAGCTTTCATAGAAATGGCCGCTATATGTTAATGTTAATGTCTCAAATTTATCATAGAATCACTATATTATATGTTTTAAAAAGCAATGTTGTTTATATAATACTGTAGCTGGGTTTAATATTTTGTACAGTACAATGCATTCCTAATGAAAATTTAAACATTTAGAATTTGAATTAGTGAAAAAATGTACGAAAACAACAAATATAGACCTACAACATGGCCATCACTGAAAGATATCAAAATAAATAAAAGTGGATGTTCTCTTTTCTTTCAGGAATTGTGGCTCAATGGGAACGTGTAAAGGACAGTCCAAAATTATATTTGCTTGGGCCAGGAATGCTCCTTCCCCTGATATCCCAGCAGGTAAGGTAACATTATGGCGACATCATAGTTAACTATACCATTCACTATCACTATTTTACTGTTCTACAAACCATTATTATATACACAAGTTCTGATCTATTTTGAAAGAAATGGGTGCAGGGTGGCGAAATTTGGAATGTAAAGTGGACATTTATGAGTCGGCACCCCATCCTCATATTATAGAGTAACGTTATATATACCTGTATCCAACCAAAATTTCAATTACAGAATAATCAAATTTATGAATGAAATTTCCAGATTATACCACTCAAATTCATTATCATCATTCATCCCATCATTAAGAGTACCGTGACCATAATATAACGATTCCTTCTAGTTCACACAGCATCCATGTTGATGTTTGCTCATTTTATTTCTGTAAATTACGCTGCTGTAATCTTCTTGAATGCCAAAGGTCATAGGTTATCAACATCTTTCACCATAATATGAATCTAGAATCTGGATATTTTAGATGAAAAGCATTGGAGAATAATGTTAAAGACACCTTCCCTACATTTTTTAGATCTAATTTAAGATCACAAACTATATTTAATGTAAAAATAATACTATATGGTCCTATTGCGATAACTTTTTTCGTCTTTAAATGGTTAAAAATGTGAAAAATAAGTCGATTCTAATAATTATAGCAGCCCGCTATAAATCCCAAAATGCATTGCGCGCGGATTGATATTTCTGTTTTTCTTCTGTAATTCACCCACTTTTCGATCGATCGTAAAGCCAAAACAAATGGAAGACTCCTAACTTTTCAGCGAAAATACCGGGTTTTCCCCAATTTGTATCAACAGAGTCTAACAAAAATAGAAAGACAATTAATGCAGCAACTATACAACGTCAGGCTAGCTGGTATATAGCTAGCGTACGATGTTCGTACGTTATCGATGTTTACCAGCTAGGCTTACAAAACTAAGCCTACAGTAGCTAGGCTAGGCCTAAAGACCGTCCACGAGAGGTCAGTCGCCGCGAGCTATTTAGGTAGTGCATTGTTTCTCACTTTTTATCATAATTTACCATAAAACGTACATTTAAGACAAGGAATGACCTGGTTTAATGTTTTTAAAGTAATATATATATGTATTATTTTTACAAAAGGTGTCTTTAATTTTTAAGTACATTTAAGAAGTAAATATCAAGAAGAATTTTAAAAAGTGATTTAAAAAATATGAGATCAAAATGCTGTAGGCTGGCTCTTTTCTTTTTATCGATTTACAGTTTTGTGTTTGGATTTACATACTGTATCTATTGATTACCAGATATAATGCTGTTTGTACAATCAGCCACATACAACTATAATAAAAGAAGATATTTTAAAAAAGAGAATTTGGAAACCATACAAAATAAGCTATTGTATTAAATTATTTAATACTGTCAGTATTGCAAAAATAATCATCTCAAAAAGCATCATTTACTATTCAGTAGACAGCTGATCTAAAAGATATTTATTACTTATAATATTAAAGTAATACTTTATGCATTTAATTATTTTCTATTAAATATGTTTTTTTTATTTCCTCTTTTTTGAATTACTGTTCTATTTTATCATATCATATTGGAACTTAATTTTTCAGAAATTTCCCATAAGTTTAAACAGCATATTTTACATTCAGTACTACAGTATAACAGTAATCTATCTTAAATAATGATAATATTATAATCTTGATATAATAATAATAATGATAATATTATATCTTGGTACAAACACAATCAAATAAGAGAATAAAAATCATAGTGCAAATGCTTACCTTAAGCAAGGACAAGCCAATGCTAAAGGGGCATGTCAAGGAAAATAAAAAAATATACAGTATAAACAAAATAATGTTTACAAAAATATATATAAAAAAATATTCTGCTCTAGACAAACGCTCTTCAATACAATGACATCCTTACACTCTTAAGATTTACCAAATATCGTCATTGCTTCCTGTTGCTACATGACGACATTTGGCATTGTTTAGTTAACAATTAAGTTTCTGTTGAGTAGATACTTAAATATCTGTGGACATACAGTAGTAATAATGAATGCACTTTACCACAATACGATCTAGAAAATATGAAAAATAATTAAGAGGATTTTTAATTTAGTTCCTCCTAAAATACATTTGTTATAGTTCATTTTATGGGATCATGTCATATCTATTGATTCTTTAACATGTTATTATTTAGCACACATTTTTTAGGTTGATGACTACAGTACTTCCTCATTGGAAAGCAAAATAAAATAATATGTTATTTTGACATTAAAATGTAATTACTGCAGTACCTGCAGTATAACACTTTAGTAATTTTGAGCAGATATACAGTAATTTATGCACATCAGAAAAATTAAAAAAAACAAAATCTAATTGACAGTGACAATAATTATAAAAGCAGTCTAGAATGTAAGCTGCAATTAAAAGTCTGTACTATTTGAATTATTGAATGTAGAACGAATGTATAATAAATGGCTACGAAATTACAACAGCTGATTTAATATGCGTCTCGACAGTATGGTCAAGGTACACTCACGATCAAACGTCAATATTAACATAAAAGGGAGGAGAGGCATCAACATGTGCCAATGTTATTGTTATTGTCTGCAGCGCCACTGCCTTAACCGCTCGGCAACTCGACTCGAGCAACCACTCGTCCACTCGACTCGTCCACTCGACTCGTCCACTCTCTTTATCTTTTATTACAATGATCACCTAGTATAATTCATCAAAGTGACAAATTCAATTCTAGTTATTTATTAAAATTGTAATTTCTATAAATATTTTTTTTTTAATTCTCAACAGATGTTGGTTTTAGGATTGGTCGTGAAGCAAATGTCAATTTCCTTGTACTGCAGATTCACTATGGACATATTGAGCCCTTTCAAGGTTTGTTAAAAATTGGTATCATCATTTTCAGATACTACACAACAAATAACCGTTTATTTGAAAATTGATTTTAAAATATAATGTTTATACTGTATCAACCACATTTCTGCAAAATTTGTACTTTGATTATTATAGAAATTAATACTATATAATATAACTATTGTTATAAACATCATTGAAATTTTAATTATTAATAAATTCATAATTTAGATATGATCAAATTGCTTTAAATCCTAATTTATTCAAATTTAAAAAAAAACAATATAATAAACACTTATTCAATTATTCCACACAGTGTTTTTTCTTATTATTTATGTCATTACTAGAAACATTATGTTTGTATGTATGTTTTTGTTTTTCTTCAACAGATGGCAGTGTAGATAATTCAGGATTGACACTTGTGATGACAATGCAAAGGTAATAATAAAAAATAATAATCTATACAAAAGGATGAATACCGTTATAAAAATTAATTTAGATCTATTGTTCCTCTGAAATATAGTGTTCTGTTTTGTTGAATATGCCATTTTAATGTCACATAATTTACTATTCACTTTTGACAAAAAAATTGGATCAAAAAATAAATATTTAAAAAAAATGAAAAAAAAAAGAGTTTGTTTGTGTTAACCGTTTATTTTGTATAAGTGAAATTGACTACACAAAATGGCCTATTTAAAAAAAAATTGTATTCATCTAATTTTATATGTTTTGAGGGACAATATATTTCCTAATACATATTTGGTGTTTAATAGATTAGTTTTTCTAATGGCAGTAACCTAAATGTTTTTATGAATGTTAAAGCTATAAGATGTTGACTTTAATTAAAGCGATGTTTTTGAAGCAGTATTCTCAAGGTACATGTAATCTAAACAATATTTGAGATTAAATTTACGTCTTTTGATTGGATGATTAGAAAATACTATGAATGTAATTTCATCATTAAACATTGTAATGTGATTAAGAAGTCAGAAAGTGCGCCACAGTTATTAAGTCTATATAATCATTTAAAGCTATTCACATTGAGCCATGATTCCTGTCCAATTGGTAGGTAAATTTTAAAGAAAAATTAGTGCAGTGTTTAAGATTAGAATCAATCAAACTAACTATTTCAGATTCCGTAAAAAACATAATTATCTAAAACGTAACATAGCTTGGAGTTTTCTCAGGCCATCCGACCAAATCCATCCTCATATCAGTGCGAATGTGGCTTTAATTTCAATTCAATTCCATTTCTTTTTTATTTCGGAAATATCATCCATATTAATAAACTTATAAACATAAAAGGAAAAATCGTAAACTCTAAACTTAAGTATATAGAATGCTTCTCCATCTACAATACATTTTGGAGTTATGGAGCATATGTTTGCAAACACAAGCAACAAGGATGCTACCACTATTCAACATACGTTGCATGAAACCATAGGTAGATTTTCGCATGTACTCATTAAAGGAAGGGACACCATGTTCAATAAACATTGCACTGGCACTACTAATTCTAGAGACATTAAGTATACGGTGCAGAGCATTATTGTAGCATACATTAAGAGATCTAATATTCTTCATACGATAGTTACACCAAAGGGCTGCACAATACATATTAATACAGTAAGATCTAAAGAGACAACATTTAACATTGGTAGAGCATTTCATAAATTATTTTCATAATATGTAACAAAATAAAAATACATTCTTTTTATGCCTAATGAAAGAAATAAGTTCATCATATTATTAAATTCATGTACATATATATCATTTTTGTCTTGCACTGATGAAGGGCTAGTGTTGCCCGAAAGCTCTGCTAACTTTTCTGGCTGTTTACTTTATCGTTTTGATTTAGCTTTTCGCTTTTTTTTTTTTGTATCTCCATTGAGATCCAGCCACTGATACCCACAGCATTGTCATTTTTTCAGTAATTTTCCTTTGGATTTATATATCATGTTTAATATATAAATATTTACAGGCATTAAAAGAAATTCTAAACCTCCTTTTGTATTTGTATATATTAATATATTTGTTTAATGTTTCCCACTTTTTAAAAACCTGTTCCTGGAAACTAGGCATTGTGGTTTGTTAATTACTTGACTGATGTACTTATTATTCAAACCAACTATATCTAATTTTGAGCAATTGTATGTCAACATGAATTTCCTTTTGGATAAATAAAATTAAATATGAAATCTATTCTCAGAGGAGTGTTGGTAATGGAATCGTTGATTGTATATGAATAATTAATGAAGTAGAAATTATCAATAAATTGTCTTTTTTTAAATATCGTTTCAGGCAACAATATTTGGCCGGTATCTACTTACTTGTCTCAGGAAGTATTAATATACCACCTCATGGTGAAAGTGAGTATTATAATGTGCTAATTATGTTAATTCTTTCATGATACCTGTAGTATAACAGCAGGTGGACAATAAATCACAGCTGAGAGTCATATGCCTTCTTTAGGCTGTGTTCACACAAGCTAACAAATTATCTAGCTCAAAGAAACTGTGTGTGTTGTTCATCTGTTTGTTTCCAATCCAAGTCAGTTTTATATAATCAATTAATATGGGAGGTCTTTACACAAAAATACAAAAACCAAGTGAATATTCTTGAGTTGCCTAAAACCTTGATTCGATATCAAAGAAATACAAGTACTGTAGTTGATTGGCTACTAAAGAAAGAGGTCAAATTGCCAGTCCCAACCTTGATATACCATTATATTAGAAGCTTTGAGGCCCAATAAAGTGTCCCTTTAATAGTGGTGGGATTGGTAGTAAAATCATCTTTTTTACAGGAAAGTGTCCTCACTGGAGTAACATAATATTCAAGAACCTCCATTTTAATGTTTAAGTATATACATATATTATGTTGTTATTTAGATGTTCATACAGATATTTCCTGTGAATACCAGAGTTCAACGCCCATCTACGCATTCGCATTTCGAACACACTCACATGAACTTGGTCGCGTGATTACTGGTTATCGTATTCGTAATGGACATTGGCAGATTTTGGGAAAAGGCAACCCACAGTGGCCACAGGTACGTATGTAAAAGGAATTCTCATTAAAAAGTGAAACTACTTCAATAACAGCACATTTCATATTAAATGGAATATAACAATGAATATATTTTGTTTCATCATATATTTAATAGTGATCTTTTGATTTGTGATGACAGACCAAACTATGTCATTTATATTCATTGTGTGCATGTTGAGTTGCATGTCCTCGATCCTTACCTCAACACAGGTTTGATGGTTTCTAGGTCCAGGTAACGAACGACGACACATTGATTGACCTGACCTGAAATCAAAAGCTCGCTATTGATTAATGATGTGAATCAGAGTATATATGCAAATGAGTAATTATTTTAGGCCATAACCTCTATCCCTGTGATTATTGTATATGGATAGTTTAACTATTATTGGTGTGAAAATAACTGCATAATAAAATGGATTTAATAGCCATTGTAACTGCAACCAGATTAATTATTATCTATCTAGCAGCCTTCTTTACTAATTGCGTGTTACTGTATTTGCATTTACCACTTAATCCCATCACAATCC
This sequence comes from Antedon bifida, assembly GCF_963402885.1. Lineage (NCBI taxonomy): Eukaryota > Metazoa > Echinodermata > Crinoidea > Comatulida > Antedonidae > Antedon > Antedon bifida. The sequence goes on along the minus strand of NC_136235.1, from coordinate 6,915,578 downwards.
AGCCTGGACATATCATTGTCCTCCTTAATAGCTATATTTAATGGGATTTCCTATGAATTATTACTTCTCATTTATGTAATATTATATGTCGGCAATAAATTATCTATACAATTTGTCACGGTCAGCTTTTATTAAAAAAAATATCTTATTGCAACAAGGCAGAACTGCAAGTAGATTCACAATAGTAAATATGTTAGAAATGTTAAACAGTTTAACAATCTGTACAAAGTACTGTGCATACAAAAGCAAAAAAAATCGTCAAAATTAATTAAGAATTAATTGATTAAGAGACAGACATTTTATATATACAAAGTATCGTTAGCCATCAGCTTCTGTTATCGGCAGTAAGGTTGCATCATTAATCCGCTCAGACCCTCCATTTGCACCGACAGTTTTTTTTTTTTTATTACTTGCCCGAGACATATTCATGGATCAATTTTCACTTGTGGCAATGCTATTTATAAAAGTAGGACGACCGCAGTATGTCCATGTTCATATATTTCCACAAACAGTTTTGACAGGAATTAAAAAAAATATAAGCTAACAAACACAAGGAGACTCTTTCCTTTTTCGTGCTTTGTCATCTTTCGGTAAAACTATTAGTGGTACAACCGCCTTGTCACAACAATTTCGTGTTGCTTTATATTACTATCTTGTTCGTGCACTGACACACCTAGGTAAAGTATTACATTATTACAAGATTACAGATAATTACACAGGGCATTGCGCCCTCTACATTATGCGAAGTAGATAACTTCACAGTTGTCATGCCTTAAAATTATTTTTAAAATGTATTGCTTTATAATGAGCGTTATTGAAACCGTGAATAGTGTAATTGCCTTTAAAGCTTTGTTTAAAAATGGCACATATCTCAATGCATTTCTGAGTTTAAATTTACAACTGATCAATTATGTGCTTTTATTTTTACCATACTAATCTAGGTATAATATGAACACAAATGTTATTCAAAGTGATTGGTAGTACGTACTGCTGAGTGGATATATGAGTACTGTATATGCGTTTCTGAAAGTAAAAACATTTTTTTTTTCACATTTAGGCATTTTATCCGATGGATGAAGAATATGAAATTAAATATGGAGACATGGTTGCAGCCAGGTGTAGTTTTAGTGCACCCAATAGGGATACCTACACACAGGTTGGGTATGTAACAATTTTTATTGCTCAACTACATGGACTACTATACCAAGGACAAAATAAAAAATTAATATTTTAGTAAAATGTTAATAAAATGTATGTGTTTAAAATGTATCCTCCCCAAAAACATGAACAATTAAGATAATAAACAAGACTTATAAATAGACCATTTCAACTATTTTTTGCTTTAATTACAGTTTTTTTAGGTAAAATTTGTTTTCGATCAAATTTTTAATAATGCATAGTAGGCATATTCAACAAAGCATTAGACAAATTATTTTTTCAGGGGACAATATATTTTTTCTTAAATTGAACATATGTTGTTTTTTTCTTTTAATGATAGAAAACTTTTTCCATGCATGGCCCTTTCATGAATTCACATAATAAGACTCACTTTGTTTTTTTGTCTCTCTTTCCAAATGTTCAGCCAATTATTTTAGAATTTTTTTAGAATTTCCTTTTTCATATTTTTGTTTGAATTTGTTAACAGACCAACTGGACATGATGAGATGTGCAACTTTTACATGATGTACTATACCGATTCAGAACTTGGCTCATCATTTGAAGAATGCCTCAATAATCAGAATCCCCAACTCTTTAAAAAGATTCTACCTGGATCCGATGACCCACCCCCAGACCCAATTGGATTCGAACCAGGCATGATGCATCATCACCATAATGAAGAAAATACTGTTGAGATCTCTATACCAGCGTACGACCATGCGCATGATATTGATAATGGTCTTCATGAAGATTATGTGGTAAACGAGGGGGATGATGTTTTTCTGCAATTGACCACTCCGGTGGGGAAGGAAGTGACCCATCAGCCTGAGACAACAATGGAAGAGATAGGAAGTGTTGCTGCCATCCAAAGTCCACAAGGGAACAATGAAGGTCAACAACTTCAAAGTAAACCAGGTAAATAATCATAAAAATCTTTACATAAATTAGCACCTAAATGTGGGTGTCTAGAAAACTCCGATATCAAGATCTGAGTTTTCTAGTTCCATTCTTCAACTAGAAAACTCAGATCATCAAATGGTTACTATTATTTAATACTATTAATTAAGTAGGCTTAGCATTTAGGCCTAGCTAAGCAAACTTAGCCTATATAGTCCTACTAGCTATGCCCATGGAGTAAAGACTTAGCCATAGTGAGTAGGCCTAGGCCTAGCATTTTTTTTTTTAATTTGTCGAAATTCACATAACTCTAACTTGTTATACCATGCAACTCTGCCTAAGTCGTATCTAATGGGGCTAGCATAAAAAGTTAACAATTAGGTATGTGTACGCGAGTTGGTTGAGGTACGAGTTAGCCAAGTTGGGTACGAGTTGGCATGGGTACGTATTAGTTTGGTTACAAGTTAACCAGTACCCTCAGATATCTGAGTTTTCTAGATCTAGAAAACTCAAATATATCTGAGATCATCTGAGTTTCTAGACACCCCTTAAATGTGCCTAAAAGAATAATTTACAATAAATAAATGTACTAGAAAGCGTTGAATTGTAGTGGAATTGTTCTGTACAATATTATTATATAAAAATATCAAAAAATAAAGAATATCAATAAATTTACATAAAATATCAATTCATAAAAGGGAAATCATTTCAACAATGGACAGACATTCAATGGATGAAGGCTAGAATTATAGGTTATGGTACTAAATATTTCAATAACTTAAAGCTAAGATGTATTGTCCCTTTGTCAAATTCCAAAAAAAAAAATAAGATTTCGAAAAAAAGTGGGTCATTTTGAAGTATCATAATAGTTATTTACTTTCACCAAAAATTAGTGGGGAAAAAAATCATTTAACTGAAATACAGACGTTTTTTGGTTCAAAAAATAACTTTGACTTCCAGTCAAAGTTTTCGATCAAAACATATCTCAAAATGCAACGCGCTTATTTGGCTACTCTGTATGCATAATCATAAAAATTCCTCGCGATCTGTGTGAAAACACCTTCTCAACCGTGGCGAGTTGTAAACAATCCTAATTAGCATCATGCATAATGTATACTCATGGTTTGAAATCTTTGTTTACTTTCGCTCGCGACGATTTTCCAGACAAAATGTAATCAAATTAATTTAGCTGTTAATTACGTAAAATTTTTTGGCTCGAATTTTCGACTTAAAGTGAATAACTTTAATATTACTTTGATATGACCAATTTAAATTTAGAATATTTTGACCTTCATTGTTACATCTTTAAAATAACAAAATCTCAATAATGGCGAGACTCATTTTGTGGCGAGATATAACATTTGTCTTGTATTGTTGTACCATTAAGCTATCCCTAAAAATAAATAACAGTTGATCAAGTAAATTTAGATTTTAAAACTTGTTAATATTTTTAATTCACAGAGTTACAGTATGTTAAGAACTGGCCAGAGAGTGATTTAGGTTTGGGGCAAGTGTCGGGCGTCGCTGTGGACTCCAAAGGAACTGTACATGTGTTCCACAGAGGTGACAGGGTATGGGATACCAGGTAGGTGTTGCCTAGAAAAAATGCAGTGATATATACACTATACGATTCTATCATACCTATCTATCAATAACTTACTTACAGAAACTACAAGAGTGGCCTTAAGCTCGTCTGTTTATACTATCAAACTAAGTTTTACAAAAAAGTTTGATGGGCCCAAATATGGTAGTGATGTGACAGCATCATGTCCATATATGGGCATATTTCATATTTTGTCACATAAACTTTGATAGTGTAGACAGAACTTTATGTACTAATGAGATGAATTTTCCATACATTGAAGTCTCTTATGAGCAATTCAAATCACTTAAAACTGAACATATGTTTGCTTTGTCATAAAAACTGGAAATTGTAAGGCTGTTGATGTTGATTTATGTAGTCAAATAAAATTCTCACCCTGAGAGTTTATTCCAAACAAGAACTTTAGTCGAAATATCGAATAAAATGATATCAAAGATTAATCCAATTTATTTATAGTTCATTTGATCGCAACAACAACTTTGTAGGCAAGGGTGCCATAGAACAAGATACAGTGGTGACTCTTAACAAAGACACAGGCAGTAAGAAAGAATCTTGGGGAGCCAATCAGTAAGTACAATATATTATAGTCTTTTATATAACACCTAAATAGATTCTTGTCTTTTGGTTGGATGATTGTAGGTCACATGATAAAAAATAAGTGTTCTATTTTTACGCTCGCGAGTGTGGTGTATTTCTATATTTGTCAGGGGGAGACCAGATGGTGCAAGCCTTTAACAACAGTATAGTACCGATTCTTTGAGCATACTCTCTGTTGAGAGCATGATGTAGTTTAGTGGAAGACTGGAACATAAACTTGATAGTGTAGACAGAGCTTTATGTCCTAATGAGATGAAAGAGGATCTTTTCCTTAACATTTATCTCATTTTCCATACATCAAAGTCTCTAATGAGCAATTCAAATCACTTAAAACTGAACGTACTTTAGTGGAAGACTGGAACCACGTGGACCTCCCTTATACAACAACAATGGTGATCTTTCACCTCATGAAATTATTTGTACCATTTCACTCATAAACATTAATTATTTGTATACTATAACACTCCTTTAAAGTGGATCCTTGCATGTGATTAGTTGATTTTCTATGGCATGCTGTCCATTATTTTTCAAGTAGATTCTTGACAAAAATCTACTTTAGTCTGTGTGCTTAAAAATATAAATTTTGGGTAGATTATTAGAAACGTGATTTAAATGCATATTTTGACATCACCTTTTCATATAATTTTAAAACCAATTTCTGTCAATTTTTTATTTTGCTGTTTTAAACATTTTTTATTGTTGGCGATACTAAACTTTGTATTGGTGCTTATCAGTTCTTAGAGATAGTTCATATAGAAATTAATTTCAGACCCATCAACAATATTTATAAATCTGTTAAAAATGGTATTTTCTAAACACTGTTGAGGGAATGAACAGACAGTAGAACATTATAAATGTTATTATATTATCTTAAGAATGAGTATCTGTTTTCATAACACCTGATCCTGCAGACAGTATCCTCACAAATTTCTTGTTATTGCTTGATTTAAAGAGTGATAAATATAGCATAGCATAGCATAAATTCAGCATCATTGTTTATACTGTGTTTCTTTATAACTAATAAGCAAGGTAAGTTATAAAGAAAAAAGAAACACAGTATAAGCATTTATAAATTAAACAATACTTCAATAAATTTTTCAATAATAAATACATTTTACAACTTATTTACAATACTTATTTGTTTCTTTCTAGACAAAGCAAAAGCTGGATTGCTTATCATAATATCACAAGGATGTTGAAAGAATATTGTTTTTGAAAAACATTAAATAAAATACTTCATTTTTCTTTCATATAAATTAAACAATACTTCTTACAACTTTTTTGTGATGTCATATGCAAAGGAAAAAGTAGAAAAACCACAGAAAATAGATATTAGAAAAACCAATTTTCAATTCAAATATAAAAACTGGGTGCCATGTTTTTTTAAATAAATAAAATTGTTAGATGCTTCTATATAAATGTTTTCCACGAATCTAAAAAAGTATATGTGATAATACCTATATACATATTTGGTTAATTATCATAAATATAATATAATACATATCAGTTCAGTTCATTTATTTTTTATTCAACTTATCACTAAGATGTACATCCAAAGAAATTAGTGAAGAATGGGACCAACAGGTGGTAAAGACCTCTAAAACAGTCCGGTGCCAATTGCACAACGAGCCCAGTTATGATCAGTTAGCTGTATGTGACCGTGCACTGGGATAACCACCTACTCGTCTCGAAAGTGTGCCTCGAACCCTTGCTGGCTGCGTAATTACGGTTCCACCACTCACTAGCCATTAACTTACTCTATAGTACATTTGTCAAAGCCATTTGTTGAACCGTAGACATTCCTATTGAACGCCTCTCCGTTGAATTATATTATCTATCAATTCAGTTCTTCTACCACGTCTTCCATTTCTCTCCCTCTGTTGTTACCATCAACAAGCTGTCACTTTTCCAATGACCACACTTCCTCAATTGTCACTAAACTTCCTCAATTTCTATCTTTATACTACTTTACAGCATACCATTCTCAGTAGGCACGCCTACATCCTTTTTGTCAAAAAAAATGCGTGTCCTTCAGGCTCTGCGCCAAGTCCACATCTCAAGGGCCTCAATTTTCTTTTCCTCTGTATTCCTCAAAGTCTAACTTTCACCATATTATAAAGCTACAATCCACACACAAGTGCTTTAGCAAACTTGGCTTTCATTTGTATGCCTTGTATGTTGTTTTAGATCTTTTGACTTCCACACCTCTGTCCTACCCTGAATTTGATTAATTAAAACAACAAAAATAATAATATGAAGTTGAAAGGCTAGCTATTTAATGCTTTATGTGATTGTTTTATATTTCACACGATTTATTATAAATATGCTAAATGAATAGGTCATTCAATCTTATACACCTTTATATTCATTTGTAGGCCTTTATATCTACATGACAAATATAAAATTATTATTATTTATCATTTTGTTCTTGTTCATGCAGGTTTTACATGCCACATGGCTTAACTATTGACCACGAGGACAACATATGGCTAACAGATGTTGCATTGCACCAAATATTTAAATATCCTGCAGGTGGAGCTGAACAACCGCTATTGACAGTTGGAGAACGTCTTGTAAATGGTAACGATGACACACACTTTTGTAAGCCTGCTGATGTTGCAGTAGAGGCAACTGGAGAATTCTTTGTTGCGGACGGCTACTGCAATTCACGTATAGTAAAGTTTTCACCAACAGGGAAACGCCTTTTTGTGTTTGAAAACCACGGTCAAATTATACGTAAGTGTTTATTCATAAAGTATGAAGGTTTGCGTAATCAATATGTTGATATAAAGTTTGCGGTACACCACGTATGTGTAGTTTGACACAAACAATATCAACATTTAAGTATAGCAATGTACAATATAAAGATATGCACGTATAGTAGAACCCCTTATTTTTTACCCCTATTAAGGGGATACTCCCCATGACAAAAATCGTATGGTCCTGTTTTTTTAGCAATAACTTTTAAATCACAAAACAAAGACAGACAATATTTAAAATGTTAAAAAGGAGTGAAAAAAAAAAAGGAAATATAAAATGAATTGTTCTGAACATAAATATAGTAAAAGTATGTCTCCATTCATCAACTAAAAAAATCCCTAAAGTAAAACCAACTTGGCAAATTCCACTTCATATAAGGTATGTTTTGCCTCTGCACATTTCCCTTTAAAATCCACTACCTTACAGTATATGTTATTTGACACAGTTTAAATTTGTTCTCAAAACTGTTTTGATTCTTTCACTTTCCTCTAAACGCCACGAGACCTTTTTAATTTTTTCTCTTTTTACTCTAGAGAATAATTTATAAAGTTTTTTTTTTCTAGAATTACAAGGACCATTAAACATCCCACATAGCTTGACATTGATTCCTGAACAAAATCAAGTTTGTGTAGCAGATCGAGAACAAGGACGTATTGTATGTATCGATAGTAACAGTGGCCAATTCATAAAATACTTCAAATCTAGTGAATTTGGAAGTGTCTTTGCAATAGAAAATAGTGTTGGTAAGGCAATTTTTGATTGGCAAAATTAATAAAGTGTTTTCTCATCTTCACTGAATAGGAAAAATAGAGGGCTCTGTTTTTCCAATTCTGTTACATTTTGGGCCTTTACAAACTTCTGTTCTGGAAAATTTGAATATAAAATTGAGTTTTTAGAAGTCGTTTTGACAACCAAGTTTTAACAAGTAACTTTTATACAATTAATGGATGTTTATGAGTGCGATGGTACAAATAATTTCATGAGGCAAAGAACTGAAATTATTTCTACCATGGCATGTATATAAAAACATTCTTTACTTGTTTTATATGACATCTAAGTAGATTATTGTCATTCCCTCTGGTCTTGTTGTGAGGGAGATTTGTGCTCATTGCTGCTTCGGTTTCAGAACAGACAATGCTGCTATAATAGATATTCACACAACCTGTTTTTGTACATAAAAAGTACTATTACACAATCATTAAATAGTATGTACTATTGCAAGCCATGTAACCCACAATATTCTAATCAAAAATGATAAAGAAATTATTTATCTATTGTGAAGAAATAACTTATTTCTGCATGGTTTCATTTAAAGCTGAATTTTATCTTTTTTTCCATATGTTTATAATTTTTACACCATTTTGGTGAGAATGATTCCAAAAATTGCACCAGTACTCTAACCAAAGTTTGAGCTGATGCACTGATATGTTGTTACTTGGTGTTAGCAAAATTACCCTCGCTAGTCGCTCATTGGGCAACCTGCACCCCAAGACAAGGACTGATATTGAGGGTTAGGCTATAACTGGCTATATACATTGTACCTAGTTATTTTGTATTGGTGTTATTTGATATTTATTTTACTTTTTTTTTTTCTTAAAACTTTTAATAAATTTAAATGTTACTTTTTGATTTAATATTAGATTATTATATACATTTATTGTTTATAAATCATAATATGATGTTCAAAACAATATAAATAATCATGATTTTTCATTCACTTAAATTATCCAATTTCTAATCTATGAATATTATAATGAGGACTATTCCATTATATGGAAAGGGGTGGCTATTTTTGTGTACTGTTCTGTACAATGTATTGCTTTAATTGAATTGATTTGTTAGCTATATATATATATATATATTACTCTATTAAAAAACAATATAAAATCATATAGATATTATAATGAGGACTATTCCATTATATGGAAAAGGGTGGCCATTTCATGTACTGTTACAATTACATTTTTAAAAAAAAATACAATAAATATATTACTGTTATTAAATAAAATACATTTTTGATACCAGTATGTTTATTATTTTTAGATGGCACCATGTATGCTGTGAATGGAGCATCTCCAAGTGGGAATACAGTGAAAGTACAGGGTTTTAGTATAGATATTGCAGATAAATCTATTTTGCAGAAATGGTCACCAGATGAGGTCAGTTGTTTATAAATTAGACAATTTTATTGTTTATTGTTTATTATATGGCTTTACCACGTTGAAACACCGGTTCTCGTCAGATCACCGAAGTTAAGCAACGTTGGGCCTGGTTAGAGCTTGGATGGAAGACCATCTGGGAATATCGGGTGCTGTATATGGGGCTGGGGTCCCGGCATTTGAAATCAGCACTGCTGGCTCTTATGGCAGACCCTGCATCTAGTATCTGCCTCAGACGTATTGGCTTATGCCTTTCCTCTGGTCAAGGTGGGCACTGGACGAGAGAAGCCCTTGATCAATGTTAGGACCAATCAAGGTGCTTTAAACAGTCCTGGCTTTGTTTGTATCAAACCTGTTAGTGGCGGTAATTATCGCTCTTGGTTTCGATTGAATAAAATAAAAATAAAAAAAATAAAAATGTATACTATTTGTTTCTCATTCAGGGTTTTACCAAACCCCATGATGTAGCAGTGTCCCCTGATGGCAGATCAGTGTATGTGTCTGAAATCAATCCTAATTCTGTATGGAAATTTCAACTCAACTTAAGTATGTTTTTGCCTTATTATTAATTCACGATATTATTTTTTTATTATTATGGTTTATTCAAATCAATTGTCATCATAACCCGAAAGCCAAATTGCGAAAAATGTTACAATAAAATAAATGTTAAAAACAGGTACATTAAAAAACATCAGAAACAAAGTAGAAAAGCACATTGATATAAAAATACAATACATAGAAAAGCACATAAAAATACAATATATATATATGCTCAGGCAGCGCTTGCCTGATATATATATATATCTATCTTGTCCAAGTACCTTCACTTGCACTGATGAAGGGCTAGTGTTGCCCGAAAGCTCTGCTAACTTTTCTGGATGTTTTACTTTAGCGTTTTGAATTAGCTTTTCGCTTTTTTGTATCTCCATTGAGATCCAGCCACTGATACCCACAGCCTTGTCATTTTTTTCAATATTTTGCCTTTAAATATAACCCGATGTATTCTGTCTCTATTGGGAAATGAAGTTGGTGCATCTTTGAGGTAGAGAGGATTTTTGCAAATGTCCAACAACGTTCTAAGCGTCTGTTTTCCAGTGAAATGTAACCGCATAGCTGAAGTGCGTTGATGCACAACGATTTCACACATACATGTTGTAGAAAGAGCTGATATTTGATACATGTTTAATTTATCCTACATAACTTATTCATTACTGTGATATACTCCATTTTATAATATAAATGCATTTACCAGAACAGCTGTCGCGAGCAAGCGCTAAAAAATTATAATTATTAAAAAATGTTATTGAACTTTTTTTTTTTTTTTCTGATTAAGTACATGATATCTTGAATTACCTTAAAATACATTGAATAGGACTTTGAGAACTATGCTCATTTGTCCCTCTTCCCCATTCTTGAAAACTTTTGAGCCATACATTGGTCTTCAAATGTCTTCACTGTTCACTTAATAATTCAACAAAAATGATTCACCAATCACAGTCACACTAGGTGATATTTACCTTAATTAATAACTACTGTTTTTCAATAATAATTTAAATATTTCTGTTCAGTGTGTTTCCCTTAGCCTAGATGTGTGTCCATTAGTAAAATAATTTACCCATGAAGAGGTAAAATTCTAGCTCCACTTCCCTCTCCTTTCTCCAATCCCCTCTCCTTTCTCCAATCCCCCTCTCCTTTCTCCAATCCCCTCTCCTTTCTCCTATCCCCTCTCCTTTCTCCAATCCCCTCTCCTTTCTCCAATCCCCTCTCCTTTCTCCAATCCCCTCTCCTTTCTCCTTTCTCCAATCCCCTCTCCTTTCTCCAATCCCCTCTCCTTTCTCCAATCCCCTCTCCTTTCTCCTTTCTCCAATCCCCTCTCCTTTCTCCAATCCCCTCTCCTTTCTCCAATCCCCTCTCCTTTCTCCAATCCCCCTCTCCTAACTGTTTTTAGCCCATTTTACCTGATGTATCCTTGAGCTATTTTTAATTGCAAGTCAAGTGGCCAAGCAATTAAGGCAGAGGCGCCGTTTCGTTTACATTGGTTCGAGGCAGTCTTCTCGAATAAGGTCTCTAAACCGCAGGTCCAGTGTACAAAGTTTACTCGTGTGCATTTTAAAGAACCAAGTTTATCATTCAAAATGAGTAGGGTTCACAAAATAGCAACTGTATCAGGGGGATTACCACCTATCTGATAGGACACTGATTAATTTACTATAGGTAATCCTTGGCCACATGAACTTAAATAAATAAAAAATATAAAACAATTTAAGAATAATATTTATTCTTCTCGTTCAGGCTTGCAATACAAAACTAATACTTGTTTACATCACTTTTTTCTAAGTTATTCAAGAAAAGGACAAAAAGAGCATGCTCTCTTCAGTTTCAGAAGACAACTTTAATGAAGATGAATCAATAAAAACATTCAGAAAAAATTCTCAAAACAAAAGTCCAGTGATGTCTAAAGCTGCACATGCCGCGACTGCCATCGTTGTTTGTATTCTCATCGTACCCATCGTCTGCATATTCATCGTTGCGATTTTCGTCCGACTTCGTGATCAAGGTCACTTTGGGGTCATAAAAGGAATTCCCCGTTACAAATCAACACAGGATAGATTCAGTGTGGGCAATTTTTTCAACAAACGTAAGGGTTTCAATCCGGTGACGACGGAAGGAAGCGACGTCGAGGATGAAGGCAGTTGGAGTGGTGGCTCAGACGTAGAAGAATACAGCAGGTTAACTGGAAATAGAACGCAAAATTTATAAATTTTGATTTTATTTAATTTTAATTTGTTCCTTAGTTGGGTAATAGGACATGTGTTAGATAGGTAAACAATAATGTACAGTGTGTTAGTGTTATTATCCTAAGACCTGTATAGTATATTTTTGTAATTGTATTATTTGTCTAAAAATTGCAGAATCATAATTGATAATATAAAATATTGTCTTTAAAAATAATATAAAGATATTATAAGAAGATTATAGTCCCAATATTATTCAATTTTTAACAGAAATGGATGATTTTAAGAATGTGTATTGACGTGATATTATGTTGTTAATTTTTTTTTTAATAATAAGTTTATTCAGTGCATAGGACTTGTACAGTATATTGCCCAGGAATCAGACATCAACCATGCAGAGGACAAAACCACCAATTACGGACTGTACTATTGCTGAATTGGGTATCTAGCTCTACAATATTATATTAATTCTAGGCTCACTTATATATTCGTTGTCCAGCTGACTTCTCCATACATCTGTCCCAGTACATTGATCTCTGCAAAACCTAATTCAGACCTTAATCAAACCATTTCTTTTTTCTTTTGTATGTTTAAAAAGTGAACCTTATTTATGTATTGTTGCATTCATCAAAATGTACAAGGTGCAGGCATGTAAAATAGTGACTTTTAATTTTATTATTTTTATCAGCTACATTTAAATAGGTTTATATTTTATATTTTGTTTTTTTTTTTCTTATATATTTATTTAAGTAGTTCAGAATTAAATATTTATTATTTATAGTTATATATGATATATCATTTTATATAATTTATTTAAAGTCAATATAGTGACCTATTGTATAAGTATTGTACATATTAGACTTTCAAATATTTATTGTATCAGTATATATATTTCCCTGGAAAAAAAACAACATGGCAGATTAGAATTGCATATGTTGAACAATACATATAAAATATAATATTAAAAAATGGTGAAAAACCATTGTTTTTGTTGGACAGACATCTTTTATACACGACATAGGAACTAACGTACAGCCTTGCTTATAAGTTGGAAAATGTAAATTATGTAAATAAACAGAATACAATTATGTTACACATACCATTAAAATTAATTAAACAAAACTAAAACCTCCGATAAGTTAAAATTAATATAGAATAATTATGATAAATATAATTTAAACATGAAAATATTACGTATGCAAAAATGAATACTTGGACCTTCAAAAAACAATTACATAAACGTTTATATAAAATATGTCTTTTGTAAAATGAAATATATTAAAAATACCGAACAAATTTTAATTCGGTTATTAACCAACACATATTTTTGTGACGTGATGAAAATTATTAAAATTTAGCTTAATATTGTAATCTATATATAAATTTACGTAAGGGCAAAATTCGATTTATTTTGCGCGTTATTTCTAGAATGTTTACTCGATGGTATATAAAGTTGGTTCGTACTTTCGATACTGATTTTAACCACCCGTATGGAATAATTAATCCTCCATTGTTTTAACCTGCCCTGATTAAATATTATAAAACATGACGTAAGCAGACTCTGCAATGTGTTCAAAATCGTGTGTGTCTTAATTCCTTCGTTGACTAGTTAATACTTAAACTTGCCTATGTTGGTAGAAAAATCGATTAAATTGAGTATCAAATGTACATAATGTGATAGGTGATCGGTTACATTTTAGAAACAATATAATGAAATTCAATACGATATAATTGTAAATATTGTAGCTAATTTTGTTGTATAAACCCAGATGTTTATGTGTTTATGAATATATTATACAGAATGTTTCGTGTTAGTTGGGTATTATGATATGATTCATTATTATGTCTTATAATATTAATGTATTTCGTACAATTCTAGGATATAATGCGTTACTATCTGGTGCGCATGCTCGGTGCAAAAAGGTTAATTTATTCATGAAATGGACGCGGATTTGGACGATGTTGGATGGAATAGTGAACCTGATATGTCAAATGTATTCATATCTATTTCACTTAACCTTCTGTCGTAATTGACTCCCGGTTTTAATAAATGATAAGACTGATTATGGTTTACTAGCCTATCTTTAATCTACAGTACAATTGTTAGTTGTCGAATTTCTCTGGTATATTTTGAGTACTACTCTATAATAATATAATTATGATTTTTACAGCCTGTCATTGCCTGTTCTATGTCGGATATCATTAATGTGTAAACGGTATAAAAAATTTTATTTTGAATCTTTTACTTATTTGACATTGCCTATTTTATGAGTGCGCATGCCCAAAGGTGCTTATAGTACTTGTCTTCTCAATAGTATACTAATAGGTCAGATTCAGCAAACACAACAGTTGCTCTCAGCTGTGTTTTGTATTCTTGTATAATGTAAAATGTTTAAATTTAAACAATTTCCAAGAAACAAAGAAAAAGATTCATTGCTACTACGTATAATACTGAGCGTGATGTTATTTATTTTATTGTATTTAATGTGTATTAATGTTTAAAGAAAGCATGAAGATAATAAATGTGACTTTGTATATTAATGCATTCACTTTATCATTCACATTATCACTGGCGTTGATATACAATAATGAACGAGTCTATATAATAATCCATTTATTATATGCACATTACCAAAGAAAAGAGCTATTTTACAGATTGAAAATTAACTGCAGATCGAGGACTGTATATAATTAGCAGTTTCTGTCCGTTTTCTATATCAAACAAATCTCCCGTGTTCGCATATACCCTCACCGATACGATTGAAACGATTAGACGATTTCACGACTGCATTGTAACTATTGCATACTAAGTAATAAACTGTGACCAACTAAACTATATAAAAGCGAATTCTACCAATAACAGTCATATAAATGTATGGTACAACCAGAGCGTCATACTGTAATATTGGGAAGATTCAGAGTTACACCTACTACCACCTAACACCAATTTAAATGTAGGTCTGATGAACCAAAACATGTTGGGCTGTTTTTAATACACACACAAAACAAATATGTATCCACATTCAATAACACCATGCTGAGTCGATCACCTTGTCTTCTTATAATTATTGCATAAAGTGCACTTATGCTCGATTATTATTGAAGCCCTTGTAATTAATTATGTAATCATGTAGGCCTACATCATAATTCTTCTAATGAATCTGAAACACAAATGTGCCTAATTACGACATGTTGATTATAACATGACAGTGTAATTGTATAAATTAGCATACGAACGCTACACGTACGTGTATTTTATACATGTCCATGAATAATAATTTGACATATTAGAGAATTGTACGAACCGAACCAATCATTAAGTGCATTCAATTGTGACAAATTTTGCCTTATATTAAAATTATTCAGGCATTCATAATACGATCGTTCCCAGGACAACAGCAAAATATAAGTATATTTGTTGTAGTTGGAATTAAATATCAACAAAACATTCGCGGCCGTGCTTATAAAATACATGACAAAATATGGCAGCGGCTGTGTAGTAAGCGCACGAAGAAACAGAATAAATTATTTTAATATATTTTAACATACGCAGCTGATAAGTCATCGCGGAATAGAAGATGTCTACACGAACATGTCAGCATTTTGTTCATCAACATTCGCCTAGAAAGCCATTGAACGTTGATAAAGAATGCCCATCTAAAGCCTTCACGGTTCGATCGAAAGGTGAGAGGATCCGACCGCCTCCGTCAGCGGGAGCATTTAGAGAGAATCCTGCCCCGCCATCAGGGTTCCGTTATTTCTACGACAGAGGTGATTTTCCTGTAAGCATTATACATAATGCTACGATAAAGGTGGCCTGGCAGGTAAGATTTGTTTTATCCTATTAAGATATAATAATGATATAACACATTTAAAAATTAAATAGAGATTCACTACAATTGAAACAGTAGGCCTATTGCTAGATGGAAACATTTGACTAGACCAAAGCAATTTCTACGTGGTTATACAACTAGTTTATTTATTAGAAATTCAATTGCATTCGACACAATAGCAATACAAATACATCAATATTCATAGAGAAAAAAGAGGTACATAGACAATGGTACAATAATGGTAATAATAACCAGGTTAATGGTGTGTCCAGAGAGAGAAATAAAAGTTCTAATTTAATCATTCATTAATTTATTTATTTATTATGCGCTTATTCTCATTTCAGGTGGAGATAGAAAAACTGGATTTTCATCATTATCTTCCTCTCTTTTTTGACGGGTTATCAGAAACAAAGCACCCTTACCAGTTTTTAGCTAGACAGGGTATACACGATATGCTGACCCATGGTGGCTACAAGGTCCTCCCAGTTATCCCTCAACTCATCTTACCATTAAAGAAAGCTCTGATGACGAAGAACAAAGACATCATATGTGCCACGTTGAAGGTTATTCAGGATTTGGTAGTGAGCCATGAGCTAGCAGGGGAGGCACTCATACCGTACTACCGGCAGCTACTACCCGTCATGAACCTATTCAAGAATACGAACAACAACCTAGGTGATGGTATTGAATACGACCAATGGAAAGGATGTAACGTTGGTGATATGGTGAACGCTACATTAGAGCTACTAGAGAGACGAGGCGGGCAGGACGCATATATAAATATCAAATATATGGTACCGACGTATGAATCATGTGTATTGACATATTAATTTTATTGTATGCCCTTATTTTATGTTCTGAGTCTAAGTTGTTAATAAGTAAGGTCAATTATTTTGGGGGAAAACCCCAATTATGAGTCTTTTATGAAATTTACTTTAATAATTTATTTCAGTTATGCACTTCCATTGGTCAATCATCAATAGATAATCGTAACTTTGTTTAAGTGAGTGTTTAGTCAGTTTTCAGGAAAACGTATAAGCAATTAAATGACTGTTTATTGATTTGACCATTCCTTATAAATAAGAAAAAATCCTTCTGATAAAAACATTTTTTACTTAAGCCCTGTTTCAATAATATCTCAATTTGAGCAAAAAGATTAAAGATGTATTGTCCCCAAAAACATGAAAAATAAAGATTAATCAAATCAGACTTTAACTAGGCCATTTTGCAGTTTTAATACAGTTATTCACTTCTGTTTAAAATATATATAATATATATTACACTTCACAAAAAGACAAAAGAAATGTTTAATTGTTAGCCAAAAACCATTGTCTGACAGACAATTTAAGTATTTTTTTGCTTTAAACTATATTTGTTTCAAGTAAATATTTTTTTAGAGGGACAATATATCTTTAATAAATACCACCAGTTTTGTTTAAAAAAAAATTGCACTACGCCTAATAGTAATATCCTTATGTGAATTTACTAGTGTGATCATCACTAGATTTGTATTCAAACTATACCAAAATGAGCCATTAGAACAAGAGTCGAGCGTATTTTTTTTCATACAGTTTCAAACGATACATAAAATGCATGTTACTGTATAATGATACATTTTTATTAAGATAGATTGATAGAAAATTAATATAACGTGCAATTTAAATTGTATTTCATACGCTTGCTGTAAACTGATATTTCGACGCGCACGATAAATTCGGAATAATTAAACCGTACCATGTTTAGTATACTAGTTCTAAAAAAAGATCTAAAATAGATGTTTATTTATATAGAGCTTTACCATGAATAATGTATATAAGTACGACCCAGATAATAATACAACTGCATATTTAATATGTTACTATTATATAAATAGTGTAATGTACTAAGCCTTGGATTAAATGCCCACCTATCCCACTAGGACTTATTCCAGCATAATACAGAAATAAAGATATCAGTAGAATAGCTGATCAGTCTTAAATTATGTTGTGTTTGATATTTAGTTTGTCAAAATGCTTATGGGTTGAAATGAACCGAACACCGATTTGAGGCTAATTTGTGCATGACAAAAGTTGCGTGAGAAATACCTACGGTGGCAAGTGGCATCCCCTATATAGTGATATACTGTATAAGATAGTGATCATGTAGGCATCACGACAGTTCACCATGCATTTTTTACGGTAGGAATCGCAAAGATAGCTTACCTATTTCCTAAATTAACTTAACCCTCTAAATTTCTTTCTGTCAAATTGAAAGAAAAACAATATTTTTCATTACAAAAAAAGTCCGTTGAGACTCGAACCCACTCAAAACAGAGCATGAATTACCCGTTACACCACAGAGTACTTGACTGAATATCTGACAAGTCTATTTATATGCGCTTCATATTACGTAATGCATCGTTACGTCATAAATATGCATATTCATATTAACTTTTATTAGGAAACAAAATAAGTATTACCCTCGTCGTTATAAAGAAGATGACCGGTTAGTTCAGTTGACTGAGCGCCGTGTTACAACACGAGTCATGGGTACGAATCCCATGCTGGTCAGAACGTTCAATAATTTAGCTCACACTTCCCTGGTTAAAGTTATGCGACATACTGCATTTTGGGTTCACAGAATAATACGTCCCCTTTCCACCACACATGAGGCGGAACATCAATGCATCTGATGTCGTGGAACCGACCCCAATGATGTAGAAGGGCCTTAGTGCTGAGGCAGGGAGAGCACATCATAACATTTTTTTTCTGTGGCTTACGCCACCAGCTGTATTTGATCTCGTAAATGTGTATGTTTAGCGCCCTCGAGTGTAGGAGCACTCATTAGGCAAGAAAATTAGGAAGAAATAAAGCATTTACGGTCCAATACAAGTGAGACAAAGGCCCTACACGACCGACGTCAACAAGTTTATTGTGAGTATAATATTACGAGGTTCTATAGTAGGCCTATAATAAAGAGTGTAGTATGTATACCACGTAGTTATGGCAGAGAATCTTCCCTGGTTAGGCATATGGCTACTGGAATCCACCAATCCACTACTGCTAATCTTCCTGCCTACACCACCTGTAATTCTTTATTCAAAATAATATATTCGTTTTATTCGATTAACACCTCTGGTTAATGCATTTTGTGTTGAATGGTCTGAGAAAGCGTATATAGTAGATGGAATGTGCTAAAATAATTTTTTTAAATACCATTTCCGTTTGTCTGAACTGAAGATTGAGTTTTTTAGAAAAAAAAGTGTGAATACAGCAGAACTGATACTGGTGACGTATCAAAACGTCACGACGGTAAATTATTACAAAAAGATATAGCTATTGTTATGGACACTAGACACAGTAAGCATACAGAAAAATAACCGACATTAAATGAAATTGAATCTTTATTTTAACTGCACAATGTATAGACATTTCAGTTCCAATATTTCAACAAGTAAAATAATTACATTCACACAAACCATCCCAAAAAAGGTCAAAATCCTTACATGATTTATAACAATTACATTTATAGACTTACAATTTATATCAGTGTCTAATTGAGAACATGTAAGGGTTTTTAACTTACGCCTAAAAGTACATATTAATCAAAATAGCTTGTTTTTCTTTATAAAAAAATATATGCAATAATTCTAACCCAACATTTTCCACTATTTCAAAATAAATCAACATTCCCGTTAACACCTGATACATTAACTTTGTGTTTCCTACAATTACAGAAGAATGTGGACGAAATAAAGTTAAAGTTAAAGTTACAGTTAAAGAATGTTGTTTGTAGGCCGCACATTAATTAACTAAATGAGACACACAGTCAAATAGTGGTAAAAACATGGGCAGGGAAGAGTGGAGGGTGGAGGCATTCTTAATGCTACTGGCGGTTAAATATAGAGCAGGCTAGTTTCCATCCCTCACAATGGCATTGAAACAGAATCAGTCAATGCGAGTGGTTAATTACGTAGCTGCTTTACACCTCATACACTCGGTTTCGAGTTGAAGATTACAGGCTAGGGCTATTTATACAGTAGGTCGTTTTCCCACTTTTTCTGGTCAAGGGGAAAAGATTATTCTTTGCACTCATTTATCCTTATTATTTTGAGAGACAATATTTAGAGAGTTTATTGTATAATAGGAGGTATTGTCCATCATGCGAATTTTAACGATCTTCCTATTCTTATGCATTTTATAGTATAAATGACAACAATTTTGTATAAAATGTAGTGTTTTCTATAACTTTAAAGTTACGTCCCATCTGAAGAATACAATTTAGTGACAACCACAGTGGTAAATTGAATTGGATTACAATTTTTCATGAGATATATCTTTATTGCAAAATATATAAGACATCTATATTTAGAATTGTGCAATGTTATTTTTCTTTAATTGAGTCGAATTGTTTTTTTATATTTGTTATTTCAGCCAGTAGGCTAATATGATATTTTACTATTTTTGTCCATAATTTACCCAAGTTTCAAATGTCACATTACGTCACAATACTTATTAAAATGTTACATTTTGTTACTTTATACAGTCAATCGGTATTCGAAATGACATAACAATATCATGTGATGAATATTCTTAAACATTCACATTGTCTAAACACCTTAAAAAAAACTAGAAACAAAGAATCAATGTACGTTTTTACATTTAACAAAATATACATTATATCATATTCTTCTCATTGGACTTGTTACATATTACATATTGTTATCTTCGCGTAAAAACCTAAAGACCCCCTCATTAATTACGTCAGCAACGTACACGTAGTTCCCGTCTGGTCCTACTGCGATGTCATGTGGCATTTGAAATCCCTGTTGGAAGAAGAAAAACAATTATTACTTTTACTACTTTTAAAATTAATAAAATATGAACTACATGTATTGTCTTATTATAGATGAGAAAAATAATAATTAACGATTATTTGAATTTTACCGATATTAATGTTTTCTTTTTTTTAACATTCAAAATGTTACTACATTTTTAATATTATTCTATCGTGTAACAATTAAGAAACGCATTGGTTGCCTTGAGGGTACATACACACAATATCGTGTTTTTAAATAAATTACGTTACGATATTAGTAACGTGAGAACTTTGTCACTAGCAATGAACCATCAAAAATCGAATGTATTACATTTTTTAGATTTATTTTCAAAATTGGCGTCAGTTTCAATTTACTGACAATGTTGAAGCGTAAAAAAATCGTTATCTTTATACCCAAGTGTGTCATTTTAAAATGAGAAAATAAAACAAAACATTGCTGGAATCAATTAATGTGGGGAGTTAATATTCCTGAGTCTTCATAATAATATAGTATAGGTTAAAGGTGCACGAAAAAACAAGTTCCCATGCTGCAACATCAACAAAGTGAATTTGAATCAGAAAACCAGGGTAACCTGACATCATCCATTTGGTTGGGATAGTCGATTCGGTAAACATACATTTTGGCCAACATTGTGAATTTCGTACCTGTGGCGGTGCCCATGTTTCAAGTATTTCACCTGTTTGTATATCTAACGTGTATCCTTGTGTTGGAATCCTTTCTGACAGCCCATTTACTGCGTACATAACATCTGAAGGTAGAAACAAAATCATCTTTTTCAAGTAATAGTATAACAACATTTAGGTTAGGACAACGACCGTCGTAATATTTAAAATAATATCACTTTATTGGTCCACAAGTGGAACTTATGTTGGCCTATATTTAACCTATAATGCTAGCTATGAATCAAACGATCAGTATTGGGCTGGAAAAAATATTTGTAATAGTTTTGTGGAGATCATTAAAACTCTTTCTTGAAGAAAAATAATCTTTATATAATTCAACAGAACACTCACCTAAAACACTATCGTACGCTATTGCGAAAACCTGGCCTCCAAATTCCCTCTTTTCTATTTCATGAATGAAGTCACCGGTTATCGTATTGAAGCATTGTATTCTTCCGTTCTCTCTATCAGCGACGCAAATCATCCGACGGGACTCGACAATAGCCAAACTATGAGGAATGTTGAAATTCGATTTTGCTAAGCCTAGTTAAAGAAAAATGTTTAATTGTTACAATTAATTATGTCTTCATTTTATTAATTAGTGATAATGTGGAACATTTTCGTCGAGGTGACTTCCAAATTTCTCGTGTAAACACTTTATTTTGTTACGGTACAGTAATTCAGCTCAACATAATTTAATTTTAAAACTTACGTAAGGTCTCCATCAGATATGTTTCAATATTTTGATTATTTAAAAAAAAAACTCATTAAAATGCGTCCCTGAAGTTCTGCAGTCAGCTGTTTGAAATGACGCTTTCATTAAAACAAATGGAATTCCCTTGATATAAAATCATTTATAACTAATGTTACAACCGGTACAGCATTGATGTGTAATAGGCATTTATTTTATCATTTTGTGGGTTCACAACCTCTTATATTGCAAATAATTCATCATAAATATCTATTACAGGCAACTGTTACCTTTTTTATGTGCTTTAATCTCTTGAAGAAATGTCCCATTTGACGAAAACTTTAACACCCGTTTGTTGCAATAACTAGAAATAAAAAATTGTATTTGTAATAACTAAATTGATAACATTATAAGGTTAATAATCTTTCCAATTTCGGTTAAACTTAGACTTAGGAGTTTTTAATGTTATGTATCGCATACAAATTTCCATATCATGAAAACCTATTTTAAATGTTCCTGATAAGAATCAATATGTAGATTGTTCAAGCGATTCAAGTAGGTAATGATAATGATAATAAATTTCAAAGAACTATGAATGTGTTTTATTTGTTTTGGTAACATTCTTAATGAACGTTATGTGGAGGAAAACTAAGAAAGGAGGAACGAATAACATTAAAAAATGACTGACATACGTATGCTACTGTATAAGTTCCTTAACCACGTAAAGCGACACTGTCTTACCCATCTGCTACGAAAACATTTCCAGTTGCTTTGTCGACTGCTACATCAGTGGGTTTACAGAAGTGATGGTGATCTTCTCCAGGAACAAAGGCTTCGCCTAATGTCATCTCGGTCTTAAATGTTTTACCAGAGACTTTGAAGACCTGGTGAAGTGCAACGTCAGTTAGCCAGAGGTCCCCATTGTAGTC
The DNA here is from genome assembly GCF_963402885.1 of Antedon bifida. Taxonomy (NCBI): domain Eukaryota; kingdom Metazoa; phylum Echinodermata; class Crinoidea; order Comatulida; family Antedonidae; genus Antedon; species Antedon bifida. Next base: position 6,892,735 of record NC_136235.1, on the reverse strand, counting down.
ACAAGTTAGACCATGCGGCATATAGAATCTGATGTAAATTGAAGGGTACAATATTATTTACAGGTATTGCATGCAAATATACCGTGTGTAAAGATATGAAGTAAATTTGAGAATACTGTGACATTTCCTTCGTTATGCTACAACCGGACATGGTGTACCACAAACTTAGAAGAAGTAAACAAAAAAAGTAATACAAATAAACGTAAAAGTAAGAAGTAAAAGATGTGAGAAGAAATATGAAGTAAAACGAAATAAGAAGAAGTAATAAGCATGAAGAAGTAAGAAGGAAGTAAGAAAAGTGGGTGTAAAAAGAATAAGGAAGAAGTAAGATGTAGGAAGATGTAGGGAGAAGTGAGAAGACATAAGAAGAAGTAAGATGTAGGCAGAAGTGAGAAGATGTGTGAAGGAGTGAGAAGTAGAAGGAAGAATTAAGAAGAAGTAAAAAATAAGTAAGAAGAATTAAGAAATATATAGTAGAAATAAAAAGAAGTGAGAAAAAGTTTAAAAAAATAAGAAGTAAGATGTAGGAAGAAGTGAGAAGTAGAAAGAAGAAGTAAAACATAAGTAAGAAGAATGAAGAAATATATAGAAGAATTAAAAGAAATGAGAAGAAGCAAAAAAAAGAAGTAGTGAGAAGTAGTAAAAAGTAAAAAGAAATAAGAAGTAGAAAGATGTAAGAAATAAGAAGAAGTGAGAAAAAGTAAGAAGAATTAAAAAGTAGTTAGAAGAAGTGAGGAGTAAAAAGAAGTTAATATTAAAAAGAAGTAAACAATAAAAAGAAGTGAGAAGAATTAAAAATAATTAGCAAGTAGGCAGAAGTAGCAGTAAAAGAAGTTATAAGTAAGAATTAAGTAGTAAAAAGAAAGAATGAATAAGAAAGAAAAATTAAGTAGAATAATTAATAATTTTAGTACCTGTCAGCTCCTGCTTTCTCTTTGATATAACCGCCTCGTTTGCTTAGTAGTAACAAGACGTCTGCCTCTATTGGTCCACGTTCTTTGCCATTGATAAATATGTTATTTTCATCAAAGTCACTGTGAACGTCAATGTTTTTCCTTTATTATTAACACAAGACACTGGGTATACCCATTTTAACAATAAGCAAAACATACAACAGGTTATCTAAATGTTTTACTTTGCTTTTCGATTTCTTTCCCCATCTAGAAATGTTTCTATTTTCAAATACGATTTCTCAATTAAAACACTAAAAGGCTATCCAACTCTGAGGCGCAATCCAATATGTCATGCCTTAATAAGTAGTGTATAGTGGAGCTTTAGCTTGGTGGTTAACGTGCTTGCCTTCCAATCACAAGGTCCAGGTTTCAATCCTGGCCTAGTGTCACGACTCCATTCCCTAAGCCTCAAAGGAGACTTAGTTTATATTAAGCACGATAAATTATAAATAGTTTATCCATCCTGTAATTGGCGAGTTACTCGCTGTTGGATGCGTATAAAATAAAGATCCGCATTAACCCACCAAAGCTCAGTACTTTAAAATTATTAAACTCTTTGAGTTCAGTAGTTTTTTAATTTGAGAGTGGAAAATCTAAAAATAACCTACCTCAATTGCCATGTCCTCTCTCCCCGATGAAACACAAATACATCACCAGTGTCTGGCTTAGCGTCAACTCCCGATACTTGTCCAAGATTAACATCAGGGGCTGGCCACGTTAGGTCCTGAACCAATTCTGGGTCGTACCCCCAGGAACTTGAGTATGTTTCATCAAAACTGGTGCCTATTCTGTTATCTTGAAGGTTTAATTGTTGAGAACTCTCGTCATAATCGTAAGTGGCGTCATAACTTTCGTCCTGCCATTGTATCGTTTCAAGAAGTCGTCCTAAATCGTTTAACTTTTCGTCACATAATGGATCAACAAACTGTGAATAGTACCTAGACAGGTAGTGTGCATCTGTTTCGGTGCTATAAAATATTAAATAATACGTTATGTCGACTTTGACGTTTAAGAAATTATGTCTAGTGTAATGTTTTCCTAACATAAAGAATCAATAATTTGTACCAAAAAAAACAATTTTAGAATTGATATAGGCTAGACTTCTCTTCGAGTTGTATTAAAAACAAGACGATTCTCGTGAAAAAGCTTAGCTTAAATTAACTTGAGCAGTCAGTTTGACGTCAGTCGATCGGTTCAATTGTATGATGGACGGTGTAGCTTTACCATAGTTTTTATAATGCTGTTGTTCTTGTTTCATGTTGTTATTAACACACTTATTATGTAAAAAAACGAAATAGTTCATAAATATAAGTAGGCCTACTCTATATTTAATAATTGTTTTATTGATTTGTGCGTCCTTATGATATGGTTTAAGTTTTGAAAAACACTGAATTGTTTGCATTGGTAAGAAGAAACCAAAGAAAGGATTCATAATGTTGATAGCCAAGTAAAAATGAAACTTTAGTAGCAAAATGTTGATGTTGAAAATCATAAATCTACCGCATTCATTAATAGACAAGTAGATTTCTTAAAAATAAACATTGACAACGTTCATTTATTTATTTAGGTTAAGAAGAATAAATTACCGTATATATAATAGTTATATAATATGTTCGTTTAATCAAATGTGAAGTAGGCTTAAAAACAAATCCTAGCCCTTGACATTATAGCTTTCATGGCTTCATCTTCAATTATATTTGAACTACTCAGCGTTAAATGTCAGTACAATTATCATTCCTCTAACTAATATTGTTGATACTTACTATTCCCCCGACAGAAGCTTCAACTCTAGTGCAGACGAATCTTGTATATCACCTAATATCAATATTAAAAATAATAAAATAAATAAAATACTGATTTTTCCCTCTGAGTTAAACTTAATTCTTTCTTTCTAAAAATAGTTTTAACCACTCTCACTCTTGATTAAACCAACTCTTGATTAGGCCTATCATTCTTTGCCATATTGTCCCATGTCCTATTGGATATGGGTTATGGTAATTTCATCACAATTGCTGACATTATCATTTTAAACATTTAACAAAATATCCCCTCTATGATCCTGTATTATAGACGTCCGGAAAATTACATTTTTAAAACAATTCTAAAATTCTCTGTGAACTTTGTTAAATGAAAGTTTCAATCTTCAGTTATTGTGTTACTAAAGAATATTGTGTCACTTCTTTACAGTTTTGCATTACAATGAAATACAATGAAATAAAAAATATTCCTAAGTCTACTACTGCAAATGTAGGCGCATTAGTGTATTTTTTTAGTAGGTGGGTAGGTAAATGGAAATAATTAGGCAGCCTAATTAATGTGTGATTACCGTCTTTGTAATGAACCATTAGAACTATATCTCTGATGTAAGCTCCACCAACAATTAACACTTGCTGTTTCCGCTCTCCAATCATATCACATGATCTCCTCCAACTGTAAATAATTGAACTTGGACCGCTGCATACAGTCTTCTCGATATGTGGATTACATGACCTAAATATATTAGTATGAAAGGTAAAGCGATCACACAATTGTAGCCTATTTTGTGCTACCCGTTTTAAAAATCGTTCTACCCATCTGAGACATTGTGCTATCCCATTTGAGAAATCGTGGAAACACTGTGACTAATTCAAACAATGTACGACTACTGCAAAGTGTAATAATTATGCATCCAATATGAATATGTTCCCCGATAAGAAAAATACCGTGCTACCCATTGGTACAATGCATTACAAATTTGAAATATTGTGCTGCATTTGAAGAATGCGCTACCCAATTTAACAACATGCTACCAACTTGAAACTGTAATGTACTGGAGGTGGAGCGGTGTTGCCAACATGAAATATGCTCACCGAAACTATTTTCAGTAAATAAGTTCAGCTATGTCTAAACTATCAAACTTTATGTGACAAAAAAATGTGATGTGCTCATAGGCCTATATGGACACGTAACGCCATATCACTACCATTTTTGGGCATATCACTACCATATTTCGGCACATCACACATGTTTTTGTCAAACTAGTTTGATAGTGTAGACAGAGCTTTAGATACGTACCAAGCTGTATTTGATACAGATGGCTCTTCCAGACATCCGTACACAGTCATTGCATCAACCGATTCATTTTGAGGTAGGGGTACATATCCAACTAACAAAAAAAATAAAAGTTATATCCCTTGAATTACTGAATACTTATGTTTTAATAAATATTTCAAAACCAATTTAATATCGTCCTTATACGTAAATGAATGAGAATCCGGGAATACAAATATATTTCTGTTTTACAAACCACAATGTATTTGTGGATAGGTATTTTACCAGGGAAGAGTCACTCTTCCCAACTTTTACTAAATTGCAGTATTACTGCAATAGTTTTCAGCTGATTCAAATGATGATGATTGGAGCGAAGGTTATTTTAGTCTTCTCTTGTCACCGGTGCTCTTGTGACGTGACACAAATTAGAGTATCTACACTACACTGACATTTACGGTTACTCAATAAACATGTATCATTTTACAATGTAAGGAAGTATTACGATTGATAACCATAGGTATTGATAAAACGGTTGTCCATTTTGACAGTCAGTAAAACATCGCGAAGGAACTTTGAAGTTAAAGTTCAAAATGTTTAAAAAAAGGCGGCTACGTTTTGGAAAATAAATGTTCATTTTGTTTAAATCTTTTTTCCAGTACTCATGGATTTTATGATTGAATATAAAATGTGTTATTGATTTAGGATGCTAATGTATCTTATTCTACTGGAGGGGATATATCATCTTAATTTTAGCCGGCCTCAGTGATCTGGTCGTGTGTGCTTATAGTAGTCATGTGTGCATATAGTAGTCATGTGTGCTTAGAGTAGTCATTTGTACTTATATAGTATGTGTGCTTATAGTAGTAACATATGTTTATACTTATAGTCGTGTGTGCGCATATAGTAGTCATGCGTGCTTATAGCAGTCATTGTGTGCTTATAGTAATGAACTATAGCATGCTTGAGTTCATATTAAGGAAAAAATCATCTTTGGTAAACCATATGTTTTTGTTTTCAAGAAACTCACCAATCCAACTTTGTTCTGCACTTAGTGATACACCTGCACAAGCGTACATGTCATTCTAAAAATTAAAGAAAAAATCACATTTCTCTCAAATGTTTAAGCTTTAAACAATATCATAAATATCAAGTGTATCGACTTAAAAATAATGTTGATTTAATGACATCAGGACAAAACAGAGATTGAAAAATTTTCATTTGCGAACTGCAGTAGGCCTAAACGTTTGTATAAGTACACGCGAGGTATTGGTCCATCCAATAATTGATTTTCAACTCAAATATCTATTCATACCTATTAAATCTAAATTCGTCTTACGTGATATGCAAAATGGGTCACAATGAACTATTCTTAATTGAAAGAGTCACTTGCGAACGTTAACAATAAATGTCATCGACACTTGTAGTTTAGTAGTAATCGAAAGGCAATTATAGAATGTAGAGAATGAAGAAGGAGATACTATTTGTCTTTATCTTATAGGCCTATTTTTATTTTTTGCAATTAAAAAAAAATTATATTTGTTATACGATTAATGGATCATTTTGATTTGTAGGAGCAATTAAAATATTTGAATATTAATTAGTAGGTGTTACGTTCTTAGAAAACATTTTCTTTACGAACCTTCGAACAAGAAGGAGGTATCATTACTACGTTGTGTTTTTACTTAACAAAGAATTTATATCGTGCCCTGTACATTAAAGAAAACAATAAATAGTGATATAGTGATAGGAGCCAACTCAGAAGAAATTGATTTGATTTGAACCAACACACGCCCACACCATATAATAGTGGGTAAGTATCGAATCACTAAAGATGTAACGTTTAAATAACGTGGTACATGGGTAACGTGGTACATGGGTAACATATTTTTTATGTCGCTTGAGAATTTATATCGTGTCCTGTACATTAAAGAAAACAATAAATAGTGATACGGATCCAACCCAGAAGAAATTTATTTGATTCTAACCAACACACGCCCACACCGTAGTGGGTTAGTATCGAATCACTACGTAACATTTAAATTACGTAATGCATGGGGTAACGTATTTTTATATCGCTTGAGAATATTTGAATAGTTTTTCTCCAGGCGTAGGTACAAGAGTAACGTAGTCATGATATCGCTTGAAACAATTTGAACAGTTTTTCTTTAGGCGCAGGTAGGCTACAGGAGAAATGTGATATCGATTGAGACAATCGAACAGTTTCTAATTGCGCTGAAAAAGAAATACAATAACACAATGTAACGCTGCCATTCCAACCAAGCGGAGTATGGAGGAATGCATCTTCGTCAGTGACCAGTTCATAATTCAATTCAATTCAAAGATCATTCAATTCAATTCAACTGAAAATCATTTGAAAATTCAGTTGATTATTTGTAATAATTGTTATTGCATGTGAAAACCGTAGTTATTGAATAACCACTTATTAGCAAGATTCTATCCAGAATTTCAAAACAATGACTAAGAGCTAATTGAAACTGTTATCACGTGCTTACAACGCGTTTAAACGTTATATACAGCATCGCATGGTGGTAAGTGACGTTGGTAACGCTATATAAACATTTTTATCGTTTTAGATAACATGTTTACGTTGGTAACGCGTTCGCGCCATGGAATCAGTATAAATAGTGCTTCTTGCGCTATGTAAACGCTTTTATACGTTATATACAACATAACATGATGATAGGTGACGTTAGTAACGTGTTTGTAACATCTTTTTTATGTTGCCATCAGTATTTTAGATGAAAAACAAATGTGTTTAGGTTTGCGCTATATATAGAACGATATAAATCATTTATGCTCTTTCTCATAAAGTACATTTTTCATTACAAAGTCTATTTATAGGTTACCAATTTACATTTGCTGTTAGTTCTTAATTGTTTTCGACTGCGTTTGAAATATACATCAATTTGAATGACATTTGTAGGTAGTTAAAATTGCATTTTAACATTTACGGGTAATTCGCAATAACGCTTTTGGAAAAATACAACTGTATTTAAAGAAGATATTGTTTAAACCGTCTCAAGCCAACACCCTTTTCGTCTGGGTAATTTAAAACGATATTTTATGTGTTTATTGGTCTGTGGGTTTAGGTGACCGAAATACGTACTCTGAATGGCTTGAATAAAGGTATTCGGTTTGGTTGGAATATAAAATTAGAATTTGTGCATCAATGATAGTAATCAATGTTATATCCTTAATTTATAGATCTCAATATTGAAAGTCATTATTTAAAAACATTACGTTGTTTCAAGCCTTTATTCGACACGACAAAATGTTCTAATAAGTCATATAAAAGCATTCAGCATGCTTATAATAAGGCCTACTCATAACGTATTGAATTTGAAAGTTCTTACCTCTTCTGGGATTACGTTATCCATTCGTATAATCTCTGTGTGGACAAAAGGGGGATCGACATTTTCGGTCATTTCGTCCTCTTCACCCGTCCCATCCTCACCTTCGTCGACACCATCCATGCCGTCCTCAATCTCATCACTCTCTATAAGTATACCTTGTTTTATTTCATCCGCCGTATCTTTATCAATTGATGGTACATCTTTAGACGTTGGTAACGTATTTGTAGTAACACTGAAAAGGCCTACGAGCAAGGCTACGACCACGACATACAGGTGAAAGATGTTCATACTGTAGAAATAACTAGATGAATCCTCCTCAGCTCGGAATATTATTATCCTAATTTCCGATATTTTTATCTTGTCTTAATTATGAAAATAATTAAGTAAGCACGACCTCAGATGTATGTAGAGCGTTATCTATCGAAAATAAAAATAATATAGATGATCTTGTATTTAGTAACATCGATGATTGGTTAGCCGTTGCTGCCCACGCTTCATCTGATCATTAATTATAATAGCATCATCTTGAATTCGTCCGCCATATTCCTCATAAGAAATGCTATCGAGCGTAATAACGGGAGAAAATGACTTTAAATGAGAACGAAAATTTCCAATGCGTCAGAATCTCAACTGAATGCCATCTGCACATAGTGTTGCGCAAGTTATTGTCCTTTTAAGCTAATTATTATTCGACGTTTCTTACGTCATAACTTCTTGTTGCTAAGCAAAAGCATGATGATTCCATCGATGCAGTAATAATTTGTTTTGATAAACTAAGAAGTTATCATTAATCATGCAATAAATAATAACATTTATTATATTGAATTAAAAAAAAAATGTTTGAAATTCGCTTGCGGCTATGCGAAAGGGGTCAAAATTGACTCGGACCTTTAAAGTAAAATAAAACATAATAGACCTAATATAATAAATTATTTAAGGGCTTACATTTTAAATAAGTTAAATGTCGGAAACAATTTCTATTGATAGTTTCCCTTACAGACATAGTAGACGACCATGTAATAAATCCATTCACATTCATGTATTATTTATTTCTTAATTATTGTATAAAAATATAACATATAACACAAATACATTGCCATATAACTTTAATTTCGTGTTTATTCAAATTTATATTTTCGCATATAAAAATTAAATATCGTAAAGGCAATATTATTATATCTTCACATATTGCCACCTGCCTTGCGGTTGTTAAAATGTATTTCTTGATTGGTAACATCAGGTTAAACCTGCTACTGAAAAGAGTCAGAATATTGTTATATTGATGTTATCATCATTCATGATTTTTCATAATTTCTTTCGTATTTTGGAGGTGTTTTATGCAAAAAGAAATTAGAGGGTGGGTTTGAAAATTTAAATACAGGCCTACTACATTTATTCATATTTCGGATCTAATAGTTTTTATTCATTCAGAAAAATTGATTAAAACGGAAAATGTTTATGTGAATGACATTCTCAGCAGTAATCAGGAACAGCAGCTCATGCTACATAACACTATCTTTTTTGCTGCTGCTCATCTAACTGTATATAGAAGAACTATGCTTTCCTTTTGTGTGTGTTTGCGCCCTCTACAGATGGTTAGCATGACTACACCAAGCGCAATAAAAGTCCAAGAAAGGTCTGTATAAATTAACTATAAAACTAATTAATATCTTACAATATAAAGATATATATGGCCTATAATACTGCTCGTAGTAAAGGTAGAGGCTAAGTATCTAACGCCCTAGGCTAGTGAGCCTAGACTTTATTTATCCTATATTTAGCTAGGCCTAGGCTAGGCGTATTAGTTAGACTGACTAAGGCTAGGCCCTAGCTAGGCCTAGGGCCTAACTAGGCTTTTTTATATCGCGCACAGCCAACTTCAGCCAACAAGAATAGCCTACTATATACAGGTAAGGTGCCGTTTTTTGGTCACCTCGACTTATATGGACTATACCATTATTATTTTAGGGGTGTGGTGTTGTTGTGAATCGGCCGAGAGTGCGAAGCTACTACAATTATTACACAATGCGTACTAGCTTACCTTTTAGGCGGGACTGGTCTCTTGCCCCCTGGTAGCCGAGATGTAGTGTTATACACGGAAGAGTACAGTGGAGAACAGTCCACTCCGGTGTGTGGCTGCTGGTAGTGATAAACACACAGGCCAGCCTATGAGGACTAAACGTACCTTAATTCCGTTGCTGTGTATGTGTGTGGCTACCCGGTGAGCAATCCACAGTACTAGCTAGGCTAGTAGGGTTGAGCTTGACCCCTTGTGGCTCGTACCTCGTAATAGTAGCAATGAGGCTTAAACTATATATATACATAGGCCTATAACCTATTCAATCACAGTGAATACCTGTTGTTCCACCAATATTACCGTAGAACTGGCTTATATACCGCTCAGTCTAGGCCGGGAAGCTTACACAGGAGACCCTGCTGGCTATAGGCTAGTGTATATCTAACACCAGGGAACGTGCGTATGGCTGATAGTGATACAGCATAGGCCTAGGCCTAGTCACGATTTACGTCCGTTCCGTCCAATGTCATGCGTTCAAAGAGGCCGCTACGGCACCGGTCAGTAACGCACGTGACCTCGGGTCACACCTTGGGTCGACCCATTATTATATAAGGGAGTTTTCACTACACTCCTCCCAATTTTATAAAGGCTGAGCCCAGTGTTCTGATGTGGTCCAGTGCCTGGTAGCAATCGAGACTGATTAATTAGGAGGATTCGAGGTAAACTCAGAAAAGTCCGTCCCAATTGAAAATCTGCAAAGATACAATGCGAGAGGTAACCATTCTACACATCTTCCACAGTGAATCAGATCCAGCTCAGGATAGGAATGTGGTAAACGGTCAGTTAACTACCCAGGGGCTGTCAGTCGCGAGGTTGGAGTTACTTCACCCTTCTTCTCAGCGAGACAAAGAACAGTCCTAGGCTAATCAATTTGATAACAGTACTGGTCCATAGGGGACACAGCTTCATGGATTTGCCCTGTGGCTGGCTAAGGTATAGCACATAGCCCTTGTCGGGTGAGGACACGGAAATCGTTATCCCTTTCCATGCATCGCTGCGTCTCCCCACAGGTAAATCCAATAAACTTTTTACCTTATACGAAATGAGAATCCATCATCGGACGAGTGTAGGCCGGCTCTATTCAACCAAAATAATTTCAAACTTGGGCTGGAAAGAATTAGCTCCTAAAGTCGGTATCTCAGGCTGAACTGCCGTGACCATACAACCTTCGTCCTGTGAATATAAAAGTAATTTAATCCATTTGGGACCCGGGTTTCTGTAATGGTCCTTAAACCTCCTGGGTCCCAAACAAAACCCTCACTCCCTATCTCGACACTTGTGTGTCGAATCTGAGCAACTTCCAGAGTGACAATGCAGTGCTCGGATTCCTCCAAACAATACACTGCATTCAGGCTTAAACTTTTCTCCTGAGTGGCAAGAGAAGACAGTTCTGCATCCTTAATGGAGGCGGGATGGGCACACAATGCACTGAGTATGTTGACCAGATGACGGGGTCCTGCCGAAACAGGCACATCATTGCTGGGTACTGAACACACGTCAGCAGCGTTAACCGCACCCCCTTCCACCAGCTTGGTCTCCGTGGCTGTGGCAATGTTCCTGCCCTTCTTCAAGGTGATGTACTGATTAGAAGTATTGACCACAGACAGGTGCGACTTCCGCAATCCCTGGTGTGTGGTAACTGGAATTGCCAACGAAGACTTCCTCTCTGGACCTATATTGTAATCTGGTAATGGTAAATTGTTAGGTATGAGTTGACATTGGACATGCATTACTGAGTGTGGTGGTATCACTCTACGTTTGGCAACAAGAACACGGGCGATTCTAGGGGATTCGGATTCCCGATTTTTCCTCACAGACACCGTGCTTGAGCCTATTGTTAACAGCAAATGTCCGCAGTCTATCATAGCCTTGTTTTTCACCAGAAAATCCTGACCTAGTAACATTTCATCATGAATCGGTGCTACATAGAAGAATTCAGTGTAGACATCCGATCCCAATCTAAAGTTAACAGGTCCCATCTTGTAACCAGGAATTGATGTACCTCTACCTGCTAGAGTAAAGTTAAGCTTGGCTACAATAGGTGGTTTAGACAATAAACGCGAGTATACATTATCTGATAGTATTGTCTGTTCCGCAGCCGTGTCCACAACAGCTGTCACTTCGGTTTGATTTACGTAGACAGTGGTGTATAAGGCACGGTTGGATTGTACTCTGTTGATAATGATGGTTTTTTCAGTCTCATCTGCTTTGGTCCCTGCCTCCACGGTTTGAGTTCGGTTTGTCGCACTTGGCTCCAACAGATCGTCGGTCGGAGTAGCGCCTACAAATGAATCTTTGCAACCTGGGAGTAGTGCCAGCGTGTTCTCTGAAAAAGTACTCATAGAAACATCATTATTATGGACATTATTATTATCATTGACATTATTCTTTTTATGTATTTCAGCCTTTGAGTCAGAGCCCATAGAAGATGCCAGGTTGAGAAGCTGGGCTGCGTTCCCAACCTGCTCTAGTTTGACGTCTGCTTACCTTCTGACCCCAATTGGCAAACCTTTTGACCGGGTTTCTGGCCTTCAACGCACACTCGGGGTGGCGATGCTGGGTCCTGTCTAACCGGTGTTGGTGTTGCCTTGGGTTGCTGTTGTAGTGTAGTCAGCAGAATATCAAATTTGGTTGTCAACTGGTTGATTTGGTTCGACAACTCACTTAGTCGAGTGCCCTTGTTATCCCGTTGAACTGTTTTAGACTCGACGGCTCCATTAGTGGGATCTGGGTTTGGCTGTGAAGGTAACCGGTGATCCTTGGGATCAGGCTTCTTTAGCCTAAGAACGGTAGGTTTTTGCTGGCTCGCCGGTCGAGTCCAACCCTTACTATGTTTACTTACCTTCCGAGCCTCTACCTCTGCCCCACCATCAAAAGATTCCCCTCTATACCTGGGTGTGGTTGGGTGTTCCAGATGTTTAGGCATGTTGGTAAACCGAACATGCGACTTCTGTTGTCTACCCTTCGCACGAATGCAGAGTTCTCTCAGGCCAGTGTACTTCTCGTAGGCTGCCATTGCTTCAGTCAGGGTGGTATAGTTCTGGTGAAGCATATACTGCCCAGCGTCAGCGTCAAGACAACCCACACAGAATTTCACAACCGCCCTTTGACAGATCCAACCCTGCGGGAGATCGCTAAAGGCTTTTCTAGTCAGTGTGAGAACTCTGTCACCCCAATCTTCTATAGATTCTCCTTCATGCTGTACAGCAGCTTCGAATTTCACTTCCAAGACCTCGGGTAACTCCTCGGCCTTAAAGCGTTCGTCAAAAGCTTGTACGATGTGTCTGAAAGAGATATCTACATTCATGTCAGTTAAATTAATAAAATACTCAGCAGCTATGCCGGTAATGCACCAACTGAAAGCATTGCGCATTCCTCTATTGCTGAGGTCATGCTCGTCAGCGTAATTGAGGAAGCGCTCCTTAAAGAGAACCCAATTATCTTTGCCATTAAATACTAGACTTTTGGGAATATCCTTGGGCCTGAAATGCTTCCGCCGCCTAAGGGTTCTACATTCAGTATTCCTCAAGAATTCCCTAAAGTCAGCTAAATATGCATCATGCTCACTTTCACTATCAGAGTCATCCTCCCAGGCCCAACCAACATGTCGTGTCTGAGGTTCACCTCTAGAGGCACGCCTTGTGGAGGGTTGAGATCTCCTATCCCCCAATTCCCTATGATCATAACGAGGTTCATAAGAGACTGGAGTCTGTTGGGTGTTATAGGAGCTATAAAAATCTTTTCTTTCTCTATCATACATTGTGGGCCTATCTTGTGGTGCTTGGTATGTTGATGTGGCTTGGGTCTGATAATAGACTGGCGTACCACTGGTTTTATAATTAAAATGCGTCCCACAACTATCCTGCCAGGTAGATGTTTCTCGGGTACATGGTTGAGAAGGTGTTACCCGGGTACCATGGTAGGAGGATATTGGAGTAGTGTCCTGACGTACAAGCGTTGTCCAGGTATCGTGATATGCAATTGGACTGTTGGCGCTTGATTTAGGAATCCTCTCAGAATTGTACGATAAAGTATCTACTGGTGAATCAGACAGTATATCAGAGACTCTTGTATCGTAATTCTGATTTGCCTTTGTTTTAGGATGTAGAGAAGAATAGCTTGACTCTATCCCTAACCCAGAATGGTCGGGTGGATAAGCAACCTCAAGTGGTGTGCTGGTATCCCGGAGCTCACGGTAAATCGTTGAGTCTCCGTCTCTCCCTCCCCATCTCGGGTTTGGAGTGAAATCCAACCATTTCATAAACTTGCCTTTTCCTGAGCCTCTTATTATCTTCCCTATGTTATTTGGGGTGATGTTGCCGTAACCCTCCCTCCATTCTATAAGTTTTTGGGCACGTGAGGCACCTATACCAGGCAAAAGGTTTAGATCTAACATGTCGCAAAAATTAATAGAAACAAATCTGGATTTTGGAGGCATGTTCAATTATCAAATTGCTACTAAATCGTATATAAATCAATTGAAGTAAACCCAACAATGCTATACCAATACAATATAAAATCGACTTGTGTATAACCGAGGATTGTACTTCTTATATACCACCAGAGAAAAAATATATCTAATAGAAGTAAAAACAACTTTCTCTAAAAGGCAATATTAAAGAAAAACGAATTACACCTGCTTAATAGAAATCACAGTTGCTTAAGATGATATGCAAACGAAGTCAAAGAAACGTGCGAAGTCCGCCCACAAATGTCTTAGGAATTCAGAAGATCACACAATGGAGGATACGCTCCGTAACTTCAGCAATGCAAAAATACAATTTAAATAATTTTATAATAATGAAAATAAATTTAAGCCCTTTTTGCTCTGTAAGTTTAACTTCTCAATGGGTACTAACTGATGAAGTTCTGTTACAAAGGCATTAACGTCTACTATCAATGGCGCCTATAGAGTCGATACAAAAATCCTTGCACTTTATTAAATATCACTAATCGCGGTGAACTCACACCGTGCGGAATTGTTAAAAGTACAGTGGGAGATTTGATCCGTTATGTCGTCTCCAGACGAACTCTACGCTAACAAACTAAGTAACTTGGCGTCTCGAATTCACGTTTTTGCTCGCAGCGCCAATGTTGTGAATCGGCCGAGAGTGCGAAGCTACTACAATTATTACACAATGCGTACTAGCTTACCTTTTAGGCGGGACTGGTCTCTTGCCCCCTGGTAGCCGAGATGTAGTGTTATACACGGAAGAGTACAGTGGAGAACAGTCCACTCCGGTGTGTGGCTGCTGGTAGTGATAAACACACAGGCCAGCCTATGAGGACTAAACGTACCTTAATTCCGTTGCTGTGTATGTGTGTGGCTACCCGGTGAGCAATCCACAGGGGATCCAGTCAAGTCGCCCCATCGCAAAAGTATGGGGCGACTTTGCGATGGGGCGACTTGACTAGCATCCATCCACAGTACTAGCTAGGCTAGTAGGGTTGAGCTTGACCCCTTGTGGCTCGTACCTCGTAATAGTAGCAATGAGGCTTAAACTATATATATACATAGGCCTATAACCTATTCAATCACAGTGAATACCTGTTGTTCCACCAATATTACCGTAGAACTGGCTTATATACCGCTCAGTCTAGGCCGGGAAGCTTACACAGGAGACCCTGCTGGCTATAGGCTAGTGTATATCTAACACCAGGGAACGTGCGTATGGCTGATAGTGATACAGCATAGGCCTAGGCCTAGTCACGATTTACGTCCGTTCCGTCCAATGTCATGCGTTCAAAGAGGCCGCTACGGCACCGGTCAGTAACGCACGTGACCTCGGGTCACACCTTGGGTCGACCCATTATTATATAAGGGAGTTTTCACTACAGTGTGTTATGTTTTATGTAGAGAAGGGTGTCTATTGAATGGGAAGACAATACAATTGTTCTGTTATGTGGTGGTTATAGGGTGGCTAGCCACCCCCCTTAATTCTAAAAAAAAAAAGAAAAACAAGATGCAACCAATTCCCGCGACCGTCGTTAGACCTGACTCTTTTTTAAGAAGAGAAGAGTAGGCTAGCCTAGAGCTAGGGTTAACATTATACTGTAGTTGTGTAAATAGGCCTACATAGTGAAAGAGTTAAGAGTTTAATTATTATTTATGAATTTAAGAGTTTAAAAAGAAAACACGATTTAAAATCTAGAAAATACCCACAACTGAGTTATTTTCAAAACACACGCACTCCTCCTACTACCAGCGTCACGTTTGTCTAGCTCTGGTGGTCCGTGTGTGCAAGCGTTAGCGTGGTATATTTACACCCCTGTACAGAGTGGAGTGTAATATCTCGCATATGAAGGTTTTTTATATAATAATGGTATGCAGTATAAACGATAAAAATAAACTAGACATATGGTATTCTTTTATTATTTCATAGGCATAGAATAAACATGAAATGTCTTGTAAAGTATGTACACGGCCGAAAAAAAGTGTATGGCATATTTGGAATTTTATTGATTTGTGTTATAGACACGGCGATTACTGCAATCATTGTATACTAAATTACATTGAGTTATTCACCCGGCTGTAGGGTATATATCTGAGGTTAACAGACCACCAAAACACAGTACACTAACACATGCACTATATCAAGGCATTTTCGGAGTACCGCATTTACCAAATGTTCATTTCGTTTGAAGTGTTTTTCAATCAAAGTTTATTATTAGTTCGTCGAAAAGGATTTAATTAAATTTACATTATGTAACATTTGTTATTAAATGTGATGGAAACAGTTGCTCTAGCCAATTAAACAGTGTGTAAGCATCTATTTTTTCAAAAATTTTCTGAGGCTCGGGAGGGGGACACCCCCTCCGAAACCCACCCCCGCTCGATGCTACGCACCTCGTTTGCCACTTTCGTGGCCACTCCCCCTCGTCAGATCCTAGATCCGCCACTGTATGTATACTTACTTACTATCCTTAAGTATATAAGCGTGTGAATTAAATTAAGATGATATTAATATTAAACAATATTTGTATTTAATTTCAGGGATGCCTGAACATGAAGAAATCTACAAAACCCCAAAGTGGCCCTTCAGTTTCAGGAGCTCGTTCCAAGACAAACTCAATAAGCAGCACAAAACAGAAAACAGGAAAACCAGTAGCAAGTAGAGCCGTAGTACCAAAGAATGCACAAAATAAACTTGTTAAAACTCCTAAAATGCAGGCTATACCAATGAAGAAGATGGCAGATGGTACAATGCATCCTGAAGGTGGGTTGAAAGGGTGAATGTTAATTAACAACTCCCTGAGTATACATTTAATAGGCCTAACCCCAGTGTAATAATGAGTGAACGGATAAAATACTTTTGTTCTTTGTTCACAAACAATTATATACAGTTATAACAACAATAGCTGTGGATAGATGTACTTGTGGTTGAGAGCTAATTTAAGTACAGTACACCGTTCTAAACCTCAGAATTTTACCGTAGAGAAGAGCCCTTCTAGATGGTTGGATAGATTGATGGATGAATGATAAATGTGTTTAAAACATTCTTAAACTGTTATGTAATGTAATATTCAGAATCATTTTTAAAAAAGCCTTACTGTACACTTTTTAATTATTAAAAAAAGAAACAATATGGATTAAAATGTATTGAGATTATTTGAAATAAATATATATAATTGTATGTTTTATTAGGGTACACAGTGAGGCCTGTTATTCCTGCAGAGAAGGCAGAATTAATATCTGTTGCTAGGGCTATGCATCGTGAAGAGTTTGGTCCAAGGATGCAGAAATTGTTTCAACCTGAAACTGACGCGGCATTGCAAGCAATACAAACAGGTACCAAATACACTTCAGTATTATACACTTGTCCATTGTATGACCCACTATACGAAACCCAGGAGAGGTGCATCATTTGTCCGATGTGCGTCATTTGTCCGATGTGCGACATACCTTATAAATACCATGACGCACTTCTGCATAAAAAAGTGACTTACCTTTAGGTGACTGTGACACACCCATTTTGATGCATTGTGACCATGTTGTTGTTGATATGGTGGGTGGTAATGTGACAGGCATTGACACATCATTGTTCATTGGTGGGTTTTATTAGGTTAATACAGTAGGTCAATAATTATTTGACTCGAGTGAGTGGCCGAGCGGTTAAGAGTGAGTGGCCGAGCGGTTAAGACAGTGGAACCGTAATTACGTAGCCATAACATCGGCAGGGGTTCGAGGCTCACTCACTCCATGGTTCTGGTGGTAGAACGAGTCTTCTCGGATAAGGACTATAAACCGTAGGTCCAGTGTACACATCTAGCTCGTGTGCACTTTAAAGAACCTAGTACATCTTTCGAGACGAGTAGGGGGTTACCCCGGTGTATTAGTACATCACAGCCACTGATCACCAACTGGGCCCTCTGGGAGACCAGTCTTTGACTGAAGAGGTTACCCAGTATAAATATATATTTCAATTTCAATAAATGACGCATCTCCCGGGGTCGTATAGTGGGTCATACAATTGACAAGTGCAGTATAGTTTTTGAAAAGAAATGTCACATTAAGAGCATGTTAGATGATTAGGACCTATGATGTCATGGTAATTTATTGTGCGTATGCATTTGAGTTTGGTTTGGAAATTTGTCAAGTCAACTAACACAATTTCGTCAATTTTATGACTACCTTTTGGATTCTGTTGTCACAGATATACATATTTCCACCCTTTTTTTGGTGTACAGACACAACAAATGTAATCAATATACTGTAATATGCATAAAGTTGTAGGTTGTATCAAATCTAAAGCTTTATTGTTAAACTTGTTTTATCAATAAAAGCCCTGTTACAGGAATCTAAGCATTCCAGTTTTGTCTTTAGATTCAACGAGTTACTGACTAATCCTCTTCGGATCCTTGAGGTAGGCCGGTATCATCTTTTAGTTGATCCTTCCATCTCTTTGGCGGACGCCCTCTTGGTCTTTTGTTTTTAAAGTCTGTTTTGTAATTTCTGTTAACATATGTGTTTGGAGTGCACCTAATCACATGTCCAAACCAGCGTATTCGTTTCTTTTGAATTATTTCGTAGATTGTTTCTTTTATTCCTAATCTGTCCCTTACTGTATGTCTTCATTTCTTTGTCTGTCCCAACACGTAACACCAAGTATTGCTCTTAAGCATCTCCTTTCATTGTGTTTAGCTTTCTGTTGTCATCGGTTTTTAGATTCCATGTTTCTGATGCATATGCCGCAATGGGGACAATTAATGCATTGTATAATCTAATTTAAATTTTTTTTTTTTATTTCTTTTGCTCCATATCGGAACTTTCAGTCTTCCAAATGCACTTGCTGCTAGGGAGATTATGAAGAGTTATGAACTCCCAAAATGAATTTAATTTGGATGTATTCTACATTGACATAAAGTGAATACATTTCAACACTCAAAACACTCAATGCATCCACATGGCCAATATTTCACACTTTGTTTTTGGTATTATTGCTATTATAGGTGTGTATGTTGGTTGGAGGTTACCAGGATACAAGTTTGATTGCATTCGTGTTGGTCATCTTTCCCGTTGTTTCTGCGGCCATATTCTTCAAGACCATGCTAAATATAATGGTAAGTTTCATTTTAAACAACTGTACTGCCAGGAGTATAAATTGGTACTTTTGTATATTGGAATATGATTGTTTGTGTATCCTAAACCTCTGTCTATACTATCAAACTTTATGTGACAACAAAATGTGATGTGCCCATAATAGACATGATGATGTCCTATCACTACCATATTTGAGCATATCACTACCATATTTGAGCACATCACACTTTTCTTGTCAAATTAGTTTGTGTGTAGACAGAGCTTTATATAGAATTTTTACATTCAGTTCTTATACAGGATTACATAATAATTCAACATCATTAACTTTATTTAACTACTGTACTACATTTTGTGATATTGTAATTTTTCTGTATAAGATGCTTTGTTAAATACCCCTGATATTATTGAGTAACCTAATACAAATGTCAATTGAACACCTAGCAAAGAGTCTAAGGGTTCCCTGTGGCCACTGTGAATGCAAGGCATTTGCTTTTGTTCCTGGAAGGCCTGAAGATGTCGGAGAATTCTGGTTTCAGCGACGAAGAAACTTTGATCCATCAACGTGGCGAGCAAAATGCCGCTGTAAACACACACATGAAGAGCACAAATGTACAGGGATGCGACACTGTAAAATTAGAGGTTAGTTTTGTATTTTTTTAAAACTGTTATTTTATATCTATCAAACAGAGAGTAACTCACCAATTACAAGATGGATAAACTATTTTATAATTGATCATACTTATACTCATTTGAGGCTTAGGGAGTGAAGTTGAAAGAATCGTGAATTATATCCCTGGCACTAGGTCAGGAATGAACCCTGAACTCATATTATTAATGTAGCATTAGGTCAACATAGAACTCAACTCAACATATAATCGAGCGCCATAACTGACTTCTACTGTTTGAAAGTGACACACTTTCACAAAACATTAGCATATTTGATTTGCTTTTAGTTGAAAATAACTTCAATTACCGTAACTAGTTGCAATCAGTTTCTCAATGTTGACAAAAGCGCTTCCGCACACTAGTTCATCTTTCAACTTTAAATTGTGGCGTATGTGCGATATTAATTTACTATTAATCAAAATGTTGACTTGATTGCATGCACAGTTCTGTTCTGTAACTCAAAAGTCGACACAGTTCCATGTCGACCAAGAATACCTTGAAATGTGCTTATCTATCACAAGGGTACCCACAAGGTTAGACGTGGAGTTTCAACAAGTTGTACAAACGCGACTCTACAGCTCACTATGTCGGTCGGTAAACACAAACACAAATTTGCGCACGCGACTGCATCCATGTATATGGCCTTGTTTTTTTTAGTTCATGTGTTTTGTTTATTTTTAGGATGTGGTTGTGGGGCATTTAACTCTAACTTTTTATGTGCTGCTTGTGATAAACACTGGGAACAACATGAAACTGTATTTGAAGGAGAATCTGAACGAAGACAAAATGGCATTCCATGTGGTAAGAAATATACAGTAATCAAATATTCATATTATAATACTGTATTGAAATTTTGAAAAGCGGTATTTGTTTCTTGTATACCATCATTGTAAAAGTTTGAAATTAAGCTATATATAACCAGTCGGCCTATCTTTTCAGAGTAAGTTCAGAGTATCCATTTTCATTTTCAAAGATCATAGTTTTCTGTTTCATTCCTTCTACCAATTTCCAATCAGCCTTTATTTTAATTTATTCCTTATACAAAAACTAATAATAAGAAAAACAGTAAATAATTTGTACTTGTATCTAAATCATTTTTTTTTTTAGTAAACATAATAATTAACAAATGTTCATTTTCAGGTGAGGAATACCTACCATTTGCTGAGATGCCTGACCTGCGCAATATGGCATTGACAGGAGTAGACAGCGATCCCGGAATTTACCGAGAACTAGTGGAAGGCAAGGGATCAATACCTCAAGGACGACACATCACACAGGACACCCCAGTTAGGCCAAATGCTACCTCAGCTTTTAAACCTGTCTGGGATTGAACATAAATAGTGCAATAATAATAATAATTTTATATATTTAAAAATAAAAAAACAGTTTTAATTGATTAAAAAAGAGTTTAATTAATTATGTAAAATAGATTTTAAGTAAAAGATAGAAGTTGACTTATACCATCAGTTAGATTTATAGATCAGATTTATGCTATACATAAAAGTTATTATTTACCTCAAAAAAACTGTATTTTTAAGAGGAAAAAGGCCAACCACCGGAAGCCCATTGTCTGGAAGTCGATGGTTTTCGGTTAAATTTAACAGTTTATTGGTTATTTTTTATAAGCGTAATCATTATTATATCAAATTTGTTCTGGAAAACGTCAATAACTCTATTAAAACTAGAATTTAATTTGTCACTTTTATAATAATAATAAGATTTTTATAGCGCACATACCACTCAAGAGTGCTCAAGGCACATTATTTTACTGACATTTAATTTAAAAAAACGATGCACGCACGTTAAAATACGATCGCAAAATGTTGATGTATGTATATATATATAATTATATTGATGCATATCATTATGATCTGATGCATTATACGTTTGTTACTGTGTTACAACCGCTAATGTAGAAAACGCCAGCTAATGTCGAAACAACTGTTAATATAGAACAATCCACCGCTAATGTAGAAACACCAACAGCTAATGTAGAAACACCAACAGCTTATGTAGTAAATAAAAAATCAACACCAGCTAATGTAGTTTTGTCTCAAAGAGTTTTAAACCGTAAATCGCATACGCTCACACATTTGGACACTATTGTTTACCTGTAGGCTAAAGTCACTAGAAGGTGCAGCTCACACTGTGCTCACTCACCCTCAACTGCAGTAAGTGTAGACCATGCTTTTCTTGTAGGTGTTTCTTTATTTCTAAAGCAAAAATATCGAAAATTGTAAACAATTTTATGTATACGGCTCACTCTCCAGGCTCTTTAAAAAAATACATTTATTTGTTTATTATTGTAAATGTGTTATCTCAATTGTTTTTTAGTTACATTACATAAGTATGTTATGCCTACAAAAGTACCGGCAATAACTACTAAAGAAGATAAAATATAATTATTAAGAAAGAGATGAAAAGTTGACGATATATAGCCCCCAAAAAATGTTGTTTTAATATTTTAAAGCTTAAATAATAGCTTACAAAGTAAATTAATGAAGTTAATGATAATTATAAACGACTGATCACGAATCACACAGAATACAAAGATCTCACATTTAAAGTAACAATTTTTTTAGACATTCTTCTATGTCACATACATCAATTTTTTTGTCTAATTTTGAAAATTACTTTTTGTTTCATTTGAACATTCACAAATTTGAATTTAAAGAAGAAAATGATTACTCAATTTCAGAGTGGGACCATTTTACCTACCTGTTGAGGTCAATTTTAGCGGGACCATTTTCACAGCAAGAATTAGCATATAGAAATGTGAACATCCAAGCTCTTTATGTGTAACACCACAGAGAAAGAAACATTTCATTTGTTTTACTTATTATGTTTTTACCATATTACGATATATAAAACTATTATATTTGGCATTTGTACCTTGAATCATGTTGGTCCGTTATGGTTCATTTAATTTTATAATTCTTCGTACAATAGGCTATAAAAAGACCAAGTGTGTTTACCAATCATTTGCGTTCCACATAATGAACCGATCAATTGTGTTTCCGCATTCATTGGGTAAACGCTGTGTTCTGTTGTCATGATGCCAATATGTCTGTAACGCTTTACTGGTAAGTATGTAGACTCACATAAATAATTGATTTTATCTATATTTTAGAATGACATTTAGCGTAAGAATGTTCTGCTGTTGTTAGTTCATTCATATACATAATAGACTATAAGAATGAACGTCATGTTTTAAAATATAGTAGGCCTATAAACACGATTTAAAAAATTTTCTTATACTACCCCTTCATTCAGAATTACACTTGTGTCGGGAAATCCCATGCAAAACGCTTTGCTGCAGATCACGACGTTTACCATGTCTGCATGATGGCTTCCGTAGCACGTAAATCGTGTTTTCACTCTATTACTGTATAGGCCTACAAATTCTAGCAGGAATAGAGTCACTATAATAGTTAGGATATTAGGTTATGCACAATATAACGTGAACTAAATACCGGTCCCAGGATCAAAAACGAATAAAAAATTCAATGACATGATTTATTTTAGTGTCAAATTGTTCAATTCACTTTGATACAACATTTTCCCATGACTGATATTATTCCTGTCACTTTCTTTGAACTAGTCTGTTTTATATATCTCGGTTACTAGGCCGATACATTAGCAAATTGTTCAGAACATTATATATATATAATATATGTATTGTCTATTTGATCTAATAATTTTTTTCTTCCAAAAGTGACTGGAAACATTCTTATTGAATTACTACACTGCACAGGGTACGTAAACGTAATTAAGGATTCCACCATAGAGACCATACGAAGACCATATCAATTGCTTTATGGTAAGGGAAACAAGGCAAATCTAATAACATGCGCATTTAATTATTTGCGACCCTGACGTAATTGCACTTTATAGTTTTTTTTTGGTGATATCACACAAATTCATTTCAGTGTTCGGGACTGCACCGTGTTTCCAGGAATAAAATGAACCGTCCATTTATTTATTTGCAGGTCACATACATCAGCCTAAACCGGAATGACCCATCAGCTACGTGTGTTTATGTGGGAGTATAAGGCCAGTTCTTATAAATGGCCTAATGGCTTTAACTCTGCAGTTTTCGAAGCGAGTAGCATGCTTAAAAGAAATCGCAAACTTGAGCAAGCCATCTGTGATATAGACGACACGATTCTTAACTACTACATTCAGTGTATAGATAATATGGACAGATTCTTTGTTTCTATAGGAAGTACACCGGAGGGAATATCATTAGCGTCATCAGATAGAGACGTTATGTTCCTTTCATTAAAATTGGCAGCTACAGAGCGTAACGTTCATGGCAGTGAAAGAGGAATTTTACAGATTGAGTACACCACCAAACCGGGTTATGTTAGACTGCGAGTTCCCTTAGCCACAGCTAGATCATACGGCATGATCCCCGGTCACGTTCACGTGGAAAAACGACGACTGTACTTGAAGAACGATGCATGGAAAGATGGAATTCTGAATAATGAACAAAATCCTGAAATATCGAAAGTTCACGGACCGGCACTGACCAATGAAGCAGGTCTGCAAGACACTGTCCACGGAGTTCACTGTGCTCAATGGCCAAGTTGCGCTAAAGGTTTTCTACGAAGAAAACGTGCAATTTCTAAGTGGCCATCGTCGAAGATCATGCGAAGTATTATGCAGAAGGGTTGTTGTTTGGTGCCTATTGGTCATCCAATGCATCACCAAGAAAACCTGCTGTGGAGAGTGTCCTTCAACATGGCTGAACAGGAGTTACTTCGTAGTTTCAATGACACCCAGGTCTTTTGCTGTTTTATGTTGAAAATGATACTTCGTACTCATTTTCCAGAGGAAACTGTGCTGTGTTCTTATTGGTGCAAGACCGTCGTGCTGTGGCTCGTTCAGAATACAGAACGTCGTTGGTGGATCAAAAAACATTTTATTAGGAACCTTCACAAAGCTCTGTATTTGCTGCATCGTTTTATGGAACACCATTATTTACCAATGTTCTTTCTCCCAGAGAACAACCTCATTTCTCACAAGGATAAACATGCTTGTCTTCGTGTAGCAAGAAGCCTAGGAGACATGCTGCATGTTTCAACCTTCGTTCGTGCAGTGCTAGACTGCTTAATATACTCGAAGGTTTCATTGGTGACCACAGACGAGTTTCCAACAAGAAATAACAGCAACATAGTGTCTTTTCAAGTAGACGAGTCACAGAATCAAACTAATGTAAAGTCTTTCCTTGATTTCATGCAATTGCACTGGCAGAAAGATCACATTTTGCCACATCGTCATTGGGCTGTGGCAGAAGAAGCTCAAGTGCTTGCTACCTTCCTGGAGATTTATGAAGAAGATGACCCCCGCGCTATCGAGTACACACAATCAATGATACGAGAATCCGATGATGATTTCTTAAAGAAATTTGATGTTCTGCTACAACACAAACTTGGCAAAAGTATGTTATTTAATCATCATAAGACAAGACTAAGCATGCAGAAAACTGAAGATCTTCTTGAGTCATCTTGTGTAATAACATACCCAGTAAGTGGCTACCAAGATATCATATATGGGACAGTATACTCTGCTTTCTTTCTTTACATTCGATCAAGGGACAGGGAGTCTTTATGCAAACTACAGAACATAGAAAAAGATCTCGTCGAGGCACAGTCTGATGCCTTCAAAATAATTTGCATTGCTCTGTCTGATATTCAAACGTGTCTTCTGGAACGAGATAAAGTTTTACGTAGTTTAATCGACAGTATGGCGCTGACAAAGGCAAAGACTTGTATTAACAGCGTGGCGTTTGCATTCTATTTAATGTTGAGGCTTTCTGCTAAGCTTCAGCGAAACACGCGCGCTCCACTAGTGCGCCGCTACGTAAGACTATTCCGAGGATTTGAAAAATATTTGCACAATCTTCCTCGAGAGCAACTGGACGTGTACCATTTCTTGTTGGAATACATAAATGTTGAAATGCTGACTGACGGAAATTTTCAGTAAAAACCATTTAGTTTATAATAGTCGGTTTTGTGTAGGGATATCATCATGCTATAAATGCGCTGTTCCCACTTTGACGTAACGACGTAGGTGCAGCGCAAATACAGTGATTTTAAACACGAGTGCTTTTCAGATGAGTATGCTCGCCGATGCGAGCTATCAGTACAATACAGATAATTGATTTGAATAGAGAAAATTTATTAAAAAGTGACAGTTATATTTAAAAAGGTAGATTCGAGTAAAATAAAATAATGTTTTTTTAACATAGCTACTTTATTGAGTAAAAGGTTTAGGCTGGATTAACACACCGTCGTTTTTACTGAACATTCTATTATTATAGGGATTTTATTTATATATTTGGAAAATATACATTTTTTTCTTTTGTGGTGTGAACCACCACTTTTATTCATTCAATAATAACCTGTAATAATCAATACAATTGTATCAAAATTATTTATAAATATTTTTTTATATTATCCTCCATTTGTTCATAATTTTCTAATAATTTATTTGCTGTTTCTCTATAAATATTGAAATTTATATTTTGAATGATGAAAGCAATATTCCATTTGGATGACCTGAGAAGTAATACATTTTCCTTTAATAAAGATTTGAGTATTATATGTTTTTGTTTTTAGCTAATTAATTGTGTCATTCGTTATAATCCACAGATCTTTAATATTTACAAACACGTACATTCTTGTTATTAGTGTTGAAGGCAATGTTCCACTTGCTTATAAAGCTTAATGGCCAAATGGTTGTAACAATGTTCGAAGGGTATTTACAAACACATTCTTGCTATTATGATTCTTAATTATATTTATCCAATCTTTTGAAATGGCATCAACTATGGAAGCTTGTTCTATGAGCACGAAAGTAGCATTGATATTTTACATTGATATTATTATGCCAAGCGTGCAGCAAAAAAAAGAAAGAAGAACAAACATGTTCGTACCAAATATTAAGCCAGTAACAGTAACACACCGGGTTGACATTGAAAATATAACATGTTGTTACAAAGTGTGACGTGTAACAACAGTTCTTTTACAACCTAAACAATTTCTAAATTGTGATTAGTTCTTTATCCCAAATTAAGTTACCGTAAATCGTAAATAATTGTAACCCTGGGTTATTATCCTTAGGATGGGTTACTATTAGAAAGGGGGTTACTATTAGAGTAGTGGGTTATTACTACTAATCTTAGCTGGAAATAATAACCCACTCCAACTTTTACGGTCAGCAACTCATATCAAAATAATAAAACTAATATTTTTTAAACTCAAAAACACTCAACCCCCCCCCCCCCCCACTCTCGAGATCAACATGCATTATCTCCTTATTTTCAAATAACGGTTGCATCATATGTTTTTGTGACTCTAATAGTAACCCCCATGGTTACTATTAGAGTAGTGGGTTATTCTTAAAGATTGACTTATAAGGTGGGTTACTATTAGAATGGGTGTTACTATTAGAAGATTTATGGTACATAGTACTTCTTCCAATCCACAATAATGGCACTTGTTTTTACTTTTGTTGGGGCTCATACCAGATACTTTTTAAAAGGGAAAAGTGTCACCCGCTAATGGAAAGAGGTGTTTTGGTGTCTATCCACCTTTTTGCCATTTGGTCACAACTTTAAATTTAACTATTAGTATTATGTTACAGCTGTAGCATCCATTGCGTTTTTGTTTCTCTCTCTTTTAGGCTCACATACTACTATTATGGGAAACTGTAGATCAAAAAAAAAAACAAAGGGAGGCAACTCATGGGCATTCAACCAATAATTCTGATTCTGTTGTGGTTGATGGGTTTGTACCAACCCCAGGCAACCCAATTCCAATGCCGCCAAGTAAGTTGTGTATAAATATGTCGAAATAGAAAAGTCGGTATAAATAATGAAGGAGGAATTGTAGATGTGAGGTATTGTATTGTACCGTCAGTAATGTATCATTAGCGTTATCTTCATCTTAATTTTAATTTTGTTTGGATATTTTATGGGTTTTTTGTTTGTGGAAGTGGAACCTTTAATACCTAGCCATAATATCAGCAAGGGTTCGAGGCTCACTCGCTCCATGCTTCTGGTGGTAGAACGAGTCTTCTCGGATATGAACTATAAACCGTAGGTCCAGTGTAAACACTTAGCTTATGTGCATTTTAAAGAATCTAGTAGATCTTTCGAGACGAGTAAGGGTTACCCTACAAGGATACAAGGATACAAGGAAACTTTATTCATCCCAACTTGGGAAATTGTGTTGCTGTCTTATTACAATGCCGTAAAGAAAAGAGAAATGATAGGCATAAAACATAAGTGTGATAATAATAATAATAATAACAAAAATACTACTAGTATATCACAGCCACTGATCATAACTGAGAGGTCGCCCAGTATAAATAAATAATAACAAACAAACATAATACAATCTGATGACTACCAGGAAACTAGAACTCTAGTAAAAACATTATTTAAAGCATAAATCATTTCCTATTCTATAAAATATCTGAATTTCTAAAAAATCAGCGGTCATTTCCGAAATTAGAGAATTGGCTTTGGAGCAACCTGAATATTTTAATGTAGGGCCTATACGATTTTAATAATCACAAAAAAAAACAGTATTTGTATAACATATAGATCTAATCTTTTTGTAGTATTATCATACAGAGCATTGTATGACTATGATGCCAGGACGGAAGATGATATTTCCTTTAAGAAAGGCGAGTTCATGTAAATAATAAATAATAGGTATTTAGTTTTTTTCATTCAAAATTGTTTTTAATTATTAATGTATTGCTTGTTGAATAGAATTACATAAGTAGTCTTGCATGCGTAACTACTGTATACCTAGAATACATTTGTAGTAAATTGTGTATGCAAGTCAGGCTGCTCTAAAGACTGATTACATTTTTACTATGCTTTTATTGCCAATGCTTCTCAACAGGAGACAATAATTTGTCTCAGGCTTAAATTAGGTCTAGTGGTTTCCACTGTAAAACAATCAAACCATGTTGTAAGCACAGTGTAGGCCTACAGTAGAACAATGTCTTTGAATATCAATGGCAAGTTGGGATTCATGCATCTTAAAATTACCAAGAAAATATTTTTCCATCATAATAAATATTCATTTAAATTTACTTTATTTTTTACATTTTCTTTAGTGATGGTGATTGGTGGTTAGCAAGATCGACTGTAACAAACAGGGAAGGATACATTCCTAGCAACTATATTGCGCCAGTAAATAGCATAGAATCTGAAGAGTATGTAGCCTAGCTTTTAAAATAATTTACAAATAAGATTTAGTACTATATTCATAAATTAGTGTGCAGGTAGAATAGAAGACCAAGAATACTAAACTATCTTGAAAACAACTCTCTGTCTATTGATGAATAAGAGAAACATCGATGTTTAGGCCTAATATGAGTGAATTTCATGTTCACTATGACCATATTTTTCTCTCATACAGTTAATTATATCCATTCAATTAGAATTTAAACCACAAAATGCTCTTTTTCATGTTTTTTGTCATAAATATAAATTATATTTATCACAGAAACGGAAACCCCACTTTTCTTTCCTAAATTAAATATATGATTTCTGAAACCAATATGTTCTCGCCTAATGGAATTGATCACCATTTGTTTTGTCACTTTACAGTTGGTATTTTGGAAAAGTTAGTCGAAAAGATGCAGAGAAGCGACTACTATTACCTGGTCTACCGCAAGGCACATTTATTATCCGAGACAATGTAGCAAGTCCGGGAAACTTCTTATTGTCAGCGAGGAGTTATGACGACACAGGGGAGGAACACGTAAAACATTATAAGATTCGAAAAATCTTGGACAAGAGAGGTTATTTCATTTCCTCTAGAATTCAGTTTAGCACACTCAATGATCTGGTTGTCCGTTACCAACGTAAGTCTACTGCACCCAACAATGCACATAGCTTCACGATTATACATTTAATCATATGAGATGGACTGAAAAAGAACATGGCAAAGACTGTTGTTTTGAACTTTTTGACACCCACATCATAGTCATGCATTCAGTAGTATATTCTCTATATTTCCGACTGCAGCCATTATATGGCCTTGTTTAAATGAACAATGAAAAGTTACTAAATGATTGAATTACTTTTTGTTATGTTCAGAACAAGCTGACGGGTTGTGCTGCAGGCTAGGAGAACCAGTCCCGAAACAAAGTCCCAAAATATTAAGCCTAGGCAAGGATGCCTGGGAAATTCCAAGAGATTCCTTACAACTGGAAAAAGTCCTTGGTG
This sequence comes from Antedon bifida, assembly GCF_963402885.1. Classification (NCBI taxonomy): domain Eukaryota; kingdom Metazoa; phylum Echinodermata; class Crinoidea; order Comatulida; family Antedonidae; genus Antedon; species Antedon bifida. The sequence goes on along the minus strand of NC_136235.1, from coordinate 6,862,839 downwards.
CTGGACAATTTTGTGAAGTCTGGAAAGGTAATAGAAATATGTCTGTTGTAGGTTTCATCTTTGACCTCTATGTGTCTTGGGTCTTGGGTTTTTTTATAATTGTTTACAAACTTACTTACATTTTTTGCAATTTATTTTTATTTGTATTTTTTTTAACAAAACAAATATTAGATAGCAACAATTATACATTTGAGATTGACAGTGTATTTGGAAATCTTGGAGTATTGTATCTGCCCTTCCACATCGCTACTTTTAAAAGAAGGAATTATTTTGGTTGCTTATTTTCTACATTCTTTAAAGATGTATTGTTCCCCAAACACATGAAAAATGAAGATTAATTAAATCGGACTTTGAATAGGTTATTTTGTAGTTTTAATAGTTAATAACTTTCGTAAAAAAAAAAATGTTTTCACTAAACTTATAAAATGACAAAATTAATGATTAAATTCATGAACCAAAAACCAATTGCTTTAAATTAAAATAAACAGGTAAATTTTTGTCAAAGTGGATAACTATTATGTGACGTTAACATGGCATATGCATATATTATGATAAATATATATATATAAAAATAAATTTAAAAAAAAAAGAAGAAAAAACATGGCATATTCAACAATATAATTATTTTTCAGGAGACAATACATCTTTAAACAATTTTTATTTTAGGTCGTTGGATTGGAAAGACACCAGTTGCTATCAAAACCCTTAAACCAGGAACTATCTCTACTGCGGCATTTTTAGAAGAGGCAAACATTATGAAACATTTTATACACAACAACTTAGTACAGTTATATGCTATATGCTCAGATAAGGTAATTTATTTGATATCCACTTAAATCCATTTTCAGGAAGTCGTTTTGTCTCCAAATAGCACTGGCACCGGAAAAATTATAGAAGCAAAGTGTCGGTATATCAGTCGTACTGTAGGCCTACAGGACGTGAATCATTGTATTCAATATTCTTATTCAGCAAGTGCTTGATATAGGTTTTCTAATGTTTCAAATATAGCAAACAACCAAACAAATATTAACTAGTACAATCTGTTTGAAAAGACATAATTTTCATTTTTAATGATCTGTATAAGATTATATATAACCACCGTGCATTAAAATGAACCATTTATACTAATAATAGTAATATTATAACCTAGTTTGCCTTATTGTCCTTGTCCGTATAGGTTTTTATTTATTTATATGTCTGTAAATATGTATATATAGTTTTGTATGTACGCCTTTTGGAAAATGAACATTTTATTTTATTTCAATGATATTTTATGATGGAACAATAAATATGATTATCGTTTGACAGCATGAAATACGCTACGAAATGCTAGTTACTCTGAAAAAGCTTACTATCATATACCTGTTACTGACTTGTTTGCATAGCTCTCCCCATTATTAGCATAGCACAACAATGAGAGACATTAATTTTGATGAGAAGGTCATGGAATACTAATTAATTAAAAAACTAAAAACCTGAGACCTGTAACCCTAGGTAGGGACCCTGACGGGTACTCTCCCTCCGGGTCAAAGGGATCCCGAAACTCATCGGTGGGCAGGGGCGCTCATCTCCCTGTTCAGGGCTATTCCTGATGATTACCCAGCCTATTTACATTTAAAATTAAACACCAAGACATATCAATTAATTAATTAACTTAATGACTACTGGACATGGTAGTTATTGTCTTCTATAGAAGATGCTGGAAGCACTTCCTTATATAGTCTTCTCGGTCTATACACAATAATAATAGAATTAATATTAAATCATCTCTTAAAAAAAACCTCGCTTGTATTGCACAGGAACCAATTTACATTGTCACAGAATTAATGGCCAACGGCAGTCTGCTTGAATATCTGAAAGATGGAGACGGTCGTAGCTTGGAGCTGGTTGATCTTGTTGACATGTCGGCACAGGTGAATTTTTTATGCAAATTATGTGCATACAATAATTGCATGCATTCTTTAATTATGTTTGATAAAGTAAATGTGCCAAGAATAATTGTTTCTAAACATTGACCCAAAGAAATCTGATTTGTTAAATAATAACAAAGATGAAAATTATTTCAAAATTTATTGAGAGTACAGTATATACATTTCGGATCTTACTATATCTCTAGATAAAAGCTATTGCATAAACAAATAATATATAAATGTCATACTTATGTCGTAAAATAATACATTGTAATATAGCGACATATAACAACATGGATATATGTATTTGGCAGGTAGCACATGGTATGGCATACTTGGAGATGCGGAATTACGTCCACCGTGATCTTGCAGCACGCAACATTCTGGTTGATGAAAATGGTGTGTGTAAAGTTGCCGATTTTGGTTTGGCTCAACGAATAATTGAAGATGATGAGTATACTTCTAGAAAAGGAGCCAGTTTCTCAATCAGGTGGACTGCCCCTGAGGCTGCAATGTTTGGTCGTTTTACAATCAAATCTGATGTCTGGTCTTTTGGTATTCTTTTGACTGAGTTAGTTACACATGGACGTTTTCCCTATCGGGGTATGCTACCCTTCTACTTTACTCTTTTTTCTGTTCATACCGTTTTATATCCGTTTTTATTTTTTATATGCGCTGTAAATTTAGTTGATGTAGTTTGCACTCGATTCCCAGTGCTGTATCTCCACAAACTATCTATTTTCGAAGTATGATCATTGGAATTTGGTATACAGCATTTATATCACAAGTGATGCCTGTATCATGTAAGGTTAGGTCAAGGGTTAGTTATTTACTATAGATATATGTGGAACACATACAGTACAGAGAATTGGCTGAGTATGTGGTGCTTGGTTTCTCAGTTATAAGATCATTTGATATGTCAATAGGGCAACTTTCTAAACATTTTTAATACATTGACTTTACAGTTAAAATGTCTTGAAGTATAATTACATTATTTTTATTTTCTTTTAGGAATGGATGAAGTACTCGAGCGAGTAGACAGGGGCTACCGAATGCTAAAGCCTTCAAACTGTCCAGACTCCTTATATATTTTAATGAAGAACTGTTGTTTTTTTTGCTTGTTTTGCATATTGAATTATTTCTTTCGTGAAATATGTTATTAAACATGATCGCATTTTTAAAGTCGTTGATTCGTCACAAGGAGTAGTTTGTTAATTCCATGGATACTACTCTACTTCTACTGCTTGTGTTACTCTCTTTTAGCTAATGAATATTAAAGTGAAGATGATTTGATATTTAAATCGATACCTGAAATTCATTTATGAGTTAACCGACAAAAATCTTTTTTTTTACGTAAACAAAAAATGGAATGTGTATTTGTTTTTTATCGTTGATTTTATGTATTTCGTTTATTTTTAAGGTGTGGTTCGGTGATTTTTAACTCTGTTATGTGCTGCTTGTGATAAAAACTAAGTCTGTATTTTAAGAAGAATCTGAACGAAGACAAAACGGTATTCTATGGTAATTGAAATTATTGTACTATGATAAGGAAGGTTCTCAAAAGCTGTATTTGGTAAAGGCTTGTAAACCATTCTTATGTTTGTACACATCCAGTAACATTAGTAAAAAATTCAAATAATGTAATTTTTCAGGCGAGGAATACCTACCATTTGATGAAATTCCTGCCCTGCGTAATATGGCGTTGACCGGATTAGACAGCGATCCTGGAATTTACCGAGAACTAGTGGAAGACAAGGGATCAATACCTCAAGGAAGACACATCACACAGGACACCCCAGTTAAGCCATGTGGTAACTCAGCATTTAAACCTGTCTGGGATCAAACAGAAAAAGTGCAATAATGTTTTATATAATATTTATAATAATGATTATATTATTTTTACCTGAAAAATTGGGTCTTTAAGATTTTAACATAATTTCCCGAGTAGAACTTACCATCTTTATAATCCTACCATTGCAAATAAATACATATTAATAATTGGTATATAAATTCATAGGTGGGACCACTTTTACCTACAGTTTAATTGTTTGTTTGGCCACTTTTAGATGGCCATTTTCATCGCACGCTCATTCCATGGAGGCTAGGAAAACATTAACCTCCACCATGATTATTCAGTATAACCATACAGAAAGTAAACAGAAATATTTCTTTTAAACCCGCCGCTTGACTTTTAACTGTTTCATTATTGTTTTTTTGTCATTAAAATTATGGTTTTTTTTAAATTGATATTCTATTTATTAATTTAAAGATGTATTGTCCCTTGAAACACAAAAAAATGAAGGTCAGAATATTCTAAATTTAAATTGGCCATATCAAAGTAATGTTAAAGTTATTCACTTTAAGTCGAAAATTCGAGCCAAAAACAACAATTTTACGTAATTAACAGCTAAATTAACTTGATTACATTTCTTCTGGAAAATCATCGCGAGCGAAAGTAAACAAAGGTTTCAAACCATGATTATACATTATGCATGATGCTAATTAGGATTGTTTACAACTCGTCACGGTTGAGAAGGTGTTTTCACACAGATCGCGAGGAAGTTTTATGACTATGCATACAGAGTAGCCAAATAAGCGCGTTGCATTATGAGATATGTTTTGATCGAAAACTTTGACTGGAAGTCAAAGTTATTTTTTGAACCAAAAAACGTCTGTATTTCAGTTAAATGATTTTTTTTTCGACTAATTCTTGGTGAAAGTTAATAACTATTATGATACTTCAAAATGACCCACTTTTTTTCAAAATCTTTTATTTTTTATTTTTTTGGAATTTGACAAAGGGACAATACATCTTTAAGAAATAATGATTTATTATCAATGTTTTCAGTAGGCCTATAGTACACATTTAGTGTAACGTAAGATATAGTATGAAATGCTCTATTTAATTTCACCTTTTATAAATACCAGAAAAAAATCAACAATAATGGATATAAATAAAACTCGTTATAATTTATTCCACGAGATAAAAAATATATTCATATATAATATTATATTCAGTTAAACATTGTCTGAAATATCTGGGTATAGCTGATACTTTGAAAGTGTAAAAGTTTGTTTCAAATGATAAATTTAAAGATCATAATGTTCTTCCGGTGCAAAGTAAGTGTTGTCTTTTTCTACTTCAACTTCTAAATCCAACTTCTCTTGTTCAAGCCTATCTCGTTTCTTGTACCTGACAGCCCTCTGACGCTGGTTTGTGGCCATACAAGTAATTATCTGCCTGTGCTCTTTCTTCATCATCACTATAGTCTACAAGTTTCTTCCTTCTCCTTAAGTACTTTCTGTGCATTTTCTCTGATTGTATCATCAATGCGATCAAATCTTTTTCTGACATCCTCAATATTCACTTTCTTCGTCTTTTGAAGAAGTTTGTTCTAAAATGAAAACAATAAACATTTATAGAAATTTAAACCTATGACCTATTCTGCATTCTTTGACTGAAAATCCCCTTTATTATCACAGTATTGTTGAATACAGTCAATTTTAGTAAAATGAAGAAACCAGAAGAAACTAAGTCTACATACTTGTCTTCTCTCCTCGGCTGCGATTTGTTTCGCTTGGTTTTGCATCTCCTGAAACTCTCGTTTTTCCGAAAGTGTCTGTTGGAATGCTGTGGTCTTTCGTACTTTAAGTGATTGCTTTCTTTTTCGAAGGAACTCCTAAAATTAAAGCAACAATTTCTGTGATTAATATAGTATGGTGTAGGCCTAGTGTAAAGCAGATATTAAGAGTTAAGACATTGGTGACTCTACATGATTTTGATTAAAATGAAGATATTGATAATGACGATAGTGATGATAAAGAGTAGGGCTTATTCTAGGGTATTAATATTGGTTGACAGTATTCTTACTTCGCGTCTCTTTTCGGCTGCTTTTAGCTTCCAAGTAAGATTAGTTTCTTTTCCATTGTTCTCGTCATCTGTTTGTCGCTCGAGTCTGGATAATGACCGTGGCATCTCTAATACAGGTTTGACTCTATCCAAAATGTCAAATGAGCATCCATTTTGTCCAGGTCTAGGGTTAACGATGACACCAGACATTCTTAGTTCTTCTAAGATCTGGAACGTGCTCTTGTCTGTAAGAGTCGGCATACTTCGGTTACCAATAGGTGGAAGTCGACGAGTTGGAACAATGTTTGCTAAAAGTAAGAACATAAGAAAATTTATTATTTGTCTGTTTACAATAATTGTAATCATATTTGATATCAATATTCATTTGTAATTTGTATAATTTATTCTTTTTTATAATTGTTATCATTATCGTCTTCCTTGTGTCTTACCAGTTGAGTTTCCATCCTTTAATCTTAATAGTTCTTCATTCACTCTTTCGTCATGGCTCATCAAAGATGCATGATCAGATAGATTGGTTTCTGAATCATTCTGTAGAAAAAAGAAATGTAAATGAACACTCAAAACTAAGAGAAAAATAATAACTACGCCTTGGAATATTCGGTGGACAAGATTTAGGTAAGACTCTCGACAAAACAAAGAGTTTGAACGAATAAATTAGGCCTATATTTAACAGCAACAACTGTATGGTAAACGTTACGTGACAATAGCCAAATATACAAAATACAAAAATCTACCTCTGGCATGACGCCCACTTTGTTTGATCTTCGTCGTAAAAACCTAAGAATTCGATTTACTTTTTTGCGTTCTTTCACTTCATTCCTTGTTTGATGATTTTTATCATCTTTTGCGTCAGGTTTAACTTTAATTTTAGAATAACACGATCCCATATTACTAGTAATTTCGTAGTTTAATTTCAAATCGTCACTGAGAAATTGTGAAGGTGCTTGTCTTAGCAAAGGCAAAGACAGAATGTTATTGTTGGCATGGTGCTGTGTGGTAACTCGTTGGTACGAGCAACGAATTTACGCAACACGCGGAAATTACGCGACGCACATGCACTTCTACGACTACGACCGTGATACTCTATAGATGCTGTTTGGTCTGATAACGATTTATACTCACATTTCAGTATGTGCTTGCTATCTATATTAATTATCTTTATCATGAAATGCCATTATTTTATTTTGATGACGTCATCACGCGTAAAAACTAGAATAACGTAGGTTGTGTAATTTGACCTTCAGTGTATATTTGAATATCTCACAGCTTCTTGGATGAACACCATCAGGTCCAGGAGTTTTGTTTCTAAAATAAAGATAATATGGGGATTTTCTTTCACAACTAAAATTTGTAAAAGGTCACTTTTATTTAGAACTCCATCGGCATTTGTGTATATACATTCTAATTTTTTGAAGTATCCTGAGTTTGTCTTTTTGGGGGAACATCCTTTTTGAGTACGGATATCCGAACTAATTGGTCTCTTCGAATTGCCCATTTCCACCTTTTGGTGGAGAAGTAATTCGTTTTTTGAATCCCTTATATTTTAGACTTTAAGAAGTTGGGGACGGGGATTTGGGGGTGCACGAGCATGAAGCCTGATGGCTAACTTAATATCAACAATTTCCAAGTCCAGAAGCCTGTTTGATTTGGAGAGGCATCTAGTCCCTGGATGATAATATTAGATTTCCGACTAGTGGCATCCAAACAAAAATCTATCCACATAATACTTTTACTTTTTGTTTAATAAATAAAATATAACAATCTAAACATGTTATACTCAACAATTTGTTTGCGGTCTTAATTACACTATTCATATGCTTATATCTTATCTTATAAAGTGCACGTGCGACCTCTATATTTGCGAATAATAGTACGCGAGTAATGATTTCAACAACAAACAAACAAAACACCAGCGGCAATTTTTTTGTTTAGACGCTGGGAAAACGCGTTGTTTCACAATTTAAAGTACATTGTTTTAGGACTAAAATGGACAATCAAGCAGATGTACTAGATATACACGAAGGGGATGAAGATGAAGAATTTAAGGTGGATGAAAATTCAGACCGTAAGTATTTAGGCCTAATCTTAGTTTGAGCAGAGATTAGCTAGCCTGGCCTAGCCTAGGCCCACTACTAGTACTAGGCCTAGGCCCTACTACTAGTGTAACGGTGGTATTTTAGTGTATCCGTTACTATGTCGGGATAGGAAGAAACCACTAGGAATGTTAATAGATGGAGTAGGGAGAAATAGTGAAAAAGGGTTGTTGACCTGATGGTCAGAGTGTTACACTAGCTAGGCCTCTAGGCCTAGCTAGCTAGTTAGGGGCCAGGGCCTCTAGCCCAACCCTGCCTGGCTAGCTAGTAGTAGGGGGTAGGCATAGCTAATAGGGCCTTTTTGGGTAGCTTCACTTAATCATAAGCATTTTTATTTTAAACTTTAAATCAACAAAATTTATTGAGTACTTAATATTTAAAAAGTTATGATGAATAAAATAAAGGTGTAAAATTTGGCACCATCACTAGGCCTATGCTTTATAAATTATATTTATATAAGAATCCCCACCTTGCGTTTGTGACCTTGTACACAAATAGGATAGTCACTGGGTGAAAATACTACTAAAACACGTCATATATAATAATAAATACATTTTATGAACATATTTTATTTAGAAAGTTGATGGAGACAAATATGTATTCACGTAGTACAACATTTTGTTTGGAAATTGTGTAAAAATCAGATAGAAAGTACTGATTTTATTTATGTTTACCCTCTCCCCGGACTGCGCAAATTTCCTGGAGGAATAACCCCACCTCAGCCAGACTGTGTGATGACTTTTGGCGGCCTAGAATTGCTTACTCACTTAGCATCAGGTGATTTAAAACCTTTTGCGATCCAATATAGGTGATATTTATGTAAAACCAAAGGCATACACTGTTAAAATTATTTATACTATTATACATTTAAAATGAGAAGAAATTACAATAAAGGTGGGTGATTCCCACGAAAGATAAATAAAAATTTTCTGGAGAAGATCGTACAGTCAATCATTCGTTTTTTCTGAATAGCCAATCAGAGTTTGTAAATTTGTGCGCAAGTTGACCCTTTTTTAACAGTTTATGGTTCACACTTTTCTATTCCCTTAAAATGTCTGCTGCCCTCTAGCGGTTTTGCTAGTCGCTATCTATGGGCCAAATTTGAGCCACCCCAGAAAAACTTTATTTTCTATGAAACGGCAAATGCTAACTTTCGCCGGTGATCGTTTCTTTTTAATAGAGGTTTTATTTATTTATATGGATAACGATGTACAGTATATTCAAAAGTTAATATCACGGTTGAGTTTTTAGTATATATTATTAAATATTACAATTAAAGAAATAATATAATAATAACTAAAACTTTGACGTAAACATTTTGCCCCCTCAGTCGACAGTTGTATGAACTACGCCATTTTTCGGTAAAATAATTACATAAAATCACGTTTTTAGTAAAATATTTTGTGAATTAACATTGTAAAATTCAATAAAATATGATATTATATGATTAGGCCTAGCAAATAAAAATAATAGCGGCTCAACTTGTCGGCGGCCCAACCAGTCATATGCCGTATGAGCCAGGTCTTCAAGGGCTTACAGTAATTTATAATATGCTAAAATAAAAACCGTGAATTAATTTTTGATTTTACATGGTTATCCCTCATATACTCTAAATTACAAGAAAGGACACCACCGATAGTTCACATTCGGCGGTTTTCCAGACATTTTTCTGGTGGCGGCTCAACTTGGACTAATCCATTAGGCCTACTGTGCTAGCTACAGGTAGAGGTAGCCCAACTTTTAGTTCAGTAGACCTACTAAAACTAGTGTACTATCCAGTACTAAGACATACAGTACATACTCTCTATCTCTCATCTGATCTGTAATATACTGTACGCTGATAGTGATACGCATTTCCTTACTGCTTTCTAACCGTAAATGACGACAAACACAGTAATGCTATATCCGAACTGTCTAGCAATCACGGTTCCCAAAAATCATCATTGCAAAGTCGACAATATTAAATGGGCTGAATCGTCCAGGACCGTTTAACAATAAACTCATTTTTTTTATAGAAAATATTCAAAAGCTGAAAAAAAATGTTAAGAAAAGAAAAGGAAGAGGATTTGGTACAGGTAAGTAAGATTAAATGATTATTTATTAATTAAATGAAATTATTTGTACCATTGCAATCATAAACATTTTTGTATCTATATATAATTAATAAACTGTAAACACACTTCCCCCTTTAGATGCTGGTGTACGAACAGCAGGAGATGATTTTGAAGCCATGGAAGTGGATAACAGTGAAAGTGGACCCCAAAGATGTATGCATGTTTTGACCTATTGCTATTAATTATATATTTAACAACATATGAACAAACTACTAAATGGTTAAAACAATGCTGTGTGTATGAAATTGTGACTGGATCTCAATTGAATATAAACTATTATATATATATACAGTATTGTAAAAATAAACATAAAATGTATTGTACCCATCTGTATTTACTTTCTATGTGGTAATAATCTCTTTCAGCCGTAGAAGGTTGGATCCTATTTGTCACTGGTGTTCACGAAGAAGCAACAGAAGAAGACATACATGATAAATTTGCAGATTTTGGTGAGATCAAAAACCTACACGTGAATCTAGACAGACGAACAGGATATTTGAAGGTAACGTTTCTTTTGTTTTTAATTTGGGATTAACGGAAAAAAAAAACAATGAAATTGTACTTTGTCATCTAAAAGAAAAAGAAGACACTTTTCCCAAGATGGAATAGATAAAATCAATATGGGATTTTAAAACTACTTTTTTAAAATCATCCAAATCAATATCACACATTTCTTTTGATAGAATCCCCAATCAAACAAAATCTTGCATCTGTCTTTTTTTGATACCCACTATTATTAGTAAAAGGATAAATATTTTGGCACATAAGGTGTTTATACTTAAGCTCATAGTGTATTTTCCAGACAAAAAAAATGTTCCAGAAATTGCTGACGGGTGGACTAGCATAAAAAGGACAATAAATATTGCATCGCCAATTGTGTCTATTTTCATTTAATAAATACATTACAGTAGGTTGTAATAAAAAACAATATTTTCTTGAAGACATTTATTTTGTGTTTGCTACCCTCTAGTGATGAGAATTATTGTATGCTCTGTTGTCATTTAATGTTTTTTATTGTACATGATGTTTGTAATACACAGTACAGTATCACTGTGTTCAATAAAATCTGTTGTGATAATAATTGATTACAAACATTAAAATGTTCACACACTTTTTGTACAAGATCTCCTTAAATTTAATCATTTATTTTGTTTAAAATTACAAAAAATTATTTTTTATATTTTTGGGAGGCAAAACATCTTTAACTATATGTATATATTTTTCTCTTTAAAATGTTTGCTTCCCTCTAGGTTGGTTGGACTGTTTGTTCTCAAACTCTATTTTGAAATCTAAAGTACAGTATGTTAACCCACTGTACAAGTACTGTACACTTACATTAGGTACTGTACATTGCTTGTTTCCCATGGAATATGAATGGAATTTCCGCATATAGAACAAACACTAGGCAATTATTTTTTCCCTTGAATAAACGCCCGCCGCCACATTCATTATACACATACATACTTGGTATATACCCATATCGTGTGGTTCACCAATTTTTACAGTTTAGAGAGAGAGAAAACAAGGTTGTTTGTAAATTTTTACTGTTATTTCTTGTGTTTTGGTTTTTCCTATACAGTACTGGGTTTTTTTTTCGAGTAAATAGGTTACCATTTTACACCCACGCTTTTGCTTGTTGTGGCCTAGGATTAGGGCTTCTAGGCATAAACAACAGAATTTTTCAGTTAAACAAGTTTTTATGAAAAGGTGTTGATTTAGTTGTATTAAAATGTAATCTGGGCTCTCACTCAGTGGTTAATTGAGACCCCATTTCATCAATTCTCTTTATAACACTGTAAATACTTTTTCATTGATGTGTAATTACTGTGTTTTATGTGATTATTATAATGTATTATATGATGTATTAATTTAAGATACTGTAGTTTAAGGGGGAAGCTGCTTAATTAGCTACTAGCCTTAACGGCTGTGACTACAGTATCTGGATTCTCCGGGAGACGTGTCTCCGAATTGTCATAAATAAAATAAATTTAAAAAAAAGAAAACTGTAAATGTAATTCATATGTTGATGATATAACGCAACCTCAACACAACACATTGTGTGGTTGAATAAACAGTTTAATAACAATTTCTATGCGTTGTCACCAAACACTTACGTGTTATAGGCATTCAAATTCTGCAATAATTCTGTCTTTTATTGTATTGTTCGATAAATTACCTTCAAAAGCATACAGTACAGTAGTACTTTATATACTAGTACAGTGCTGCTACTACTAGCAACTAACAATACTGTTAGACTTCAATACTTTTCCAAATTGTTTGTAAATAATACAAACAGTAGGTGATCTAGCCGCACCAAAGTGACTGTTGAATAGGCAGAGTGGTACTGTACATACAAAACAATACGACTGTACAACACTGCTAAGTCTAGTAAACTGGAGTATTCAGTACATGCCATTTTATCAATGTTCTAAAAAAATCACAAAACTGAATGATTTGTTTGCAAAATGAGGTCGGAGCGTTCAACTTGACAAATGTTGATTACATGTTGAGGCCAGGTAACACTTGTTTTAGATAATCCAAGCAGTGGGTAATTAGGATAAATATGTGCCTTCCCTCGAGACCCGTAGTTTCTGTCCGGGAATTCATGCCAGATGAGATACAGTGGTCCATGGATATTTTGCCCTACATTGTAGTACGCAATGTGCTTCAATTGTTACAATAATCCTATATATGCAATAAGACACAGATGATGACATTACAGTTAACATAGTTGTTGTTACATGTAAGGCATGCTGTCTCGCACATCATACAGAGAATATAGGAATGCCCGACATTTCCTTGTGTGATGACACACATAACTTATACAGACCTGAATGATCAAACATCACTATTGCTATTTACTTAGATCATATTTTATCAACCAATTTATAATTAATACCAAAGCAACACCTACAGCACCCTTGACTGTGTGCAATAATTTGTAGGTAGCCCAACTGCAATTTTCAAAAGACAAGGCCTGCTAACTGTAATACTGCAGCACTTAGGAAACTTTTAATGACTACTACATGCAATTTTATTGAAAATTATAATCAATTATAATTTGCTATTTTATTAAATAAATTCTGCTGGCCAAATTTTTTCTAAACATCGTAATTTTGTTAAAATATCTTCCAATTCTGTAAAAATGAAAGGTAATTTTATACCTTTATTTTTAAAAAACTGTTTACACTGTACAGTACTACAAACTTAAAGGTAAAACAAGCCTTTATTTTATACTTTGATACAGTAAATGCTAACAAACATATACCAAGTACTGTATATTACCTACTTTATGTTTTTTTGTGTTTTTTCTGCACGATAACGTCCACAATTTGCACTCTTCATGCATGGAATCTCAAGAGCGCCATCATTTGAACTTCCAGTGAAACTGACAGGCCTGGTCTAACATAGACAAGCATTGCATTCATCAATGACTAGACTCTGCCCTAGTTATTCTGTCAGTTCTGATGGGAACATAATATGCCTAATCAATTTCTATATTTGTTTTCCTTCTAAATAAACAATTTCCAAATATGGAATGTATTTTTATCTTAGAGCGGCAATGTTCAACACTCACTTTTATGCCGTGTCATGCTGTTTGAATCGTCAGTGCCATGCAATTACAAAACGAGAATACTTTTATTCCCTGGTTCTCGTTTTCTTCTGCCAGCTGACTTTCCGTGTCACGCGTGTTTATTAGCGATGTAATTGTTTGCGATGGTAGTTGAGGGACGCATGTTTATTGGCATTTTGACAATCGTGTTGTCCTCCACATTGTAACCGTTTTAATACTGGCATACCACTAATGTAGCTCATTAGAGCTTTAATGCGTTACCACTGCTAAATCAATTGTATATTGACAAATGAATTTATTCATTATCGCTGACAAATCTGTTACCGATAATTGCGCATGATGGCAATCATTTGGTCGGACTGTACCAATGTTCAAAATCATGCCCCTTCAGGGCCGTAGTCTGTCTTCAATTAAGTTTGTCTGACTGTGTGACATTCCAGCTCGCATTTCTACAATTGTCGTAAATCTACAAATGTTTTATTTTTTCATCTGTGACAAAATTGAGGTCATTGTCAGTATATGCGTTTTAATGTTGCCTTTAGATGTTTGGCGACTACTTCGTATCAGAATAAATCAAATTAAAATCGTAGAAAGTGCTTTACGTCCCCTAAGTTTATTTTATTCCCTGGGAAACTTTGATGGGCTATTCTTTGGTAAATTGAAAGATTATTTTTTATGCTCTGTTTATATGCTTCTTTGCCATTATATAATGTGAATTAGTAATAATGTATATTTTTAGTTCAAAGTTTTTACACATCGTGCCAATGAAATTAAATTTATAGAAACAAAATCAAGGGAAGGTCATGTTGAATCCCCCCAGAAACGAATATAGAGCAATTGCAAAGTAATTTTTACAAATTTGTATTGCACATATCTGCTATTCTAATTTAATCTAAATTAAAATTTAATTACCAAATTTTACGTTTTCCATGAACTCCAAATAATTCTTTGCTTTTGTGTAATTTTAACATTCTGTAATAATTTAATCAAAGTAAATTAAAGTTTTTTAAAAGTTCAAAAGTTTATCAGTAAATGTTTATTTGTGAAGGACAAACAACTGAAAATTTATATTTTGAGGAGACCAACAAAATTCTTTTAAATGTCATTTAGAACATTTCCTCAACTTTTAGCTCCCTCTATTGGCAATGGAGGAATTACTTGGTATAAACATTGACAATATCCTAATTTCTAATCATACAGTATTCAAGGTTGCTACCTATAATAGGGGAAACCCCATGGTACTGTACAGTACTGTATGGTTGGTAGGGTGCTCTGTATAATTCTTTGGTAGGTATAAAGTGAGGATTCTATTCTAATCATACAGTATTCAAGGATGTCACTGATATGATAGGTTGGGTACTGTTTGTAATTTGTGGGTTTGGGGATACAGTGAGGATTGATTCTAATCACACAGCATTCAATGATGCCACTAAGAGGGGAAACCCCGTATTATGGCCGGTTGCTGTATTTAATTTGTTGATACAGTGAAAAATAAAAAAAAGCAGAGAATGTACAGTAGGGATAAGAAAATAAAACTTAAAATTTACTTATTAAATTAATTAATTAAACACCAATTCATTTTCAAGTACAGTTACTGCTTGTGATAATAATGCACATATTATTTTTTTTAATAATTCACTACAATCTGAACTTGATGAGCTTTGCATTTATGATGTCCTTGATGATGTCAAAATGATTCTACTGTAGTAACTAATATAAAATGTGTACGCAATCTTTTTACAAAACGTCATGTACAGTACAGTTAGGTTCAGACTGTTAGTGTTGGGTGTTTATAAAAATAATGTATTTTACAATGTAAGCTGGCAAATGTAGAAAGTTGTGGGTGGTAGTGTGAACAGCTGCTGTTTGTAATAATGTTCAGTGCTACCGTGCACAATACTATGCTAAGCAGGTGTTTGGAGAAGTGGGGTTGTAGTATACGTCTTTGTCACTATCATTCATAAATATATACTCAACATAATCAGTTAAGACATATGTGTTATGTTACAGCAGCAGTGGGTATAATGTTATAGGTTCTTTGATTTGTGTGATGATGTATATTTAGCTGATACTGTAAACTTGATGTGTCTTTCTCCATTTCTCCTGTCTACTGTACATTATTTACAGCTTTCTCCCTGTTTCTAAAATATCTAGGCAGAAAAGATGAACCCAAAATAGAGTCAGGGTTTTCTATACGCTCCTTTCTTTTCATTGCATCCTCTGTTTGGAACAACTTCCTCCTTATGTAAAACTTTCACCTACTTTTGACGCGTTAAATATTTTGTTTTGTAGCTCATTACAATGTGCCTTTGATCATCTTTTTTTTAATTAATAAATGTTTGCTTTATTATTTTATTTTTCTTGATTCTCCATACATTTTAAATACTGTACTCTTCTAGTTGCTGTGTGAATATTACTGTATGTTTCAATTAATTTGTGAGTAAGTGTGGCCGAGCGGTTAAGACAGTGGAACCGTAATCCATAGCCATAACATCGGCAAGGATTCGAGGCTCACTCGCTCCATGGTTCTGGTGGTAGAACAAGTCAAGGACTATAAACCATAGGTCCAGTGTACATCTGGCTCATGTGCACTTTAAAGAACCTACAGTAGTACATCTTTCGAGATGAGTAGGGGGTTACCCCGGTGTTCATACACACACACTGTCGTGGACAGACGTAATGTAATAACGTAATCATCAAAAATAATTATTTCACTTATAAAAAGACAAAAGAAATGGTTAATTTCAACAAAAAACCATTGTCTTCCTTGCTTTAAATTACATTTTTTGGGGGGAAAATGGTTTTTTTTAGATCAAGTTTTTGGTCAAAGTGAATCACTATTATGTAATATTAAAATGGCATATTTAAAAAATAAAAATTTTTTTTAGGGGGACAATATATCTTTAAATTTTAGTATGTTTACCCTTGTTCCCCACCTTAGTGGTTTTGTTTAGTAGAAACAGTTCTGTAACAGCAACAACTAATTAACACCAATAAATGAAAAATTGTAAAACAATGGATGAACTGTTCTCAAATTGAAAATACTAATTTCATTCAGTACTTGTCTTTATTTCTGATTGTTAGAAAATAGACACATTTAATTAAAGTTTACTATATTTTTATTAAACTTTGTATCAATTTTCCTTTATTTTATATTTTTTCAAATACATAGTGTAAACTGTACTGGTACTGTATGACTATTAAATTCCATCATGAAAATTGAGAACAGAAAATCTCTGACTCCTAATCTACAAGAATCTTTATGTAGTACTAAAAATAATAATTCTATTGACGATGATCAGTGTTCCAATTCCTAAATTAAAGTACAAACATTTGTAAGTTTATTTAATTGAGAAATTAAAGAAACCCTCTTGTGAGAATCTTTT
This sequence comes from Antedon bifida, assembly GCF_963402885.1. Classification (NCBI taxonomy): domain Eukaryota; kingdom Metazoa; phylum Echinodermata; class Crinoidea; order Comatulida; family Antedonidae; genus Antedon; species Antedon bifida. The sequence continues at coordinate 6,845,891 of NC_136235.1, read as the reverse complement.
GGAATGCAATGGTCATATTTTTGTATTACTTTATTGGTGTTTGTGCTTTGTTATATTCAGGTGGTGGTGTAAGATCCAAGGCTTTAGCGAGGTACCACAGGAACCCCCTGTTGGACGTGCATGACACTAAAATGAAATAACTTTGCGGGCAAGCACAAACCAAGTTGTTTGACACCTGTGACCTTACGCACAGGTGTCAAAAGCGTTTCCGTACTTGAGACTCCTATAATTATCGTAGCATAATTTTAAGCAAACGATATCAGAAAAAAATAGATTTATTTGTAGCATCGGGGTTGGAACTGTCACGTCACTATGGGCTTTGACGTATGAAGATTGCATTTAAAGTGCATCCTGGGTTGGCTGATATTTCAGGGGTGCTTGCAGAGGCCTAGAGATTTCAGAGGGGCTTGTAGAGGCCTAGAGATTTCAAGGGTGCCTGCAGTGGCCTAGAGATTTCTGAGTTAATGCGGTCAAAATCTATTTTTCAATTTATGTCCACATGTTTTATTTTATGGTACAAAGTTTAATTGATCAATTTACAAATGTAATCGTATTATTTATTTATTTGTATCCGAATTTAATTTTTTTTTCCTACAAATTAAGTATTAGTTATTTCAACTAAACTTTTTATTTATTTTCTGAATTGAAAACATCAAATTCTAAACTGACAAAATTGAAAGAAAAGCATCCACTACAAATCAGATTTGAATAGTCTATTTCGCAGTTTTAATATCAGTGGTATTCACTTCCATAAGGAAAAAAACTAAAATAATGATTTCATTTATTATAAAAAGACAAAATAAACTGAAAAAAATTAACAGTTCAATCTTTGTCTGACAGATAAATTGACATTTTTAACTTAGATTGCAAGATTTTTCAGGAATTTGTTTTTTTCAGTCCAATATTTGGTTAAAGTGAATCACTACTACTCTTGTGACATAAAAATGACACATTCAACAACAACATTTAATAGAACATTTTTTGTTTTAAGGGGAACAGTACTGTATATCTTTAAAACAATAGTTTCACACAGAACATCTAAATTTCTTGTGCAGTATAACTACTGTACCTCAAATACAGCTTAAATAGGAAATTTAGACACTATTTGGGATGCAATATTGGATATAGGATAGCGAACAATTTTCAAAAGTAGTTTAAAACCTTCCCATTACAATTCCAATCATGTTGATACCCCATGTGGAATAACAAACAAACTTTCTTTTAATAAAGATTTTGTTTACGTTTGTTTATTGCAGGGATATGCACTTGTAGAGTATGAAACATTCAAGGAAGCAAGAGCAGCCATGGATGAACTCAATGGATCACAGATCTTAGAGCAAGAAGTAAATGTTGACTGGGCCTTTGTAAAAGGACCGCAATCTGGAAAAAGAGGGTAAGGTTATATTCTTGTCGTGTTGTTTCTGGTACTGTTGCTGGCGTGGCATTAAGTTTTAGGTACTGGAGTTCTGGTACACTTTGAGAACCCAGAACATCTTGTGTTGTGTATGGAGGACAAGGGTTCTTGAAGGAGTATACAGTAGTTTTCATGGTATTATCAGCATTTTTTTTAAAAACAGTGTCTAATGTGTTTCACAGAATACAAAAGAGGTTGCTGTGTCCACATGCGGGATAAAGTTGCTGTCATTACTGTTTTGTAATTGGGTGCACTAGCAAGTATACAGTACTCGCCCCAGAGCGGGTTTCTTATGTAGTTAAAACATCATTTATCAGATTCATACTTGCCCATATGTATATTCTCAGGATTACTTTACCAAAGTTCCAATTTTACCTTGACCTTTGACATCCCTTGATCTTTGGTGGAGCCCTCCTCGGTATCAAATCAATACGCGCTCTATCCACAGGATTACTTTACCCAAGTTTCAGCTCAATCGGAGCAATTTGAGAATTTTTACTTTAGATTTGACTTTTACCTAGACTTGTTCTTTCTTATACCGAGCTGTACAGTTGGGCGACCTCTAGTCTCTAAATATTAAAAGTCGGACAGATTTTTTGTATATATTGGACATCTAGTTTTATGTCCTTATCTGAGAAGACTGTACATTGCATTGAACCCAATTGTTTGTCCCCTTTTCTTTTTTCTCCTTTTTCGCTCGGCTAATCAGTTCGACTAGCGGTTGTGTTCAAGGCAATCTACTGTAACAACAGGATGCTGAGTGCCGGAGATCAAAGGGTTTATCTGTGGCTGCGATACATCAGTTCAGAACAGACACTTTATGCTGTATCTGTTCAGTACTATTGGTGTTTGTCGCAGAAGATCAAAGGATTGTTAAACGTTCCTATCTTGACAAGGCAAGCTCAGTGTCCTGTTGTTACATTGCCTTGGTCCAATCACTAACCAAAATCACATAGTACTGTAGGCCCTATGTTTCAGTGGGATATAAGAATCAACTAAACTGTTACATACTGTACAGGATAGGACCTGGCAGCAATTGGATGTCAGTACTAATCTATCTTTTAGCCAATACTAACATAACCAGACCATGAAAACTTTTCTGGGTGCCCTATTGTCTAGCATGTACAGTATTTATAATCATGGAGGAAATTTTTCTTCCATGATATAATTAAATGTAGGGCTTTCATTTGAAGATCAAGTTTACTTACCTAAACATTTTTGCAGAAAACAGCATTGATTAATTGAAGAAGTTATCACAGGTCTAGAGGTTTGTTGATAAATCCAGGACAATGACCGTATCTATTTTATTTCAATCCATACTGAACTGTCTTTGTTATCTTAATTGCATATTTCTCTATGATCTTTGATAAAAATCCTAGTATTTAATGTTTAAATGTTAAAATTGGATAACATAGTATTGAACTTGCTATGCTAGCTATGTAGCATAGTTTTTAAAGAGGTTGATTGGAAAATAATGCCCTACAAAAATTGAATTTATTTTTTACTGCTGGTAAGAAAAAAACCAGTAAATAATACTTTTTATTCAATCATCTAATATTTTTGGCAACAGGAAAGAAACATGAAAGACGTGGATGAGAGTTTTAATAGTAGATGGGTTATTGCTCTACAGTATGTAACACAACTTACAGATTATTCACTTCATTTTTACAGTTGTATGAATATAAATGAGGGCGCGCAGTTAATATAATAATATTTTTCGCATACAATTAACAGAGTTAATGTTAAAGCTTGGTTTAATACCACACATCATTTTACCAGTTTACAACACGACGGATCATCTGAACTGTCACATTTTATTGGTCAAATCACTGTATGAAGCATTGTATGTTGTTTAGGTACAGTAAAGTACTGTATTATTACTACTCTAGCAACAAAGAATGTGATATTCCTATGCAGGGTCTATACTTTTCCATAAAACAAAGAGGGTCATTTAATAGAGGGTGTCCCCTGAATAGAGGTTGGCCATAATGTCCTCTGTTACAGCTTAGTGCTCTAGGTTTGAAATTTATAATAATTGTTTAAAATACAAGAGGCTTGCACTTGCAGTACTCTAACAGTTTAGTTCAGAATGTATGTAAAGTATGGTAAGTGTTAATCAAAGAACCACAAAATACCAATTTACATTGACAGTTTATCTTTCAAGGTCTTGGTTTAAGTGGATTGTGGTACAATCTAAATTTAGGCAGAGAACAGCTGTTGATCAAGTAAAACTCCCATCTAAATTGTCTCTCCCTTTAACTTTCAAGAGGAAAGGGAAAAATGTACAAAGTCTACAGTACAGTATAGTATATCAAAGTCTTGAGATATTAAATAATCGTTTAAATACATTATTAATTGTAATTTATAAAAATGTTACTTTTTGATTTAATACATTTATTTTCACAAGGATGTTATGGTCAAATTGCTTCCCATGTTATTTGACCAATCATAACCATGATGGATCATGTGATTGGTCAATGTGGAAAAAACAAGTCTAAATAAAGATGATGTTTCCACTGTTTGAAACATGCTTTCCCTGGTTAGGTGAATAAAAATTGGTCTGTTTTTATTAACTTACAAATTAAGTTTCAGAAGGAGGTCATTGTTAATTTTTCTGATATAAATATTTATATATATCTTTATAATATATTTAACAGAATTTCATTCTATATTTAAATTACATACTGTATATGTTTGTTTTAAAGATGTATTGTCCCTTGAAACACAAAAAATGAAGGTCAAAATATTCTATTTTTAAATTGGCCATATTAAAGTTATTCACTTTAAGTCAAATATTCGAGCCAAAAACAACAAGTTTACGTAATTAACAAGTAAATTAATTTGATTACATTTCGTCTGGAAAATCTTCGCGAGCGAAAGTAAACAAAGATTTCAAACCACTAGTATGCATTATGCCTGATGCTAATTAGGATTGTTTACAACTCGTCACAGTTGAGAAGGTGTTTTCACACAGATCGCGAGGAAGTTTTATGATTATGCATACAGAGTAGCCAAACAAGCGCTTTGCATTATGAGATATGTTTTGATCGAAATCTTTGACTGGAAGTCAAAGTTATTTTTTGAATAAAAAAACGTCTGTATTTCAGTTAAATCTTTTTTTTTCCGACTAATTTTTGGTGAAAGTTAATAACTATTATGATACTTCAAAATGACCCACTTTTTTTCAAAATCTTTTTTTATTATTTTTTTGGAATTATTCAAAGGGACAATACATCTTTAATCATTAATTCACCTTTACAATATGTGCTTGAGATTAATATAAAGAAAGCTATTTTACCTGACTGACCGTGTTCATGTCAGTCACATTACATTTCTGTTTTGACGTAGTTTCTCAATTATTTGTGTTTTCTTAGTTGTAAACCTCTGTTATGGTACAGAATTACCGATGTAATTGAGAATGATGATTTGTGATGGGCAAACAAGGCTACCACAGAGTTGGGTGAGAAGGTACCCTGTAACTCTAAGCCATGATCGCCATTTAATTAGTAAAGTAGATATTGAACTTGTCTAGCGATGTATTTACAGTGCCCAGTATGACCAGACAAACTAAATGACATAATAGCTAATAGTCACACTGAGAAATGACAGCGGACTGGACAGTAGGCCGTCCATGCTAGCCACATACTGGTCAGAATTGAAACATGTTGCACTGTTAGTAAGCATTCCTTAAGCTCAATGGTAGGTGACCATTGTTTTTGGAAAAACTATTGAGATAAAAGGCATAAGTATATTATTGACAATGACATTTAAAATGAACAGCTTATGAGAAATGAAACTGGGTATAAACGATTTTTTGTTGCATTACATTTACAAAACATTTTCCAGGGAATACTGTATATCCTTAGTCCGTCCCCCACAGAATCTCAGGGGTTTGCACATAATTTTACTAGGGCTAGGGCTAGGATGTTCTGCATATTGTAGATTACAACAATTGTGTAGGGAAGAGGGTTAGGAGGTATTTGTGGGGGATGGAGGAGGTTGCCTATTGTGCTGTACACAATTCACCTTCCCATCGATTTCATCTTCACTGACTGTTATTTCTTTTAACTTTTTAACTAATGTTATAGAGTGCTATAGAGCACTTGGGTTTAGGCCACACGTGTATGTTATTGTACCATAGGTACCTAAATGTCCATATTGACTGTCGCAGCCTAGGGCTTGTTATAGGAAAATACAAACATGCCACTTCCCTGTAAAAACTATGCTTGAAGCTGATTTACATTAACAAAATACTTTTGACTCAATCAATAATAACTTACAATAATGATAACATAGCCTCTGTCACAATTAATTACACCATATCTATTAATTATTAAGGTGTGAGGAAATTAAAATTGTAAAATATTATTATATAATCGTCTTACTGTATCGTAAAAAGGTACGCAATGAGCGTTTTGAAACAAGCAGTGAATCGGTCACTATAGGTGGAAATGAAATTATTTAGGTTAACTTATCGGAAGGACCTTGGTTTGTGGGTTCCTACCGTGCCGGACCACTTAACAGCATGCCCTGAAATATGACGTGCTTATGAGTGAACTTTACAAGTAAATTGATCATTTATCATTTTATACTGAATCAATATTGACATGTACATCTTAGTCATATTATTCAACCCTCAACACTTTACCTCTCCAAAGGGTTATTTTTTATTGAGTTGGGTTACAGTTATACAAATATTATTTTTGTTATACAGTAGTAACCTAATAATATAACTCATCACGAATGTCTTCCCTAGGGTAAGACCCAAAGGGTATTTCGATGGAATTGTCTGTCATTTTTTCCCTTGTATCTGAAACTTTAAAGTACTGTAGTTTAAGAGCAGCATTTTTATTTGGAATGGCCGTGGTTAGACCTAGATATTCATTGCAGTTGCATAATTATACAGTTGATGCAAAGGTGTAGAGGAGAAGCGTTATGCTCTGCCCATTTAAATGTTGGAAAAATCAATGAAAAATTTAACCATGGCACCTAAAATTTCAATTGTATGCCCACTGTCATATGTTATTTCATCCCAGATCTCCTCAAAAGTGAAATGCTGCTCTATAAAGGGTTAAGGCAGTGGGCTTAATTTTAGAAGAAATATTCGCACATCTTCAAATGTCCAAATACTGTGAACACAACTTTACAAACCCTATCTGGTTGTAGTTTTATATAATATAATATCTCTTATTAATAATACATACTGTACTGTACTTTTGTTGTTTTTTGTTCATACATTTCTTTATATTTTCCCACCCAATCCTATTTACTGTACTATTTAGTATACATTTATACATGCATATAAATATTCTATTCTATAGGCGAAACAAGAGGCGGTAGGCAGTGCTCTCCTCTCATCTATCTGGTGTATCTTGTCATCTACAGCGTCTCAAATACCAGTTGAAGATGATATCAAGTCGCATGTTTGAGGGTTACAGCAGACGTCTTCAACATCTTTGTTCTTTAGGGGCGAATCTAATATTTATAAATAAGGGAGCGGCAACAATCGATGTAATAAAAATGCACAATTCCATACTAAGTTTTTTTTTTCATTTTAAAATGGTGTCCCCTGAATTTGTCTATGTTCTAAACAAATATTTAGCAGACTTAACCACTTTGTTTTCACTGGGTGTTCAGGATATGATGTTTATCTAATTTAGACCAGTAGGCCTAATGATACTGTATTGCCAATAATGTTTCCAATCTTTGAAATGGAAGAAAACACACAAAAATGTTTTTCAATCAGAATTATATAAAAAAAAAAGGGAAAATAAGCGGAAATGAATAAGCATCACCTTCTTCAGACCATTAAACCAATGTTATGCTTTATACACTTTTTGTTTTAAGCTATGCCTACATTATCAAACTAGTTTGACAAAAAAAAGTGTGATGTTCCCAAATATGGTAGTGATATGATGTCATCAGGTCCATATTTGAGCACTTTTTATCTCATAAAGTTTGATAGTGTAGACAGAGCTTACGGCATTTTAACCAGGGAAGAGAAGAGTGATAGTTTTATAGAATAAACAAATCATGTTTTGCAGTTTTATTTGTTGATGAATATTAATTATTGTTTTAATTGCCTCTTTTATTCCACTTAATGTAGTAGTAAAATTTATTTTGGCTTACATAGACAATAGTTGAAGATTGTTTATAACATTGTTGAAAACTTTTCAGATAAAACGTTTCAAGTTTGCTACATTTGTGTCTGTTGAGAAAAAAGATGAACAGTGCCCTCTATGAACATTATTTTCTATACTGCAATGATAATGAGTTTTTCTTTACATAAAGAATATAACCATTTATTCAGTATGCTGCTTTTTTATAAAAGTAATGTAATAACTAGTTGTAAGAAATAAATTTGTTACCAAATATTAGATTGTGTTTTTGTTGTATTTTGAGTGCGTTCAGGTAAATTAACATTACAGTAATGTACTAGACCCTATGGCCTTAGTCTACAGTAGCAAACTTTACCGAATTCTCTTGTTTAGACTTCTGCAAGCTTGTTTTCTGTAGTTAGCCGAAGTTTTTCAACTGGTCTACAACTAGCCAACTTCGGAGTTTGCAAACCGAATATCAGTTGGAAAAGAAAATATACAATAAGAGGGATGCATTCGAATCGGTGGAAAAAATAGTAGTCTATATAAAAGTGAAAGAAAATAATAATATAATTTGTGTACATAACCCGGTCGTGTCGAATGGAACCAGCATCTTCGTCGCGTCATTTGAAAACGACATCGTCTTCTTATGTAATGTTTCGTAAATAGCGTGAATGTACCTTTGTTTATAGCCTGTTAGCCTAATAACGATAATGCAGCATTGAAAATATATGTATCTTAAGACTGTTGGTTTGCAGAGAATTTATTTATTTATTTTTTATTTTAACAATATGTTACGAGGGTGGTCCATCCAGCCGAAGCTGATCATTAGGGACCCTCACAAAAATACATCATGACAAGACATAAACATGTAACAATAAATGGTTCACTGTGGATGTACTACCAACGACTCTAAAATTGATCCGTAGAGAGTGTGTTGGGTCACTGTAGACTGGACTACCAACGACAGTTTTACTCCAAGACAGATCCGTAGATATTGTGTTGGTTCACTAGGGTGGACTACCAGACGGCAGTTTTACTCTAAGACTAATATGTAGAGAGTGTGTTGGGTCACTGTAGACTGGACTACCAACGACAGTTTTACTCCAAGACAGATCCGTAGATATTGTGTTGGTTCACTAGGGTGGACTACCAGACGGCAGTTTTACTCTAAGACTAATATGTAGAGAGTGTGTTGGTTCACTAGGGTGGACTACCAGACGGCAGTTTTACTCCAAGACAGATCCGTAGATATTGTGTTAGGTCACTAGGGTGGACTACCAGACGGCAGTTTTACTCCAAGACTGATGTGTAGCAAGTGTGTTGGTTCACTAGGGTGGACTACCAGACGGCAGTTTTACTCCAAGACTGATGTGTAGAGAGTGTGTTGGTTCACTAGGGTGGACTACCAGACGGCAGTTTTACTCTAAGACTGATGTGTAGAGAGTGTGTTGGGTCACTGTAGACTGGACTGCCAACGACAGTTTTACTCCAAGACTGATATGTAGAGAGTGTGTTGGTTCACTGTAGAGTGGACTACCAACGACAGTTTTACTCCAAGACTGATATGTAGAGAGTGTGTTGGTTCACTAGGGTGGACTACCAACGACAGTTTTACTCCAAGACTGATATGTAGAGAGTGTGTTGGGTCACTGTAGACTGGACTACCAACGACAGTTTTACTCCAAGACAGATCCGTAGATATTGTGTTGGTTCACTAGGGTGGACTACCAACGACAGTTTTACTCCAAGACTGATCCGTAGAGAGTGTGTTGGGTCACTGTAGACTGGACTACCAACGACAGTTTTACTCCAAGACAGATCCGTAGATATTGTGTTGGTTCACTAGGGTGGACTACCAGACGGCAGTTTTACTCTAAGACTAATATGTAGAGAGTGTGTTGGTTCACTAGGGTGGACTACCAGGCGTCAGTTTTACTCCAAGACAGATCCGTAGATATTGTGTTAGGTCACTATAGGGTGGACTACCAGACGGCAGTTTTACTCCAAGACTGATGTGTAGCGAGTGTGTTGGTTCACTAGGGTGGACTACCAGACGGCAGTTTTACTCCAAGACTGATGTGTAGAGAGTGTGTTGGTTCACTAGGGTGGACTACCAGACGGCAGTTTTACTCTAAGACTGATGTGTAGAGAGTGTGTTGGGTCACTGTAGACTGGACTGCCAACGACAGTTTTACTCCAAGACTGATATGTAGAGAGTGTGTTGGTTCACTGTAGAGTGGACTACCAACGACAGTTTTACTCCAAGACTGATATGTAGAGAGTGTGTTGGTTCACTAGGGTGGACTACCAACGACAGTTTTACTCCAAGACTGATATGTAGAGAGTGTGTTGGGTCACTGTAGACTGGACTGCCAACGGCAGTTTTACTCCAAGACTGATCCGTAGAGAGTGTGTTGGTTCACTGTAGAGTGGACTACCAACGACAGTTTTACTCCAAGACTGATCCGAGAGAACGTGTTGTGTCCTTGTAGAGTGGACTACCAGAGAATGTGTTGGTTCACTGTAGAGTGGACTACCAACGGCAGTTTTACTCCAAGACTGATCCGAGAGAATGTGTTAGGTCACTGTAGAGTGGACTACCAACGGCAGTTTTACTCCAAGACTGATCCGAGAGAACGTGTTGTGTCCTTGTAGAGTGGACTACCAGAGAATGTGTTGGTTCACTGTAGACTGGACAACCAACGACAGTTTTACTCCAAGACTGATGTGTAGAGAGTGTGTTAGTTCACTGTAGAGTGGACTACCAGACGGCAGTTTTACTTTAAGACTAATTTGCTGAATTATCAATGGCCCTTGAAATCAACCATTTGCTGTATAATATCATATATAAATTCTCTTTTCATACGACTTGGAAAAAAATAAACAGATACATTGTATAATACATTCAACTTTTTTATTCTCATTTATATACAAATTTGTATAAAATAAGGATATATTGGATAGAAAATGGACATCTAAGAATATTACTACTCATTTATTTCCGACCCAATCCTATAAATAGAAAAATAATAAACTAATAATTATATAAAAATTAAGGACACTTTTACAGAATGGTTTTAATGAACTAACAAAATATAGGCTTTAAAGTATGGTAATCAATGCATAGTTCCGACAAGATACACACTTCCCATAAATTCAATTTTTAATATGGGTAGTGTACGTTTTCATTTCTGATATTTTCTGCTTACCGTTACCGCTCATCTGTGTAAATTGGCCTTTATGCTTCTAGGCTCTTTGCAGAACCCAGTCACTTCACTGTGGGATAACCTTTACTAAATGGATACAATGTTTTATTTATGTAGACAATGTTATATTAAAGATGTATTGTCCCTTGAAACACAAAAAAATGAAGGTCAAAATATTCTAAATTTAAATTGGCCATATCAAAGTAATATTAAAGTTATTCACTTTAAGTCGAAAATTCGAGCCAAAAGCAACAAGTTTACGTAATTAACAGGTAAATTAGTTTGATTAGGCTACATTTCGTTTGGAAAATCGTCGCGAGCGAAAGTAAACAAAGATTTCAAATCACGATTACGCATTATGCATATGCTAATTAGGATTGTTTACAACTCGTCACGGTTGAGAAGGTATTTTCACACAGATCGTGAGGAAGTTTTATGATTATGCATACAGAGTAGCCAAACAAGCGCGTTTCATTATGGGGTATGTTTTGATCGAAAACTTTGACTGGAAGTCAGAGTAATTTTTTTAACAAAAAAACATCTGTATTTCAGTTAAATGATTTTTTTTTCGACAAATTTTTGGTGATAGTTAATAACTATTATGATACTTCAAAATGACCCACCTTTTTTCGAAATCTGTTATTTTTTATTTTTTTGGAATTAGTCAAAGGGACAATACATCTTTAACATATATCATAAATTGTAAATCGTAAAGTTTTGCTTTTCAGAAATATTTACATAAAACTAACACGTGTGATTTAATTTAATTATTCATATAATTGCTTAGGTAAATCCAATATTTCACAATCCTATCTTATTTACTTCTAAAATTGTTAAGAAAATAGTTTGTATTTTTTACTATATACATTTTTACTATGGCATCATAAGCTGATAGAACGAATGAACAGCAGATACTCTCGTAAGGCATTGTGGGAACACGGACCGTTTAGATATGTGTACACGATCGATCTTGAGTAAAAAGGACAAACTTGGTTTATGGGTGTGCAACTTATTTGATGTAACTAACTTTATCATTTCAACTGCAAACTAATTCAATTTCTTTTATCTTATATTATACATATATCTATGTTTGAACTAGGGATTGGACAATACCTTTCCGATAGATGTGACCCACAAGTGTGCCGTACGTATAATGAAATTAAATAATTTTATAATAATTGACCAGAGAAATGATCGCATGTGTATCTAAATTCAGAGTCTTGACTGAAACACAAGGCTAAACATTTTCACTTATATCTGTGTACATGATAGTAATTGCTTACTAAGACACCTTCGGTTACCTTACTTGTCTTGTAGCAACCCGATAATAAAACAAGGCAAACTTTCTAACACTCTAAATATTTGTTGAATTATTATATTACATTATTAATAACCTATGCTCTAAATTTTACTTAAATACAATATAATCTTCATATCATAATACTGACAACACAGTCTCCCTGCATTCATGTTTTTGACATTTTTATGAATTTAAAGGTGTTTATTTTTGTGTTTTTTTAAATTTTATATGCGCATCATTATCTCTTAAAAACTAGTCTACTTTTTTCTTCGATATGTAGTGACAGTTAAATCGATCCGGGGTTGGTTCAAGTGTTATGTCTGAAAATCCAACTCGTTCGAGCGTCTTTGTTGCCTCCTCTTTACCCCACATGATCCCTAAGCCCGCCCCATTCTCAACGTTCAATGATACAGCCATACAATGCATCAAACTGATGACGTAACCATTCATCGCCCGTGGGTTGCCAATATTTCTCACCGGGTGGCTGTGGACATTCACTTCAAGCATGGAGAAATAACCACCGGGTTTCAGGATGCGCTTAATTTCTGATAACGTTTTGTACGGTTTTGGCATGTCGTGGATAGCATCGAAGGATGTGACGTAATCAAACTTTTCTGACCAATCGCACGGTAGCTGAGTTGCATCTTGTGTGTAGAACTCCGCGTTGTCGAGACTCAGTTTTTCAGCTTCTCGCTTTGCGAATTCGATACTCTCACGAGATATGTCTATTCCGTAGAACCTGCTCTTTGGAAATCTTTGTGCCAGAAGCAAAACCACTTTCCCTCGCCCGCATCCCACATCTAATGCTTGGCCTCCTTGTTCTGTTTGGTTAGAAAGAAAAGGTAACGTTAATCAAACGTTGACATTTATACATTTTTTATAAAATTCATCTTAAGAAAATTGAGTGCTAAATTCAAGTGATATGTTATTGATATGAATATAGAATGTCATTTCTATCTAAAAATCAGTATTAAAAAATCGTTTGCGACCACATTATACACTTCATCTGAAGACAATTGTTGTAATGTCCATTATTCAGTTTCTGCCTAATTTGATAGAGAAAAATTTTTTTTTTTCAAAAAGTTGATTTAATACTTGGTTTGTTTCATATCACTCTAATTTGCATAGCAGGCAGGTACATTCCTTTGTTTCCAATTCTTTTGTTATAGTGTAGTGATTGCAGAAGGCAAAACGAGCAGTGAACACACACTAATAGCAGGTTCGTACAGTAGTATAGCATAATGTGTTTAAATGAGAGAAGCTCAAACGTATGGTAAGTCTATTGTTTGTTATTTATTTCAGAATATTTTAGTTTGTTTACCTGTTGTTTTTTAGATTTTACAGTAAAGGCTAAAATAGGTAGGCCTATGATTACTAGCTATATTTTACCAGCTTGAGTAAGACAATATTCAGTTTGACTGGTATAGTCACTCCTATGTATTTATGTACTCATGCTGAATGGTAATATAATTTGTATGGTTTCAGAAATCGGAACCCGGAGCAGACCGGACAGAAAAATTATGGAATGAAGAAGTGAACCGCATTTGCATAGTCTACAGCTTTATTGCTAGTACAATTGTAATGCAGGTAATGTTCCTTTTCAAATAGATATGCCTAATGTAATTTCGTTTTTACAAGATTTCTATAAATCGTTGCAGGCTTCGCTAGCTGATGTTATGTGGTCGAAGCTATATTACATTTTAAACATGGACACTTCCATGTAACACGAATGATGACCAATATAATGTTTACCATTCAATTTTGCACATTCTCTCAGTTTATAATCTTTCTCGGTTTATTTTAATGTATTAATTAATTTTTTTTACTATACAAATTAATATTTGAAAATCTCAACCTTTTCAGTGGTTTGACATGACAAAACATACGGTAATTTGTAAATATGTTGTAATTTTGTTTATGTATATTATACTTGTTGCACATCTTATTGATGTAAATAAAGTTCAGTCCAGTGATTCCTAAGTGAGAAATAACAAATTATGAGCGGGATATCACGATAAAATTATAATTTTCTTGAGTTAGGCATACTTACCAAGAATATCCAACATGCCCGGAACTTGAGGTAACACTCGTGGGATTAATGAGCCAGAATGAAGGCAGTTGGAAATAAAGTCCATCAGGTGGTGGAACTTGCCGTATCGTGAATATGAAACGCCTAAATACAAAGAGAGCCAAAAAAAAAGCACATTACAAATAAGGATGTTTACGACAATTACTGTCACAACAGCGCCGTGACGTAATTAGGTTTACAACCGGAATAAATGAATAATGTGTTTATAGTTTATCTTATTTATTTTAGCAAACTTTAAAATAGCAAAGTTCGCCGAGGTACATAATGAGTAATATCAATGACGTATTATGCGACTAAACATTGCTACTACGAACACTACAATCGAGTTGGGAACCCAGGAATGGAATGCCTATGTTTAAATAACATACTATTAATAAAATAACTATGATGTTATTGTTGTGATAACGCATCATTAAATGATAAATGTAGGTAACCGGGTTAGGAAATGTTAGTAATAAATAACATAAAGTTATAACTTTGTTTTTCAATACCTCGGGAAAAGATTTATTACTTCCTAATTATAACACAAGGTTTTGTGTGTGCCAAAATATTACTGCCATTAAATAATAATTTATACCACTAATATATAATTAGGCCTATTTATTGACGTATTTTCAAATTCTGGCTTTGACAGTCACCGGTTCGGCCGTGTATGACAACTCGGGATGGAATGCAATTCAAACAGCTGCTAAAGTAGCCTAACTTAAGAATGTTAAGAAATGTAGGGTGAGTTTCCGTTCAACCTTAAAGATAAGGGGAAGGATGCAATGTTGCAGCTGTCTCAATATGGGTTTAAAGATGCACACTGTTACGGTACTCCTCACCTACAACTATACTCAACAAATGCATTATGATCTTGTCAATTAAAAAGTATGGTCACCCTGAAAAAATTATTGTTTTTGTCAAATAGTTTGACAAAAATTTGATCAAAAATAAAATGTACCTGAAAAAGCCGTAAACGTTGTGCACGAGGGGATATTAAACACAAAATAGGATTTTTTTATGTAGCAAGCCTACTGTATACTAGACAATACATTACTACAATGTTGTCAATTTTATTTAAAGAAATCAAAATAGTTAACCATAGAAAACGTGTTACTGCATATAGGCCTACACTGATATACATTTGGACACAGATTTTCTCATAATTTTCATTCATTTTATCGACAACCATAATCTTTGGTTTGAACCATTTTTTTAAACAATATGTTTTAGTAGACTCAATTTCTTTCCCATTTTTTAGATTCTATAAGTGAACGTCTTAATTTGTCTATTTTGTTATTATATTGTTTTGTTACAATCATTCATGTGGTCTAACACCACTTTTGGTTTAACAGAGATTTTTGCACAACCGCCGTTCTCAACATCACTGGAATATGGACGTGATTGTAAAATACTATATTTAAACTCGCACACACACAAAGATATTTATATTTTAAACCCTTTATCATTAGATCGAAATGATCTTTATTACAACAGTAGTTGAGAGAACGAATGTGACTTCAGTTCAAAACGGTTTACGTGTTTAGCTTGTTAAGTCTAGAAATAGATGCTGTTTATTTTTTCTTGTCTTAGAACATTATATATCACAATTTAATGAGATATATTATCGGTCTGTTTCTTTCTTTAGACCAATAAGTTTAAGAAAACACGATTTCTCAGACAGACGTACGTATATGGTTTTGTAATTTATGAATTAATAATCTAGACAAAACAATAATACAAATTAAAACTCCGAACAGATACAATAATCAACTTTGTTTAAAGATCTTTGGTCCTGCACGACGCGGAAGGGTTTCTCTATGCACGTATAGCGACACAGTACAGTGGTCATATTCGCCATTTTTACACAATAAGGATGACCATTTAACATTACAATTAAAAAATACCACTTAAGGGAAATCCTTACACGTTATTTAAGTGAAAACTTGTATTCCTATTTAAGAGAAATATTTCACTTATGTGTGAATGTAGAATACGCTAACATAATCGATCTATCTCTTTTATTTGACATTAGCAGACTTGTACTAGTTTTACCAAATAAATCCTCAGAATGAATACAAAAACTCTCAGCCGTTTCCGCAGCCAATAATTAACCAATAAAAATGAACCGATAAACTGTGTGTGGAAACGGGGTTTTATTTAACCGATTCCACGATTCCTCTCAAGAAAAATGTAACGATAATTATCTCATTCAAATCGGATAATTATCTGACAAATGCGATAATGTTATAACCTTTCGAAAAATGGTTGCGTTGTGATTGGGCACCTGGTTGTTTGGTAATGACTGATCATGCGCACTTTATTTTTTAATTAATTACCTGATTGGTTAAAAAAATAATCGATAATTTTTTTTTGGCTGCGGAAACACGGCAATAGAATCACACTTTCAATTCACCAATTAAGTGAGATATTAACTTAATTCACTTAAGTAATATGATGGTATACCCTGATATTCACGTATACATCTAAGTGTGAATGGTGATCAATAATCAAGCAAAGTACAAATAAGCAATTTCATGCACAATTAGTACCCCTCCCTACGAAACGAATACCGTTGGGTTAGTGGGACGGATTGGTATAGGCCTATTAACCAACGGTTTGGGTCAATCAATCATACCCTTCATTGTCTAAAATAATCAAACTCAGCAAGCGGTCGACTTTCCATAAGTAACACAAACAATTGACAATATAACATTGATCAAAGTATGGAAACAGCAGTGATCTATCAAATTTTACGTTCACTACTTATAGTATACGGTGGAAGTAAATTGACCAACCTTCTGACATACATAATGTATAAACATGGGCTACTATCAGATTAGGTAAAATACTTGTTAGGCATCCTAAAATTTGTTTCTTTAACTTAAATCATGAAGTGTTAAAGTTATTGCGTAAGCTTAATTGTAAAACAGAAATATAAAACACATTAAAAAAATAGATATTGTCTGTATGTTTGAAAAGTAAATGTTGTGATTTCAGTGGCATATCTATCAATGCAGTAGAACTTCTACTACACAAATGTCGCAATAGAGATTTCCGCTGTTCACAGATTGACTTTGGTTAGCATAATTAAATATTTCTGTATTCCTGAATAAGGGTGTCCCTTTGAAAATCCTCTTTCTCTTTCCAAACCACATTCCCAGCACATTTTCCTGTAAAGTCTTCTACTAGCCTGGACTGTCAAGAAGTGATTAAGGAAAAACGTGAAATCATCTAAGATTTACAAACCAACTATGCTCAAATATTTGCATAGATTATTTTCAAAACTGACTTAAGTAAAATCATTCAAGTAAAATAATTTTAAGGTGATTTTTTGCTAAAATTAAGTTTGATTAATCTGACACCTGAACCTGACAGTCGCCTATTGTATGGTATCATGTCTATAGCCACAATAAACAGCCCAGTATCGTGTCTGCTGACGGACATTTTAATCGAACAGTTTATTTACTTCACGGAAAGCATTTTGAGCGGGAAATGAAATATAGTAGGCCTATGTAATGTCACATCAGTGATGTATTTGATTTTGTTGCCACATGTTGAACAAATTATGAGCTTAATATCTAATCCTCTAAACAACAGTCTTCTAGATTCCGTAACACTTTCTTATGTTAATACTTAACATTGGATCAATAGATCACGAACCACACACAATAGTGTTGTCGTTGGTACGAGTATTTTCCTGATAACAGCTACTTTGAATTATAGAATGTTTATATCATTTTAGAATAGTATAACGGATTTGGGATGGTGATCAAACAAATGTCCCACCAAGCGGCACCACGTTTGCTGAACCAAAAACTCCCTTGCCAGATTCTCTTTTAAATAGTATCTCTATGTTTAAACACATATAATTAAAGCATAATCTGCTTATTATTATATTGGATGCAGCGAAGAGATACCTCAATCCACTTAGGCTAAAATATCGAGATAAATAGTTGACGATAATTCCTGATAATGAAGTAGTTTGCTGCAAACAAAACGCTGTCTGGGTGTTCCTACATCTAAAATAGGTTGTTAAGTTCATGAACGTCTTACATGAGACAAGTAGATATTTATATACGTCTTTTGAGTATTTAGGCTTACAGTAAATTCATCAAATTGCCATCAAAGATCATAGATTATTGCCATATTATTAGTCATTATAGTAATCGCGGACCTCAGTACCTTACCATACTCAGGATATACTAACGATAAGTATCTAAATGAATTGATCACATTCTCCATATTAGACCAGAAGATCATGACATAATTTTAAATTAAAGAAATTAATAATAGGCCTAATAAACCTTTGAGGACCCAACTACTTATTAGAGGTGTCTCCCTGGATAGAGTGTAAATATTTCCCCTTCTTCGTTTCACGGAAAAAGGAATTTAATTATGTTGTGCATTACTTCCACGTCAAGGAATCATGATAATACAATGGTCCCTCAAACAAAACATTAGTATACTATATTAATTACATCATGATTGATATTTGTTGGAGAATCTTGTAAATAATTTAATATTATGTGATTGAAAGATTAATCCAGTAATTTATTTATTTATAAACATCTTTAAAAACTAAAAACTGTTTTTTTGTCTTAAATACAACATAAAGGGGGTGGGGCGGAGTCAGTCAATGGATGTGTAGGTCAGGTAGAAAGCTTTTAACTTTTAAGCGTATCAGTGGTTACTATTCTTAAAGCCATCGTCAACGCCCAACCAGGTAGCTTGAGTTCCACTTCTATAATTTTTGTTTAGACCTCTACTTTTTAAACTACAGAAAAAAAAAGCTTTATAATTTTGTTTTATTTAACAAATATTTATTCTCAGCATCAAAATGAATAATTGTTCAAAGCCAGACTTTTAACGATTAGTAAAGACCTATACCGATAGGCCTACTATGAACATTGTCTAAGGGTAATATTTGTGTCGTCACCACCGTGTGGTAGAGTATTTAAATAACATTTACTACATTTTGCCAATGTAAATATGCAATTGGCTAGTCATATTAAATCAAGCATGACACGTACGTAGTTAGTTCCACAATATTATGACAACATTAACCACGTGGTGTGTATTAATCCTATTGAGGTAAATGAGCATTTAAAGGTTTAGAAAAACTTAGTTTTACAACCTTAAAAATGTCCACTTCAATCGGTTGCAATGATAATGCGTTTACATACACAAAACGCTACATTCAATCAGCAAAACATATACAATCACTATTATTGTTGATTGATAACAGTTATAACCTTATTTACTAATTTCGTTTATATTCAGTTTATTATGAATTATGTACCGATTATTGAATACGGTAAACATCACCTTTAAGTCGAGACCGTATCCTAACGGAAAGCATGCATTTATCCATCGGCTATTTTTACACTCACTGTGAATTTGACATTGATTTGTTCCAGATAAGATTATGTTTTAGGTTTAATTTCTTTTCCTACTTAGGCCTACTTATATATGTTGCATCCTCTGCAAAATTCAAAGTGCAATGTTTAAAAAAATAATGTATTTTTTTTCTCAATTCTATTGATGTGTTCCAGTAACCTCGCGGGTGGGATCATGTTTGTGGTTATTGATGTCATAGACTCTGCTTTACAAGTGACAGTATAGACATTGCCAAATGTTGATTGAGGGTTTTAAGAACATTATTATTTATACAAACAAATAATTCGAAATTAGACGAAAGTTGAGAGTAGAATTCAAGGCAGAACAAAACTACTAATCATAGACACTGGTAGCACGCGATAAAAATATTGTTGACAGCAAATAGATCTATACTATATTTTCATGATATATTACTTTTCGTTTAAAAGAACACAAACTATAGATTTCAATAAAAAATGAATGTACTTTAATCTCAGAAACAAAAGTACTAATGCAATATTTTTAAATTATTTCTAAGTTACATGTTTTGTGTTTAATATTTCTTCATATTTATATCATTTTTCTTTTTATTTTTAAATAAGTTATGGTTACAGTATATATAATTTTAAATTTAATAAATTGATTTATGTTAAAAGAAAAAAAAAACAGAATTGGAAATAACATTGTTTTATTAATTTCATTTGTTTGGAAGAAATTTGTTTTGCTGTTATTTTCTTCAAAGTTAAAATAACACTTTGCAAATTTAAATGATAAATGTGTGTTTAAAATATTAAATGTGTGTTCAGCATTCTGTGTATTAATAGTAAATTTGGCTGGCGCCTCGCCAATAGGCTAGGTTATGGTTTGATACCCAAGCCATACCTTCCCCTCGGTTTGCCTCGATACCCAATCGCGATAGCTATTAACACTCGCTGAACCAGACCTGGGGTGAGTTCGACTACATTCGAATAGGGTGCAAGTACACACAGGCGGAACACAAAAGCCGGATCCGTTAAGTTCGGATTCGGGCCACGATCGGTGAAACTCATTAAAACGAGAAAACATTAAATTAATTGAATGGAAATGGTTCTCACCGGGAGAATATTTCAAATGAGAAAAGAATAACGACCTCTTTGTCAGGGTGTTTACATCTCAGACATTTACTAAATACTTTTCTAACACACATGACGGTGTATGATACATAGTATCTTGTATCTAAACCTAAAATACAAGAAAGAAGTCAAGATTGTATATATCCTCAATTATTAACAACATTTAGGTCTAGTTTAAACCACGAGCAATCTATAAAAACATTTTATTTACCTAAACAGTATACATACTAAATGCATATACTTTATTGAATGTTTCATCACCAATATAAAACTTTCCACCAACTAACAATTTCGTTCTTAGCAAGTGAACATGTTTAGCCGCATGGTTCAACCCCCCCCCCCCCCCCCACCCACCTGTTCAAATGATAAAATCAGAAGAATTTAGGCCCTATTAATAAAATCTTAGGCTTACCATTGGGTCCATCGAGCTGAAAACAATCTGCCACGCTATCGTAAGCTTCACACAGCATCGGAATCATACGTGCAAAGCCTGCTGTA
This sequence comes from Antedon bifida, assembly GCF_963402885.1. Lineage (NCBI taxonomy): Eukaryota > Metazoa > Echinodermata > Crinoidea > Comatulida > Antedonidae > Antedon > Antedon bifida. The sequence continues at coordinate 6,824,810 of NC_136235.1, read as the reverse complement.
TTTTTTGGACCTTCCAGAAAAGGTCTTCGATATGGTGGTACATAGTATGTGCCATTCTCCTCGTCCATTTCTACAATACGAGAGACAACCATGGATGCCAACCACTCTCGAACATACCTGAGTAAAAAAAACATATACAAAAATATAAAGTGCGTGTGTCTTTCTGACAAATCAAATAAATACATTTTGAAAAAAAGAAATTTATTGGAGGAACGATCTTAGAAGGCCGCTCAACTAAATGATTGATTGTATGTAAATAGTTTTAGTTTCATTTAGTTCAAAAGTTATTCATATATTTTTTTGTCAATATTTTCTGTTTTGTTCTATTTCATTTTTTTTTTTGCAAGAAAAATGCAATCGCATATTGTAAGTGCCATCGATTCAAAGGTGTATGGTCAACAAAATAAAAATAATGGCATAATGTGTTAACATAAATCAAAAGTTATAATAATCATAATATCCGAAGACATACACCAACTCTATTGTGTTTTGTTGTTGTATTATTACTATTAATTTTATTGAAATAGATTAATTACGAACTAGTTTAGTGCACAATGAACAAAGTAGTACTGATTTCCAAGGAAGGGTTCATTTTGGTTCACTGCTGGTTCCACAACCGGGTAAATTTAGAATGTTTTATATTAAACTTTGTTATTTTAAAGTTGTTAGTTCCACAGATAAGTACTCCATTTTATCATAATTATATCTCTATTTTCTAACTTCTTTTAAACTTTATTTTGTTTCCAGATGCAATTAGTTGACTTTTTATTGAAACCATAGATTCAGGCTAAATATATTACAATGTAAACGTGCATTAAGCCCTAATTTATCATGTATGCATCATTGTAACTTATTGAATTGTTGTTATAAAAGATAAATCGCCAAACATTCTAAAGCACTTTGTGGTGTTTATATTGGAAACGTATTTTTCATTATAAGATTACAACAATCGGGTTTCCTAATAACCATAGGCATGTGTTTCATCTTTTTTTGTTTATAGTTTTGCTAGCTTATAACTTAACCCTTCATTGCCCTCGTGCAATTTAAGAGGGGTGAAGTTTAATGCACACCGTGCAGGAGGGATAATGTGCTGTGTGGTAGTTTTTCTATCGGCGTGTTTGAAGCAATGCTACTGGGTCAGTCGAATATTTTAAATAATTATTTTGATTGTATATGTTACAAGGTCATATAGATGTCCATGTGATAGTGTATGAAATCGGACACTAAACGTTGCTGGATACATGATTTTGTAGCAATGGTGTATGAGATGATGATGCGTCGCTAGGCCTATATAACTTGGGAAGATGGGTTCCACCTATTTTACATCCAGTTGGAATTACTACAAAAATGGAAATTTTCGATGAAAAAATTGAAACTGCACTTTAAATAACTATAATATTTAATTGTAACCACTAAACTACAGTAATAAGTGACGTAAGGCCTAAATTTAGCAAGGAAAACGTCGTCGTAATTTATATTTACATGAAGAGGCCTAATGTTTTTTTTATTGGTTATGTTACCTGTAACTATTAGGCCTGTAGGAAAGACAGGTAGGTAGATGGAATATTTACCAATATGCCAGAATTTAGAAGGGTAAGCACCCGCCCTTGTGTGGCCCATCACTAATGTTTACTTAAAGTGACAATGATCTATGAGCAAGAATAAATTATGTTTAATATATTTGTCTAATTCGCCCATAAATACAGAATCTTCAATTTTCTTGAACAATGTATGTAATGTTATTTTTATGTAACATTGGGCCTACACATATTTCGTTTCGCTTGGTGCATTAAGAATGTCTAAAATACCTTCTTTCACAAACAATATTTGAATTTATTACATTTTATATACATCTTTGAAGAAACATTGGAGAAGTTTGCGTATAATACAATCGCAATCAACTTTCAATTAGGCCGAGATGTCCGATGGACAGTGAAAGCCTACTGAAATTGGACTTTCTTGTAGAATACGAACCAAATTTGATCTAAATATAAAATATCGGCATGTTAAATCCCATTATAGTGATTGTGAAAATCATAATTAAATTAAAATACAACGATTTTTCCAAACGATTGAACTTAAAAGTTTGATCAAACCCATGGGAACAATAATAATATCACAATATAATGGAAACTTTACAATGTATCTTATTGAATTAGCAAATTGAATAGCTTTTAATAAACCTATAAATATACCACCACATCGTCACTAAGCCTATATTCTACCATGATTTAAATGGGAGGACATTACCGACATATTTATGTAATTGAAAAAGCTATGAAAGTGAAAAGAAACATTTAAACTTGCATCGAAAAAGATCAGTAGCTTAAATTGTGTTTGACAATTTACATTCTTAACATTGTCATTATCATTATCATCTTTATCGTATTCATCACAAAAGTTTCGTTTATCTATTATTCGATCCATTCCAATTAACATTGCATATTGTTTTTAAATCTTATCTAAACAGATTCTAATCAAATGCGAATAATAAATAAAGTAATAATTAATCGAATGATTTCGAAAAATAATTTTTCGACGATATTGAAATACTCACCAAGGGACACTGTGACCCAATAACTTTTTAAAATTGAATTTATGGTCAAACTATTATCATCTGATACCTGATAGCGTATCATTGCAACAAAGCAGTTATCAAATCATTGGTTGCTACCGACCAATGTGTAGAGGAGGAAATTTCTCCGATTATAGGAACTTTCAACCGTAATTCACTTGACAAAAGTAATCGTTAATATAAAGATAATAGATTAATCATTAAAGAATAATTGTTTCATCTTCAACCACGAAAACTAAAATATCGTGTGCACACATAGTAAAATACACTAAAGATTGAAATATATATTATATAATAATTTTGCTATTAATCTATGCTTTATTATTTATATTGTTTTTTAACTTTATTTTCAATTTATATATATTTATATGGATTGTAATAAATGATCTTATCATCTAACCGTCTAGTGCAGGATGAAATTGTCATCGTGCCATTAAATAACAGAATGATTTGAAAGTTATACAAAAAAAAACACTGACCTCTCTTTTAATCCAGCAATTTTTGCGATTTCTTCTGATGTTTTCGGTTTACTTAGTCCTGTCATAACTTTGAAGAGACCTGTTTCTGAGCCTAGGCTGATAGCAATTGTTACGGCTGCACCGTTGATCATGCCCATAAGCCGCTGTGCAAACTCCATAGGGCCTTCTTGCATCCCATTGTTATTCATATTCATATTCTTTATTTTCATATCCATCTCCATCTTGCAAAATTTCTACCAAATAAAAATACAGCAACAATTAATCCAGAGTTCGTTCAGCTGTTACGAAAAAATCGCTTTGTAAAACGATCGTTGGTAAATTTGTATTTATAATACTTGGTATAATGTGTAGTTTGAAAAAATAACTTGACAACAAGTTTGGGTTTCACGACTTGCTCTAAGGGTAGCAAAGTTATCAAATGCTTGTAATAGCGAATAATCGACTTTTAATTCCTTGTTAGAGGATCGTCCATCATAATGACATTTCCTGAGCTCTATTCGAATATTAAGCATCCCCAGTATTTCAAATGGAATAGGCAGGGTAAAAAGTACCGCCTACTCATTTGATTGGCAGACGAGTTATTCACGTGGTTTCTGCCTGTATTAATACTACTAGTTTCTAGTGGGGACAATTTCGTGTGGAGGTGTTAATCTCCCAACGGAACAATTTATTCTTAAGGGAGGTATAGTCAGTATGATATTGATATAATTAGCTACTGTCCAACCGATATGGGCAAAATGCCAAGTGACCATATAACTTCCATTGATCAAAAGAAGATATAGATCAACTATTTAAATAAACTTAATAATTATACATATAATAACTCAAAAAATGCATGCGAGAACTGTTTCGTATTACCATATCAATTTGTCTAGACACGTGATAAGTACTCCACTGAGACGAATCAACGTTCAGCTACTTATGAGATCATAACTATTATCAAGTCTTTACATAAACTTGGTAATGTTAATACGGAAGGGGAAGGGGGATGGGGAGGTGGAGGTTATATAAGTACATACTTAAAACTTAGTTGTTATGAGTGTCTGTGCGAAATTGCATTACTCTGTAAAAGAATATAATAGAAAAAATACAATTAACGTATGTATACGGGAAACCTGTTTAAATCTAAAATCAAAGGAATGTGTAGATAGCTAAGCTAAGCTAAACGCGTCACTAATCTAAACACAACACCCTAAACACTACTGTAGTTTACACTTCATTCCTTAGGGTAGGGTCTTATCTTTTCTTTGGATACTTTTACACAGGTATGCTATTAAACATGTACCGCTAAACATGGTCGCCTCTGTGTCAATATGTGACATGATTGCTCGTGATATTAAACATATTGTTCTATTCAACTTTTTAGTGACATCCTCGACACAAAGAACTCTATGCGTGATTACCAAACGCGTATTGCTGGCTGCGCTCAACACAATCCCATTGAAATATTATCTTTTTTTTTCAAGAAAGTGCTATCCTTTAACTAGGACTACTATCGACGGTTTTACGCTTCATGTCTGTGTATAATAAACACACACCTTCTGCAACCCAATGCGAAATGTCACCAAAAAACATTCAATCATTGACATCAATTTACATCCAACAGCGAGTTATTTTTACTATGTTTATCCTCGATTTAGTAGTTAAGTTGAATATTACGATCATTATAAATTTGTTCACACGCAAATTATAAAAAAAAGAAGCTACCGTAATACAACGCAGTGATAACCGGAATGAGGGATGATAGGTAATGGTTGGTTCTGTCTTATAATAATATACTGTATAGGCCTACACATTTCCAAAACCATACGTACAATTATGCGATTATTATTATGTATCTATTGTTTGCCACTGCTGCGGTTGCGCTCAGCACAATACCATTGAAAACAGTTTGTAAAAAACGTGCTATCCTCTTAAAGAACCTCTAGAAATTGTGATGGGTTTTTTTTTGTTTTTTTTTTTGCACGATGCCACTTTCAGTCAGACCATTGAGTGGAGGTCATCGTAATGTTTTACTATACTATTGGGTATTATTTCTCCTCATTATATTTTAAAATGTTAGATATTATGGGCTATGTGAGTAATTTCATGATTGTAAATGTGATTTTCCACCAAATTAAGGATTTTAATTGTTTATCAAAGGAATCGATACAGTATACGAGCAACAATCCTCATTTCGAGTTAAGTATGTGACAAACCAGAATTGGGCACATGACACTTTTGTTGTCAAACTAGTTTGAGTGTAGACAGAACTTAACAAACAAATTAGATAATGAAAAAACATCAAGCTAGTTGTACCAAAGAAGCCTGATGAATATTATGAAAAACACAAAACATCTCTAATTCAAGTACATAAGTATTTAACGTTTTGTTATACAAACAAAATTAAATAAATATTTAAAATTATCTTTACAATAGCAAATGATTACGTAAATACCATGAACTCTAGCCTGCGGTGTCCGTTTAACGTTTAATCCTAATATTTCCCCTCATGGTCAAACATCCATATTTTTTTAATGTAACTAATAGACAAAGACCTTCTAGTTTCTTTTTTAAGGAGAATAAACGAACACTTTCTGAATAATATCGTATTTTAAATAAACTTGATAAGTAGGCCTAGTTGGTAACGTCCTGTTAGGAGTGTCGAGTGTTTCTCTTAATTTTTTATCAATTTATGTTTCATTGCGTATTATTCTAAATTAATTGAATTAACCATTATGTATTATTCATATTTTCCTTAAATTGACTTAATCGAATTTAATATGTACAACTGATAGAATAATACGTCCCTCAATTGTGAATATTTAATGAAATAACAAAATAGGCCTACACGTAATGTAGGCCTACATACGGGAAACATATTTCAATCTAGATGCGCGCATCCGATCAAACTATAGGACTTCAGGGAAAGTCTTGCTCTGCCAACACACATTTAGAAAAATAAAAACAAAGAAATGTGTGGAGCTTGTATACTGTGTTACCAATAACACAAAGCACTTAGATTAAACATGTTTACAGATAAACGCGTCAATAAACACGGGGCAAATCTGCTTCTTCTATCACAACATCACTATATTTTTAAGGAACTTCGCCTCTTTATAATTAATATTATATTATACATCAAAAGGCAAAATACTGAAAAAATGAGGCTGGATCTCAATGGAGATACTAAAAAAAGCGAAACGCTAAATCAAAACGATAAAGTAAAACAGCCAGAAAAGTTAGCAGAGCTTTCGGACAACACTAGCCCTTCATCAGTGCAAGTGAAGGTACTAATATTATAATACTATACTTTTCTTAAAAAATCAGAAAATAAATGTTTCAATTGAAAATAAGATTTAAAAAAATACTAATAATTTGAATATAAATTATTAAATAACATTTTTTCTCTGTATTATTTTGTGTTATGCATGACAGAGCATAAAAATAGTAGGCCTAGAGGCACGAAAAACGACTAGGACTATAACAATTTTAACTCTAACAAGTTTCTTACAGAAAATAAATTGAACTTACAAGTACAGAGGCTATATTGTTGTTAAGGTTCTGCTGAGTCAATCCGTTTGACTTTTTACCGTTTAAATAACTAATTCAATTTATACTTTCATTTGTAGGCCTAATATGGTGATAATCCGTATCAACAAGGTGACGCGTGGTTGGTTTATTTTTAGCGCCAATCATTGACGAAACAGTTATGTATTTAGTTCTAAACGTCATAATGTTAATACACTTAACGTAACCATAATTAAATCGAATCTCTGGGAACATCTTCAAATCCTTGTATTGTGGAAGCCATAAGTAACACCACCACCATCCCATCCATCTAAGCACGGATGGTAGGCTAGAGTGTGATAACTTTTTCATTTCTCTCATTTCAAGATAAACTTCATTGCGTAATTATTAAGTGTTTTCAAAATAACGCGGTTTCTTTGTACATTAAACTTTAATAATACTGCATTGTTAATCTAGATATGAATGTAAACAACAACAACCGCGATTAACATTAATATCATAATAGTGCAAAACATAATAATATTAACGGAAGTAGACCTAAGGGATAAATCCAAAACGGATTGTGGAGAAGCAGCATATGTAATAGTGTAAGATACTTAAATATAGTTATTAAATATGGATTATTGTGAGATAAACCCAGATTATATCGAGGTTAAAGTTGATATAAAAACGATTAACCGTGTTTGTGGTTCACCATGACATTGCAGAAAATAACTTTCACTGAAATTCCTTTTACTAAACTGACTCATATTATACAAAACGTACAGTATAGTTATATTCAAAACGATTAATTATATAAGCACTGAGGTTTTAAACTGGAAGGGGGAAGAGGCCCAGATATTCATGCCACCAAAGTCATGAAAACGCGCCATTTAAAATAGTCAGAGATGCTAAGAAGATACAGTTATTACTAAAATTAATATTAAGCCTACTAAAGCATGTTTTGAACAAACCATGTCATTGCATAATCTTTATAAATGTGATAATGCCTCGAAGTAATAATTATTCTGTGACTCTTAACTGCGCTTATTTTTTTACGCATCCGTGCGCGCACAACATCACAAAAAGATAATTTCTTTGGTATGTCTTTGTCTTTCGTTTTAATATAGGCCTATTGATGTAAAACACTTAGTTATATTAATAATTCAACCAGATTCAATTAGATTAGTGTATAACTTTAAACTTATAGTTCATCTGAGAGATTGTCTAATTGAAGAAACTAATGTTCTAATAGAGAGTAATTGTAAACGATTATAAATAATTTAATTTAAAAATCTAAAAGACAAAGCATCGTTTTGCTACAAAAGCACTGACATTAATGATGTTAAAGGTACCGGTACTTTGTAACGACTTTCTGACGGACATATTTTTTTTAAAAATAAATATTGCAAAGATTTTTTTCATGGTTATTTCTATTTAAAATTGTCTATTATGACGGCAATGATTTGCTTATACCACAATAATACAATTTATTAAAATTTAATAATCGTATAGGAATAATTTTGTTAAATAGAACAGAATAAACAATGTTAATATATTATATTATACTAAATTTATATGTTTAAACAAATAAGTACATTGACGCGCGCGTACAAAAGTAGTACATGGTTTCATCAGCATTTGCACGCGCTGTGCATGCATTACTCCTCCGTTATGTCATTTACCTCTAAGGGTATCAAGTCACATCCTCTTTATGAACGAGTAGGCCTACCACAATACAATTTATGATGTTTAATTTTGCAGGTTTACTCATAGTTAAACTAATGATTATTGTGCGTGTTTTGTATGTGTGTGAATGTCTCAACTCACCACAATATCCCAATTTGTCAACAATTTGTTTGCCATTTCAGATTTATTTTTACCCAAAACGTTTTCATTACCTACGCTGTGGTATTTTTCCTTTATGTGGGTGGGTGTTTAATTGTGGTTTTTAAAGATTACTCTGTACACCTATAGAGGGTTTAAAAGGTATCCGAATGATTAGTTTTTCAGATTGTGTTCCGAGAATTTTAGATATAACCCTGGTACATCTTTGTTGAAGCCCGCTAAATTAAGTAAGCTTTCATATAAAACTTTGGATTATTGTCATTGAAGACATAGGCTCAAAATCCTCCTGCTGAGAGAACGTATTGAACACCTACAAGCGACTTCCCCTTGGGATTCAATAATCGTATTCACCATTAACACTTAGGCTTTACAAAAAGTCCAGTTATGAATTATATACCACTTGATATTTATTAGGCCTAGCCTAACTTAAGTGAAAAGGGCCAATGTATTTTTAAAGCAGCGCGAACGACCAAATATATAATATATAATGTTTAGAAATCGTATTATTAGAAAGATTGATTCATATCCAAATAGCCTAACATTATTTTTGTAATGGTTTGAACCTCCTGGAAAATTCTGTTTTGCAGAGAATTTTCGTTCTATAAAATGTCGGCATGGATGTACGATACATTGAGCAGTCAACACTCCAATATCCGAGACAGTGGGCATGACCTCCTATAGGCCTAACTGGTTGTCCACAATTCTAGTATTCCGAATATGTTTTTAATTGTTTAAAGAGAAGTTGGGACCTTCTGGAATCTCAAGTAAAGTTCTTTGAGGGAGAGTTTTTAGTTTTTGTTACGTTCTTAAGATGTCGACATGGTTGATCTTTCCAAATACTGTGACACTTGGGCCGAACTCTGGCATCTGGTTTTCCATACCATAGGCCTACATTATTCACGCAATTTATTTTTAATGGTTAAAAAAAAGTTTGGGACCTTTTGGACCTTATGGGAAAGTCTGGTTTGAGAGAGTTTTTAGTTTCATTCTTTATACTGTACTTTAGAGAACAACCTGAAGGAGGGAAAATGATAATACGACAATTAGAAAGTTGCTGGACTTGACCTTCGACGACAAAAGTATGGTGAATTAGATTAGCCGTTTCTGTTATACAGGTTCACTAGAAAGCATGCATATTTTCTTATTATTTTTATTCTATCATGATTTTGAAAGTACAAATCGGCATCAAAATCGCGTTAAATCTGTGATGGTTACGGTCAATGCCCGAGAAAAATGGCAACCAATTGACTATGTATTAAATCAAACTCTATTCCAGATCTTAATTATTTGCCGTGTAAAAGTTCAAAAAGGTTTGAAAAATCTTCAATATCCTTATTCACCTTGTGTTGGTAATTAACCGCTTTGCTGTTACTTTTAATTACCAATGTACAAATAATTATTCCATGATGCCGGTACTACTCGTGTCAAAGGTGAACAATGAATCAAGCGAAATTTGCTTATTCTATCGGCGTTATATTGAAAAATTGACTTGTCAACTTATTTATCATAAACCCATTGCGTGGGATTGTACTAGTAACATGACTTTATAGACAAACATAAATTGATGTGATGGGTATAAGTGTAAACCTCGGGTTGCTTCCTTAAAACTTGTATTATGTTTAACGACTTCCTGACATAACGGCGACCCCTGCAGATTGTTATAATTTTCAGTATATTGAAAACATCTTTTCTTAAATTAATGCTATATTTCAGATTATTTTAAGTGTAAACAAAATTTATTTAATATTAAATATTACTATAAAACAAGAGTAGAGGTGGCGGTACGTTGAATCATTTTACATAATTTTTTTGTTGGGTGACCAGTTAAATTTATAAACTGGTGCTCATGACCGGAAATGACCCGCATGTACCTTGGACTAAGTTTGCAAATATTACATATAAAAATGTGTTATCATAAATTGTGGTTGAGGCACAGGTCTTGCACGGTCTAATAAAAAAAGGTTTTAAAGTGTAAGGGATACTAGGACTGATGAAAATGATAATTTAATTTAATTTATTTATAAGTAAAGCTAAATAATTGTAACATTTTTACTGAACTTTTTGTGGGTTGTCTGTCGTTTTTGGAAAAGTGCCTTTAGTTTTGAGAACCATTTTCTCTGAATTTGTTAGATGAATGGCTTTGGTTGAAATGAAAACACCAGTTTAGTAAATGAAAATTGTTCTTGTTTAAAACATTATTTTTCATAATTAGAAACGTTTTTGCAAATTTTATTTTTAACCGTTAGGGTATTTATTAGCAAATAAGAACTTTCGTTTGAAATGTTAATGTATTAATTTGTATTATTTTACATTTTTTGGTTTGTTTTGCTAGGCCTCTATAATTTATCGTTGCACGAAACTTGAACGGAGTTGTACTGCGACTAGATGCACTGGAACCCGCCAAACATAGGTTGAGAGCTAAGGCCTAGCCTGAACTCAATTTATTACTACCGTTGGTGTTGAGTATGGATAGATTTTCTGGGTTTCTATTTGACTCCGGTAAAGGTAAGAGTATTCTAAACTGTTCTGCCAGGCCTAAAAATATAATAATAATATTTGGTCTTGAATTAGTAGGCCCCTACCCTTACTTAGCAGCTAGGCCTAGGCCCTAGTCTTTAGACTTTAGTTAAAATTCTCAACAGATCAAAGCAAAGAAATTAAACAAAGTTAAAATGCATACATGTACCGGTACAATAATATGATGTTAAAATTCACCTAAAAAAATATATCCACTTAGACAATTGTGAGAAAAAATGATGGTGAGTAAAAAACTTAAAAAGTAAAAAAGGTACTGACGAGTTTTGAACTCAAAGCTTCAACATCCTTAGACTCCTCCCAGCCAGTCTATAGTAACGTAACGCCTTTCGGTAAAGTAACACCTTTCAGCTACTGTACGCAACATGCTTGCCGATTACCATTGGCATAACCTATTGCATTAAGTAGCGTACATAACAGCCTCTATAATTACCATACTTTTAGTAGCTAGAGGGGTGCCGCTAGAGGTACAGTATAGATACAGTACCAAATCTCTAGACATGACAATAATAACTTCAGATTATATTTAACTGCCAAGATTCACATGTTGTCCACAATGATGCCAGTCTACTTTCATCATGCGTTAACCTGCTAGGCCTAGTTGATAGCAAATAATAATTAACTAGGCCTATTGATATTTTTTAACAGCCAACGCAAGTGACAACCTTCAAGAACCAGAAATGGACAACAAAGTTAGACGAGGTACATTTACAATACTTGTTTTTTTTCTCATTACATTTTTTTAATTAAACAAAAAATAATTATCGTACTGACGCGGGTATAAGCCCGACCCCCTTCAACATGAAATCATGTCACGTTTTGGGGGTGGGCTTATACCCGAGGATCCAAAAATGCAGATCGTCAAAAACAACACATACTGTGTATTCAATTCAATATTCCTCATTTTGCATGAAAATTAGGCAAAAGTGGGGGGTGGGCTTATACCCGAGTATGGGCTTATAGCCGCATCAGTAAGGTATTTTTATCCAGTATATCGAAGCAGAAACATGTTTAATGTTCTATAAAGCTCTGTCTACATTATCAAACTAGTTTGACAAAACAGTGTGATGTGCCGAAATATGGTAGCGATATGATGTCATAATGTATGAGCATAATATCACAATTTGTTGTCACATAAAGATAGTGTAGACAGAACTTTAAGACATGTAAATGAATAACCTGTGTCTTGCACCCTACTGGGCTGAATTGCGCACAGGGGAAGATGACATACAGTACAACATCTTCTCTAAAGGTTGTATTGTAAAGCTTCCACCAAATGGCACTTATTTGGTGGCAATGACAGGAGCTAAGATGGACCAGTACACTGGGGTAACCCTCTAATTTTCGAAAAATGAACTGGGTTCTGTCATGGATTTCCTCCATGGTTTGTAAAGTGCACAAGATCCAGATGTGTACACTTGACCTTCAGTTTTACGTCCTTACCTTAATTCAACCAAGGCAATCTAAAAACAGGATGCTGAGCTCTGGAGATCAAATGGTTTATCTGTGGCTGCGACACAATCAGTTCCCCGCCCCTTAACAGACATCGTGCGCCACAGAGAATATGTACATAATTTGTTCCTATCTTGACAAGGCGAGCTCAGCGTCCTGTTGTTAGATTGCCTTGATTCAACAATTAACCCACCGCTCACATACATTTACAGTATGTTGAGTAAATTTTGGTGCACAAACAGTTGACTAAAATAATAATGTATAACTTATGACTCTGATGAGAATATAATTTATTACAGTAGCCTATTGTATGTACAGTACAGTAATTAAATGATGCTTTTGCCATTAAAAACATGTCTTACATTCCCTATAAAAACCAACCCATGCTGTTAAATATAATTCAAACACAGGTACAGTAATTACATAATAAAAAGCAGTAATTTTAACATCATTGTTGGGGTTAACTTGTTGACCTATATTATACTATTATACATTCTTTAAACACTGATTTAATTCAGTAGTACTGTAGATAAATAAGAACATCATAATAAACCCATGAGATGAACTTCACTTACTGCCCTACATAAAATCACTTAAACCACAACATTAAACATACTAAAATAGTTACGACCTTTGACCTGTTTAATTATCTAATCACTTAAATGCTTGTGTACATCCGGATTTTCTACATTTGTTCTCGATTTGGTCTGTGAACGTCAACATGACTGGGCCTGGTTGTTATTTGGACCAGGTTCAAGGTCTGTCCTGGTTAGACCTGTATAATGGATAGATATTATTGGACATTACAGTACCATTTAAGTACCTCAACAAATCCTGGATTTTTCAACATACACCAAAAGATGATGTCATATTAATGTAATTATCAAAAAATTGTGTTTGCAATAACAATAAATAGGATTGATAATCTCCATATTTGGAGGTGTGGTTACTCGCATTTGATAGTACAACAAATGACACCCGGATGATGGTAGCACTGTAAGTTAAATCGTGTTGATAGTACAGTAAATTAAACTGTATTGGTAGTACTCTATATCTGATTGCTCTGAATTCACCATAACAATTGAGCAATTTAATTTACATTCTTCAATTTAATGCTTGTACATACATAAAAAACACTTTATTTTTGTAAGATGTTTATTTGAATATAAACTACTTATTTTTTTTATAGTTACTGAGAAATTTTCCGAAAGCCTACACATTGTTGCAAACGATCCGTCTCTAGCTATGTATAGAATACAAGAACATATAAGAAAATCACTACCTCATCAAGCCCAGTGCAAGGTAGGTATTCATTAATTCATCTAACTATCTAATAATATTGTGGTTGATACTAAGTCAACAAGTACAACAAACTCTTGTATTCCGCAATTACAAGTACTGTAATTATATTCAACGTTATTCTTGAAGAAATGATATTCTATGTAATAAAAGACATGAAAAACAAGTACATATTTCTCCTATGGTATGAATTTGTGTATTGACATAAACATTGGGGAATTTACTGTGTAATGGTTCTATTATGTAAGTTTCTTTGATTACAAGATCTTAAAGAATGTTTACAAAATAAATATGACCCAACTACGTCCCAAAAGTCATGGTATAATGTTGTGCACATGGCTAGTGGATTAGTGTTGACTCTAAATAGTATTATCACATAAAAATAACTCTGGGGATGGCCTCTTTATGTGCCCTGCCAAGAAAACATAAATTTAATTACCATTATGTATGAGTACATCAAGACAAGATTATTTTATTCATTTGGCCTAAGAGTCGCAATAGTAAAAAACGAATATCGCTTGAAGGATGTGCGGCTCCCTAGATAAATGGCTGTGTGTGACAGTGGCTATGTGTGTACTATTAAACCGAAGTAACGCCCTACTCATGTACTAGGTTCTTTAAAGTGCACATGAGCCAGATGTGTACACTTGACCTACGGTTTATATTCCTTATCCAAGAAGACTCGTTCTACCACCAGAACCATGGAGCGCATAAGCCTCGAACCCATGACGATGTTATGGCTATGTAAAATTTTAATTTAATACAAAAGATTATTAAACGGTGAATGTTCTTTTTTCCGTTCATTATTGGGGGCTACTGTATATTTGATTTAACTTATGGTCCCACAACCAGACATAACACAGAGCCCTGTTTTAAATTCAATTTCGTATCTTAGGTCAGGGAATTCCATCAAATTTTTAATTTATAGGTTATCTTGTCATAGTGAATTCTGCAAAATTTATATATAAACTAGATTTAATTCGTCACTATGACGAATTATAGGTTATATGCATTGATTAAAATAAAGGTAATTGATTTGTAAAAGATATATTGATTGATTGATTTTCTCAGAATCTTTAATTATTTATAATATATGCTAGGATCTTACTAACGCAAATACAATAGCCGGTATCACAATCCGATCAAAGATCCCTCTGCGTATAATGTCATAAACCACATTTGTTACATAATAATAAAGACATAAGTTTCTTTTTATCTAGATTTCATTATAAATCATGTGTATAATCTATACACTAAGAAATAAAATTGAACAAACAATACAAATAATAAAAAAAAATCTTATTTCGTTTCGTTACCCAAGGTGAGGCTCGATCTCGGTACCTTGAATGCTATAGACACGAGCACAGACCACCGAGCCATACGCAACTTACTAAAACATGTAGAATGATTCCTCCGTGTATTTACTATTCAGTAGCCACCTTGGTGCAGATAGATTATTACATACCGCAATGAATTATAATTTATTACTATGATGACATCTTTAAAAATTTAAAAAAAATGATGCACTGTCAAACTATATACTTTTAACTTTAATATATGAAATTCTTAAAAAAGAAAGTTAATGTTAAGTTTGTTATTTCGGCCTAAGAAAATGTCAAAATTTGTTTGATTGTCGAAATTAATTTTTTTTAATTCAATATGCAATTAATGATGACTTAATCAACTTTTGTTCTCTTAATTTGATAATAAATCATACATATGATACATACACTTCAAGAAAATAAAATAAAAAATAGGTGTTCCCCAGCATTCTTACGATATATATTAATTTTAAAATTTAGCATATTTTCACTATTTTGTTAACTTATACGTGCGTAGCCTGTCACTTTTGACGTGCTTGTATAACGCAATTTCGAGTTGAAAAGTGAATCAAATATGATGATATTATTAAAGAAAGATTGTAAAAAAGAAATCGGGCAAAAAGAGTGCGCATTAACGTTTAACGCGCAGTGCGCGTGCAAAATTCTGCGCACTCGTGGCAATTTTTTAAACGCTTAAAATTGCCTGAAACGTACTCTAATTTCATCGAAAATAAATTTTGACAATTTTAAAACTTTTAAGCGCGCGTACGCATGCGTTATATGCGCTACGCACGTAATTATATTGCCATATGATGAAATATGACCTGAAATTTATGTGTACCAAATTTTGTTTAAAAGTGATTCATGCTTGTGAAGATATGATTACAAACGTGATTTCATTAAATCGCGCGTAGACCGCGTAATTTATGATTGCGCACCGTGAAAACATGACCACATCGATTCCTGGCCATAAGGAATATACTCTGAAAAATTGACTTAGCTAGATGAAACTGATGCCAAGATAATTCACGGACAAAATAGTGCTAAGGAAAGAATAAATAAATAAATAAATAAATAAATAAATAAAGATCCTGACAGAATCAAGAGGTTATATGCATATCATGCATATAACCTAATTATAAAAACCACATCCTAAAGAGGAATAATGAAGTGATTTAAAGTATTTCCATTACATCATCATATCACTGTTTATCAGGCTACTTATGACATCATATGTTATTTACCATTATTATATAATACCATTGTTCATTCTCCTTCAATGATTATTTCTTGTAAAAAATAATTTGTTTCATAATTTGATTTATATTGGATTAAACTTACGATTTCTTTTGGTAAATTCTTTCTGATAAAATAATCTTTTTGAGTAATTTGTAATCTTGTAAATAAATGCGTAGGAGAGAAAAGAATAAAGGAAGGTAATAACAACCTAAGAATTGTTAATGAAAGGCAGATTACACGATAGATGTTTAGGCATATTTTGTATTTAAAGTATGATACAATAATATTGGCATTTGATCTTATAATAGACCGGAACCGTTAACAAAAGCTAATACGTAATCAGAAGAGAAATAGACAGAAAGGTCTCAATCTCACTGGATTTAAGATTTTATTGAGACTGTGGGTAACATTCCAATCTAACGTTGTTTGCAGTGGGATTATTCAACATGGTTTCTGTAGTAACTGAATCACAATCTCTCTGAAGTAGTCTATTTCGTGCCTGGCTAAACCGACATTGACCTATTCTCTCCGAGAAGAGAGCTACACTTCGAATATAACATTTTAAGAAACATCCCTATTATCATATAATGGTACATTCCGTGAACCCTGCCCTCAAGTGAGAACATTCCAACAAACAACCATCATCACTTATAGACTACCAACACCACTTTTGGTTTGTGTAATTTAAATATATTGCATAAAAAAAGTCTAATCCAAATGCTGGCTAGAATTCACTCAGCGTCCAATTAGATTAAATATTAAATTTACTGACCGTTGCCTGCCAAACAAGTACATGTTTCCATCAAGTAGTAGAAAAACTATTGTGTATAATCATTAAAAAAAGAGTTTTCCTGCGTCATATTTGCGTTGGACTCTCTTGATTGGTAAAAATAAAATAGTTAGCTTTATATGGCACGTTTGAACTTACTTTACAGCTGGCTAGGTAGGTTTCCTAAAAGGTAAACTTGTGCATTGAATTTCTTTTTCCATGATTTGTTTTAATTTTTTAAGTTTTGTTTTTGTTTCCTCTGTCACACTGGACTTAATTTTGTTAAATTAAATCACCAAAAATCAAAATACTGGTAATACTGGCAACAATTTCATCAGCCCTGCCCAGTAAAACTCTGATCTTGGTAACTACGCTATTACAAGTTCAACACCATTCAAACCAAACTATTAATCCAAGTGCAAACAATTTTCAAAATGACTATGGTTTTACTAGGTAAAGTTACCAAGTCCAGTGTGAATAAGGATTAGTCAATTGAGTTCCAACTAATTTCAAATACTGTATAGTGTGAACAAGGATTTAATAGTCAATTGAGATCCAGTTATTTTCATGTTCATTGTGAATAAGGATTTAGTCAATTCAGCTTTTAAATTTTTTTATTAAAGTCATTTTCCTTCAAATTTGACTTTTGATCTTTCTTCATGACCATCTTTCCTTATTATGGCCTTGATATGTTATTAGCCCTGTGATTGTGAATGAACTTTAATTCATTTTATTGTTTGATGCCTATTCTGTATGGTAATTGGTAGCACTTTGATTTGCTATAGTTTTAACTGTATCTAGTTACCTTCTGTCAATTGTAATGACTTTATTTACCACACAATAAAACTGTGGTAAACCACTAGATTGTGCTCATAAAATACAATCTTTAAATGACCCACGATGTGACCAGGATCTGCAATATATTTGTGAGCAGTTATGAGTTTTGTCATTCTTAGTTAGTATCAATCAATCAAAAGTAACATTGTTTAATTTGAGAGGCATAAATTATTTTAAAATCTTAATAATTAATTTTTGACTTGAAGGAAGTTTAAGTTGGTTTTGATTAATATGATTTACACAGTGTTGTCTGGCATGTTTCTAATAATAATAGCTTTCTTCAGCCAATACGTATTACTATTAGTGAAGTAAAAGTTTCTCATAAAAAAAATAAAATCAAACGTTGAACTACAGTAATACTGTATTCTTTTTTTATGTTTATCTTGCCTAATAATTCAATTTAAATAACAATATTTTATATTTAAAAAATAGTATTGTCCCCAAAAAACATGAAAAATGAAGGTTAATAAAATCAGACTTCAAATAGCCATTTTGCAGTTTTAATAAAGTTAAAAAAAACCCCAAAAATAAATTTCACTTATGAAAAGACAAAAGAAACGGTTAATTTTAACCAAAAACCATTGTCTGACAGACAATTTAAGCATTTTTTTGGTTTAAATTACATTTTTTTCAGGTAATTTTTTTTTTCTTCGATCCAGTTTTTGGTCAAAGTGAATAACTATTACATGACATTAAAATGGCATTTAACAAATATTCCAGAGTAAAGTCTACACTATAGTACTTTTATTTACTGTACAATACCGTACAGTTACTTAAATTGTTGTTAGGACATGATGTAGGTTACAACATAGTAGGTCAACTGTAGATGCCATAAGAGACAAGATATACTTGTCAATATCTATATTGATCATATTCCACATTTCACATACTTTAAATGTTCTTTATGCTTTGCCAACTTTTCAAGACATCATATTTAGGATGAAATTATATTTTTTTAAGTATATTTTATATCATGCAAAATATAAAACAAAAAAGAATGTGGAAAACATAGAGACCATGTTAACATTTTTGGTTTTATTAAACATTATTTGAAAATGTTCATTCTAATAATACAAATAATTGGAATGATGAATTTTATTCAAATAAATATTCAAAAGTAGATCATTATAGAGATTAATAAATACAAATGTTGCATGTACAAAAATGTTTATGCGTAAATTTATTTCATTCATCTGTATTTAGTTGTTTTTTTATTAAATTTTGTGATTTCCCACCCTAAAAGATTTTATCATAAAAAAAATAATATTTTCCGTATACTGTATACATAATGTTCTTGTGGGAAATAAACTACAAATTGAAATGTTTTAACTATTGATTTTTATATAATTCATTGACTTTTAAAAAAAAATATAAAATATTTAAAAAATAAAATGTTATTTTTCTTCAAAAAGATTTAAGAGAATTGGAGTAATTTATATGACCTTTTGTGACATTTGAGAAATTGAAGAATTATCTGGAGTAAAATTAGGACCAGATGAATTGTGATTGGATTGAGCAGGGAATATATGGCAGAAGAAATAATTCATTCATTTCAATAGATTGTGACAAGGTCAACGAACTGTAATTTTCATTATTGTACTATGATATGTACAATAAAAGTAAAAGTAAATATCATTATTTATTTTAATAAATGCCTGGGATGTTTACTGTTCGGGAGGGTTTTTAGAAGGCATTTATTTGGGGGAGGTGTTTATTTTTTAATGTAATGGGGTAACATATATTTATCCCCCTTCTTAATATGACAAAACACAATGAATATCGAGAAGTGATATAAATACAGTAAAAATCAAAATGCTTGGTAAATTGTATGTCAATCAATGAATTCGATTATTCGAGGTGGAGTTTATTCAAAGCAAGGCTTATTAAAAATAAGCTTATATTATAATAATGTCGACTTCAATGGTCAATCAGTAACTATATCACCCCTACTCTAACCCTATATTTGTAATTTTAAACCAATTTTCATGGCAAGGTTAGATAGTTGTTAAAAAGCTTACAATTATTTACTTCGACTGTCACCCTCTACCCGCCTACCCAATTATATTTGTCATTGACCAATTTTCATGTTTAAGACTAAATGAAGCGGTTAAAAAAGCTTATATTTTCTTTTTTAATGGTCAATCCGTTGAACAATACCACCCCCTCTCTATTATATTTGTCATTTTAAACCACTTTACAAGATTAAACAGTGATTATGGTAAGCTACAGAGTATAATTTGTCCACTACTAGTGGTCAATCAGTCATTTACAATGTCAAGTGTATGTTTAGGTCAACCACAAATATTGATCACATAAGCCAAAATATCTATCTGTAAGTATGTTCAAGAATAGTAAAACGTATCTTCTTAAAAATACCTCTTAGTTTTAAAAATTATTCTTAGAAACCTCATATAATTCTATGATATGTTGGTGATATTTAATTTTGAGCACATTATTTTGAAATCACAACGTTAAAATAACTTTACCCAGAGAAATATAAATTTCTCTGAAACTTTGGTTTCCAGAAAGGAAACCTCCTTTCCTAAAGAAATGATCATATTGATTGTAGGTTATTTCTATGAGAATTGAACAATTACAGAAAATCTAAAACAGATTTGCTTAGAAATAGGAAATTTAATAAAGATTGAATTAACAACACATTAAAGCCAGGCATGACTACATCATAGTGTGTGTATGATACTAGCAAACTAGATATGTTCACTACATAAAACAGTAATACGTCCTGTACAGTATGTCTATTATTATTTTATTTTATTTACATTTTATACTAATGAATACAAAATCATATGAACGGATGAAAAGATATGTATTTAACAGAATCAAGGAAAACAAAAAAAAGGGCTAAAAACGCAGGATACTAAAATCTTGTGATTGGTTGACCTAATCAAAACAATAAACCAATAAGTGAACAGAAACAAAGAACCTTTTCCAAAATCAGTATCAATATTAAGTTACCAGATTATTAATAAACAAATAATTAACAGTAAATTAACAATTTTAATATTATTTGTTGAAAGCCTGACTGTCTTCAACCAGCTCCAACTTAGTACAGTAGTCAGTCTTTTAACAAATGAAAACCTTCCCATTAAACATATTATAAACATTATATAGATAGATAGAAAACAATCAGAAATAAAAAAACAATTAAAACTGCCTCAATAATATTTATCCATTTTATGTTTGTATACTTCTACAGTGGAAACCCCTTTTTTGACACACCCCAATTCAGGGGACATGTTCTCATAAAAGAAACAAGGGAATTACAGTATATGTTTTATGAATTCTAAACCTATCACCTAATAAATCAGGAGACACCCCTATTAAGGTGTCCCTTTAATACTGTAGAGGTTTACTGTAACTATTAATCTATAAACATTTGTACTGTAGTCTCCAAACCATAAAGAAATAAAATATGAATGAATAAAAAATACCTTTGATCCTACCGCTTTCTGCTTCTAATGCTGTTCGACTTGGTCTGTGTGTAGTACTAGTAGAAATTAAAATGAATTTGATTCTGCATCTTCATTGATTTTTATGTAAATTTGATTTCTATTTTTATAATGAAGAGCCATTATCTATTATGCAATATGCATTGATTCAGAGAAATCTGCGTCAGTTTGACACCAGGACATATGGTTAAAAGAAATATAAAATAATGTATAAGATACTGAAGAGCACTTTAGAACACCCTCCTAAAACGAGGAGACAATAGTTGCGTTGTTCCGACCGGTACACTAATACTGTTTAATCTGAATATCGTGTGCTGGTATAAAGGCGCTGTTTGTGTTCCGATTAAAAGGCATCCAGAGTTGCCTCACTATCTTTATATTAAGATTCACCGACATATCATTGTTATTGTTTAACTATTATCTATGGTGTACTCAAGAAGAATGGTCCGAGAATATGGATTAGTACGTAGACAATGTACAATTAAGTCTCTTTAAAATTGAATGAAGTTTAGTGAAGTGTTCTACTTTAGAAGCAAAAAAATATTTCATATGTTTCTTAATGAAGTTGTCATTTAGTAAGATTATGTTTATTATATTTCTTTTTATTTAAGATCAAACCATTTATGGCCAAATAAAACAGATTGTTAATTTCATGTCCAGGATTTGAAATATTTTTTTTCATGTGCAGGACTTTACTATTGATATTTCTGATTTTAAAAGAAACTCATTTTGTAAACAATCTAGTGATGTGATGTGTATGCTTATAAACTTACTAACTTGACCAATGATTCTATGAAACAGTTCTTGTAACTCTCTGAAGGAATTAAAATTTGTTTACAACTAGTTGAAGTTTGTATGTGCAAGCCAGTTATTGGTATGAGATGTGGTCAGTATAACTTTCCATGACCCCCTCCTATTCCCTAAAGTTTTTGTTGTGGTAATGGAATCAATATCATATTATATGGCCAATGCAATTCTATCTACCATAGAATAAAGTAGATAGTGTATTGTATTCCCAAGAAAACAGGTAAAAGTCCAAAAGGAAATTGTTATTTTTAAAATAATACAGCCAATAAACTGTCTTGTTATGTTATATTATACTTAATGAATTTATAGATGCAGATCTATATAGTATGCATGATTACAATCTTGTAAAAAAAACACCATTATTTTGGTGAACAAGCTTTTATATTTGGTGATGAAAAATTTATAAAATGTCATGATTTTACTTTTGTTTTACTAAAAAGGAAATAAACAATTTAGAAAATTTTAGAAATGTTAGAGTTAATAGAGTACATTATAATTTTGGAATAGTTAACATATATTTTGGCAATGATTATGATGTCTATTGTTTATAAGAAAACAAGTTGTCTTCAAATGTAATACAGATACTAAAGTTTCTAACATAAACAGTTTCTAGTAATACCATGCAATATCAATCAATTACATTTTGTATTGTAGAATTAAAAAGTTGTTTAACCAATAAATAAATAAATAAAACAATGTGTTTTTGGCCAAGTTCTTCAAACTCTTACCTATCCTTTCCAAAGCAAAGGCTTGCAGTCAATATGACAATCAATCTGCCAATCAATCTGCCAATCAATCTGCCAATACAATTGTAGAATATAATACAGTTCTTACCTTTATCAACAAACTATATTATCTTGTCACCAACTGTTATTTTGTCGCCAAACTATAATCTTGTCACCAAACTATAATCTTGTCACCAAACTATAATCTTGTCACCAAACTATAATCTTGTCACCAAACTATAATCTTGTCACCAAACTATAATCTTGTCACCAAACTATAATCTTGTCACCAAACTATAATCTTGTCACCAAACTATAATCTTGTCACCAAACTATAATCTTGTCACCAAACTATAATCTTGTCACCAAACTACTGTATAATCTTGTCACCAAACTATAATCTTGTCACCAAACTATAATCTTGTCACCAAACTATAATCTTGTCACCAAACTATAATCTTGTCACCAAACTATAATCTTGTCACCAAACTGTTATTTTGTCACCAATCTATAATCTTGTCACCAAACTATAATCTTGTCACCAACTATTATTTTGTCACCAATCTATAATCTTGTCACCAAACTATAATCTTGTCACCAACTATTATTTTGTCACCAAACTATAATATTGTCACTAAACTATAATATTGTCACCAAACTATAATATTGTCACCAAACTATTATTTCCTAAATGAATATACAAAATGGTTGTAGTTTTGTCTTGCGTTATAGTTAAACTGAAGTATTTATACAAGATTGACCATTCAGTGTAAATGAGTTGTGTATACCAATATGGTAAGGCACGTTGATGGTGTTACTTATTGATATTAAATCATATAATTCTCAGCTATTTATTGCACATACTTGTTGTTAAGTTCTAAGTGATCACAATAATTAATAAAACTTTAATAAGAATCTGATATTATAGCTGTACAATACATTGAAATACGGATGTATAAAATAGATTTGAATGTACCTGTAAAAAGACAAACCCATTTGAAAAGAAATTAATCTCAATGATTTAAAAACTATATGCTGTTTTGTTACAATATAATAGCCTTACAGTACTCTATGTTGTTCGGTTTCTCTATATCAATTGGTAAAATATTGAAAAAATATATACTTTGATTATTGTTTCATAAGTATTGACCAATACAGTTTAAAATTATTAATTAAAAAAAAACATTTGCAATATTTGGCAATAGATGATAAAAGTTGTCCGAATATTGATGAATCTGTCCAAGCCAAAATACATTTAAATTAGTAATAAAATGAAGCATTCCAGCATTGTATTCTGTTATTCTATAAAACTTGTAAATGTAGTGCCCTGTCCTAGAATCTGTACCTGCGCTAATCTATCTAATGTACTTTTGTCCTAGTTCTGACGGCCTATTCTACTGCCCTATTTTTGACACCACAGCTGTACTGTTCTCATTTCTTCTATTGCCTAGTCATTTGGCATAGTCCCCTGGTCTAGAACCACCCAAGTCCCTGACCTAGAACCCGCCCTAGTCCCCTGGCCTAGAAAATGCCCTAGTTACGTGAAGAGCTATGTTGTAAAAACCTACTTTCGTATGGAACGTAGAATGTAGAAAATGTCTTACTTTTGACAAATATCAGAAATTTGTTTAGAAACATATTGAATACATTTTATGTACAGTACACTGATGATGAAGAACTAGTACATTTTTCAAAGCTCTTTAATAATTTTTAAATCTAATAATTGTATTATTATTTTATGTGGTACTCTTAAAAAATGTAGCTATCAAATGACAATAGAATGATATAATAAATAATAAATTGTATTTATTGTTGTTTTTATTGTGACGAGCTATGTATTTCCTTTTTAAGGATCAATAAAAGTATCTTATCTTATCTTAACAGTATATTATTGTTTTTTCTTAATTTGTATATAATATTTATAGCTTCAGTATTAAATAAATATTTGTTAACACTTTGAATATCTTTGTATTTCCCGTACGGAAATACAACTGTAATTGAATACTGATGCAAAACAAATTTCTTCTTCTCTCTCTTTAATTATTAAAATTAATGAAATAAATTTAAAATCTTTTTAGTGTGACCTTAATATTAAACAAAATTGTATTTTGACTAATTGCTTGCACACTGTTTAGCAGTAATGCTGTTGGACAGGTAGCGGCTTTCTTTATCATCCTGGCTCTCCCACATTCTTAATATTATCCAGGAATAGTCTAAGTAGCAACATAGGCCTCATTGCAGAAATTGAAACTACCTTAAAAAGGCTTGGAAAAGGTCTTGTATGATCCAGGCCAACACAAATGATTGGGAGAGTTGATCAATTTTGCATAGAAATGCATTATTTATAAATTTTTGTTGTTTAAAATAATGTTCGCAGTAACTTTATAATTTTGTTATTATTTTAACAAAAACCTTTAACCAAATGGATTGTTTTGATATTAAATTTGATGAAACTAAAGCCTTGTGAAAAATCAGAATGTTTTTTATAACAAAGGATTCTACTCTACATAAGAATAGTTGGACACAAAGATGGGCGGTAGTGTACCACATGACTTTCTAATATCTGTGAACGGAATGTCATAACTCTTTCAATATATGTCTATGTGAATAACAATGTGAAAAAATCTGATGTCAATTGATGCATCATTGGATTAGAAATAAATGAAAATGTTTCACTGTGAAATCTCCATTTTTTTTCTTTATGCACCTCTGTTATATTAATCATAATGTCTGATTATTACTATTAAATTTAGGCTGATCTGACATTATTACATCAAGATGTGAAAGGTCACAGTTATGATGTCAGCTATGCTATCAGGTAAGACTGTTTATAGTAAGTTATGACACAAATATGTTCAGCTGTTAAAGATTTGATGATAGTTCATGATCATTGAAGTTTACAGTTGTATTTTCACCGAAAAATGACCAGATAATTGTAAAAATTATATTTTAAAATTGACACTCTTCAGACAGTGCTTCTATTGGTTTTTATAGTATTAATGTTTTTGCAATTTATTGTTGCCGAAAAGTATAGTAAAAATATTTATTACAATGTACAAATGTCTATCAATTTCATACTATTGTACTACAGTATCCCCACCCCACCTATTTTGAAGAGAATACAATTTCTTTATTTTTTATCAATACAATATATAAGACATGTTTTTTTTTTTTGCCGGTCAGTTGCCCTATCTTTCTTGTCAGTGTACTCTGTATATTATCAAATATAATTAGTGAAGATGGCGTGAGAAAAGAGAAGCATCTGGCCGTGTGTGAGGTCTCGTTCCTGTTTTGCTTCTTTGAATGGTCAGTTGCTTTTAATGAAGCGTGGAATAACTCGTTGAAGTGACCAAATTGACAACGACATTTCCACCTTTATTTCTCCTTGTGTACCTTTTCAGTATATCCTTCTTACATTAAATTTTTACCTCAAAAAGTTTGCTGGGATACAGTTCACGGAAACTCAAGTAAACCGTACATATGAAAGGCAAATTGAAATTGCTCATTTTGTCTGTGGAATGTTTCAGGCTAACAAACCACTACATGTTTTGACTGGAATACCCTACTACAGAACAGTACTACCACATTACAAATGATTTCAACCATGGCCAGCATCCGGATACATAATGACTTAAGCAAAATTGACCTGTGATTCTCAGTTTATATTTTAATTAAATTAAAATTACGCTAAATACAATTAAAAAAATATATTTAATAACATTATTATTAACATAATTTATTTTTGACTTCTGAAAACTATCAGTATATTGTGTAGAATTCTTGATTCCCATTTGAGATGCAACACAAAGACTTACGCACAAAGCAAATAATTTGACAAATCACAATGGATTATTCAAACTGTCGTTTGCATTACATCTACGTCCTTGCATTGCATCTCTAGTGGAACCACACTTAAGTATCATAGCTACCAAATACAATCTCCTTTTACCAATTTTCTTGCTTACTAATTACTCCTAAAAACTTATTGGTCAATTCTCCATATGGATACAACTATTCAGGGTTGGAGATTGGTTATTTTTCATTTCCGGTTGATGAGCAATGTAAAAGCCTTCATTACTAACATCATGTTATCACGGGTAGTTGGTACGTGTATAGTTATCGCATGTAGTGTAGACGTGTATGGTTTTTGTGTCTAGAGTAGAAGGGTATGGTCATCACATACTGTAGTCCATATGTGTATGTTTATACCGTGTAGAGTAGACCAGTGTTCCGCAACCTTTTTTGACCGTGACCCCATGATTCTATTTTGGGAATTCTTGCGACCCACCAATGGGTCACGACCCATAGGTTGCGAAACGGCGGTGTAGATGTGTATGGTTGTTTGGGTATTATCACATGTACTGTAGGATACGTGTGGTTGTGTGCATGTACTGTACTCGTGTGGTCATCGCTTGGCCAAATGTAGGCTAGGTCAATGATGGTTACTAACTGTCAGTATTTATTTCAATCTATAGATGTAATACAAATTTAAATTTCCCTGTTACTCACAAGTTGTTGACAAGTTGATCCTATCAATTCAACCTTGTTTCCTGACGCAACTCCATCACCAACTCTGAATGTTGACAGTTGATGAAAGGTGTTTTGATAGTACCATGATGACTTGTGTATAAGCCCATCTTAAGATATTATAAGCCCATCCCTCAACATTTTAAATAACAAAATGCACAAAATGATATTGATAGGCAAACGACTGCAATTTTTCCCTATAAGTATAAGCTCACTCACAACCAATTATGCTTACTGCAAAAAAAGTGTAACAGACAGTAGAGCCCCCTTTTAGAGGGTGTGGGATGGGTAGGAGGTGTACACCCTTTTAACGCCATTCAAAGGTTTCCCCTGAATATGGGTTTGGCAAGGGTGTAAGCATTCATGTTACCCTTGTTCATTTCACAGAAATGTGTACCCTTTATTTAGGTGTCCCCCTGAATAGGGCTTACCCCTAAATAAGGGTTGACCATGTGTTGTTAAAACATAGTATTTCCCCATGTTCTTTTCACAGTTGTCCCTTGGATAGGGGTGTTTCAAAGTAGGCCTGTCTACAGTAATCTGTTCCGTTTCTTGTAAATCATCTCAAATGCCCCGTATAAAAAGACTAGTTTATTTTCAGGGCTACAGACCTTGGATGTTTGTGCGTTAATAGTGCTATTAGGATAGAAGTTATTTATTTTATCTTAGTCATCTCTGGCCCCCCAACACCATTAATTAATCTATATATCAAGAAATGGTAGCGGATGTTTCTGGTCATGTAATAAATTGTTATTTTTTGTTGTTTAACCATTGCCATCAATCAAACTGTGGTTTTTTCATGATGTACAGTAAACTTACAATATCATTTTATCCTGTAATTATAGGAGGATGAAAAAAGAATGAGAGAAGAGAAACAATGTGTGAAAGAATTGCAATTTTTATATAAACTATAATAAACTACTATAAAGCAAAATTACCTAAGGCTGATCAACAACATTGAATAAGAGAGTTCAGTATAGACGCTATTTCCACACAGAAAGAGAGCATAAAATGATACTGTAGTACAGTAGGTCTTCCTAACCAGCTTCTTCAAAAATCAGCTGTATTCATACTAACTTTACATCAGAGTTATCTTTGGTCCTTCCAATAGGTTGTTTTACTTTTCTATGTAATTGTTTAATATTTTGCAGATAAATTTTAATAGAAATCCTAAACTCATCCTACAGTAAATATTACAGAGACCATATCACATCATCAGTAAATTGGATATTTTGCTGAATTGTCAATGTATTGTGCCATTAGGCCTATATGTAAAGTGTACAAACTATGTCAAAAAAGAATTGTGATAGTAGAACCCCTCTTATGGAACAGGGGACACTTTCCTGTGAAGCGAATGAGTACTATATGTTTTAATATTACAACTAAACCTCTATTCCAGGGACACCCAAATTAGGGGACATATTGTTGGATCCCAAAGGTGTTTTGTTAATAGGGGTTCACTGCTATATTTTAGTACCACATTGTACTCAAATACATTTAAGACCCCTCAATAGAGGTGTCCTCTGAATAGAGGTGGCCCTTTTTCAAAAGGTACAGTATATTGCCCCTCATTCATTTCATAGGAAAGTGTTCCCTTAATAGGGGTGTCTCCAGAAAAGAGCTGCAGGCTTCAACTGTACCTCCCTATAACTACACCATGCTTTTCATGATACTGTGTTATGTTTTCCATCACTCTATGTCAATGAAAGATCCTATTTTGAAAGTTGTGAACTGGAGACAGATGCCTGTATTCATTACTTGTATTTGAGTCTTTAGGGAATCAGTGCTGGCAACGTATTAGGCGTCATCAGATTAAGGGAAAATATCGAAAGTCATTTGTGTCAATTTTGTGTGATGTAAATCAATGTTGCTCGAAGATGTGTGGGGTCAGTTTTGATATTGTAACCTGTAATACCCACTGAAACAATTCTTTGAAATTAATTTATATCTGAGATCAATGACTTAAAGAAATCTAATGAACTCTAAAATGTTTCATAAACAAAATATGCTTTTATTTTAGTAAAACTAATAAGAAGAATAAGCAATTTATAATCTCTCTTATACAAATAGTTTCCCATTTTTGTCAATAAGGTCTTGTTTTACTCTTTTAAATTCAGAATATGCCATTTAAATGTCTACACGCACGAGGGCAGACACAGCTATGCTCTTTTAAAAAACGTTTTAAGATGTTACAAATTTGCGTTCACTGCAGTATGTTTTGTTTCAAATGATGGTGATACCTAATATACATTCAGTTTAAATACCGCAATGTTCATTGTATACAATCACCCTTTGTGAATCTTAATACTTCCTGATTGGTCCAATATGCTATGCTATGCGGTTATTGAATAAAGCCATTTCTAATGTTCTTACAACTTCAACAAATTTTTAAAAAATAGTAGAAACACTTTAAATGTTAAAATTCTCAATATGTCATGCCTTTTTATAGAATATTTTATTGTTACATTTTTATAAATCAAAGCTGGGGGGTAAACATCGAACCCAAACACTTTACCTAAACACGGTTAGGGGAATACATACATTATTCTTAATCCTTATCAATCTCCTTAGAGCTTTGACACATAAGAAGTGAATTTATAGGTTCTGACAACATCCTAGGTTCATGGTCTAAGGGACCTGTACTTTTTTATTTTACAAGAGTCCGGGGACAATTATACATACCCTTTCACAAGTGGGTGTATGCGGTGGTATTAGGGTGCTAAAATTTATGTTAGACGCTTTTTTTGACAGTCGCATTTCCTTTGTCGTACGACATATCGGCGAGCACTGAGCTGACTCCCATAAATAAACTTATCACTGAAAACCGGATTAATTCTAGATCTGTATTTCAAATTTAACCAAATTAGATATATTCATTGCTTTGGCATTGGTGTTGAATGCGGAACATAAATTGTTAACCATTTCTATGTAATTGATGAGTTTTTTGACACCAAACCACCTCTTTGAAAGTGTGTTTGATACTATATTTATTCATTTTTGGGTCTTCTCTAACTTCTCAGGACTAAGTACTCATTTCTAATAACCCACCCAAATGTTTAGGCTAAACTTTGTCGATTCATGACATATACAATCCGTTGTGTCGACTCATTTGTTAAATTCTCAAATTAACTGTGATGTATTTCAGGGTACATTTAATTGATATCATTGAACTATGTGATTTCTTTAAAAGTAGTTTCTGGGTGGAGTTCAAGGCTTATTAAACCTAGGTACCTCCCGTGGGTAAAAAGTTACCCAGGAAACTAACGATTCTATTGGTTGATAGGCTCGTAGAAATAACCCTGCGGATAAATAAAGGGTTTATACCTCAAAGGATCGGGTAACATGTCAAATTTGATCATATCGTGACCTTATTTCTGATCAATATAATGCGAACGTGTCCTTGTTCGTTTATTTTCTTTAATTTACAACATCGAGAACATGGCGAATTCGTTTATTCGCATAGTCTATCATAAAATGATTTATAGAAAAAAATGTCGTCTTAGTATTTGTTTATAAATTTAAATGAAGCTCATGTTTGATCCTCACTGACCTTAAACTTATATTGAAAAAGTGCACTGCAGAGTGTGCTTCTCCACCTTGTCAAGTTGGAAAAATTGTATCAAAGCTATAGAGTCCGGTTATTTAAACGTGTTCATGTACTACTATGCTCCTGTTTAGTTAAGAATGTGCCTTTTAAACATTAGGCATCAAAATCTGAAATACATTTTACTGAATGCCATTTTTAGTGGAACTACTTGTAGCTGGTGTGTCAATTCTATAATTTAAGGTTTTTACAAATTGTTTTAATGTATGCAAATAAATAAATTATGTATATAATTCTAACTAGAAGTGAATTGAATTTTAGATAATTCTTCTTCTTATTCAATTTTGGCAAAAAGTCAAAAGTGTTTTAAAATATAGTTTCATATAATTCTGATAGTTAATTTAGTATTATCTTATATTAAAAGATTAATACTTACAAATTAATTTCATCTAATTTTAGATAATCATGAGTTTTATGTTTTGATATTACTGTACAGTATATCCCTTCACCTGGAATAACTTTGGAGTTTACACAACACTGTCGTTTTGTATTTTGTTTGCTCCAAGATGTGTTTTGGTAGGTTATGAAATGGGTATTATATAAAGGTACCACTCAAAATAACCTTAACAAAATAAATGTATAAAATGTACAATTTCTTGGAGAAAAAATAAATTTATGAATGTAAACATCTTTGTTTTAATTAAATTTATTATAGAAAAACAAACAAAACGATATTTTAGCAAATGCTCTGTGTTTCATAATTTTACAATTATCTCTTTAAAATGTCGCAATAAGCAGTTCTTTGAGTTTTTTTACCATTTTTTTTCTTAGTTCAAGGTATCTTTCAAGTTCATGTGTTCAATCACCTCAGAAGGTACAAGTACGATAGTTTAACTACTAAGTATAGATTGCGTGCAACACGCTCTAAAACACATCTCGTTTCAATTATACGAATGTTCGCGAGTTCAACTAAAATTACCCTTGTCTCTAAAAGGAATATGCGAGGGTATAATATTTTGGTTTTTTGTCTCTGTCTATCATATGTGTACGTACAGACTTATTTATTTTAAGTTCCTTTAAAAATTAACTAATGAAATGACAGTTTCACTGTGAATCTCTTTGAAATAAATCGGCTTTTAAAATATAACTAAATGTAAGTCAAATACTTTATTGTATTCCCAACAAAGTAACTTAATTAATGCACTATTGGTTTTCTTACTAGAGCCCTAGCCAGTGGGAATAAACCCTTATTTTTCCTGAAGTGCCCTTTTCAAACTAGACACCAGCAGTGGTAAATACTGTAGGCCTAAGCCTAGATTGACGATCTTTGTGGAAAATTGAATGCCAATGCCATATAAAAATCTTGGCTACATGGTTGGTTCTGTTTATTGTGTATACTGTATTGAGTTGTAATATCTAATTTACTATTTTAAAACTCTGTATCAAACTTTCTGGTTTTAAATTGGAACATTTTATTTTCATTTAAAGAAAAAAATAGAATAAGTAAATAATTGTTTTCCTATCCAATTTGTGTCAAAGTGAACTATTATGTGACATTAAAATGGCCTCTTCAACATTATTCTTTTCAAGGGGATATATGTTTGCAGTAGGTTTAAGATTCCTGCTAGTTCAATATACAGTAATTCTAGAGTTCGGTTCATAAAAAATGAAAAAGATCTGAGACTCTGGTTTGAAAGATGTGTTAACAATGATGATAGATATGTATCACAATCAAGGTGATAACAGATGCAATGACAAGTTGTTGATAAATGTGTTAAGAAAGCTGTGAAGATAACAATTGTCATCTTGTTGAAAGAGATGTTGACTGAAAGAATATTAATATTGAATATAAATAATGTTGGAATTACGATTTAGGTAGTAGTGCATCATCATGGGATCTTTACTCTTATGTGCAGCACCATGAGATCTTACTCGTATGTGCAGCACCATGAGATCTTACTCTTATGTGCAGCACCATGAGATCTTACTCTTATGTGCAGCACCATGAGATCTTACTCTTATGTGCAGCACCATGAGATCTTACTCTTATGTGCAGCACCATGAGATTTTACTCTTATGTGCAGCACCATAGGATCTTACTCTTATGTGCAGCACCATGAGATTTTACTCTTATGTGCAGCACCATAGGATCTTACTCTTATGTGCAGCACCATGAGATTTTACTCTTATGTGCAGCACCATAGGATCTTACTCTTATGTGCAGCACCATGAGATCTTACTCTTATGTGCAGCACCATGAGATCTTACTCTTATGTGCAGCACCATGAGATCTTACTCTTATGTGCAGCACCATGAGATCTTACTCTTATGTGCAGCACCATGAGATTTTACTCTTATGTGCAGCACCATAGGATCTTACTCTTATGTGCAGCACCATGAGATTTTACTCTTATGTGCAGCACCATAGGATCTTACTCTTATGTGCAGCACCATGAGATCTTACTCTTATGTGCAGCACCATGAGATTTTACTCTTATGTGCAGCACCATGAGATTTTACTCTTATGTGCAGCACCATAGGATCTTACTCTTATGTGCAGCACCATGAGATCTTACTCTTATGTGCAGCACCATGAGATCTTACTCTTATGTGCAGCACCATGAGATTTTACTCTTATGTGCAGCACCATAGGATCTTACTCTTATGTGCAGCACCATGAGATTTTACTCTTATGTGCAGCACCATAGGATCTTACTCTTATGTGCAGCACCATGAGATCTTACTCTTATGTGCAGCACCATGAGATCTTACTCTTATGTGCAGCACCATGAGATCTTACTCTTATGTGCAGCACCATGAGATTTTACTCTTTTGTGCAGCACCAAGAAATCTTACTCTTATGTGCAGCACCATGGTATCTTACTCTTTTGTGCAACACCAAGAAATCTTACTCTTATATGCAGCTTACTTTTATGTTCAGCACCATGGAATCTTACTCTTATGTGCAGTACCATGGGATCTTACTCTTATGTGCAGTACCATATGATCTTACTTTTTTGTGCAGTACCATATGATCTTACTTTTTTGTGCAGTACCATATGATCTTACTTTTTTGTGCAGCACCAAGAAATCTTACTCTAAAGCTTGGTTCTCACTAGAACGTAACGCAAGGACGTAAACGCAACACAAGCGTTTTAACCAATGACAAGCGAAGTTATAGACAGACAGCAATCACAAGCGAATAAGCCAGCGCTTGTGATTGTTCAATTCACTTGCGTTGCGTTACGTCCTTGCGTTGCGTCGCTAGTGGGAACCACGCTTTATATGCAGCTTACTTTTATGTTCAGCACCATGGAATCTTGCTCTTATATGCAGCACCATGGGATCTTACTTTTATGTGCAGCACCATGGGATCTTACTCTTATGTGCAGCACCATGGTACCTTACTCTTGTGTTCAGCACCATGGTATCTTACAATTGTGCAGCCCTATGAGATCTTACTGTCCTATGTGCAGCACCATGAGATCTTACTGTCCTATGTGGAACACCATGGGATTTTACTGCCCTATGTTCAGCAGCATGAGACCTTACTTTCCCATGTGCAGTACCATGAGATATTACTGTCCTGTGTGCAACACCATGGGATTTTACTGCCCTATGTTCAGCAGCATGACACATTACTGTCCCATGTGCAGTACCATGAGATATTACTGTCCAGTGTGCAACAACACAGGACCCGACCTAATACTGTCCCATGTGCAGCACCATGAGATTATACTGTCCTGTGTGCAGCACCATGATATCTTTGTCCAGTGTGCAGCACTATGAGATCTTACTGTCCTGTGTGTAGCACTATGAGATCTTACTGTACTGTGTGCAGCACCATGAGACCTTACTGTCCTATGTGCAGCACCATGAGACCTTACAGTCCTACTGTCTGGAGTGCCGCATCATAGGACCTCACTGTACTATGTGGAGCACCACATGACTTCACTGTACTGTGTGGAGCACAATGTGTCCTCACTGTCCTGTGTTCAGAATTAGCATTCCTTTTTCCATGATAGTCATCTCTGCCAACTGATTATTATGCTAGCCAGTAATGTTTGGTTTTATCTGGATGGAAAGTGTCCATCCATGAGAGATATTAAAAATCATTGGACATTATGGGTTGATATTTTGTTAATTGTTTTTTTTTTCCTACTGTTTCTTTCAGTGCTGTTGAAGCTATGCATGATAGCAAGACACCATTTAGTAATATTGAGTCTCTACTAAAATCATCAATCTACCATAAACAACAGCTTAACGAAAGGTCTGCTGCTCTCAGGTTTGTTGTTTTTTTTTTTAGATATTTATTTCATACACAATTACAGAATGGATTAATTCAATCTTTTATTTTATTGTTTCACCACATAAATAACGAAACGCTTTACATAACTAATTAATGGTTTGTGAGATTCTATATTTTTGTCATGTCATTCTCTTTAATTTAATTCTTTTTCTTAGATTTTATGGAAAAGGAATGTTGATTTTACACTTGAAAATATGTAATTGACTTTTTCTTATAGGGTGCAATCAAAACAAGAAAAAAGGTCAAGTATAAGTTCAAGTCCTCAACGACAACTACTTTCAGGTACAGTATAAAAACCATTGGCAATATAAAACCAGAAACGTTTGCGACTTGAAACTTTCATCGAATCGGTTACATTGTCCATTTTCGCAACATAAAACTTTTTCACGAAATAAATACGGTAAGAAGGTAGCATCAATCCATCATGGGTGCAACCTTTGTGTTACAATGCATGTACTCTGTACTAATATAGTAATGCATTGCTGTTTACCACGCCCAGGCATCATTGTACTATAGTACTTTATTCTCACTTAGCAATAAGAATGCGACGTCCAATTTAACTGACAGTACGCGATAAAGCAAACAAAACAGCTATCACTTATCCATAGTAGGCACACATGTACTAAAAGTGCTTGTATTACTGTACTGTATTTTTCATATTCAATACTTTCTGAAACATTATCCGCGGCATGAAACTTTTGTGAATATCACTTGGGCAAAAGTGTTTTCTATCTTAAGGAATTTAATAGTTATATTTGTTTCATTTCTTATTTGCATTGGAACAGGTTGCTATGATTTTTTTTTTCTAAAAACTTGTTCTGATCTTCATCCAACCTGAAAGAATGTATGAGAATCAGGTCACAGTGTTACTAATAATCTTGTAATATTTGAAAGAAAATTCACTGTATTGATATTTCTTTTCTATCATAAACATTCGTGAGTGAATGGAAATTTATTTACAATATGCCCTATACAAACATAGTCTCATGTCATGTGGGGTTCATTAATGTGTGTTATCTACAGTATCTACAGAATTGAGGAAAATGCATTTAAATATTTAAGATGTTATTTTAGGCTGTCTTTATGGAAATTAAAGTACATTATTAAATATTGTGGTTTATGTTGTTAGAGCTGTTTATTTCCGTCACTCCCTCAGGCAAACAGCATGTACTGTATGAAAAAGAAAACAAAATGGACCACCTTTATTAGAAAAGAAGTAATTATATGCTAGAACGAAATTGACTTCTGTATTTCATTCCAATTTAGAAATCCGTATATTTTGACTCCAATTTCACACAGATGTAGCCTGGGCGTTATGGCTGAGTTGATTCGCAATATTTAGTGAACTACTTCTAAGCTCTGCTACTTTGTATAGTTTTAGATAGTTTATACACCTGTTTCAGACTAGTGTTACTGCTAAGGCTTTCGAGTTCCTTTGGGAGCAGCCTGATTGATAGCGAATTCCCTGTCATTTCACTTCATCCCTAGCTGTCATCTTGTCCCGCCCCAGAGCTTGTTCTGATGGTATACTATGTGTCTGTAAGTTCATTGCTAATTTGTCAGTCTGTCTTTGTGTGTAAAGATCCTAGGCCAGGTGCTTCCTACTCTCTTTGCTCACTCTCTGATTGGTTTGATGTACGCGTCATGTCCAATTAGGAACTAAATGTATGCAAGTATTATAGACAATTGTTGATCTAAGCTTAGCGGCATACTGTAGTATAAACAGTCTAATTGCGTATAGTACGTTTAGTACCTTCTTGGGTTCTTCAGTGTTAACATCTGTTAATGTAGATCTGTAAATCTGTGTAGAACAACTACAGATTGCTTTATTTACTTTGACCTATTGGTGTAAAATTGATTCAAATTGAGTTTGATCAAAAATGATAATGTTAGTGTCTTAAATTCTACGTTCACTTTACATTCATCGTCTATAAACTTATTATGTTTAAATAATACCTCCCAAAGGTATATGTATATTAATTTATAAAGTACAAAACATAAAATGTTAAATTAATTTATTGAATTTCTCAATCAATCAATGAATTTGACTGATTACTGATAAAAGTAAATATTAATAGTCTACAGATCAATGGTAACCACAATAATTATTACTGATAATGTTGTTTAGAGGAACAACGAACATGCTTGCCAAAAATATTTTTATAATATTAATCTCAAGTTTATTTTAATTTTATTATTTTGTTAGAAGTTTAGTAATATTATCCATGACATGTTGGACTTCATTCAGTGTCGTTCCTAAATGTATAATTATATAGTATTATAATCACAATAATTATAAAGATTATTAAATACAAATCCATTCAGTTTTTAAAGAACAATTAGAGAATAATTTTAATATTTAGTTTTATAAAAAAAATGTTTTGCAATATTTATTTATCAATTCAATCTAAAATTGATTTACTTTCTAATTTTAAGTTAAAAAAAAAACTGATAAATTAGTTAATAATTTTCAATTCTTGCACAAAACAAATTTCTACATTGGTATGAACAAGCAAGCATTTATTTGTTACATTTATGTAAAATGTTGATGGATTTTAACAACTCCATTGATGGAAAATAACAGTATGCACATATTTCTAAATCTTTGTTCCCACTATATGATGCAACGAAGTAAGCACAGCGCAAAGGAATTGACCAATAACCATCGACAATTTTAGTAACCCATCACTTGTGATTGGTCAAATTACTTGCATTGCGCTTGCGTCCTTCCATTGCATCATAGTTGGAACCAAGCTTATTATTATACCAATGTGACTAACTGCGTGTGAAATCCTGGCAGATATCTGTGTCACAATTTGTTACATTTTGTGTTGTATGTGTAAATGTGGTATTAAAGTGTAGATGTAAAGCTACTGTAGTTTGACAAAAAAAAGTGTGATGTGCCCAAATATGATAGTGATATGCTCAAATATGGTAGCGATATGACATCATCATGTCCATATATGGGCACATCACATTTTTTTGTGACATAAAGTTTGATAGTGTAGACGGGGCTTAACAGATAATCACTGATTGCCTATTAATTAAACTCTCTGGTACAAATTGTGATTAGCTTATATGTGACGGTACTATAATAAATACTACAGTAATATTGGAGTACACTACTGCACTGTACTACATTTAAAAACAATACATGGTTGGTTAGTTAATTTGAAATTAAACAGATTTCTAAATTTAAACACATTTTATATTTACACCTGCTAAAGAATATTCTGCTTAATATTATTTGAAGGTAAAACTTTATATAAGATGTAAAAACAAATATAAAATCTGTAGATAATATTTTTTAAGGATAAAAATTCCCAAAGGTTGTGTTATTTTCAGTGTGATTCAGGATCACTGCCCTACAGATATTAAATTCCAGCTCCCCAAGGAAAACTGGCCTTCAGTGACCCCTACTCAAAAGTGTTACCAACAAAGTGAATTGCACATCTACAACTGTAAACACTAGCCATAATGATTAGTAACTAAGGCAGAAGACATTGCCAAGGGAATGGTTTGAGAGAGCCCACGCCGAGACAGACATCGTGATAGTAAATTTTCGTTGGTCAGCCATGGTTCTGATGACAGATTTGGCTATGGGTGATGACTTCAGATGGTCAATACAGCTGTTGTCTGTTTCAGAATTCAATAGTTGTACTGTAAGGCCACTATGGGGGCAGGAAGTTGTGTTTATGCCTCAAGTCCACCCATGTACTGTACATTGAACTTTTGACTGTCTGTATTAGTAATTATTATTTAGTAATTTAAAAATAATCCTACCCTTTGTTTAGTTTGATATAATTTTCACTTTATTTTGATCTATATTATATTATGATATTAAAAAATAAACTAATAACTATAATTTTGAGAAAATTAAATGTTTTGTAATACTTTTTTTATTCTTTTAAGAATAAAAAAAAATCAAACCAAAAGATAATCTTTCATAATAATACTATATAAATACTAGTAAGATAGCTACAGTTGATCATTTTGATGGGCTATATGTATATTATAGATGTGTGTAACAAATGTGTATTAATTAAGTGCTATATCTCTTGTAGGTTTATATATTCAGTTTTTCTTTTGGTACTTCCTAAGATGCCTTTTATCTGTTACTGTAACTGGCTCTTTTTTCTATGATATTTAACAAGGTCGTTAATGAGCGTCTTTTGGTTCTGAGGCAAAACATTGTTCTAAAGTTGTAAGCATAACTTTGTGGCCAGCGGTTTAACCACCAACCTCGGCTAAATTACACTATTATTATATTGATTTCCTGCGGTTAGTTTTGACAGGCCAAGTATGGTTGTTAACATTTTAATTAATATGTATGTGGATGTATACAGGGTATATATCTTGAATAATGCAATTTTGTACCTGCCATATTGCAGATTTGGGGTGGGGTTTAGGGGGTTGTAGCCAGGTATTGAGTACTTTTTTACAGGATTGTTTAAGGTGGACACTATTATTACCAAAGATACTGTGGCTACACAAACAGTGGTGCATTGGTAATAGACTTGGGCAAAGCCTACACATCCTTTCCATTGTTCAGCTGAGATTTGACCATTTTTAAGTGTGGTTCTTCTTCTATTATTTTATTGTTTTATTGTTAATGATTTAACTTTTATATACAATAACTTATTTTATAATAATTACAGACAGTAGTTTGATTTACAACAATAGGTAAGGAAAACACTTTAGTGTTGAAATAAAGCATTCTGGATTGAAATTCATACACAAGCTTTAGGGTTGACAAAGATAGTTATTATTAAAACGAAATATGTTGGATGACAGCCATCTAATATAGGTCTAAACTATAAGTGAACTTGTTTTCAAGGAACAATTGGAAAAGTCATGATTGTTAGTTTTGACTTAAACTTAATATGAAGCATTTGATTAAATTTATTCATGACATTCAGTAACCATCTGCAGTTAAGTTTAAAATGTTTTCACTTATTGAAAAAAAAAATGAAAGTGTCAAAACGCAATTTTAATTCTTAGTAAACTTGCTCTAATGTTTATTTATGAAGTCTATGTTTAAAAAAAAGATTGTTTTTAGATAAATGTTTTAAATGGAATAATTAATAATAATTTGGGAGAATAGTGGAGAATACATATTTAACAATTAAATGCATGCAATTTGGAGTAACTTTAAGTGACCTAGTATTGGGTTAATATCTTTTTTAATCTTAAAGATATAAATGTTAATAATATAGTTATTTGTTTGAGTTCATACTATAATTACAATATTCAAGGGAATACATAAAAATTATTTTTATTGCCTTTTGCTATTCTAAAGTATTTATTCGTTTAACATGAAAGTGTCCCCTTAATAAAAGAGTTAAAAAGTAGGGATTCTACTGTGTAGTCCACTCAGCAAATATTATCACATTGGAAGTGGACTGCATTTCAATTTATTTATTCAAACGCTAAATTTGTATAACATTGCCTTGAGCATTGTGTACTATTATAAAAATGCTGTAACAATTTAACACCCTAAAGGTTGTAAGACATACTTTAGGTGCTGAATGCTTTGGTCATAGGGGACTCAGTGTACACTTGCTGACAGAATTAACAGAATGCGTCGGTCAGTAGTATTGATGTATTTGTACTGTAGATATGTACAGTATCTGTATCTACTTTTTAAATTATCAGAGCTCAAATAAACGTTTAACTTCTAAAGCCAAATTTAATATTATATTGGACAATTGTGGGTCACATGGCGTTTAATAGTTGTACTATTTAATGATCGTGCAATAGTACTTCTCATGTATGAAAACAAAAAATCTGCATGAAATCCAATAGAAGCATCATCTGTTGTTTTGCGCAAATTGAAGCAGTAATGTGCCCAAAACGCTATCTCTCCTTCACAACAAAGAATAGAACGAAGGCAATGACAAGAATCTACTTAATCCATAAGGATAAGGATACAGTACTGCAAAAGCTGATTTGGGTTTTCGTATTACCCGAATACTAAATACAGTACAACAGCCATATGAATAATATAAGTAGTGTAAACAATTTAATGGATAGGGCAAGTAAGTAGTAATAATTCCATCACCAATGGATATCAACTGTTAGACATGTAATGTGTTAATATTGAATCAACTAACTATTAATCTGTGGATAGCCTCTGTGGGAGTTTGATGTCATTCAGCTTGAGACCACACAGCTGTCAGGTGGACTAATGCTGTATGGTGGCAGTATGCAACTAAATATTAAATATGTGATGTTATAAAAAGAATTTGATACAACAATAGAACCCCACCTTAGGACACACATGACACGCTTATTAAGGGAACCCCTATTAAGGAACACTTTTAAGTAAAACAAATGAAAGACAATGTTTTAATACAGTCACTTCAAAGGACACCTTGATTAAGGGGACACTTTGTTGTGTTTTCTATAAGTGTCCCTTAATAGGAGTTCGTTCTACTGTAGTTTTTTTACTGTATTTTAAAATTAATTTTTGTCATTCATTTTCATTTTTTGTTTTTTAGGCCGCCCTTCACATGAAAATGCTTCAACACCAACGAGCCCAAAACTTGAGTGATGAACCATGCATGTTCAAAGATATTTGTAGGCCTAAAGCAAATGCTATTTAAAAGTAACAAAAAAGGGGAGGTGTGATACAATATTGAAGAAACTGTTAAACCAAAAGTGAAAGAAGCAAAATAGTTTTT
Organism: Antedon bifida; assembly: GCF_963402885.1. Taxonomy (NCBI): domain Eukaryota; kingdom Metazoa; phylum Echinodermata; class Crinoidea; order Comatulida; family Antedonidae; genus Antedon; species Antedon bifida. The sequence goes on along the minus strand of NC_136235.1, from coordinate 6,782,901 downwards.
TTTCACTAAAATGTAAAATAAAATAATAAGATTTATATGTAATTTACTTTACTAATGTGCTTATTTTTGTATTATTTACTACACGGTGTTGTACAGTAACTGTCTATTAAATCTTTATTTGATATGATATGCACCATAGTTGTTTTGCCTTTCATTGAATTTGGAAAATAAAGTTTTTTTTTCACAATATTCAAGTGATGGGGTATAAACATACCAACTTTAATGTGGTTGTTTACATGATCAGATATTTTGACTGATTTAACCCATAAGTATGTAAGTTATATCTGACCCTATTTTTTATGATATCAAATAAGTATTATAAATAGATTTATAAAGCACCTAATGTTGTGAAACTTCCAGGTGCTGTACGCAAAACGTAAGTAAAGTACCTTGCCTAATTACACAAGCAATGCGACAAGAGTTGGAATCGAACCAACGATCTCACGATCAGTAGTCCAACGTCCAACACAATGCACCACACACACCCTTTCAACTGATGTGAAAATGATATAAACTTGTGTTAAGAACATCATTCTAAAATGCAATATATTAATCCAGGAATATACACATTTTCTAGCCTTGTGCAGAAAGTATGTCAGATATGTTTCTATGCCACATTACAAAGTGCTACATCATGGAAGAGGCCCACAAATTGTTATTAATAGAGCGCAACTAATTTGCAAGCCCTACTAACAAGAAAGGTTATCGTATTACTTTTAATCGGAGATGACATTTCCTCTGTATTTTATTGAAAATTTAGTCCCGACTGTGAGAAAGCAGGACGCAAAAGCGTACTCCAGCATCTCCGCCCTCGTTTTTCTACGGTTTGTTTATCGTTTCTGTCAGTCACCCGCTTGGTCTCTGTGGAGGTCCTACTTTTTGTTTTTTTTAATGACTTTTTGTGATTAAATGAAGACGAAAGATAAAATTTGTGAAGGATATGCGTAAACACCTTTGTGTTCAAAACTTACATTTAAAATGAGTAACAAGTCTGTTGCGGTATTGTTTGTCAAAAGTTGAATGAAAACTTCCATTGCTTGTTGACAGATTACGTACGCCTGGGGACAACATAGAACCGGGCCAAGGACAGTTTACGATGAACCCCAAATTTCTATAGTGGCATGACTTGACAAAGATTTTACCTGGAAATGTCTGGCTTGCTTCACAAAAAACCAGCTCGATTAACAAAATAAAAATTTATTTCTGAACCAAAATTATTAGTACATATTAAATTTGTTTGGAAAGGAACAAACCACTCCTGGCAAGGCTGGGAATTCAGATAGCATTGGTTCAAAAATTCCCAAAACACAACAATTTGAGTGAATTAAAATACAGAGAATTTGGTTTCATTATACACTAGCATATGTTGCCAATTATTAAGCATCATTCAATGTAACCCCTCTTCAATCAGTAGTTGATTCTTCCTTGCAATTTAAAAGGGTCTCGTATTATTGCGATCAGCTGGAGAACTAAAACCGCATCAACCATTTTATAGACAAATCTTGGAAAAGGTGAAATGCTGTCATAGACTGTCACGTACAACATACGAAGCACGTACAAATATGCAAGTCAACTTGTGTAGGTGTGATGGATAGTTTCAATCAAATTTAATAGATTTTGTAATGAGACAATATTCTTACGAAATGCCCATTTCCATCTACAAAGAACGTTTGAATTGAGAATGTTTGTCATGTATATTCAGACACACTATAAATATCAAAAGCCTTCACTTGATTTACCCAAAATTTTAATCTAATCATAAGCATTTCACTGAGCTTGGAAGAATATATACATTATTTCAGTTTTATCAAACTCTAAACTCAAACACCCATTGGTATATGAAAAACCTTTTGTTATGTCATTTCATAGACTATGCATACTATAGCTTGCTTAGTCCCCGAAGAACCAATTATTCCTCCTTATATGAACACTATGCTCAGATTTTTAAGGGAATAATTATTTGCTAGATAAATGTTTATTCCCGCTTGTATTTATTCCAAAGATAAGTAACTTTACCGACTCTTTTGTTTGTTTTGATAGTCTGATTGAATTTTTATCAATGTTGTTTTTTTCCTAAATTTAATTTCATAAAAACATATGATCTAGGCTGAGATTTATGTTTAGCTAAAGAATTTTTCTTAAGTTTCAAAATAACATAAGCAATAGTGTAATTTATTTTATTCAGAGTTATTTATCCGGGTACAGTAACTTCCTACCCACCAAAGTTAGCAATAAATCTAAATAATAAGCCTGAATAGAAGCTAAGATAAAAAGAACTGGTTTGATAAGTAAAGCCTCGATATTTCACTTATGAACCTTTAACTATCTTGACTTAAAGAAAAAGTTGGTATAAGTACAAATTCATTCACAAACAAAAAAATCAAACACAAACCATCTGCAAAAAACAAATTATTCATTATTATTGTCTGTAAAATAAATACAATACATAGAAGAAATATTTTATATACACATTTTGAATTTCAAAATGTACATTCTTTAAAATTTCAATCAAGAAGCTTCAGATTCAACCTAGTTATTTTACCGTTTTGAATTAACCATCAAAGTACGCAAGTATATTCTTTGAATATAGTGATTCATGTAGATATGTGAAACATGTATTCAAATTCAGTATTAGGGTTCGTGCATGTCATGTAATTGTTAGATATGTCCTACAACTAGAGTTCATGCAATGTGACAAGTTTTGAATTTGACAGAACTTCTCTTCACATACTGTAGCCATTGTGTATAATGTGGAAGAATTCAACGATCTCTATTCTGGTCAACCTAGGAAATAAAGAAGAATTAACAATTAGTGATCATTGAAGTAGATACTTTAATATTGTATATAATAAAGTTTCTTTAAACTAAATTGTTAATACAGTAGTAAAGTAGAGTTCTGAATTGATTAACATTTAACAGAAAGTTGTTTTCAATTGTTTTGAAAGTGGGAAAATTAATTTTAAAAATAATGTTTGTGACAGATGACATCCTTCTAAAAAAGTTAGGTGCTTACCTTTGCATGGCGTAGTTTCTGAACAATATCTACATCATTCTTTAGTTTCTTCCAGCGATCCTGCATCCTTATCTGCCTCTTATTCTGAGCTGCAAGCCTAAGGAATACAGAGATAAGCACACTATATTATTTCTCATCTCAAGAATGTTTGCAAAGGGTATGTGGATACAGTAGATAAACTGCAAAAATTCTCGATCAGCTTACAACTGCTGACAAACCTAATAAACCACTTTTTATTTTATGTTTTTATGTCTTTAGGCACATGCGGCCAAGGATTACCAAAAGTAAATTAATCACTGTCCTATCAGATAGGTGGTAATCCCCCCCCGTTATAGGGGCTATTTTTTTGTGAACCGAGGTAACACCCTACTCGTCTTGAATGCTTAACTAGGTTCTTTAAAGTTCACATGGGCAAACTGTGTACACTGGACCTACGGTTTATAGTACTTATTTGAAAAGACTTGTTCCACCACCAGACCCATCACGCCGATAATGTTGGCTATTATACTACAGTAAATCGCGCCCCTGCCTTACTGCTCGGTCATTGACTCACTCAATGGCTCTGAAAAGAATTTACAAACGCATAAATCACTGTCAAAATAGATAATGGTCACACTATCATTTGTATTACCTGTCAGCTAGGTAGGCATCAAATCGTTTCTCAGTGGTGATATGAACTGTGAATGGCTGAGGCTCTTGTACATTTTGCCAGTAGCTTTCTAGTGGTGGCGCTGAACACAGTTGAAATACAAATATTGAGCTGTCTTCGTTTTGTAAAATGTAATCCTTTTCAGGATTGACCTTGTTAGCTGTAAAAGATAACATTGGTTCCGAAGTATCATTGGAATATTTGGTAATCCAGCATCTCATTTATATCACATATTCTGCCTGTATCATGTAAAACATCACATATGTGTGTGATGTTGTAATACCAAATATTGATATATTGATCATATACGATACTTCAGAAATAGATACAGTACTGAGAATCGGCTGATACTGTATATGGTGGCCATTTTGAGGAGTTTTTGCCCAGTTTCTTTTAACCTAATTAATTATTTAGTTGTACAATACCTCGATGGGTATTAATACACTCTTCATCTGTCCAGTTCTGATATTTACCTTTCATGAACAACATCTGTCCCTCTGCTCCTAGCGTTATTACTGGTGACCATGGTATGGACAGCTGATATGATTCCGGAAGAAGTATTTCACATATTACATCACCTTTCACTGCATCATATAACATTACAGTTCCTGTCTTACACGCTGTTAGAATCTATATAAAACAAGATGGATTCTTTACATTATTAATTGATTGATTTATTTAGTATTAAAACAGACCAAAACAGAGAACATACATACAGTGAAATTCAAAATAAATGAAATGAATGAATAATTACTGCACATGAAGACAAAATTAAAAATGGAAGAAAATATGTATTGAATGCCTGGATAACCCAATTGCTAATAGGGTCCAGAAGTCAAAGGAATCATTTTGGTTCCCCACCCCCCTCCCCTTTTTAACTGCATGTTAATGTTTTGGGGTTGGGTCAACCGGCTCAGCTACAGTGATTTAGTTCAGTAAGTTGACGCTGGTCTCCCCAAGCTAATGTGATTTAGTTCAGTAAGTTGACCCTGGTCTCCCCAAGCTAATGTTTTTTATAAAATATAAACGACCAAATGAAATATTTCCATTGCTCAGGATGCTCCAAAGGAATGTATATAATTATTGTTATAGTTTAGTTACTCTTGACCCATAGAACTACTGTATTTTGAGATTTACAATTAATAACCAGCAAAACTTCTGGTATTGATTTACTTTTATACAGTAGTAGCAAATCTTTATTCCAGTATTAAATTTTCTCTACTCTCTCGCAAAAAAAAAGTAGAACGTACCACTTGAGGAATTAATGGAAATGTCTGAATGAAGCAAAGCTTTTCAACCTCATAGGTTGACTTCTTCACAATGCTGATGTTCTGTGTTGTTTGTGTACCCCCACATGGTATGCTTGTGAGTGAGCCATCACTGCACCCTACAAGGACAACACAAGGCTGTTTTGTGGCATAAGGTGCGTTGGTACCAACAGTGCTTTCACTCAGAACATTTGGGTTGAGGAACTTTATGTACGTGACAAATCCACTCGATGAAACCTTCTGTACTTTTAAAGGAATACCTACAATTAAAATATAGATTTGTTTATGATTGGAACATTCTTCTTGTACAGAAACTTGCAAAATGCATTATTAGGCCAAATTGTTAGTTTTATGACCCCTCACTTAATATTTTGTTTAATTTATAGAAAACCTTATTTCTAATTTCCATAACGAAAGTCAATTACTGGCAAAACAATCATAAAAAAAAAAATTGTAATAACATTATTACCGCAATAATATCTTGAATGGGATATTTTATTTCCCATGCATACATACCATAGAATTTATCCCATACTAGCAGCATTCCGTTCTGTAAGCCTATAGCAAGCAATGACGTGCATGGGGTTGTTGAAAGAACAGTGATAGGGCTAGAGTGTGGCCATACCATTTCAGGTTTATGTTCTATGTCTGAAAATAATTTTTTAAAAATCTTTCTGCCAGCAAATTAATATTATAAGGGGAGGGGTGAAGTACTACAGTATATCGTACTTTGAAGACACTACTGTATCATTTTATTTTTACATTATTGGCCAAATTAGACGCCTAATGACAAGTTAAAGTTTGGTAATACTGTACAGTATTATAATGACAATTTGATGAAACCTCCATAGAAGAAGTTTTGAAACAGTGCAATATCATTACAGTATCATATACAGTATTTTATTAATAGGATACTGTATTATAGGATATGTGGCAGAAACATACCCTTATTGTCCTTGCCTCAATATACAGTATTTAAAAAATTACCAACATTTAAATAAATACAGGTCGGTTTTAGTAGTAGACTTGACATTCAGTTTCACTATAAGCAAATAATCATTCTAAAAATTCAAACTGACTTCAAGTTTGAAACAAATTAAACAATTTAGAGGATAAATAAATCATTGTTGACGGGTAAATCAAGACGAAAATGATTTTTGAAAACTTGTTAGCATTTAATTTTCTCAAGTTTGACACTTTTATACATGAATATCAGATAAGTCATAAAGAAAATTGAGTGAGAAATGGCAGGACTAGCTAAGCATATTTTTTATAAACTTTCTCCACTGAGACACAAACAATTATGTCTACAAGGAATATTTTCTTATCTTCTGGATAAAATTACTGAAATAATTTTTTTTTTAAATAGGTCGATATGCAAGTGTTCTAGTTTTAGTAATCCACTTGGGAGGAACATAGGGCCCTGGGGTTGTTTTTGTTATGACCCCCTAAGTTTTATCAATGCCTAGAACATGCTTGTAGACCATAATATGTAGGGCTTCTTTAGAAAAAATACTATTTATATATCAATGATGCTTATGACATAAGAACAACAACTAAAGCCGATTTTCCAATCAAAAGCGTCTTATACTCAGTGTTTCCATCTTCCAAATCCCCCTCTACAACAAATTCTAGTTCCTTGAGTTTTTCACCTGAAATTGGTAGTTTTAATTGTTTCTACCACGTTCATGAGCACTCCTGCGATTCGAAAAGCTCAGCAGACACGCAATGAACATGAACATCACAGATATTCGCTCTTGTAGTGGAGAGGGTAGCGCGATTCTCTGCGAAACGTTTGATTCGCCTAGTGGAAAATTGGCTTTAGAGCTGTCAATTATAGTTATTGATCTATAATACATACATATTTATTTCTGGTTTTGGGGAAACATGACGTACTGCAACCTGACTTTACTTTATCGTATTGTCTTCATCGGCGTAAATTCCACAATCGACAAATTGTTATGGAGCTAGGAGGCGTAGAATAGTAGAAGGCTTACTTTTAACTAGTGGCTGTGTGTGCAACCGCCACCCCCGCCCCCACCACTATTTGTCTCAAAAGATGTACTAGGTCTGAGAAGACTTGTTCAATCTTCCCTGCTTTGTCTCGGGAAAGACTACAACAAAATACAGTTTTGACCACCCTTTGAAAAAATGCAACAATACGGTAACCAAAATACAATAATTAAATGTACCTTTTGCTTGTTTTAACAGGCTATAGTGGTATAGGTTTGTTGAGCCAGACCAAGCCACTGCAATGCTGTTTGGTCGTCCTGTGTTTGCTGGCAATTCTAATCCCATAGGCAACATCCTGCCAGCATTTAGAAAGACGCATAATGATTGTGGTCTGTAATAAGATGAAAAGTAACTTGGTGGTTTAGCATTGCAATACAAATGATTTAGAATTGGAATCATTGGAATCTCGCACATAAAAATGAACATTATCCACTTTATGTGGCATCTGTACAATTTATATTTTATTTTGGTATTGAATTAAAAGACGGCTTACAAATGTTCTATTTGCTAAGATTCTGAAAGCTAATAATGGGGCCTAGTTTATCCATTTTCATGAGATTCTGGGATCATTGTTATGAAGCTAAAAATATTCTCTACCTTGTTGGTGTTTTCGCTTCTTCATCTTTGCGCAAACATTTGAGATCTCTTTCATGAAGGTGTTGGAAAACGGTTGACCTGAGGTCACAGTGAGCTTCTGTGATAAGATGTTTAGCTCCAGATCCAAGAATAGCGCCATCATCAAGCTTGCTCAAAGCCACTTGAGGTGTACAGTTTGCAGTACCTTCATTTTTATAGGAGAAGAAAATTGTTATAACAAATGCCTGTGAATATATTTCATGACATATTCAAGAAACAAATAATATACTATTCATCCACACTATAACATAACAATCACATTATTGGTATCAATTCCAGTACAAAAAATAATATAAATAAAAAGCAATAGACAGAATCTAAACCTTAGTCTACACTAGCAAACTTTATATCGTGTCCATATATCGACACGATGATGTCATATCAGTACCATATTTGTACCATATTTGGGCATATAACTACCATATTTGGGCACATCACACTTTTTTTGTCAAACTAGTTTGATAGTGTAGACAGAGCTTAACAATTGGCAGATACTTTGTAGTAGAAAAAAAAGAAACATTGCACTGCAGTAAACCAAACATGATTATTCATACACACTTTTACCTGTAAATGGTGGAGGTGGTTTTACTCTCAGAATATGTACAGGTTTTGAGAGATTGCTTAGATTCATTGATTTGGCATCTGAAGTCTTTGACTCTGTCATGATATCCATACTTTGAGTACGGGATAATGGAATCTGTTGGTGTACAAAAGCATTTATGAGATTTTTAGCCGACTATTGGTATCAGTACATTCAGAGCATTTTGCGAAAAGCAGATTTGTAATGTTCATGAAAGTAGGATAAGCTCTTTAATAAAGTAAGCTACTTTGTAGTAGTGAAACAATTATCATTTACCTATCTATGACTTTTGGGTCAAGTCCAGGGTTATACTTCCGAATGTATAGCCCCACCTTGGGTGTAATTCCACCACCTTCAATATACAATCATATCCCTAGGCAAAGTCCCAGTGTATATTTTAAGATTAGGACAGAGATGGGCCTAGGCTGATGTCAATTTTGCTTTGATATATATATATATATATATATATCCAACGGCAAATTACTGAAAAAATGACAATGCTGTGGGTATCAGTGGCTGGATCTCAATGGAGATACAAAAAAAAAAGCGAAAAGCTAAATCAAAACGATAAGTAAAACAGCCAGAAAAGTTAGCAGAGCTTTCGGGCGACACTAGCCCTTCATCAGTGCAAGTGAAGGAATTTTGATACATATATATACTGTATATACAGTATATATATATGTTACTTGCACTGATTAAGGGCTAGTGTTGCCCGAATACTACTACTACTAATTTTTCTGGCTGTTTTGATTTAGCTTTTTGCTTATTTTATTTTATATCTCCATTGGGATCCAGCCACTGATACCACAGCATTGTTTTTTTTTGCTTTTGGATTTTAAATATGATATACCTTTGATTGATTCAACTGTAGCAAAAAGAGGAAAAAACTAAAGAAAGCATTTTGGGAGTAACTGTAGCTCGCTGGAGCGTCCACTATCGCACCAGCTATGACTCTTTGATTGATATGTACTGTACTCACTTGCGATTTGCTTGTTGACCTCTCCAACGGCACACCACTTATATGGTCCGAGGGATCACTTACATCAATCAAAACTGCATCCTATGGCATCAAACAAAATCAAGGATATGAAAATGAATGCATGAGATGCCGATCTTCCAGTTACCAAGCATTGACTACTGTACTGATAGATAGTGTTTTACACGCATGGTTGACCATGCCTATAGATAATTGTAAGTTACATGCACAGTTAAACATGTCAAAAATACTATTCTCCACTATCAAACTATCAAAAAAAGTGTGATGTGCCAAATATTGTAGTGATATGACATCATCATGTCCATACATATGGGCACATCACATTTTTTGTCACAAAGTTTGATAGTGTAGACAGAGCTTTAGTGTAAAATGTAAACATAATTCTACTGTACCTGTGCTTGTTCCATTCTAGTCTTTGCTTGGCTTCCATGTTTCAGTGCATTGTTGGCAGCTGTTTCCAATTCCTGTTGCCAGTTGTCTCTGGGAACTTTGTACACATCTAGCCATACCTCATCATTGCCTATTAACATTTTCAAATCAAATATGGTAAATAAAATGCTTGAGTCTAAGTAAATAATTAATCAACGAGCATTTTAGTTGGTTTAAAAAGTATGGGTAAGACTTTAAACTGGAGGTCCAGTGTCTTAAAAGAACCCAGTTCATCTTTCGGAAAAGAGTGATGGCTGAAACAGTGGCGACCCCACAGCCAATAACAAGATGACATCTTGGAATTTGGATGCATCTTCAAACATACAGATACACTATTCCCTCAAATAGGTTCAACTCAATAACACTTTTTTGCACAAAACACTTTAAAATAACAATAGTGGGTTCATCTGCAGTTTATGAATGAGTTGAAGAACATATTCTTAAGCAACCAGTAAACAAATCTAATAAACTTCTTCGTTTACCACCAGTCATAGATACAGCCATATAGTCTGCCTCATTTGATAGAGTCACTCCTGTTGCTTGCGCCTTAATTCCATCTTGATCATTTAAAATTCTGAATAAGTGAAGTCCACTGAATGCATAGAAAAACATTCTCAGGATACCTGAAAAGTTAACAAACATAAAATATTTCATTCAAACTAGAAATGTGTAGATAAATAAGATAAGATTTATAAAGCGCACATATCCACAAAGTGCTCAAGGCCTTAATAGAAATTACCTTTTTGTTGAATAGGCTTTGTGACCATGCGCATTACTTTTTTGATACAATTTTAGACTGTTTTAATACATACGTATCTATTTCCCAACATTTATTAGCTCATCCTTGAATATTTTAACACAACTCCAGGCGCCACTAATCAACTCAAAGTTTGCCACAGTTGAAATCGCAAGGCAAATAAGGCAAATGTGGTTCTGTAGCCAAAAATTAACCAATAATTAACCAATACAAATTAACCGATATACTGCTTATGAAAACAGGGTTTAACCGATAATTATCTCATTCAAATCGGATAAATATCGGATGCGAAAATTTTTAATTTTTAACGTTTAACCTGAAGGACAATGGGCATTTGGTTGTTTGGTATATAATAATAATAATAATTTTGTTGTGGCTGCAGAAACACGGCCTAAGAAATATTACCTAATTCATCGATAGTGGTAACTAGATACATCTGGACTCCAATCAGTGAGATTTCCAATACGCTAATCTCAACATCTTGTTCCCAATTTGCTAAAATAATATGTTGGGTTGCATCAAGGACTGCGAGTCCAGTAGGTAAACCAACAAATATATAGCGACCATCTGGGCTCTCTTTCAGACATGTTCCTTTTCCAAGATCCTATTAAGAAAACAAACACATAATTTATAAGAATATTATGCGAGTAGAGATCAGGTATTAACCGAGTTTTGATAGATTGGTTAAAAAAAGGTGCATGCAACATACTTTTTGCAGTAATTTAATACTGACTCATTTGAGCAACTGGCAGGCATAGGCCTAGTAATGTGGTTAAGGATCTGAGGGTTATGCGTTTAATTTTATGATTATTTTTCCTATTTTATTCCCGCCTTTTTGTGAAAAAAACCAGCAGATAGTCTTTAATTCACAGTCGGCGTTACAAAATACAGCGCGGTAGTTTATGATCATGATGACCAATCACAATGAGGTTGATGCCTGTTATTTAATTCTAAACTGAAAGTCAATCAAGTAGGCCTATGATGATGATCCTATTATCAAACAGTACATGAAATGATGAAAGGTTTTTTATAATAAACAAACAATAAACAAGCAATAAACAAACAATTCAATATAAAAACAAATAGGCCTACCTCTAATTGAATTGCACTCTCGCATTGTGGTGGCTTATAACGAGCAGCTTCTTCGACCCTAACCTCTTCACGGATGCTAACTTGCTCCCAGGCCCGGTCAAATATTTGCACCAATAGTTTATTTATCAATCGAAACGGCTGAGGAAGTGGATCCCGTAACTGATCAGGATCGGTGAGGAAGTCATCTTCATCGCTTGATAAATTGGTCAAAGTATCAGGTGTTATTGACATTAAATTCTTGCGAACGTAAACAGGCATGTTCAGTTTAATATGTACGAAGACATGCAATGCAAGGTTTACCAGAAGATTGTTGATTTTGGACTGCAATTTTAGTTTAAACTTGTCTTACGAATCCGAATTAAAGCTTGCTGTTGCGGTTCAGGGACGATTCGGCCCTGAGACGATTCGGCCCGGGACTATTCGGCCCACTTTTGGTGGGACGATTCGGCCCACTTTCGGGCCGAAACATCCCACTTTGTGGGCCGAAACGTCTCACCTCAGACCAAATTCATATTCATTTTTGTGGGTATTTATCAAGTTTTTAAAGGTGTTTAACAATCCGTATTTTATTGATATTGACATTTTGATATAATATATATAATAAATTACTAAAAAAAACGTAATTTTATAATGAATTTATTACTTCGAAACCTTGTTTATTTCGTGCATTCGCCAAGCGGCCAACAGAGGGCGTAACTTGTTTACATCGTTCGCGTGACTAAAAATTGATCATTTTCGACAATGTTTTCAAAATGTTTGCTTTATTGCATCTTTATCCCTAGTAGTACTACCCCATAGTCTCTCTGGAAATAAAGTTTGGGGAAAAAACTTATTTTTGCTTATAAAATGCATATCAAAGCCGATAAATGTAAGTGTGCCGAATCGTCTCAGGGCCGAATCGTCCCGGGCCGAATAGTCCCGGGCCGAATCGTCCCAGGGCCGAATCGTCCCGGGCCGAATCGTCTCAGGGCCGAATCGTCCCGTTACCGCTGTTGCTCGGCAGCCATCAACATTGCTGATTGTGGTGTCAAAGGTCATGCACCCAAGTTCAGTGATGCAGAACCACCACAACACAGACAGACGGATGAGTTGGTTGAGTTTGAGTGTCTTTCCTTCTTTGTTTGTCATCCATGCAGCACAGCCTAGCAAATTTAATAGATTGAAATATTTCACTGCTAATTAATTGATAAAAACATCGCTTAGTAGTAGACGCAAGCTAGTTATTAGTAAGGCATGCGTTCATACTCAGCTTCTTATTCTAGGCTAGCTAGGCCCCTCAGTACTACACTAGTTTAGACTCTCTCTCTACCTTCTTTTTACTTTTCTAATAAGACCACACACGCAGCATGCACCAGGCCAGGGAGATTGCATTGAGTGCTGGTCAACTCGTACCCAAACCAACCCGTACTTGTTTACCGATAGAAAACAACATATTAGAGACATAGTTGGCCTTGCCCATAAGAACGAATACATCACATGCACGGTATTTACTATTTGCTTTCCCTACGGTAGCCTCGGGTGCATTAAGAAGGTGGGGAATGAAAGTATACTATAATACTGCTGCTGTGTTAGAAAATGTGACCATTTTGTTGTACATCACATAGGCAATACTCATATTTCTAACCAATAAATAACTTTTTATTCTATTTACTATTTACAGAAGGTCTATGGATGAAATCAACAACATAGTAACCAAGAATGCATGCCTTGCCAAAACGAAAGGTTTACTTTTTCATCAATTTTCTGAAGCACTCAAAACCATCACCATACCCCCTCAGCCATCTGAAAACACTAGGAACAATACATGTACCTCCAGAAACAGTAACTACCACCTTAAACTATTGGTGTTATCAAGCTTAGATATGCTAGCAAGTAGATGTAGAGGTGGATGCAACTCAGCAGAGTCTATCTTGAGAAATCTCATTCAGGAAGAGAAGCTTATTGAAATTTTGGTAGGTTGTAAATTAAGATATATTGTCCCCCTGAAATTGTTGTTGTTGAATATGCTAGCCCAGGAGAAATTAAGAAGGATTTCATCTTTTTACATACCATTTTAGGATGCTGATTCCAAATATACATGTTATATGGGCGGTTTAGGGTGGCGTTTCCGTAAAAAGTGATCCTTTGTGACCAATTTTCACCTACTTGTCAGTTGCTCGATTCTGTGTCGAACCATCACATGATAACATAGATCACATGACCAAAATAATGTTTCACCTTTCTTACCTTAGTAAAACATAATTTGAAGAAATGATAAGCCTGAAAATAATTAACTAACATTACAATGTATTACCTATACTAGCAGCGATTTTTTGTCTACTCCAATAGAATACACAACTGCATGGAAAGAACGCAACAAAATTTATAATATCCTTCCATAACACAATCTTTTACTTTTCGCTCAAATGTATTGAATGTATTTTTATAACCTAATGTTTATATACTTTTTAATGTAATAATATTTTATAAATGTTCGTATTTGATTGTGTAAGATAAGTCCATATTTATTTTATTTTGTTGCACATCTCTTGAAAATTGTGCCTCTGTTATAAAAGAGAAACAATAAAGTTATTATTATTATTATTTATCACAATGATTATAGTACAAACATGCATATCATTTCCGAGCCAGATTACACCCATCTTAATTTCCTGATATATGCCATTTTAATGTCACTTTGTTATTAACTTTAACCAAAAAATTGTTCATGTTTTTGGGGGACATACATCTTTAAAACTAATTCTTTTAACAAGTACATTAAATTAAGATTGAGAGTATCGAGGGTATGTCAGGTAGACAATCAACTTTGTGTAAAAAATGTTAACAGTATAATATTTCATTATGTTGTCATTATCTTTAGTATTTTCATAATACAATGCTCATGATTGGTTGTCATTATTATCAATCATGATAATACAAACTATTATCGTTTTTATTATTATAAATATTATATTATAAGATAACTTATTATTGTTTTTTCTATTTTAATTCTTTCAGATCAGTTGCCTTGGTGACAATGATGCATTTGTTGCATATAGTGCATGTAAAGCAACAGCTACTCTTCTCTGCTCTCTGAAATCTTTGGTAATTTATTTATTTTTGGTACATTTTTAATGAAAAATTAATCTCTAATCTCTTCTTTTATCACAAATCCCAGCAATAAAATTGTTTTATCCAAAAGACATTTAATATTATGTTAAATATGTGGTGGCGCTGTAGCTTGGTGGTTAACATGCTTACCTTCCAATCCCAAGGTCCAGGGTTCAATTCTGACCTACTGCCAGGGTTGTAACTCACGACTCTTTCAACTCCACTTCCTAAGTGTCAAATGAGACTTTATAAGCACGATAGATTTTACAATACTTTATCCATCCTGTAATTTTTTAATTGTATTTTGTTTGTGTAGGATTTCTATGAGCTTGCTGATTCACTGATAACCGATTCATTCAACAAATTTAAGTCAATTGAGATGTATGAATCATGTAAAAGTGAAATGCAAAAGAAGACCGTCTATCCCTGGGAAGTTGTAACAACTGTACTCAACAGAATGTGCACACAAGAAAACAAGGCTAAGTCATGTTGCATGAATGATGGTAATCAGCCTGGTCCTGAAAATGGTATGGGAATATATTTTGTTTTTGATGTTATATTATCTACAACATTTCAGTAACAGATCAAGGGCCGGATTTATCAAACTTTCTTTATCCAAAAAATCGTTAATAATATAATATCCTGGATTTATATAGCATTAATGTTGTGAAACCTCTAAGCGCTGAACATTATTACCCCAGTCATTTTTTTGGATCAAACACGTATGAAAACATACTCCCATAATGCAGCTAGTAATCAGCGCAAAGTTCAAAGTACCCATTTATACACCTGGGTGGAGAGAGGCTAAACGTAAGTAAGTATCTTGCCTACGGATACAAGCAATGCAGCGAGAGTTGGATTCAAACCTCAGTCTCACGATCAGTAGTCCAATGTCCAACACACTGCGCCACACGCCCTCACAAGTAACTTTGCCTTAAATCCTAAATTTTGCTTAAGTCAGATTTATTAATATTTATAAGCAAAAATATTTGCTTATATATTGTCTTAAATCTAAAACGAAAAACACTCTGCCTTAAGATGAAAAATGTCGTCTTATCTTATCCAGTACTGGCAGAAATTCTAAAAATATTTACAGAATTAGATCATGTTCATTATCACCATTAGATAGGGTAATTTCCAATTGACACACGTGATGCGTAATTGACCAATCAAATTGCAAGAATACAATCAGGTGTGTTATAGATATACATATACTTCTGCATAATTCTTAAATGCAATACTGACTATTGAACCTTAATAGTATTACAATATCAGACGCTTATATTATGTTATTGTTTTAGGTTTTATAACTTATTGCTGTAAGATGGTGCTTGAATTACTTAAGAATCCAGAAGAATATAACACCATATGTTACATGATAGAGGATAGTAGCAAACAAGAGGATGAGAATGAGAACTGCTTAATGTCTATACTGTTACTTATTGAAGCGAGTCTTAAATACGCAATCAAGAACCTGACTGAAGATCTAGTATCCATCCTGAAAAGTTGCGAAAGCTTCTTTGTGTGTATCGCAGATAGTCTCAACAGATGTATCAATCCACTTGTCTATAAGAGAATACTGGACATGCTAAATTTCTACCTTTTCAACATGAATGAAAATGAGAAACTCAAATGCACAGTTATGTTATCAACCAAATTGCTGTCTATGACCATGGGCGACCTGTTTGAAAATGCTCCATACAAAAATGAATACATGGCGTTTGGTGGATCTGTTTTCAGTGATTATACAAATCTGGAAGATGAATATCAAAAAGGAGATATGGAAATGTTGAGGAAGCTGTCTGTGCTGGTTGTCAAAAACTGTGAGGTGATATACATGACATCTTCACTTACAAACTTATATCCGGATGTAACTAAAAGTTTTAACAAACTTTCACGTTTTATAAATTCAAAATTATGTTTCAAATCAAACACCATTTGTGATTGGCTATTCCACCTGTATGCTGATAATGATACTAGTCTTATTTGCATAATGTTCTTGCTGTTGAGAATACATAATCAGAGTTTATCAACTGACATTAAATCGGATCCACATCAAGTGTTTCAAAGATTCCTAAAGACAGTTGCTTATGATCATAGCGTTTTGCTGGATCTGTTGATTTCAGATGAAACTGAATTTTTAGCTTATTTTGTGCAATATTTGCATACAGTTGTTTCCAGGTGGTCAGCTTTTAAGGAACTTCATTCAAATTTAGATTTACCAAGCACAGGTAATGAAGTATGTAAAACAAAACCAGAAGATATAGATAGTGTAAATAAAGGAACAGTAATGAATAATAGTGAACCAGATAACTATTGGCAACAAGGAGAGAATGAACCAATAGCAATTATAAGTAAACCAGAAAAAAATCGAAATATTGATAAAGATTTAGAATGTTTAAACAAAGAACACGACAAATTTGATTCTACACCATATAGAATTGCTGAAAAAGATACAGGTTTGATAAATGAAAGTCATAACGAATTTGAAGATGGACCAAATCATTCTAAAATGGAAGCTTTGAAAAGAGGTCATGATGATAATAATGTCATGGATGAATTAGGTGGGATAGGTAAAACAGCTAGATATTCAGTGAACTATCAAGGTAGTGGCTTGCCATTTGGCGATGCTAGTACAGTTCCTTCTAAAGTACATTATAGTGATAGTGAGCCTTCAAACCAGTGTACTGGTGACAGTGAGTGTGTAAACAAGTGTACTGGTGACATTGGGACTGCAAACCAGTGTACTGGTGACATTGGGACTGCAAACCAGTGTATTGGTGACGGTGAGACTGCAAACCAGTGTACTGGTGACATCGGGACTGTAAACCAGTGTACTGGTGACAGTGAGACTGCAAACCCGTGTACTGGTGACATGGAATCTGGAAACCAGTGTAATGGTGACATTGGGACTGTAAACCAGTGTACTGGTGACAGTGAGACTGCAAACCAGTGTACTGGTGACCTGAAGTCTGTAAACCAGCGTACTGGTGACATGGAATCTGGAAACCAGTGTACTGGTGACATTTTAAAGAGTACTCCTCTGGTTCTTACCTCTAGCAATGATAATATAGATATCACGACAAATGTTGACATCATCGACTTAAGTGAACACAATGATAGCTCTGATAATGATAGCTTTGATAATGATTCAGACGATGATAATGATTCCTCATTAGATAAAACAATGACCACTTTGATAAGGTTAAGACTGTCGATTGAGAGAATGGTCAATCGGAGGTTATTTCCATTTCATGTGAACTCGCTTCTGAAATTATTAGAGAATGTCGAAGGATTGTATGAAAATCAGTAATCAACAGTTTAGAAGAAAAAATCAGAATTAAGTAAAAAAAATAATGATGGAATAGTATTATAGTACAGGGATTTTTTTCATAAAATGGCCTAATTTCGACCGTTTTATTTTTCTGGTTACTATAGCATATTTGACATGCGTAGAACACATAATTTGACTGCAAACCAGTGTACTGGTGACATTGAGTTTGTAAACCAGTGACCTGGAGTCTGCAAACCAATGTACTGGTGACATTGAGTTTGTAAACCAGTGTACTGGTGACATTGAGTTTGTAAACCAGTGTACTGGTGACATTGAGTTTATAAACCAGTTTACTGGTGACCTGGAGTCTGTAGACCAGTGTATTGGTGACTCAGATGTATCAATGGTTAAGAAGAAAAAATCAGGATCGGATGAGGTTTGTCCATTAATAGTTTCTTTTAAATTAAATAAAGTCTTTGGTACAGTACTAATAAATGAAAAAAATGTGTACAGAATAGTGTTTTATTACACAAATTTGCATAACTTTATGCACAAAAAAATTACATCTACATTATATAAAACATTTACAATTGATAGAGCTGCCAATTAATGAATGTCATAGGACTGTACTCCATCAGTAGGATATGCCTATAAAAACCTGAGGGTCTATACTCTACAAGAATATGAGCAGTAAATACTGTACTTAGCAGAATATCCAGGATACATTATTTTTTCTCCTATGAGGCTAAGGCAGAAATGAATAATTCATGAGATTAATTATGACATTATAGGACAGAGATCAAATACAACAGGTTTTGCCAAACAGTTGGTCGAGAGGTATAAGGCTTTAGACTACCTAAATGCCATGGGTTCATCAACATCTGTGTTTTTTTTAATAGTTGAGAGAGATTATTTAGAGGGTTAGGGTTAAGTTACATTTAGGAAGTAATATTTATCATAGAAAAATATTAGGGTCATACATTATTCATAATTTCTGCCTTAACCTAATAGAAAAAAAATAATGCATCTAGGATGGCCATGCAAAAATAGTGAGGGTGAAAATAACGATGTACACACACTCATTGGTTAAGACTAGTGTACATTTCCATAAATGATATTAAATTAAAATGGCGTCAATTTATTGAACTCTTTTCACTCAAACATGGCATCAGTATGGCCAACAAATAACCTACATAATAGATCAATTCCCACACACTTATCTTCTGTAGCGATATCTCTTAAATCTAAACCAAAGCTGGAATATACTGTTGCTAAATTGACAGCGAAACCCATGCCTGTGGCTGTATTCCCATTCTCTGTTCACAATCTTGAAAGCTATATCCTATAATAAAAAAACACACATATTGTTATTAAATAAAACAACATACTGTATTCTTCCAACATTAGTTGTAGAAAGAACCCTCTATTAAACAGCTACTTTCACATCGCGCCCTGATTCAGTCCGGCACCCTGAGAAAAATATCGCGAGCATGCTTTCAAATTGAGCAGGAATTCAGTTATTCATTGTAAAGTGGTCATTTATGGACGAAAGAAAACAATCTTATGATTTCAGAAAACAAAGGATTGGTTCTACTGTACTAAGGTGCACAACCAGGATAAGTGCAAACAGTTTTCAGATTCAAGGTATTACGGCTAATGTTTAAAATGAATTAGATGAAACCAAGCACTTACCTCGTATGGTGGTCCAGCATTGAACCGCAATACAGCAAAATCTTCATTAGTGGTATCAGGAGTTACTGTGTACTCTGGTGCAGTTCTTTTGTCAATCAGATCGGGGTAAAATATCTGAAATTTGATATTTAAAAACATAAGGAATTACTAACACAGTTTGAAGCAGTTGATTTTGTACAGCAGAGACAAAAGGGGGAAGTAATTGCAAACATGGGTGTATACTTAATAAGTAATAGAAGTTTACAATGATGCACTTTTTTAGTTGTTGAAATAAGTTAACCTTCATGAGAGATTTGTTATCGGCATATGTTTAAAATGTTTTATACAACATAAATAAAGTCACTGGTCATACATATACAATCACACCAGGAAAAGCTTACATTCCAGTCCTCCTATAAAGCGAATTCTTAAATACTTATTTAATTGAATATAAAAATAATATTGAACATTTATAAAGAGCTCTTTACCAGAGTCTTACAGCGCAACATGACAAGAATAGCTACTGAAATAGGTGAGTTTTCAGGAGAGATTTGAATTGAAAAGGAGATGGAATGTGATGGATGGAACGAGGAAGTTGGTTCCAGATCTCTGGTGTTTGAGCAAAGAAGCCTTTTGGCACGAATTTTAGGTTGGTTTTAGGTGGTGTTAACATAAGAGGATCCGTTTCAGAACTTAGGTGTGACTCAGATAAATTATATATTGATGTAATGAAAGTACTCACATTAAACTTGTATCCTTGCACAACTTTTGGTGGTGGGTTGTCCATGTCATAATGTGTCTGGTTATACTTGTTCCATTCAAAACCCTACATTATTAAACAAATAATATTTACTACAATATTGAACACACATTTTGTACTGTTTTATAAATCAATACTATATGTATTAAAACAGATGACTAGATTATTTCACTAGTAACTGCAATAATAATTACTTTTATTATTCTATTGTTAAATAATCAGAAAATCAATCATTATTAGTACTAACAGTGTGGACACGGTTAAAGAAACGTGGTTTCCTGGGACGATATTTGTCGGACCAGAGGTACGGCTCCTGTTTCTTGATGTCCATCTCAACTGCAAAAGTTGCTTCATCTGACCCCATACCCATCCGTGCCTTCTTGATGAACTCGCTTTCAGCTGTATCCTGTAAAAAATAATAAAGAATATTGCTTGATTCCTTTTACACAGCTAGTAAAAATGAGGATTTGGTTGAGAATGTGTTTACCATTTTCATACCTGGAACACAGAAATGTGGAATTGTATATTGATATATATGTTGTCTACAAGAGGCAAGATGGAAAGGAGGTAGTGCACAGTTTATCGGTCGAAAAGGTGAAAGATACAAGTACTGGTAGTAAGGAGATAATGGCTCTGCAGGTGTTGGAGGAGTAGTTATCGTGAGCAGAAAGAGTGACAGAATTATTGTATTAGTGAGGTACAGGATAAACAAGTAATTTTTTTTTTCATACAAAATGCTTTACGTAAAGCTAAAAACAGTGAGTGAGGAAAAACAGTCTTTTGAGGAAAAACTGCCTTAAGCTGCTTTCTCATTACAACGGATAACCATATTCATGCTCGATGTGAAAGCACGCTTAACGCTCGCAATGTTTATCTCAGGTCGCTCGACCGAATCCGGCCGCGGTGTGAAATCTGCCTTAAACCGGATTTGAACTCAAGACTCTGGTATGTGATCATTAAACACTTACCTTAGCTGATCCAGTGGCCATTAACCTTTTACGTAGAACTTCCAATTTAGCCATGTCTTCTTCTGGATCAAAGAGGATAGTGTCTGGTGGGAGATCCCGTGTTCTCATTAGTGCTGGTGAATACCTGCCCTCATTGTAGTCATCATGACTCTGCTGTTGAAGATCTTCTTCTGTGATCAATGCTTCCACTCTATAAAGGTGAATGGGATGAGTTTTAGTATTATCAACTCAAGAGTTTGAGAAGATACCATGGCATAGGAAGCAGCACCAAGAAGCAAGTAATAAGACTTTGCTGCTACTGTACTTTCATACTTAACTGGGCATATGACTTCACAGTCACTCACTATCAGTGCCGCGCAGCAATTTTAAATCGGGTAAATTCAAGAGATTAAGGTGCAAAAGTGCAATAGCACCAATACTTTTAGACCTTAGAATGATTGAGTTTTTTTAAATATATTTCACATTTTAGTTTACAGTTTAATGATGTTGTATTTTGTATAAACACAAAAGCACTGGCCATGCAGGATAACAACTGTATAATGACTAAACACCATCTCAAAATAAATAACATCAAAGCATGTTTTTGTTTATCTCATAGGCCTAAATTATTTTAGCAAATGTTTGTGCGAAAAAAAAAATGTTTTAATACTCTCATACTACTGTTGAAATATTTTGTGTGTATTTATGAGCACTTTTTCTGTTTGGGCTCTTACTATAACTTACTAAAGGTGAATAAATATTATTATTAATATTAATTAATTTAAAATTAACATACTCTTCATCTTCTACATCATTACTGGTAGATGGCTGATCCTCTTCCTTTCCACCTGTCGCTTCTTCAGGTTTCTCCTCTTCAATGTCTTCATCTGAATCTGAACTGCTAAGTTCAATCTCTCCACTTCCACTAACACCAGCAGGCTGCTGCTCAGATGAACCAGAAGGGAACATAGGTTCACTCTCGACCCCTTGCTGTAAAATAATATAGTATAACAGTAAAATACTTTCTATTTGTTTACTAAAGAAAGAATAATGACTGCAGTATGGTGGAAGCTTTACACAAAGGTACTTTTCATACTAGGGGATGAAAATTGTTGTCTGAACTTTGAGACAGTTGTACTAGAAGAGAAGCGCACTAGAAATATGTATCCTTTAACCATTATGTAACCTCAAAACAAAGGCTTAGTTTTATTTTGTAACTTGAATAAACTGGGTTGTTGCATTGGGGCTGCTTATACTCTGGGCCCCTTGGTGTAGCCAGGGAAAACTCATAGCTGCTACGCCTCTTGTTTTAAAGTGAAAAAATACCAAATGATAGACAACAAATAAGACACATTACCTGTTGTCTTAGCACTAAGAGTTTGTTTCGTAGCTTGGCCTGATGCCTTTCCTTTAGCCTGGCTCTCGCAATATACGCTTTCAAATTTTGAAGAAGTGTCTCCCAGTACCCAATATCAACAGCGCCATCATCCCCATTTAATCGACTCATGATCTGCTTTTGAAGAAGCATCAACTGGCTATGCTGAATAAACAATAAAATTATAATTAAAGAACAAATTCTCAATGAGATACTTCAAATTAGTAAGTGAACACATTCCAAAGAAAGGAGGAAATATATATTTTACACTATGATCAACCCCTATTCAAGGGACACTGCTATTAAACTTTGTCTCGAATGTGTCCTCTTAAAAAAAGAAAAGTTGAGTATAAAATCAAGAAGACATTTTTAAGATTAAAAAGTTTAATTATTTTTTTCATTTCGTTTTTATAATAACAATTATTATAATTTTGCCAAAAATGTGAGCTGTCAACAGACATATAGTTATATTGTTTTACTTACTGTTTTGCCTTTGAAGATTTTTTCAACTTCCGAGCTAACAGAGTTGTTGATTCCTTCTCGCCTATCAGCACCATCTAAAACACAAGGCATTATTCATAAAAAAAAACTGTTCTGAATTGGAAATAGTTTAGATTTAGGCATGTTTTGCCTGTTGTAGATTGAAAAAAGCTCAATAGAACGAGGCAGTGAAGTAGACCAGATCGAAAAACATTTTTTAGATTGGTGGAAATAGCTTAATAAAAATATCCTTTGAGTTAAACAAATTGCAAAAGTTTGTTTTATTGCTGAAATATGTTCAAAATCTACCCTGATCATCCCAGTATAAGTGACCTAATTTGCATTAAATCAAAATGGCTGCCATTTGAAAACTTATTTAGAGTGTTTATTGTAACAATTTTTAATAGTTGTCACCTGTTATATTTTATTATCTTGACAAAATGTATTGTGAGGGTCCCTAATGATCAGCTGTTAAATACAGTGTTAAAATAAATAAATAAATTTGTACTTGACATTTTATCTCATGTTGGATGACCATTTGATGTTACAGACAGTACTACTACATTTTCGCTAGCCATGTTCTAGCTAGCCTAGGTTGCTAATATTACATTGTCTTATGATATCAACCAAGCATGCCTTACCTAGGCATTCAGGATCTATCTTCTTTAGTTTAGCCAGCTCATCATCTGTTATCAATGTTATATCTTGCCAGTAATCTACATTTTTCTTGTCATCTAACTTCATATATACATCAATGTCTACTAATAAATTTTCTAAATCCGTAATTGTTAAACCCTACAATAAAAATAAAGATGTGTCAACATATTAATACAGTATTTTAACAATTTCAAATATGACCATTAAATAAAAAAACACAACCAAAAATAGGGTTATAATTACATATTTCTTATGTGCTGACTTGAGGATTACATTGCAAAGTATTTTTAAGGTTTGTGAGACTGCTAAATAAGATGTAGTAACAAATATTATTAAATTAAGCAAAACCACCTACCATTAGCACTTTATATGGTTCTTGTATTTCTAGAGAAAAATCCCCATCATCGTCCTCAGCAATATACTGTGCAAGCAAGTCAATAGGCTTAGCTGTGGATTAAACGTATATATAGTAATCCCTTTTTCATACTAAATAAATATATATCAATGTTACCACTTATACATTTTAAGTGAACATTATTGTTTGCACACATGTACTACAAACTCTGGTAATAACGGTTAATGTGCAGACAACAACTCAAAAATTATTAGAATAGAAACAGGTCCCTTGCTCATTTTAAGAAGAAAGAAGAAATTTCCTTTAATATAGACAAACTGTTACATATTATTACTACAGTACTGTATTTGGACAAAAAGTGATAATGTATGATTTATAAGGGAACAGAAGAGTAGAGATTTCTGATATTGATACTACCAAAACAACTCTTACCTCTGCCATCTTTGATTCTAATACTGGAACGTAGCTTGGCTTGCTGAAGATGAAACTACAAAAAAAAAAATTACAATGTTATTACATTTCTGTCACATATATTTTTATTTTATGTCTTTAGGCACATGTGGCCAAGGATGAACAATATTAAATAATCACTATACTATGCTAATCCTCTGATACAGAGGCTATTTCCTGAATATAAGGCTTTTATATACTGTAAATATGTTTACCATGCACCATACATTAGTTGACATTAGTTGTGTTTTCAAACATCAGGAAACCAAATATCATGTTTGTTTGTGGTCATGTCAATAAAGAATAGTTATCTTATATTAATGAAGATCATCATCTATGGGAGTAATACAAATGCAATTTGAAAGTCTTTTGTAGTTTTATTTAAGTTAATCATTTAACAAATCATTTTTTAAATTAATTGTTCAGGGGGACAATATATCGTTAAGAATTAACATATGCTTAAATTACTAAGAACAATGTACTCAGATGGCACTTTATTGAAGAATCAGTTTTTTCCGTGTGTTAACGCTGCATCGATTCTGTTTTTGTTTTGTTTTTGATACCATGAGATAAATAAGTAATAATTAAAAAATACAAATGTTCTTTACTGTTAGAATAAATGAACAGACACTTCTGTATTTTGCTGGTAAGCCTTTAAAATTGTTTACTTACGTTATCCTCTTGTCGTTCCCATTCCTTAAAAGATTCGGCTTCCCTTTGTCGCTGCATTAATTCCTACAATTTTAAAGACAAATATTGTTTAATATTACAAAATGTATAAGAACTCTAGTATACTTTTGAATATAAAGCATAGTTTGCTCTGGACAAATTTGTTAACAATCTACTGTAAGGTAAAAATTCAACAGAAAACAATGTTTTGCAGAGTAGAATGACTAGATTATTAGCATTCAGTAAATAACTGTTGGTGTTTTTATTACTACAATGTCAAAACATACACTAATAAGTTTGCACAGTTTTTTAGGTTGTTAAAATTTAAAAGAAAAACAAAGAATATTATTTTTTTGTTTAAGATATATATTTATTTCTAAAAGAAGAATTAATTATTTCGGAGAAAGTTTATTTAAAAAAAGATTTATGAATATTAATTTTTATAAAGGTACCCCTTCTTTATTTATTTTTCAATGTTTGTGTATTCTGTATATAAAATTTTGTTTATATTTTATATTTATCTGTTTTTTATCGCACTAATATTTGGCAATTTTTAAGAAAAATTTATATTGTTATTTTATTATGATAATGGACAAATAAACCATTTCAGTATTCAAGTTGTGTTTTTAATATCTGTTAGAGCTACAATATTGCGACTGAATGGTTTTTCCACACTGGTTAACTATTTTTCATAAAGTAAAAACCATTACCATTTCCTTTTCTCTTTCTTCTCGTTCTTTTTCTCTTTCTAACCTTCTCTGTTTAACCTTTTGCAGTTCAAGCTGTAAATAAAAATACAAAATTACATAAGTAAGGGAAAACTTGGTCAGATGTTTTCCCTAATCTGACATACTGTAATTTGTACTTCATACTAACAATAATTACAATAATTTTGCAAGTAATTCTCGGGTAGGACTTGAACCCACAAGCTCCAGATCATTGGACTGGAAAACGTAACACTATTACGCTGTATGTGTCTGTCTGTGATCTAGACAACCACAGTTCAAGAATCATATACATTTTTTGTGAATCTGGATGAGAATTTTTTTCAAAAACCAGCTTTGATAAAACTTTATTATTTATAATAAAATCAATGTGCAGAAATACACTTACCCTGTTTTCAATCTGCTTATGGCGACTTAACTTCTTAATTACATTGGCATCAGCATCTTTTAATCCAAGTTTGTCATTTTTCTAGAATGTAATGAAAATATGTTATATAAAATGAGGCAGTTTATCAATAAAGTTGAGTTTAGATGTTGCCTGGTTAAGGCAGGTGTGCCACAAATTGAAATTGTAGCCATATAAATCTTCTCGGATAAGGACTAGAGTCCACTGTTCAATTGTACACAATTTGCTATTGTGCACTGAAAAGAACTTAGTACTGTATATGATTTTATGTGTATTCTATTGTTAATTGAAACTTGTGAAACATTTGTTTGTGCAAGGAGGAAATAAGTAAGATAATAATACTTATTTCATCCATGGTTTGTGTACACCTTTTATTTTATATGATTGAATAAATTAAAATATATTTGTGTCTTGGTATTCTTGACAAGTCTAAAAAAGAATTGTCTTACCTTATGCCAAGTAAACATTTCTAATAGGTTTGGATCAGCAAATGGATTGTCTTGATTTGTGTAACCCTAAAAGTAAGAAGAAATCAAACAATTAAAGACCACATTTAAGGTTAGTTACAGATATGACAATAAAATAACAATCTATACTAGCCACTATAGGCCTGTTTCTGCTGCGAAAAAAATAACCGAAATACAATTACCACAATTGATGTTGGAAATTGTTATTGCTGTGTAGCTAAATGCGAAATAACGGTTATTTTGAGTAATGAAATGATCCACCCACCCATTAATTCACCGACTGTTTGAGAGCACAAACTTAGCAGAAATGCTATTAAAAATTATATTTTAAAATATAATTTTTTTTTTATTTGGCATTATGCACCAGAATCACAGGTCAAGTTTTATATCATTTTACCATCATTTCTTTATCCCATCCCATTTTTTCTTTTCTTTTTCTTTCTTTGGCTAACTTCTTTTCTTGTCTTCTAGCCCTCTTCTCTTCTGGTGTTTCCAGGGCCTTCATCACTGACTTCTGCTTTCTGAAACAAATACAATGAATCCTGTCATACACAATTTTTATTTTAATATATTAATTTAGTAATACATTTTAAAGCGATGTTAGAGTAATAATTACAAGTAATTAAAGGATAATTGTTAAGGCACAAACATGAAGAAGTTATTAATGTAACTACTGTATGCTGCTCGAGTACAATTCCACACCAGTTTAAACAGAAGCAATCCAATCCAAGTATAAGCATGAGTGTTGTAGTCATGTCTCCTGGAAGTATGCAGTCTTAAGGCCAATTTACACAGACAAGCTGACACACATGAATAAAAATATAGAATCTATGTAATTTCTTAATTGTGACCAAACACAAAACGCTTTTTTCTTATACCTTTTCTCTTCCTTGGTCATTTCTCTTGGTCTGGGTGGTGGACTTGACTTTCTTCGTTCCTTTGAGGGTGAACTGTGCTTGTGTTTCCTCCTGACGGGGGATTTTGAATTTGAACGCCTGGATTGCTTTCTGTATCTGTCCTCTGAACTACTGTTACTACTGCTACTGTCATCATTTGAACTGTAGATGAATTGAACATGAAAATATTGCTTTCTCAAGCTCTGTATTTGTAACTGTATTTATTTTTTTTAATTAATATTTTAAGAGTGTAAAATAGAGCCCAGGCTAGCCTAGTTAGTAGTACTACACGAATTATATGGCCACTCATACTAGGCTATATTTACCAAACAGTCTTACAAAAAAATATATATTTCAGCCCGCAGGATCACTTCCTTAAGTTTACAGATATTTTGTTGCAGCAAGAAGAGTTCGATTTCCGGCGTTAATTTATCAGATGGTTGAAAGGCATGGCTGGCCTACCTAGCTTATTTGACCTACCTGTACCGTCGTTTCTTGGATTTTCCTTTGTATTTAGCTTCATCTCTTTCCCTCGACCGTGATCTGTGCTTTTTATGTTTCTTTTCACTTCTACCCATATCTATATAGAAACTGTTTTTAACTTTTTTTAACGAAAATCTTGTCTGGGATATTTCGAAAAAAAAAAGCAGCGTAAACAATACGAAAACAAAGACGCCACCTAACGGTTGGAGAGTTAAAAAAGTTCATCGACGACCGGTAAAAAATAGATGACGCTGTTCTATTTTGTTTCAAGTTATCAGAGTGTTGTATTACAAATCAACAGGGAAGAGTGAA
This sequence comes from Antedon bifida, assembly GCF_963402885.1. Lineage (NCBI taxonomy): Eukaryota > Metazoa > Echinodermata > Crinoidea > Comatulida > Antedonidae > Antedon > Antedon bifida. Next base: position 6,754,450 of record NC_136235.1, on the reverse strand, counting down.
TTTTAATTAATAATTTTGAATTCTCTCATTAATTTTAACATTTCTCTCGTTCCATCTTACAATAGTATTAGTATTCACACATTTCGTAGTGGTTTTATTTATTTTTTCATATGGGAATAAGGGTATAATTAATTTGGAACCAATAAAAATCATACAGAATTGACAATAATGATTTGTAGTATTTTATGTGTTATTTAGGTGAAATTCTTATCTTATTTATAATTATTATAATAGAAAGTAATTTCATGTAGGATAGTGAAAAAGATTAATTAGCTTAATATCAAAATCAAAAGCCCGAAATAGAAATAAATAAATTAATAAAAACAAAGTTTACAATATATATCAAATTATCATTTATTATTGCACAACTGTAAAATTCATAAAACAAACATATCAAATAATGTATCCTTATCGTAAAAATTAATATTAAAATGAAAGAATTTTGTCTGCGGGAACAACAAAAAAGGAATAATAAAAATGGACAAATGCAAAGTGTTTTGGTGAAAAATTAATTCTTAGAAATAGTAAAAATAAGAAAATATAAAGTGAAACAACAAAGTTTTCATACAATAACAATAGGTGATTTTTTATTATAAAATATCACCTAATAAAAGAAAACACGTTTGGGATGATGGCGGCGCATAATATTGCCAGAAATGGCAACTATGTCCTCACATCGTGAAAAAACGAAAGAGTAGAGCCTAACTGCTGTTGTTAAAAAAGTTCATCGACCGTTTAAAAAAAGATGGCGCTGTTTAATTATTTTATGTTGTCAGAGTGTTATTTTTTTTAATTTTTAACAATAATCAGTGAAGCGTGAATTAATTATTAATTTGAATTCCCTCATTAATTTTAACATTTCTGTCGTTTCATCTTACAATATTAGTATTTACAATTTTTTTTTTTTATTAAATTATCATAATTATTTAAAAACTGAGTTTAGAGGTTTTATTTATATTTTTTCACGCTGCTGCTCTAGCCCGCTACGTCACAAGAGACGTAGCAGTTATAGTATCTTTGATTTATTGTAATGTCTATGTTCGTAATCTCCGTTGGAAACCCCTTCTTTATGTTTAATTTTCTCGTGTTATTGTCTTTAAGAAAATGGCGTGTTATGTAGACTTTTGTCTAGGCTATCAAATCATGGAGATATAAAAGTACAGTTCCTTGACCGATTTTATGGTACTGTGGCATGGTAAACAGTGACAATTATCTACGTTTTTCCTGAAGACTGCCTATGTAATGTGACTTATTTACCACATTTAATCTACATTGGAACGAATTATTTTTTGTACATAAATTGGGGACCCTTCATGAAATGTCACAAAATAAACATGAATATTCATTGTGTAACATGAATTGAACCACAATTCGTTAATGCAAATACTTTCCATTGATCCGTCTGTGTAGTCGAATGGATTAGATTACGAAGTCCCCAACTTATGTACGAAAACAAAAATCGCTGCCCAAATACCGCGCATTGCCCACATTTATTTCTGTTAATTAAAGGCCTTTACAAGTTGCTCTAATCACCAAAATGTCTGCTCTGTCAATAAAAGTAGTCGCGCATGTATTCATTTTATTACATAGGCATTAAACCATTTCCTTAACAAAAAACGAGTTTAGTATTCATGGCAGTTTCACTATTCTTTTTTTACATGTATTTATGACTGGTCAGAATGATACAGCAGAATTCTACATTTATTTCTTGCTATAAAGTTAAAATTACACCATTAAAAACCAACAAAGAGACAACACAACTCACTGGATAGCACAAATGCCTTTTTTTTATTTTCCGTTTTACATATTATTCACATTTGGGCACATCTAGAGAATAACTGCATAATGCTGTGGTTTGTACTTTAAACTGATAATACAAAAACACTGCGTTTTATGATCTTCAGTATCAACAGAGTACACTTGATTAACCACCGATTCTGCCAGGTCCCTGTTTCTCTACAGTATACATAGCTTAGTTGCGAGTATTTCCACCGCCTCCTCCTCCTCCACCACCACCGGTGCCTCTGTATCCTCCAGATGTCATGGGCTGGGTTACCTGTAGGCCAGCAATTGTTCCAAAGTTCTACAAGGCAACCAAAAGGATTAGTTAATATTGACAAATTTTTGTACTAAGCTTGGTTCTCACTAGGACTAAACGCAAGAATGCAAGCAAAAAACAATTTGATCTATGAAAGTCAACCATTCGAATAATCCATTGCTTATGATTGGTAAAATTAGTTGAGTTTTGATTACATAATTGTGTTGCATCCTACTGGGAACCAAGCATTATTGTTGTATATACCTAAGTACAGTATAAGTCCATGTTCAAGTACAAATAATTCAGGCAACCTGATTTTCGCCAAATTTCTTACCGATCTAGTGGACTTAAATTATTGTCGAAAAAAGGGAACAAAACCATGGTCACATTACTGAAACAGTACACCAATTTAGTGTCAGCAATCGACAATGGCCAACCTTAAATTGTCAGAGGACTAGGCTATGTCGCACGCTATTCGATAATTTTTTCCTTTCCAGCCTCCTAGCAACAACACAATACATCTTTTTCTGAAATTTGTGGGCTGCTGAAACACCAATAAACTAGGCTTGACCATATTCAATGCAAGAAAAAATCAACTTACCAATATCTTTAACATTTCCTTGGTGTCTGGATCAACCTCAATGATGTCTTGTTCCAGAGCAGACACTTCTGGCACGTAATTATCTCGTCTTTCACGTTCCTCCTCCTGGAGCTTAATTGAAATGCCACGAACTGGTCCACGTTGGATGCGCTTCATTAAATGCGTGACAAACCTACAAGAAATATTATACAAAAATAATATTTAATTTGTTTTTGAATCCCACTCAAGATTAGAATGTTTACAAGCTTCTGTCATGTGCATATCGAGACAGAACATGGCATGCAGAATCCATATTTAAATGCGATCATTAACAACAAACCATAATTATGTAATCAATACAATTATAATGTAATCTCTGTAGCTATATATCTTCTTCAGTGGTCGGTTATTGCAACCCTATGAGACAATAATACTTTACAAAAATGTCATAAACTGTGTAATAAAGTGATATTGAAATCTTTGAATAATTGTTAACTTACCCAGCGATCTTGTTGCGCAACTTCTTGCTCGGTATAATGGCAATCTCTTCACATATTCTTTTGTTTGTGTGGAAATCAAGAGTTAGTCGTGTGTAATATTTCTCAATTATGACCCTTGCGGCCTTCTTAACCGTCTTCGTCCTTACACGACCCTGTAAAAATTAAATTGACAATAAGTCAAATTTAAAACTACAATAGATTAAGGGTTTTAAATCATAGTTAAAATTTAATTCAATCGCATATGAATACACCAATGCAATGTCGACATTAGGGCAACCTAGCTAGGCCTAGTCCACCCTGTTAGGCCTAAAAGAAAGAAAACTTTGTTTTAATTTCGCAGGTTCAACAAAACCATGAAGGAAACTTTTGAATTTGCACGTCCACTAGATCTCTAGCTGAGTAATACATGTAATGCTGAGTAATACATGTAACCTTATTTATGATTTACGAGGTGTTTTTTTCTAGCTATATATAGGCTAGGTAGAATCGTCGAGAGGGCGCTAAATGTATGTACTTTCACACGCAGGCCTATTGAAATCACTTGCATATGCCTACCCTACTAGGCTTAGACACACAGTTCAAGTTAGCAAATAGGCTGGCATAGACTAGGCTAGGTACCTAGCTAGGCCTAGGCTAGTAAAAGGTGTAAAGCTTCTCACACCACCATCGTGGGTGCGTTCTGCACAGTCGAGCCCTCATCATCCGCGGGTGAAGATGTTTTTAAATTGGGAGGCCTAACTAAAAAGCCAGCCCTGCTAAACTCGAGATTCTTGAAAGTACAGTAGCAGACACGTGCTAGCGTACTTAAGCATTGTAAGGTAGTAGGTATAGGCCTAGGCTAGCGTAGCGCCGGGTTTGGTTTGGCTACCGCTAGTAGGCCTAGCCGACCGTGATTGTAGTCGTAGTGCAAACTTTTTAGACCTATATTTATTTGTATTCAATACAGTTATGAAATATAACAACCAAAACAGATCAATTATATTTCTAAAATATATTTAGAGCATTTCATTTATATTGATGGATAATCAAAAATTAAAAATTAGTGGATTATTTTAAAGGCATTTTAGATTGTATTTACCATGATTGTAAGGTTGGCTCAAAAGGAAGTTTGATGGGTTGATGGGAAGGTAATTCGTCTAAAGTATAGAGGGCGACAAACTATCTATTTGTTTAAACTGTTTGTATATCAAATCATGGAGAAAATAATATATTTCCTCCATGATTAAATTGTGTAAGCCTAACTGAGGCATTCTTTAAATTTTATTTTATGTTTCGAAGATTATTCCATTTTATTAGCACGCTGTATAATGTTTCACCCGTATTATTTCGATTTTGATTAGTTCTTTGTGCAATTTAGAGAATGACTTATCAGCATTCTATTATTTTTTGTTTCAAAATAAGTCACTCTACCTAGGCCTTATAATTGTTTGTGGCAATTGAAAATCAGCATGAATCTAGCATAATTCTGAATTGTCATGACAGTCATCATACTTCTAATTATGTACTTAGTTAGGCCTACTGTAGGCCTACATCAGACAGAACATCAACACTATTAAAAGCAGTCCCTTTGTGGACCAATTACTTTCCATAGGACCATTCCTAGGACCATTTAATTAACTATACGATCCGACTATTGTTTGATTTGATTACACTAAACAGAAGCGCTTGTAATTTATCAATTATAGAAAATTATATGAACGAACAATATGGCCTAAATATTGCAGTATGTCTCACTTGTTTTCATTTACGAAAACTGTTTAAAATTTATAATGTTTGCAACATAGGTATTGTTTCCCCATTTTTGTTTCCCCACCACCCATTCGAATTTCGGCTATAACCTTCAACTAATCTACAGTACATCTGAATCTAAACGTAAATATGTGAGCATATAGGCCCGGGTATAGGCCTACCTGTAACAACACTTAATATGATCATGTTATTACCAAATGCATCTGTTGCCTTGTCAAATCATACAAAATAAAAGTGGTAGAACCTCTCTTTTTGGGTATTTTTTTAAGTGGACCCTTTCTCGTGAAACGAATGAGGAGCAATGTATGTTTTAACTCTAGAGCATTTTGCTGGGTCCCGATGGTGCCCCCTTAATAGGCCAAATAAACTCAAATTTAGAAGAAACTAGTTTTACTTTTTTATTTATAATTATTTATATTATAAATGATAATAAAATGATGATAACATTCCCTCCCCAACCTCAAAGCACATAGTTTAGGTCAATTAAACCAACCAAAGGCCAATCTAAAATGTGTTGATTTCAATCAAATCCGACATTATTTATTTCTAAATTAACACATAAAAAAATGCAATTGAAAAACTTGGGTTGGGAAGCCATAATGATAACTTACTTGATAACATGCTTCATACTGACTCCCTTGGTAGGTGCATGCCCTGCGAATCTGAATCATAGCATACAGTCGGATAACTCAGCCTCATTGTCATTTTTGTGGAAAAGATAACCCACATAAAACACTGGCTACGGACATTTATTTAGGCATGTATAAAAAATGACCACAAGCAACCCAAATTACACCTTTTTTTACTTCAAACTTAAAAAACAAAGGATGACTTTGAAATCACGATCAGGATCTCCGTAAAGTGGATTCTGTGTTTTAATTTATTGTTTTATTCATAACAGAGACATAGATGTCTCTGTTCATAACATGAGCCTATTAACACAAACATAAACTTATTCATTCACAAACAAAATAGTGTATGTTACAGTTGCAACAACTAAGAGAAAACTAATAGTACATCGTTAAATATGTTATTAATTCTTTTTCTACAAACATTGTGCTTTTGAATTCTTATAATTGGCTTCCAACGCGTATTGTTACCTATAATACGCCGATACTCGTTTTATTTTATTTACAAACAAGTTCATGAATACAGTGTATATTGCAACAAACCATGCGTAAATAATGACATTTGTTTTTCATTCATCTTCTTCATCTACTTATTTCATAATAATATATTACAATCTAAACGTAGTTATTAAGGCCTGTTTAGTATGCAGCACAGCCCAAACAAATTACAATTCGTATAGCATTAGAGGCCCGTTTATACTAGGACGATAACGATCGACGATAAAATAGATAGATATATACATTTTTCAACATAAAACAAAAGAAGAATATTTCATCTTAGAAGGATAATCATTTTATTGTCTTAAAAAAAATAAGAGTATTTTCAAAAGTCAAAAAATGTATGCTCATCAAGAACAATAGCTTTCATTTTTATTGTTTTTATTTATTATGATTTCGTTTCTTTGGATTTAAAATATAGTTTTTTTTCTGTAGGAAAATGTACCTTTATCGTCTATCGTTAGTATCCGTAGTATAAACGTTATTACTGTATATGTAGTCTTGTACAACATAATAAATATTATTTAAAAAATTACATTTAACATTATTCCATTTTGATTAATACTGCCCAACATATATACTTATTAGTCACAAAATAAAATAATGAACACACGTTTAAATATTGTAATAATCTACAACATTAGGCCTATTGTTTTATAATAACCAAATGCATTGCTATTGCTTCTTGTACGAAGCCTATTTCATTGATTAATATTCTCGAGGGCAACGGTTCTCGAGTGACTCACATTCGAGTGACAGGATTTCATTTCTCCTCGCGTGTATCATCACAAGCGAGGCAATTAAAGTAAATATTGTTGGTCCTGTACCAAAAATAAAAATGATATAGTGAATGTTGTTGGGTATTTTAGCCTTTAAATATTACATTCAAAAGGCCTACGTCTATTTTAATACAATAATTAAAATTACTATTTCAAAAACACTAAATCTATTGTCTTGCATAGGCAAACATTTTCTTCATAATAATAATAACGTACACGGTACAACCACGGACAACATATTGTGAAATTTAACATTATACGTGAAATAACATTACTTATATGACATTACGTAATTATATGGCTTAATCAAAACATCAACACAAATTTTAGGGACCATGTCGAAATTATTAAACTTCTATAGTAACTCACTTTGTTTACTACTATTTAACCTTTTATACATGTTAAAGCTTTTGTTGGTGGGGTGAGGGGAGGATGGCTACCTCAAACATTAAAATAAATTAAAAATGTTATTGCAGTAAAAAGTGTAGTTACAGCTGCAGTAGATGTAGAAGAATAATGTTAACATGATCCCTTAATTGAGTAAATAACTATCGAGTTCAACTCTTTTCTTACAAAACCGAATCATGCATTTAGTCGCAAGCAACCACAGCAATAGGCGCCTTTTCAGAGTTTTAGAAAAAATTTAAAATGGAAAAGTATACAGATATATGGCAAAACTATTATATACAATCATAATGCAAATAATGTAATTATGACAAAATTTAAAAATATTTCTTCAGTTCTCTTAATGTACTGGTACATACACATATTGACGATCAACGTACACTATTGCAAATGCAGGTTTTACTTATTTACTTTATTTTAAAGTATTATACACTTAAACGATTGTTAATTTATTTTATTATTTTACTATATAGGCCAAAACATATTCTGATTCAGTGAGGTTACGGTGATAGGTCTATACAAGAATAACAAAACATTTATTATTTGCTTTTCTAACAAAGGTTTTTTATTAATAATGTAGTTTATGGGTAATAGTAATAATTATTTAAACCGCATTATTAATGAGCTTTGTGCTTTTACATATGCGATCATGGTATTTTGAGAAAAATTGATTGATCTATACATTTGGTTTTACTTTGCACGCTTTTTATTTTTAAGATTAATTAAGATTTCAGATATTTTGTTGCAAACATTGTAAGCCTAAATTGCATGCAGAATTTTTCAAAAATTTATAAAATTATATAGTAGACCTACTTCTTTGATAACATTTGTTTTCCAAAAGGAACCACCCAACTGAAATACTGAAGTATATAGACACAGTACCGATTATTGGCTACTTATTTATATCACAATTGATAGTCAACATTATCATAAATACTTTCGCCTGTCGTTGGATCAATGTCTTTGGCTACATCTTCTGCTGTGCTCTTTTTCGTTAAATCTTCGTAACTTTCCTCTGCCTTACTGTCACGTGAACTATTAGATCCGTTATGTTTTCTAAAGCTACGCGGGGTAGGCGTTGGTTTAACACGCATCGTCGGCTTTGATTGTTTTGTACTGCCTTTACCGCCGAACTTGACTGCATTACCAGAACTATCTTCTTTCGAGTCATTTAATGGTTTAAGATCAGTGTTCTCATAAACAGGTATATCATCAATAATTCTCATTGGTGCAACTCTTTCTGTAGGTTTACTTTCTTCCGTGTCAAATTCATCGTCTGAAAAATCATCCGTCATATAAGCTGAACTTTCACTAACACAACTTTCTTTTTCATCAAGGTTTTCATAAGATGGAAAATCTTCTATAACTCGTTGATGAACCGTCTGTGGTCTGTTAGGAACAACTTCATGGAATGACTTAAGCAATGTCTGACTCATTTCATTTTCAAAGTTTATCGACTGCCGATTTTTGACAACTTCTACGTTTCCTGTCATGTCATTACCTTTGTTGCCGAGTGGTACAAAATGAACAATGTCATTTTTGTCAATTCTACGTGACACACGTAAATCAGGCGTAGATCCACGACCATCAAAACCACTGATTCTCCGTGATAAACTGCGCCTTTTTACGTTTGCCAGTATGTTATCTAATGTATGACTACTTCGTCTGCTTGATGTGTCCGACTTCGCTGATGCGCTTTTCAATGAATCGACTGCGGTTTTGCGATTACGTCGCATCACAGGTTTATCAAAGGTGTCTTGCTCAGACGGAAGGCTAGGAATATCATCAGACTCCTCTTGAGTAACTTCTGATTTGACATCTTCAACTTTTTGAACTTCGACCTCTGATTTTTCTTCTTCTTCCTCTACTTTTGCAACTTCTGCTTCTGATTTTGTAACCTCGTCAATCTTTTTCTCCTGTGTATCATTTTCAATGTCGATGTTCTTAGACTGTGTTGGAACATCGTCGACATTAACGGCTATAAACTCTTCCTCCTCAACCGAATCCTCTTCCTTATCTGGTTTATTCTTTCTTTTTGGAACTATATGAGTTCGGAGCCTTAGCATACTTTCAGCAAATGTCCTTGTCGGTTTTTTCGGCCGAAGATCACTTAAAAAAGAGCTAAATTTTTCTGTTGGAAGCTTGGCATATATAGATCGCAAAAGACTCCCACTTTTGCTTGATTCACTTTTATTGTCTGTGGATTCCTCTTCTTTATATACAATGTCAATCGCAATTATGTCATCTTCTTTATTGGTATCCGCTTGGCAGTCTACATTTGGTTCATCCGACAGATCAACATCAATGTATCCACTGTCAATCGCAATCTTACTGGTTTCACCATTTGCTTCTTCCGGTGTGTCAACATCAGTTGATCCTTCTACAGCACATGAGGTGCCATCTGTCATTTCTTTCTCCTTTTTCTTAGATACTAATCGTGGTAAGACAGCAGGCTGACTTAAACTGTCGTCAGCATCATCCTTTTTTAGTTGCTTACTATCTTTCTTTTTCTTAATGGGTTTTGCATAAAGCACATTTGTTTCGTTAGTGTGTTTAGATGTGTCAACGGCTGATTCATCATTCGCGTTCGATTTAGTTGATACAAATTGCATGAAATGAGCGGATAGACGTTTTCCAGATTGATTGATTTGATTATTGCGTTTGTACAGAAATATTGCAAGAACAATGACCAATGCTAATAACACGAACATAGAAAGCACTATGCCGATTACAGTTCCTGTTGATGAATCGTTCTCTCCAATTTCTCCCCTTGCTTCAGCATCGTTACCGAATTCTGACTTATCATCACCACCATTTACATACTCTCCACCTGTTCCATTATTACCTGATCCGACTGTTACAGCAATATAAATGTTTGTAGGAACAATTTCAGGTTCAATGACAAATGCAGTTGTCTGGCCGTAATGTATATTATTGCCATCAGGTTTATTGGGGTCTTTTTTACCTGTCACACGACACACGATCTCTGCTTTATTTAATACTTGTGTAGCCCAAAGTATTTTGAGTGTTTTTCCATTATGTTTAATCCGAAAATGAACGTCTTTTGTCAAAAGTAATGATGGGACTTGACCATTTATCCACCACTTATACTTCAGAGGCCCTTCTATGTCATTGCCTTCACATACAAACTTCCCAGTTTTATTTAACATCATAGGTTGGACACCAGGATCAACGGAAACTTTAGGTTTTATTGGTACAGGAGTCAAACTGCACGATGGAGGTTTGCTAACTTTAGGATAGGTAACTACGCATGAAAAGGTGCTACCTCTCTCGTTCTCTGTAATATTCCAAGCCAAATTGTTTAAAGAAGAACGTGGAATGTTGTCTTCAATAGGAATTCCGTTTTTTTGCCACACAATTCGAGGGATTGGAGTCCCTGTGCTGGTGCAACGCATTGTAGCAGCCTGGTTGGGTATTGCAGTATTTTGCCAAACTAGTGTACATAGTGGTGTTTTAGGAGGATCAAGTACCACCAGTGACGCTACAGGTGTTTTATTTGGCCCTGTTGGCTTAGACGGATAGAAAAAACACTTGTAGTCAGCAGCATCCTGTGCTGATACGTTTCGTATTTGTAAAAAGTACTCTTTGTTGGTCGTATCTCCAATTATTGAATATCTATTCCGCTTTGATTGAGGTAATGAACTTTGAATAACATTGTTATTACTAATCCACCCATCGATCCTCCCAAGCGAGTAATACCAGTAGACCCTCTCAACGTCGCTTGTTACAGAACATTTCAATACAACCGTCTCTCCTTTAACAATAGTCTTATCGGTAGGCTCCAGAATAAATGAAGAGTTAATAGTTCTTGATGAAAATAATATATATAATAAAAGAACGTATAACGTTGTGACAGTTAAGCAATGCATTGTGTAGGTCAATCAAGTGTCCAATCTATACTGTCCACGTTGACGTCGTGTTTTTGGCCGTTCCTTATTTCATGCGTCCTGGAAGACAAAAAAAACAACATATTACATTCAGTTATGGTAGAAAATTGAGTTCATACATCTCTGTAGGTTGAAACCCTACGATGCATTACGGACGTATACAAATCGATCATATTATAAACTAAGTTGTACCAATTCATTAATGTATTGAGTTTCTAAAATGTCATGCCTGCAGATGCCTAGCGTTTACCGTACACAACGAACTGGGTGTTTTATACACATCATAGGTCTATACATATAAAAATAGCGGAAATCATATATCCGCAATTTAGGCGGATATCCTTAGATTCTGTTAGCTTTATAGCCAATACAATAACAAATTATGGGTATACCATATTTGATATTTATGTTGACAATTTTTTATCAGCATTGTATTATTTATTCAATATCTATCAACAGATGTAGAATCAGCAATTCGGAAATAAATAAAGTTAAAGATGAAGAATACATTCCGATGGATCCACTGAAATACCAATAAGTAGCGATCTACTACACTGAACCAATCAAAAAAGTAATAATACTAATGATAATTGTCAGAAATAAAAAGAAATAATAATAATAATAATAACTTGGCCTCCTATTGTTAAGTTCTAAAACATTTTTTACACGCCCTTGTTTTCTATTTGATTACTGTATACACACTCTGAATACATAACAGTTTAAGTTAATCACAAAACTGTGATGTATCATTCATTACCGGCTCCTTTTCAACCAAGGCAATCTGACAACATTATGTCGAGCTCCGGAGAGATCAAAATGGGTTATCTGTGGCTGTGACACGATCAATTCCACGCGGGAGAATATGTACATAGTATACAGTATAAGTATACAGTATATGTGTGTATTTGTCGCAGTCAGACATAAGATCAAAGGACTGTCACGAGTTCCTATCGTACGTAGTAATAATACACTGGACCAAAATATTCTGTGAACCATGTGTATCCATCTATTCGGTGTATTAGATTCGGGATTATTCAGTTAAAAAAAACTAAATAAAAAAAAACAACGCAAGAACATGTGGTGTATATACTCATTGTGTTAGTTTAATTGTGTGGAAAGTGTTAGCACCAAGTAACAATCGTGTTTAGCTAACAATGAATTATTAATTAATGATCCTGAAACGTCGGTTAAAACAACAATACAAATGAATTGTTCAATATCAATATTATCATAATAAAATAAATGGGAACTACGGTCATTTTAAAGTTAATTTTACAGTCTATATTTATTTTATATCTCGAAAAGGCCGAATGACCGACACAAAAACTGAAAATGTACAAACATATTTGACAAATGTACAGTAATATAGCTATGTAATTTAAATGAATACCATTATGTATATTCTTATAGCGTTCGCATAATGCAGTGCAAACCCATTAAAAAGCATTTTTTTAAAACAATAATTTTATTAGGCCTACAACATTTGTATTGCATTGTTATAAGTTACATTTATCTTTAGTTATTCTTATGGTATAAAATAGTATTTTCATTATTTTATTTTATTTTATTTATATTTATTTGAAATAATATTACATAATAAACTTTCAAATAGTAATTTTAATCTAACCAAATTGTAACCATAACACCATTGTTTGACAGACAACTTTAAATTCTTTAAATTACAGTTAAATATTTGTAAATACTTTTTTTCCGAACCAATTTTGGTCAAAGTAAATAGCTTGTGACATTAAAATAGTATATCCAACAAAAATGTAAGAAAAAATGTTTTCGGGGGTGGGGGAGGAGGTGAAGGGGCGGAGATAATATATTCATACAACATGCAGTGGTTATAAGCCTGTTTTATCTTCATTCTCATTTAACATTTATGAATAAGGAAAATGAGAGGGTGAAAGAAAAACGATAATATAAATGAAAGAAAGTAAATATAGTGTCATTATATTTTTATAAGGTCTTTTTATTTATTTTTATTTATTGGTTCGTTCTAACGTAGGCCTGTCATTATAATGTTATTACAAATAGTCTACCTATCCAATTATATGCATGTATTTTTGCTTTTTAATTAGTATCTATTTTTTAATAAATAGTTAGTAATACCTTTGAAGGTACGTGTTTAAAACAGGCGGGTAGGACAGGGGGAAATTGCAGAGGTATGATGCAATTTTTTTTTTTTGCTTTTTAATTAGTATCTATTTTTTAATAAATAGTTAGTAATACCTTTGAAGGTACGTGTTTAAAACAGGCCGGGTAGGGCAGGGGCAAATTGCGACACACCCACTTAGGGAAAACCCTAAACTGATTATAAAGTGCCTCTACCCGATAATCACTATATTATGCAGGTTTATACATATATGCCATTGCATAAAGTGAGATGAAAATGAATGTACCAAACTATGTCTAACCCGTATTAGTATGTGGACACGAAGAAGAATTTGACATGAACTTTCTGCAGCAGTCCAGATCATCGGAAATACTCAACATAGCTCAGCCTTGAACCAACCGTCCTCCCAAAAGGAAATGGATTAGCTTAGATAATATCTAATTTTAACACACATTTTACATAAAAATTTCATGTAGATTATTAACATTCTAGATAATGTATGCAAGTGCACGTTGAGTAACTATGTGTAGGAATATGCCTAACTGTTGAGAACAATAATTCCCCAATGCCGCTACAAGTTATAGTGCCCACTGTCTGATGAAATAAGGTACACACAACGCAACTACTATTTGATTAAATTTCACAATCACACACAAATTACAAAATGGAAGAAAAAAATGTATAAATAATACACAAGAGTAATTAAAAAAAAAAAAAAAAATATCATTAATATTATTTCAATGAACTCTCCGTGTATCTGTGTGATTACCAAACTAAAATTATCATACAAAACACATCAACAAACACAATACAATAATGTAGCCTACTATAACCATAGAGATATTATAATAGTCTTCTATAACAGTATCAGAATACTATACGTACCAAAAGACCTACAACATAATACAACGGTCCATGGCGTGATATATCTCTACCAGCTGATATTAAACCAAGCCCACAAAGCTGCAAATCTCATCGTAATTGTCTGCGTGTAAAAGGCTATCCTCCTTTGTTCATTTCCAGACGAACTATGGCATAAACAGGACAATCTAGTGGCATATTAACTTATAATATAAATTTGGACATTTAAATGGTCTGAAAATACCCAACAGATGCCGAAACCATTGGGAGTAATTCAACACAGCGGCTGGTAAAACTACTTCGCTTTGAACGTCTGGAAATGAAACTAATTACTGTCTATTACTCATTGTAGTACAGTATTATAGTATCGTCTGTACTTGATATACTTTATTTGTAGTCAAAAATGCAATGAGAGGTATTAAAACAATGCAATGAAAATGTCACCAACAATTATGTTTGTAAAGCGGTAAAAGTCACAAAAATATATTTTCCCTTTCTAATTTTCTAAAAGTTGAAACATAATCATCAATTTTGGAAGTGTTATTAATTAATATTATGTATTTATATACTTATTATTATTTGCACCAACTTTTGATACATGAACAAATTAAACCTATTTTTCTGTTTTCTGTACCGTATTAAATTTAGGCCTACTGTTTAAAAATGATTCATGATTTCGGAGAGATTGACTTCAAATTCTAAAAATCCTCACAATTATTAATATTATTTATTTTAAATAAAAAATAAGGTAACAATGCTAATATATTATGAAGAATATTATGATTATGTTGACCCATATGTTAAATCATGTGTACAGTAAGGCCCAGAGGGGGGAAGTTTCTCCCCAGAGCCAATTATATTTACACTATAAGGACCTAACTAAATCAGTACACCAACACATTCAACATACACACAACATATCAAATAAAAATGGAAATAATACTTACAACTTCAGGCCTACAAAGCGCTGTATAGTAAATGAGATTTATAATAAACTAAGCAGAATACACGTTTGAAAGGAAAGTACTGTGGCCCCGGGGTTGAATCATCGATGACGTATTCGTCACGTGACGTTGGATTCCCTTCGGCCTTTTTTCTGACTAAGAATTTTTCAAAAACATGTCATTTATCATTAATTATGATATATAATTATGTTACATTATCATATTAGTGTATTAAACATTCAAATAGAATGTGTCAATTTGTCATGTTACTTATGCTATTACCTGAGTTCTATATAAATAAGTTTTAAAAGTGGCCTAGTATTATTCAAGGTTTTCATTGTCAGAAACAAGACGATAATAGGTATTAAGCCAGTTCATGGTGTAACATTATTCGTACACATGATCAAATCTACTGTACCATTAAAATATGATGACATGAGCCCCCTTTTTATACTTACGTTTAATGCCCACGTAGACGTAACGCAGACGAGTTGAACAATGACAAGCGACTGTTTGAATAATCCATCGCTTGTGATTGGTCAAATCCCTTACGTTGCGTTACGTCCTCGTGCTGCGTCTCTAGTGGGTGTACCAAATATCATTTATTAAATTTTTCACTCATGCAACAATTAAATTATTAAAAATCTGACGGATGTGTGTTTAAGTTTGTATCAAAAATATAAATTCTAATAAATATATGAATTCTTTCCTATCCTAAGCCGGGATCATTCACCTAATTATCACTATTTTAAAATAGTTTTGAATTTGTTTTATTTACTTGAAAACGGAAATCAAGTCGGGGTGTGATAACGATAGGTTTTGGTTGGACGGAAACCTAATTAAGAATGGTTAGTGAATACGTTCAACAATCATGCAAAAATTGAACTAAACACAATGGAAAGAAATGGGTGTTTCAATAATGGGCCCAAAATGAACTTTAGTTAGCCTTTAATATAAATAGGTCTTATATTAAATAATGATATTATTCTGTTTTAATTAATTCTAGACACAATATCATTAAATAGTTTCTCTTGTCTGGCTCGTTGATTGTTAAGGTTTTCAATATTTACGTACGATATCAGACAAGCATAACATAAACTTAATTAACCTTTATTATTATCCATTCTTTACGACATTTATTTAGAAAAGCGATCTTAGTCTAAGTTAAATGGATTATTAACAAATCACCTGCAACTAAATAACCTAAATGTAAACGAAATACGTGCACGTAATATGCGTAAAGTAATGAGGGCGCGTTACGTTTGGAACCTGTCGATGCAAGGACTATCCATGTATAATGCCACGTCCTTCAGACGGGACGCTACGTCATTGGTCTTATGTAAAATTCACCTTTCTTTACTCTCATTCATAGGCCTACATATATTTTTTCCATATTTACCATCATTACTGTCATCTAATAGCATTGAATTTCTTTCTTGGTTTGAAGCATTGTTTAAAACAATAACCTAATATTCTTAGACCAAACTAAAAAAAAACCAGCCGATAAGTTCTTCGTTATCAAAAATTATCCTAAGCGTGTGTCATAATTCTCCGTTTGACGAGGTGATATCGCCAGGGTTCAATTTGGCACGATGAAGTAAAATTGAATGCACATTGTGCCTAATGATTCAGTGTAAGCTACTTCGACCTCGCAAGAGACAGTTTTTAAGAGGCCTACAGAAAACGTTCGTTTTGTAACTGAAATTATACACCATCGTAAAATAATTATTGTAAAACACAACAATTTGCAAACAAATGAATAATTAAAAATCGACTTCCTGTTTTTGCAGTATTCGTTTTTATACAGCATTCAGTTTTCTAGGGACACCCCTATAGATTAACGGGATACTTACCAGTGACAAGATCGAGGGGAAATATATTATGTTTAACACTAAAAACCAGCCCCCTATCAAGGGGACTCTTGATTAGGTCCACACGATAATAATAATATTTGCTTTCTTAATAGCATCTAATACGAATTTCGCAGCGTAGGCTACTTTTTGCACATTGCAGTATAAACTCAAATACCAGTGGACTGATGAATTGTCCATCAATCATTCTTTACTCCTTGTAGGAAACAAGTATACTGAACTGAGATTTAGAAAAGCTACATATAATTCACTTTAAATTTTAAAAAAAGCTGAATGTGTTGATAAAACAAGAGCAATTGTTCTGTGGTCTAATAGTTTTGATCAACGGCACAGAAAAAACAAATATAATGACGTATATCTTTAATTGCCAGACATGATTCATCTTTTTTAAAATAGAACGATTCCTGGATATTTGGTTCAATAGATATAATAAAGTACTTTATTAAGATTATTGTTTGGCATGAAAATAAAAAAAATGTGCCGAGTTGATATGATTTTCAATGTCAAGAGATAAGTGAAGAGAAGTATAATTTATATCATTAACTATGTTACATGTTGGCAGTTAGCTAAATCAGCCTCTGTAAAGCTTGGTTCCCACTAGGACGCAACGCAAAGACGTAGACACAACGCAAGCCAGTTGACCAATGACAAGAGACAGTTTGAATAATACATCGCTTGTGATTGGTCAAACTCCCTACGTTGCGTTACGTCGTTGCGTTTATTTCAATCATTCACATATCTGGCCATAAATATAAATCGTTGGTAATGTACAATTTAAACAAGTACGGTATTGAAGCAAAAAAAGAGATTACTTTTTATGTCATTAGATAATTTGTTTTCAGGCCTAGGACGTATGCTAGTTTGGGCATGGGGAATGGCACATCTTAGAGAGGTGAAACTAGAAAAAAGTGCCATGACGGGTTGTCCATACTTTCCATATCTTCTGCCTGAATTGGATTTGGTGTTTTGCGTCCCGGTGTCTCAGGGTATACCTGTTCGTAAACATTTTATGTTATCCATCTTCCTCTTTGTAATCTACGATTAGGCCTATTATTTAAACCACGATTTTGTTTTTGATTATTATAAATGTCCTTGCACGCAACTCACAACAATAAATATTAATAGCATTCAGATTATGAATAATGAAAGCAAATAAAACGCTCTTATCAAACAAAACAATAGATCACTTAAACAGACCAAACCCAATCTTTAGAAACCAATATTCACCGACGGTAGTTTTGCTAAGATATTGAATACACTAACAGTAAGAACATATTAGTTTACAAGTTCATGTTGTTGTATTTGAACGAGAAAGAAATACGTTTCTAAGAAAGTAGGCTACGTCTATACGGTACTGGAAGGAATATTACCTAAAGACAATTATACTACACCATTTAAAAATAAAAGTAAACTGAGTGTAGTGAGGAACACATTTTGAATACATTTGGTGGATGTTACTCCAAACAAACAGAAGCCTAAGTATACAATAATTATATAGAAATATATAGTAATATTGTTTAAAGCTTTAATGGTGAATACACACTAGTAAATTAGGGTTATGATACAGTATGTAACAAGGAAATATTATATAAAGTCAAGTTGAACATGTCCTCACTCCTAAAGAAGGTTGCAGCAGTCAAACGTTAAGACACTCTCAATTTTGCTTTTGTTCTTGTTGACAGTATAATAATCACATGCACGACAAACCTTACTTATTTATAATTATCATGATAAAGAACCTAGACAAAACTTACGAAAGTATCATACTTACAACATACAGTAACCTAATAACATCCCTTATCGATACTATAATACGTCATTCACTGCACACTTCCCGTAACATCAAATATACCCGCAGAAAAACTCACTTTAGAAGATTTAACCATTATTTTCAGGGTTGGCTGACGACGAAGTTTGTCTGTCTGTGCAACAAGTATATAAGGCTATTTTTAGGAAGGGGTTTAGCTGTTGGGGATAGTCACTTCCGGTTTTCAGCTGATGCATGTCATATAGGTGTTAGATCGGAGAAGTATGCTACAAGGTTAGGCCTAAATCTAACTTAAATATTCATTTTGAATATTTACAGAACCTCATTAAAGATAATATTAAATTGTGTAAAGGATATACCTAACTGAATAAATCTCTCATTGGAGAGAACTAATTAGTATTATGATGATGATTCTTTCATTCAATTAAAATTACGATACTCAATACAAAACAATCATATAACAATAGACAAAATACATACATGGAGTGGAGTTGTGGCTTGGTGGTTATGATGCTTGGCTACCACTCCAAGGGTCCTGGGTTCAAGTCCCATCACATGTCAGGATTTTTTCTAAGGACCAAATTACTCCACTCCCAAACTTTGTTTATGTAAAGCATCTTGTGTATATGTTTGTCTTGTGAACCTCTGAGGGTCCCTAATGATCAGCAATAGCTGGATGGATCACCCTCATTAAATATGGTTAAAAAAAAAAAAACATATAGCACATGATATGTAGGCTAAGTATATGTATGTTGATATCAGCTGGATTATTAGATTTCTTTTCCTGTTGATGGTATCTAATGATTCCACAAATATGATCCAGTAAACGTAATGCCCCATGACCTTCCTCGAACAATAAATGTTTAACTACTGTTTGTTTGTTATTATTCATTTATACTGGGCGAGCTCTTCATTCAAAGACTGGTCTCTAAGAGGGCCCAGTTATGATCAGTGGCTGATGTACTAATACACCGGGGTAACCCCCTACTCGTCTCAAAAGATGTAGGCCTACTAGGTTATTTAATGTGCACATGAGCTACATTTTCTCCCTTTTGAAGATAGTGTTGACAGAGCTTTAGAGTAGTGAACTATCAAACTAGTTTGACAAAAAAGTGTTATGTGCACATCACACTTTTTTTTTGTCAAACTCGTTTGAGAGTTCATTACTCTAAAGCTCTGTCAACACTATCTTCAAATAGGAGAAAATAACTATAAAGAAACAATAAAATCACAGTAAAAATATACAAGAGAAAACCGAACATGATACAAAGAAAAAAACCCATAGGCCTAAAATCACAAGTCATGCATTATATAAATATAAGTTACTAACCGTGAAGTTTAAATGAATTGACTAGATTCTGCACCCAGGTCATAGTGGAATACGAATATACTTCCTTTATACAAAATGTTCTATCACTAATTGCATTCTTTAAAATCAAGAAGCATCATTCAGATTATGCACAACGGACACTAATTGGGCAGAAAACTTCCGAGTGTGTGTTATATGTCAGGTACTCACATGACACGACGTACATTGCAATTCAACTAAATGGAGATAGAATGAAATAGGATGAACCACCCCACAACTATGAGTTAATTAGGTTAAAAATGCGAAGTGTATATTATAACAATTAGGATAGCATGGTCATGCATGAGAAGAGAATAATGGTTAAATAATATCATTAATATACAAATGTTGTTGATTATTAAATGCAAGCGCGCCTAGGCATACACATCATGATGGTTGTGGTTGTGATGAATGGGACTAGTACTTGTGATATGTTTCAGATCTGAATAAGATATATCTTATAAATGTTATCAAATCAAACTAATAGCAATAGTGATATTAAAATGCTCTTGGTTATTGTAGAAAACGTTAACAGGCAGAAAATCTAGACTACAGGCCTACAAATTATCCATGTATCATAACACATGAAGATCCAGGTTTGAGTCTCACTCTCACTCAATAAATGTTTTCATAATAAAAATAATATTCAATACAATAGAACAGACTATGAATAAAATGATTGTACAAGTTGTTGTTTTTTTAATAATAATTTAATAATAATTTCAACTCATAACGTCTGGCCTACTGTATTATAATATAACATAATCGACTGCATATCTTCCACAATTAAAAAGAAAAATAATCATATAATATTTATAATTGGTTTTGAGGACACAGTGGCCTTGTAATTTTTTAAAAGATAAATTATCTTAATTGACTTATAATTAAAATAAACCTTCAAAATTATAATTAAATTATACATAATTACAGGGATATGCTACTATTATCAGAAGGTATTACTGTTGTAAGGCAGCTATGGTTAAGGAAACAAAGCGGGGGCGACCATGGTCATTATAACATCCTGAAGGAACCTAAAAGGCCTGTGTACATTTTAAGGTTATGATTTTAGGAATATAAGCCTAATTATGATGATAATTTGCTACCTTTCATTATTTGTTTATTTAATAATTCTCTATATTTATTGTTTCGTAAATTATTTATTTTTTATTTATTTATTTGTTAATATATTATTTAGTATTGACGTCGGTCAAACTTAAAGTCTGACTTTTGCAGTTCCGAACGCCCACATTTTTAACTTTTAAATTTGTGAACTTCATTTTTGATAATACGTATTGAATGAATAAAAGTGGTGGTTACGACACAAAGGAGAAAAAGAAAGAATTTCACAAAGAAACTCGATGGTACGTCTTGAAACTTAGGTTATCTGAAGGTGACTATCACTACATCAATGTTGTATTAATAAATACAAAAATACTAGAAACTGATCAAAACTATTATAACCACCAGTAAGTTGTCATTTTGAAAGTTCACCAACACGACACGAATCAAAGTTTACACATTACTCTGTGTTGCTAGAATCAAAATGATGATTCTTTTGTTTTGTACTATGATTATTTATGTATACTTATGATTTTGTGCATGGAAATAAATAAAGAAAAAGAAAGAAAGAATGATACACTGAAGGTGATTTAGTGTGCGTTATAGAGGTTATCAGCTGATATTGGGTGATACAAAAATACACTCTTTTGGGTTTAATGGAAGAGTACATTTTTCTAGTTGGTTTTACTGGCGATTGTTATTCTTTTGTCTTGCATATATGCCTAAAGTTTAGTTTATTAAATTATTATACCATTTCTAGTACTCTATATTGCGTAAACTTGTACATGTTATTGACAAATAATTGAAGGAATGAAATAAGTGAATTTATTGATATCCATTTAACCAAATATTCTATTTAATTATATATTAATTATTTATTCTATATTATTATGATGGGAAATTGTGGAATACAGAAGATAATGTAAGCATATTCTTGATTGAATGTGTAATTTTTTCAGCTAACATCCTTCAGTTAAGTTAACCTTAAATGAACTATGCAAAATGTGTTTTGTTATACATTTGTGTTATATCACAGCTGAATCTTACATTTCCCTGTGTTAAATGCATTGAATTCTGCAGTTTAATTGTGGTTTGTATAGAATACCACGGAAGTCCTTGGCAAGCCCTTTATCAAGTGGAATTATAGGCCAGATGATTTCTACAGTACAAAATGATGACAGTAATAAATATTATATTACAGTTTCCAGTAATAAAACAGTGGATCAAACGCTGATTAACACAAACTAACCAACATTACCGACCAGCATTCTGCTTATCAACATTTACCATATAGTCAACATAGACCTACTGAACCAATCATCTACCAGGTAAATATCAATGTACTTTAGCAACCAAACATTGGACCTATCAGGAATCTACAAGCCATTAAACATAGCAGGCATATCATTATACATTACTACCATATCTTCAGTATAGACTATCAAACTTAAACTACATAATGTTAAGTGACAATATGACGTAAACACCACTTTTGTTCACATTACTATCAGCTTTCATGTCATCACCATAAAATCATCATATTATTTTCAGTATTATTACATTTGTGTTAATTTCAAATGTCATTACAATTTGATCAACTTCATCAGTAACATTTTTAAATCTTGTAAATTACTCTGTATTCCATATTACCTCCCTTTTTCATTAATCTTCTTATATTTTGCTATAGGCCTACTACAGTTACAAAAGAAGTTCAAAAAGTTAACACAAAGACGATATGCCTAAATAACTGCATCGTTAACCTTTTTGTTAACGTTGACTTACAGTTATTGAACAAAACCAACATGACATTTGTGTATTTACAAATAATTCTGCAAGAATGGGACAGTGGAAAACTGCTGAATACTATTGTAAGCCTATAGATCCCTCGTAACTACATAATGAAATGCAAAATTTGCCCTATTATAATACAAACAAATGTCATTGAAAGGGCATGTGGTTATAACGTGGACCTATAACAAGTCCATGGTTTATAGCAATGCATTACTATATGCCTATACTCTACTACCACATTTACAAACTATATTTTGCTTCATAGTTTGAATTCCGTAATAATATTTTCTTACTAATGAATACAAAATTATAAAATTCTAACCTGTTCACATATCGTTTTTAAAGCTTTACTTTGATGTATACGATTGTATTATGCTTCCTTTACAAACACTGTTCACCTGTTGATTGTATGCCGTTGACCATGAAATCTGGTTAACACACGATCAACTCGTAAGCTGCGCATTAGTACACTGACCATGCTAGGAAGCGGTAATAAGAAGGCACCAGCTTGTGATCACTGTTCACACTGCTGACTGGTTGAAAATAAAATGTAATTCATTATAGTAAATTGCTCATAAGCTCGAAGTAAAGTTGAAAACAATAGTATGATTGTAATTCTTGTCATCATGATATTAATATTTAATAACATATATTATAAATATGACCAACATTTCTGTTTGTGAGAATCTAATGTTTCCTATTGAACAGATTAGAAAATAGGTATAATATCTAACCATCTGATGGCTCTACTTTTCAGCAACAAAATATAAATATGAGCAATTCTTTCATTTATCCAATAAATAATACTATCAACAATAATTAAAGATATATTGTCACCCTGAAAAATGTGTTTGTTGTTGGATATGCCATTTAAACATAATAGTTATTCACTTTGACCAAACGAAAAAAAGATGTACCTGTAATTTTAAGCAAAAAATAGCTGCAAGCCAATGAATTTTTGGTTGAGAATTTAAAAGTTTATTTTGTCTTTATAAGTGAAAACATTTTTTCTCCACAGAAGAGATAACTTTCTTAAAATTACAATATGGCATATTCAAAGTCTGATTTTATTAATCGTAGTTTCTTAAGTGATCTTAATCATCAATTACGGCTTGCCCAACACAAGTTTCTCTTGGTTTTTCCTTTTGATTTTACTTTTTGGGACTTTGCCACTTTCAAAACTCAAAGAAATATATTACCATTTTTTAGGAAAGACACTTCTTTTTTAAGACTGCTTATTTAAAAAAATATTTGTAAATTAAAAGAAATGTTCTTTTTTATTGTTATTTTGTTTTGAAAGAAATAAATGTTAACTTGAATTGAATTAATCGAAAATAGTAGGACTAATAAGGCTTTTTTTTAGTGAAATTGTAATAAACAAGGCCAACAGCCATAAGTCGCGTGCTCTCAGAAAAAAATGAACTTTCAAAAAGTAATGTACTTTAAACTTTTCTGTACATCAAAACAGTTCAAAAAGTACAGAAAAGCGATAAAACGCATAGTGATACCGGACCGACAGACAGACCGACAGACCGACAAACCGACCGACCGACATAGTGAACTATTGAGTCGCGTCCACGCGACTAATAAATCTAACACAGGAACAAAGTTTTACCGCCACGACCAAGCTTCGAACTCAAGCTTTCTATTTCCATAGACGCTTCGACCATTAACTTGTACTAGTTTGTGAGTGAAAGGGATCGGAACCATCCTTCGTGTGTAACTATAGTTCTAGAGCTGTTTAAAATAAACATATGCTAATTCTAAAGCGTTACATCATAACATGTTATTCCTTCTTTCTAAGTGCTTTCATTATTTAATTGAATATTGCATGTAATTGAAATGAAACTAAAAATGATTAATTATTAATGTAGGCCTAAGAAAAGCGTGATGTTCCAAATAAACGTGAACTTTGCACAATAATGGGCATTACTATAAAGAAACTTTCATCTTAGGAAATGCCGGAGACTTGCTTGCAAAACCACAAGAACGAAATCAGTTAAAAAGCAATTTTAGGATTAGAATATAACATTTTTTAACTATATTAAAAAAAAAATACAGTAAGCAATACTTTCTTCACAATTTCAACTGCAAGTTGTTCCAAGGTCAGGTTAATCTTTTAATAGCCATTTAAACAGTGTGAAGAGGATACTTAATGATGTCATCGTTTCCAGTTTCTGCCGACAAATTGTCCATTTAACAATGTATAAGGTGATTGACCATATTAATAGGGCAACATGAAGGGATAAACTACTGTTGGTAATATCCAGACAGTGCTAGGTCACATAATATAAGTAAACTTACATATCCAGGCTCCAATACCCTGGTAAAACTAATAAAAAAACTCACAATCTCATATCAAAGGAATTTTAGCCCTAATGAAACAAAGCCCACTTAATCCACTTCTCCTCTTCCCATTAATTACAAATTAATGATGTTCCCAGGATGTGTGTTATAAACAATCGAAGTGGGATTTAATAATTACTGTGGCATAATATAAAAATAAAGTATTATTTGTAAATTTAATTATAATACGAAGCTGAAAATAAGGATATGCCTAAGATTTTGCCTATTTTTTGGATATAATACATTTGTAATTGTTAATGTGATTCAGAATTGATCAGCAAATTTGGAGTTGGGGTTTAGTGATACAGGGTACTAATAATAATAATAACTTTATTGTATCTCTTTTTTAATAGAGGCACAATCCACAAGGGATGTGCAACAAAATAATAAATTAATATAATAGTACACAAATAATAGTAAACACTTAATTGACTACAATATAAATGAAAGTACAAGTGATTAAAAAGGAAAAAAAAAACAAAAAACAATACTGAAATTAAAGTACAAATTAAAGTAAAAAGTACTGTATATTTAAATATGTAGTACACAAATCAATCATGTAATTTAAAAGTATTATAAATTTCATTGGAGCAATATGGGAGAATAGAGGGCGGAAGATACGAAAAATAATAGGATAGGTGGCATCAGATTCGAGAATGTTGAATGCTGATGTTGTTCACACTCACGAAATCAGACATAAGTTTTCAAAAAAATACTGACACTACAAAATCTAACGAATTAAAATGCTGAAAACAATATCTTGATACCATGTTTCCTTCCAGAGATATAAGTTTTTGGTCGTTACAATCAGTGTTTTGAGAAAAATGCTTTTAAAGCTAAAAGGAAATGACAAGTACAAATAAAATAAAAAAACAGGGCGTTTAAGTTTACGCCTTAGTAGAGGGTATTCTAATTGTTGCATTTCAAAGAAACTTCGCACCTTTGTTCATTCACTGTTGTTCTATTATAATGCTCACTTTTTATTAAAAACAACTCATGAGAACATTTTCAATTTAAGCATAACATGATTAATGGGCCAGCCATGTACAGTATATGGCCTTGTTTAACCAACTAACGACGAAAAATGTTAAAATTCCTACATTTTTGTCTAAAAATAAAAAAAAAAAACAAGGCAATGTAATTAAATACTGTTATTTAAACTATTTATTAAACTATTATTTTCCGTAAAAAAAAAAATCAGTCTTTCATTGTTTTTGGTTGTTTATACAAAACTACCTTCTTCCTCTTTCTATTTACCCATAAATAGAAATTATAAACATTGTAACATACAAAAAATAATAATTATATCAAGGGAAGGGCTAAAAAATAGTTAAAACTAATCAAGTTCAGCCCCTAAACATTGAAATATAAATAGTTATATAAATAAATTAGAGCTACCTTTCTAAAAAATTAAAACTTTCTCTCAAATATATAATTCTGTTTTATATAATTCTGTTTTTACTTTTTAGTCGCGTGCAACGCGACTCTACAGCTCAATATAATGTCGGTCGGTTGGTCGGTAAACACTAACTTGAGCACGCGACTGCAGCCATCTATATGGCCTTGTTTTTATATATAATTATTTTAGGCTGTAGGCCTACATCAAAACTACAAGACCTATTCTTTACCAAATTCAAACACCTAATGAATCCATTACATTCTGGAAGAAATTCAAATTAGGATTCCAATTATTCTCAACCACTTTTCGTTTTTGGGAAGATGGCCAAATTGTGAATCTTTGTGGTCACCAACTGAAAACAACATACTCTTTTTTGAAAATAACATAAACATAATATTACAACAACTGTTTCACTTCAGTTCGGTTTTAGGAATTTAAAACGTGGCATACTCATTTTAATTTTTTTTTTATTTTTAAGAAACTAGAATATAGGAACTAAGTCGCTAACTTCACATTCTGTTAGACGGAAGTTACACTTATTTTCGGAAACCAATCCCACTATTTTAATTCTTGGGGATAAACAGATAGAGACAATAATAAGAGATAACCACCAGGTATTTTAGTCTGAACTATAATTGAGATTAATGTTATACTGGTACAATAATATTGCAATGATTATGTTACTTCTTATGTTACTTCTTTTAGTACCATCAAGTACAGAAGTAGTTTTTATGAAGGAACCGGTGGACAGTGAAGTTTTTGCTGGAAAAACGACTGAACGTTTCGATTGTATTTTAAAATCATTGTCGCATTCAGATGTAAACGTTCGTTGGATTCACACTGATCGCATTGGAGTAAAACGGACGTATTCATTGGCAACGATAACACAAACCAGAGAAACTTACAAAATTGTTGGTAAAACGTCTGAGGGTGATTTTTCACTAAGAGTTTCAAACGCAACTGAAGCTGACGCTGGAGTCTTTCAATGTAGGGTACGTCAGAAAAATGGTGTTATTGCCTTATCAACTAAGGGAACTCTTACTGTTCTGTTTCCCCCAGCGGACGGATACCCACAATGCAGTTCTTCAAGATTACAGAATGGCAAGACAGAACTAAATTGTATTGTAAATTCAAAAGCATCAACAGTGAATTTGAACTGGACTAAACGAGGAGAGCCAACTTCATTAGGGCAAGATACACAAGTAAGAGAACTCTCGACAACTATAACACTTAACGATAACGACAACGGAGTTGTATTCCGATGTAGTATAAGTGGTGAATCCGTTGATAGTGACATGTTCTGTAATGTCACTCCAATGAGTCTACCACCTAGTGTAGCGTTTCGATCGGGACTGACAGAAACAAGTGCTGCCATAGGTGGTAGTGTTACCTTAAAGTGTGATAGTATTGGAAAACCGTACATATCAACATTACGTTGGTTTTACGGTGATCGTCCGATTGAAAGAACATCCGGGCGATTTAGATTATCGATGAATGATACAATGCTAGAAATTTCTGAAATGACCGAAAATGACCACGACAAACCTGTCACATGTGAGGCAAGTATTCCATCTGGATTAGCTACAAACATTACTCGATTTCTAAATATTTTCAAAGTCGTCACTTTTAAACCACAGACAATTTCACCAATTTCGTCAAATCAATTAAGTAGCCTGAATGGTTTGTTATTCCTGGCAGGATCAGGAATAGCAGTGATTTTTATTTTTATAATAATTGTTATTTGTATGTACTACCACAATAAAAACAGGTTAAATGTAGCTTCTACCATTGGCTGAAGAACAAAAATGAAAATGGATGGGGACATTGGTACTAACATCATTTTTAGGTTTTTTAAATGTAATGTTTGTTTGTATTGAATTGAAGAAAATAAACCATTGATAAGTTAAGTGGTCAGAAAGAAACAATTATAAAGTAATACCAATTAATTATTTCATAATCAATTTTTACATATAAAAATAATAATTCCATATAGTTTTTATTATTTTTCAACGATTGTGTTGTGTTGTTTTTTAAAATATAGAAACTTAACTTTCCAATATTGTATATATATTTTTTTAAATTGAAATATAAATAAAGTTAACTGAGTTGTATTTTGCACAAGTGATTGATCTATTGAGAGATCATACACTAAAGCTCCGTCTACACTATTAAACTAGTTTGACAAAAAGTGGTACTGATATGCCCAAATACGGTAGTGATATGACATCATCATGTCCATATTTGAGCACAAACATGTTTTTTGTCACATAAGTTTGATAGTATAGACAGAGATTAAGAAACAGTTGTATATTAATTATACAAATCATAGGCCTATTAAAACAAAGAACTATGTTGTATAAAGTTTCTACTAAACTAACCAAAATCCGAATAAACTAAACATTCCTCATTTAGTTAGTTCCTCGATTATTTCTATAATTAATTATTTTCAATCAATGTTTTGGAATATTCGATTACAGTGATATTAGAAATTCTTCACATTGAATATTAAATTAGGCTACTGCGAATGAGATTCAGATATTTTCTGTACAAAAAGGAACAAAACATTTCCGAAAATATTCACGAACTACGAAGAGCCGTGTTTTCACTTTTACTTACTAATATGAAAAAAAGAAAAACTGATTAAGCAATACTTTTTGATTTCCACAAAATTCCGCCAGTTTATTTTTAATTTTTATCAAATTTAAAAGTTAATGATAACACTGTTGAAATGGTCTCGGAATATGATATTTTATATATCGATTATCAATTATGCCAATAGATATCAATAAATTATAACTTACAATGGGATTCATAATTGTTGCAACATATTGTTTTGAAAAAAAAACTATAGTCACCGATTACTCTTCCATAGGAAACTGCGTTTATAAATTGTCGATGGAACTCTTTATATTATATTTGTTTATATAATTTAATTATACAAAGCGTAGGCCTACTCTCTGCATATTTGGAAATCTCAGTGCTAATGAAAAACAAAATGGAGACAACAAAGACAGAAAAATCTTCTTCATCTCAACAACAGTAGTAACCTAAATATATAAATATTGACTACAACAAGCACAGTCACTAGTTTGGTTTGTTGCTTTGAGGCTTAATGAGCTAACCAGGGAAGAATGTAATTTCACACTTCCCTGAGCTAACACAACATTTTTTCCCACCCCAGGCTCTGTTACTGCACTATGACCTCACCTATTACAAGCATAGCGCCCTCTATTTACCAAGATTGATACTGTATTTCGGCAATACTAAAACATGGCTCTGGATATTGGCAAACCCCTTAAGTTGACCGGATGCTGGCCAACTCGTACCCAAACCAACCCTTACCTTATACCAACTGGTACCAAACTTGGTTTGGTTGTTTTACATGGATGAATTATTTTGAAAAAATAATTCCTCCATGGTTATTAGGGACATTAAACACTTATTTGGAATACCATCGCACCGGTTAGGGATATACAATGTAAAAACAATAATATAAATAACGTAGAATAGCGCCCTCAAAATTACATCGCCAGTTTTCCAAATCAGTTGTGCTTTTTTTTGTATAAGTCTACATATAGGCCTATTATACTTGTAAAACCAATATACATAATAATGATTATTATATTCAACACAGCATTAAACGTGGGTCAGTCAGCCACTGATACACATAGCAAAGATAGTGTAGTAGGAAGATGTCACACTACGCCTAAAAATTATAGACCCGCTCGAGATAGGGCGCCTCTCACGACAAGTAGGGATAGACGATAATGAAACATGGGGATCGCAATGGCAAAGCATAAAAATTGTGTTTTCGGCAATACTTTGTAAAAAAAAATTCACAAACAACATCAAACTTCTAATTTTTTTGTTTTTTATTATAAATATAAATGTTTTTTTATAGATAATATATATTTTAAGATAAAAGTTAATGTGATGTTTTCATACTGTTCTTTGGATCTTTTAAATTGTCAATACATTTATTTGAGGTAATTGGAACACAAATTTGTATTCCAAAGCATAAATATATGATTAATTTGCACTTTCTATAAAGATAACATTACATTATATGTTAATTCGTATAAAATCTTTAATTTTACAATTATATTATTCTACTGTTATATAGCCTATTTCCTAACGTTCCGTATCCCTACTAGACATGCGAGGGATTTGAGTCCCAAAGTGTCTCGCGTTTATTTGCATTGATGGAATAGGAAGTGTGATATCTTCCTACTACACTATCTTTGACAGTAGGTACTCTTACGTAGCTCCTGATGGGTACTAGTAAGCCAAACTTTGGGTACGAGTTATAACGGATATGATTTAGGTTGCGTCTAGCGCCACCAACAGTTATTAAATGTTATGCCGAATTACAGTAGTCAATTTTGTCCAATAATGTTTTTAGTCACGTGCAAACGCGACTCTACAGTTCACTATTTCACTAACTCGAATTTGCGCACGCGACTGCAGCCATGTATATGGCCTTGTTCTAATTGTAAAGACGAGCATATGATAGGGATTTTTGATTAATACTAACGGTATAATTAGGTAATGGCCTACAGTGTGGAATTGATTTTGCGCATGTGTGTTAAGAACTGCATTTTGTAAATTTATAGGAACCCTTTGTAACTTTTAACTTTGGCCACATCGTCACATTAATATGTTATTAAACCATGACCGAGCTACAGTCCAGTGACGTCTACTTCATTCTTACCATATATAGCAATAACAAGATAGACCTACCATGAAAGACGGGGCCTACGACTTAAGTAGGCGTATCGTCACATATCCACCCCTACGCAACGCTACAAACGCACACAAATTATTTTGTTTTTTTACAAACGCAATCCAATAAAGACAGAATAAATAATAATACCGAATAATCTTTAAATGTGTTTTTTAACTGAACAGTTCCGATTATAAAACAAGATCGGAAACTGTCTTACAGTAAGTATTGGTTTTATATTATGGTATTGGGTGTGCTTATCAGATTGAAAACGATTTTCAATATTTTGCAGGTCAAGTATACTTTGGTCAAATACGATGCCATTGTACGATTCGCACGGCAATACAATTATTTATATTATAGTTTTGTCTATGAATCGGCCTTGTAATTTGATACCTGAAATATCTTTTAAATGCAAAATTAAATCGAAAAAACATATTTGAATAATTGTAATTGAATTATAGCACAATTATTTTGCATTTTTTACTGTGTATATATGGCAAGAATACATAGGTTGGTATTGTAATTTGCTTTTGTTCGCTAGATCAATATACAAGTTTATTAGTTCAGTATAGGTTGTATTTATTATAGGCCTACGTTAAAATAATTGTTATTAACATACTGAAAGGAAATATTAAAATAAAGTCGAGTCGAGTCGAGTGGTCGAGCGGTGAAGGCAGGGGCGCCGCGAATAATGAGAAATCAAATTGGCAATGGTTCAATCCTCACCTCGACCATTACTCAGGTGTTCTACCATGGTAGGACAAGAGTCTAGTCGGAAATGGACTGGAGGTTTTAGGTAACCCTTGTGTGCTGGTCAATATTGGCCCACTGGGGTTGCCGGGGTTGAGGACCTAATCAGAATTTCCTCATAATATGAGGATAAATTATTTTAACAAACAAACGATAAGATATTTGCCTATAAAGTACATGCGTGACGTGGACAAATTCATTTGTACTATGTGTTTGACTCATCGGCAGATAAATACACACCTGATTAACATTCTGTAAAGATAAAAACAACCGGAAATCAACTCCGAATAAAGGTAAGATTTACATTGTACAGTTAAATCTACTTTGCCATCGAACCATATTATTTTGAAATATTTTGTGCACAGTAATTTCAGAGTGTAGTAGTCGGAAGTGACACAAGGATTTTCGGAAACCAATTCCGCTATTGACACTGCTGCTGATAAACAGTACAGCAAATTAAGAATCAGAGACAATAATTTGTCGGCGTGTTGACATTTATAATTTGAACCGTACTATTCTATATAAGAAATTGATATACTGGTATTACAATGGTTATTTTATTACTTATGGTGATGGTTCTTTTGGTACCATCAAGTACTGAAGTCATTTTTATAAAGGAACCGGTAGACAGTGAAGTTTTGGCCGGAAAAACGACTGAACGTTTCGATTGTATTTTAAAAGCATCTTCATTTTCGGGCTTAGATGTTTATTGGATTCATATTGATCACAATGAAAAAGAACGGGAGTATCGATTTGATGAAATAACGCAAAAAAGGGCAACTTACAAAATTGTTGGTAAAGCGCCTGACGGCGATTTTTCACTAATAGTTTCGAACGCAACTGAAGCCGACGCTGGGGTTTTTCAATGTAAGTTACGTCAGGACGATGGTGTTGTTGTCTATTCGACTAGAGGAACTCTTACTGTTCTGTTTCCCCCAGCTGACGGATACCCACAATGCAGTTCTTCAAGATTACAGAATGGTAAGACAGAACTAAATTGTATTGTAGATTCAAAAGCATCAAAAGTGAATATGAACTGGACTAAACGAGGAGAGTCAAAGGCATTAGGGCAAGATACACAAGTCAGAGAACTCTCGACAACTATAACACTTAACGATAACGACAACGGAGTTGTATTCCGATGTAGTATAAGTGGTGAATCCGTAGATAGTGAAATGTTCTGTAATGTCACTCCAATGAGTCAACCACCTAGTGTAGCGTTTCGATCGGGACTGACAGAAACAAGTGCTGCCATAGGTGGTAGTGTTACCTTAAAGTGTGATAGTATTGGAAAACCGTACATATCAACATTACGTTGGTTTTACGGTGATCGTCCAATTGAAACATCCGGGCGATTTAGATTATCGATGGGTAATACAATACTGGATATTTCTGAAATGACCGAAAATGACCACGACAAACCTGTCACATGTGAGGCAAGTATTCCATCTGGATTAGCTACAAACATTACTCGATTTCTAAATATTTTCAAAGTCGTCACTTTCAAGCCACAGACAATGTCACCAGCGTCAAATCATCAGTTAAGCAGCCAAAACAGTTTACTAATCCTAGTAATGTCAGGATTATCAGCGATTTTTATTTTATTGATAATTATTATTTGTATGTGCTACGAAAAAATTAACAGGTTAAAACAAGTAAAGACAGCGTATCCAATAAGCAATGGGCTTATTTTAAGGATGCAGACTGATTCACCGAGGAATTCCATAATAAATAGTCAGAGAAACTCGTTTGCTAAAGATTTCCCTATGGTGGACGAAGTGACTAAAGCCAGTACATTACCAGCCCAGCCCATCGGATTCCAGACGATGGTTTGTTACCAAGCAGGACCTGATTCCCCGGCTATATGTTATCCTATTTCATCTCATGTATCAACCCCTGTATCGGAAAAATCTTCCCATGTTACTAATCCATATTTCAAAAATGCACCTAAGCATAAGAAATCGGCTTCATTTTCTAATGGAAAACGACGTGATTCAAAATACAAACCTAATGAAAAAAACTCTGATGTTCAGTTTACTTCAATGCATTCTTTAAGCAATGTTTATGATAGTATACCGGCGGCAAAGAAACCGCTTGAACGTACTGGTTCGCTGTAGTAGTCCTATATATAGGCCTACTATATCTGCCATGTAGTAATAACGTATAATCTTGTTTTAAAATATAATTGTAATATATACTATAAATAAAATGTGTTTGTATTTGATTCACTTTTTTTTTTGTTATAAATGACAAAATGATTTTAGGGTAAAACAATCACCGTTTTGTTTTTAAGATGTCTGAAATTGATAGTAGTAAAATAGACAAAATTATTGTAAATAGATATAAAAAGTTTTAAACACAATTTTACAGTTATAAATATTGTTGTAAATTGTTACATATGTAAAAAAAATATATTTGTTATAAATGTTTAAATAAATGTTTGTTCTTAAATAAATATCAACATTTAAAGTAGTAGGTCTACTGTATATTTCATATTGTGTTATCTAAAAACGTTTATACACATGAGTCTAAACAATTTTAAAATAGAGAATACTCGCGCACATGTCGAACATGCTCAATATTCCACATGGTGAAAGTGACACACATAATATCTGGTTTGAACCACGTGACTTTGAATGTCACGAGCAAAATGACTTTACTAATCTTTAGGCCAACGATGAACTTACATAAGTTCATGGGTTAAGGCACTAAATTCTGTACCAGTTGCCATGATGGTGAACACAGAGTACATGGCTTTTGGAGACTTATCTCATCTTTATCTTTGTATTGAAACATAGAATTTCTCCTTCTGTTTATATTTTGGTCAAATAAGGATATCTGTCCTGACCTTGTGCATCGAAACAGAAGACAATAATATCAAAATTAAACAAATCACTACCGGTACCTTGATGGTAAAGTTCGAAACAATCTTTATTGTTTATTTATACAATTCTGTACTTTCTATTGGTCAACATAAAACAGAGCACCTTTTATTTACTTTAGGACATGCTGCTGCTATGGTTTAAAAAAAAATTACAATAGTGGTAACACAGATAATACTTTTAGTTTTGTTGACTGCGTCACCTGAAGAACAGTCGATCAGATTATTATTTTTTTCTTAAAGCTTTGTGTTAGTGACAATTATATTGTCCGTATTACGGTCTTGCTATAAAATAAAACACAATTGGATAAAAAGAATATGCAAAATAGAAGGTTCTATGAAATATATATATATTATAACATTATGTATTTTCCCTTGTTTTTTTTTGTTCTCTCTTTTTATTTTATTTATTTTGTTTATTTTTCTTTTTTTTAAACGTTTTTTTTATTTCAATACCCAACATGTTTTACCAGACTATATAAAACAGATTGGTGGTATTCGTTATTTATTATCTCATTAACAAAACTTGTTTTTAATAAAGAGAGAGAGAGAGAGCCAAAATAATAAAATCCCTTGCAATTTGTTATTAAAAATAAAACACCTCTAGGGGACTTAATGAGTAACATAATATTTGTTAAAACGATAAAGATGGATGGTGATTTGTTACTTTATTTTCTTTTATGGCCTTAATCACTACTTTTATTCATTTCATAAATATCATATTATATGATGATGATGAAGAAACCTATTTCTTAATCATAATATGAGCAATTCAATGTAATACATCATCCTTTTTACATTGATGATTGCATACTTTATAGAATAGTATCCTGTAGGTGTAACACATTATGTACCTCCAAATTATAAAGGTTTTGTGACAACACTTTGGTGACGATACTGCTTAATTTTTAAAATCGGACAATTCACAGAAGTGATGCAATCCTGTTGTGAAATTATTTTCCCTAATGTGGTCAGCTGGTGACAAACATATTTTTTTTTACATTTATGAAACACCGGAGGCTTCTAAAAAAACGTGTTTTTAGTTTGCGTATTACTTCTTGTATTGTGCAAGACAAATAGCTGTTAAAATGCTACTATTTTCTTTCAAAACATGTGTGTACATTTCATTGTTTTAATTAAAACATTTCATAATAAAGGTAGCGTTATATTGTAATACCGGTATTTGTTTTTTTTTAATTTTTAGTCTTTCGTGAAAACAACACACCTTTATTATTTCCTCTTTTTTTCATTATTATTAAGGGAGCGTTATATTGCAATACCAGTATTTGTTTATTTTTTATTTTTAGTCTTTCTTGGAAACAACACACCTTTATTATTTCCTCTTTTTTCATTATTTCAGGTAGAGATAATCTCATACAAATTGACACCATTAATAAAAAGGAATGTGTTAAAATGTATAGGTCTAATACCTAATTTATTGAAATTGTATTCCAATTATTGCAATTCGTAACACACAAAAATACATATTAAACACACGATTTTAAACAATGCTTTCAAATATATGTTTAAAAATATATAATTAAATAAAAAATAAAATAAAATTGCCTAATCAACGAAAAAAAATTTTTTTGTTATTTATTGAAACACAATATACAAAAACAAAGTAGGCCTAAAGAAAGATCATTCAATTAAGTTTATGTCAATAAAATAAAAAGTTTTTCTGTTACACGAGACCATTGATCTCTGCTTCGGTATTTGTTGTGTTGTTTTTTGTTATTATCTGACTTTAAGAAGAAAGAGGATAGTATAATATATACACAGTGAAAAAACACGTGGATTAAAAAACGTTTGAGCTTTAAAGCCGAGTGCATGAAGCCGGATTATTTAAATAACACATTAAATCGAGTAATGTGAAATGGCGATGCAATGTCTGGTATCGTAGATAGTTCTAGTTGTTTTCAATTGATATATTTGCTTGTTTAATAACAAAATTATCCATCATTTCAGCCATTATCCGCTTCACAAGCTGAACCCATCTTTTTCTCTCGTCTAGGGTATGTCAGCAAATGCTACAATGTTATTTTTCTATTTGGTTGTTGGTCTTCCATAACATTGTGTGCCTGCTTATAGGTTGTCAATAATATGTTGTTTCGGCAAGCTAAGCTTGGCATCCCTAAGCTTGAAGACAGGAGAGACTCACTTGCGATTAAATTCGGAAAAAAGCTTCTGACATCTGAAAGACATCGGCACTTCTTACCAGAATTCAATAATACTGGGGAAAAAATGAAACTACGTAACGCTGAAAACTTAAGGATTCCCAAATGCAAAACATCTCGCTACCAAAAAAGTACAATTCCATTCTTGGTTACCAAACTGAACGCCATAAAATAACAATAAACTATATAAATATACTTTTTAATGTATACCAGCTAAATAATAGACAATTGAAATATTTAACCACTTCTTTAATCTTGTGAAATTGTATATATATATTCAACAAAAATAATTATAACTATAATAATTTTACTATAAATTGCATATAATATTTTGATAATTAATAGTATATATTTGTATAAAATTTTATATTTGTAATATTTTTCTATTGTTTTTTGTGTTTTTTTTTTTAGGTGCTTCCGTTCATATGTAATTAAGATTGTTTACTTGCTTTTTTATTGTTTGTAAATCACAGGTTTGCCCGCTGGGATTGTTGTGATTTTTTTTTATACCGAATAAATAAAATAAATAAATAAATGTCCTTTGTCCACCTCCATCTTGAGTTTTAATTGATGCATTGAACCCTGGTTTGCACTGTAATCCACTTTACATTGTTTATTCTCAACAGGCATGTTTTAACTCATTTGTAATTAATTAATTTCTGTTCCTTTTCGTTTGGTCATTTCCCACGCCTCTTCCCAATAAGTAGTCATTATATGGTAAAAACAGTTAAGTATTCCAACCGGTAACAAACAACATCCAG
Organism: Antedon bifida; assembly: GCF_963402885.1. Lineage (NCBI taxonomy): Eukaryota > Metazoa > Echinodermata > Crinoidea > Comatulida > Antedonidae > Antedon > Antedon bifida. Next base: position 6,716,563 of record NC_136235.1, on the reverse strand, counting down.
ATAATAGATTTTCACAAACAAAAGGATAGAATTAATAATTAAATAATAAATTCACGTTTCTGCTGAACAATGATTAAAGCGAGGTAAAACTTATTTTCTGTTCATGTATCAACAACGATTACTTTGTTAACATCCAAAGCCGATTCAATAAACCGATGAAAGGTGAAAGGTTAAATATAAGCTCTGCCAGGATACGCTCTTCCTATAGGCTTATAATGCCATTAATATACATAGTTATTTTAGGGTCATGATGTAGCCATTTTTGTGTAGAATTTAGTTAAACAACAAGATGTGTGTAATTATTCGTTTTGTGGGCGGATGTTTAGATTAAGAGTAAATAATAACAAAACATATTTTAAAACTACAAAGAAAACAAATAATATGACGAGAACGATTATTAATATATTGAACGGAATTAAAAACTGAGACATGGTAAATAAACATCTGATTATACTTAATATATTATATTATTTTAAATGAAAAACAAGTTAAATTGTCCATTATTATTGTTGTAAATTCAATATAAAATTACTGCTTATTTTGATATTTAAAAAAAATGAAATTTCCATTTTAGTGTCACATAATAATATTTTTAAAATCACTTTGACGAAAAATAGGATCGAAATAAATGTATATATTTACCTACTGAAAAAATGATGGAAAAGTTAAATTGACTGTCAGAGAATGAATTTTTTTTTAAAATTTAATTGATTTGTCTTTTTATAAGTAAAATCATTATTATTTTTTTTTTTTTTACGGAAGTGAAAACTTGATCAGCACTGCAAAATGACCTATTGGAAGTCTGATTTTATTATACTTCATTTTACATGTTTCACCATTCATCTTTAAACTGTTTTCAAATCTAGTTTTAGTTTTGTTTCGGTATAATGAATCCTTGGATTGACAATTTTGTATTGTTCAACTTACAGAAGTTACGCCTTGGAATTGCTTCCTCCTCGCATCCGGTATATTTTACAGACCACATCTAGAGTGTATACGATTTGTACGTATACTAGGAAACCGGGAGAAGTGGTATACGGAAATGATTCAAACACAGTAAACGAATACCGGTATACATATTATACAGTAATCACACAAGTTTATTCAAAACCAACAAGGTGGTTGTTAAGGTAGACATTCTATTCATTTAAAGTTTTTTGTATTTGTTGAAAGTCAGTGCCAGAAAGATACGTTTTGTTTTGTATAATATTGAGACAATTGATGTCGCAATGTTTTGATTGTAATTATTTGTAAAGACGATATACTTGTATTAGATTTTCTTGCCATTTCTTAATCAACGAAAAAACTTTGAAAAGGATACCATTATTTTGGTTAGTATTTCTTCTATCATCTTTACTTCTTATGAACACTATGGTGAACATTTCTACATTTATGTTAAGCATTGGAACTTTATATTACGCTCATGTAATATCAGCTCAAACAATAGTAGAGTTTGTAGAAGATCCATCATCTGGAGAAACTATAAAGGCGATATATGGATCTGTGGCCCATGTTCCATGCGTTATTACCAGTATTGAAATGCCAGAATACGTAAAATGGTTTCATGATAATTCCGAAGTATTTGGGTTTAAGGAAAATGTTATCATAGGTGTTAGAAAAGATAGGTATAGTTTCTCGTCTGGGCTAAAAAATGGAAACTTTACACTACAGATAAATAGAGTTACACGTGAGGACAATGGAACGTTTTATTGCATTGTATCTTATCATGGAATAGGCAAGAGTTCGGGCAGAGGTAAGCTTCAGGTCTACATACCACCTGACGATAACTATCCAAAATGCATGACTCTGTATAATGGCAACCCAAAGCCAGGAGATTCAATAAGATTGTCATGTATAACACGAGGAGAAGATCCGTTATTGCACTTAAGTTGGTCGGATACTGACGCTACAGTGGTCCACAACGAGATTACAAATAACCTAGAAAAAGATGTCACACTCCGTGAAGAAGATAACGGAATGCCTTACACTTGTTCGGCTTTTGGACTTGCTGTGAATCCTCCAAAAACGTGTACGATTATTCCGTTAAAAGTTTACCCCACAGTGGAATTTAAACGTACCGATATCGACGTGTATGAAGGTAACAATGTAGAACTAGAATGCCATGGAGTAGGCGTGCCTAAAATAACAGAATATGAATGGTATTATGATGGCCAATTCATTGGCCAATCTTTCGAACGATATGAACTCTCAGAGGATAAAACTCGGCTTATTGTTTCTGACGTTACCGTTAATGATAAAGGTAAAATTGTTGTTTGTCGAGTATATGTTACGTCAGGCCTAGCGAGTAATGTGAGTGAGGTGATTCAAGTACGGGAAATAGTAACTGTCAAACCTCAGGTACCTGTGCCTCCCATACAAGAAGACTATAGTATAATTGCAATCATTGGAGTTTCTCTCGGATCCGTCATTATTATACTAATTATTGTAATTGTTCACATGTGTTACAGAAAAAAGCGCATCATGAGACAATTAAACATGAACTATCAAGAGAGTATATACGAAGAGATGGATGGCTCACGGTGTGATGCGATATCATTCGATAAATTAAGCGTTGGTAGTTTAGGCCTAGTAAACCCAACAATTCGATATATCGATCCATTATCTTCTCGACCTGCATCGTATATTGATACTCGACGTGATTCCTTTCATTCAATCACACATCCACTGAGAAATTCATACACACCATCAAGAACATCTTCACGAGCAGGCTCACCACATTTTGACAGACGGTGGTCCCTCAGATCTAGTCGGTCAAACACACCACCAGAGACACCCAATAGGACAGGATCACCTGCCTACCTATCTCCAAAACAGGCTAGTGAATCACCGTTTTTTCCACGGAGAGGCTCATTTAATAGATCGCCATCTCCACTTCCTGTTGTCTCACCAGCTGGGATTGAGCCTCCGTTTCTGAGATCACTTCAGGATCATATAGTTCCTGACCCAGCTGTACCTAGCAAACGAGTTATGGAAATCAAAGCTTCTGAGGGAATACCATTAAATCAACTAGCAGCTTCGACTAGTAGCGATAACACAGGTTCAATGCCATGTATCATGATGGAAAAAGCTGTAGAGCAAACATATGAAGAAATGCCATTGACGAGGAAAGTACAGCAGTGGAGAACACCGTCTGTCTAATGTTATAATGCGCAGTAACTGAAAAAGCATAACTCACATAATTCGATCCCTCTTAGAAGTGAGTTGGACATTTCTATTATTGTTCATTTATTTTGTATAAATAATAAATAATCATTTTATATAAGTTAGGATAAAACAACATAAAACAATAAAAATCAGCAAATTTATTGATCCTATAATATTTATAATTATAATCTGAATATTGTATGAAAAAAAAAGAAACGGTTAAAACAGTTTTTAAAAAACTTATAATTTATATTATGTGTATATGCGTTAAATATTCTTACTTTCAAGTGAGATTGAAATTGTATAAGTTTATAAATTATTAGGACTTATTTAAATTAAACTTAAAAAGAGTTTTATTTTATTTTATGTATTTTTTCACCAACGGAGTCATCTTTAATGCAATACACAGGAATAATTTAATTAATTTTAAAAGTTATCATCGGAAGTTATTGAATTTAAACTATGAAAAGGAGACAGCGCCCTCTATTATAAAATGTAATTTGACAATTTATGAAAAAAAAAATTATTAGTATTCATTCTTCCATTTCTATTTCATTCCAATAATGTATCAGTACATATTCGTAACTAATATTGAATATGATTTTTTACCAAAGGTTAATGATTCTGAATAAATATTAAATAGAAAAAAACGAAATCACTTTATGAATATTTCATTTTTCATTATTAATATTAACTTTTATTTTCAAGGCCATATATATGGCTGCAGTCGCGTGCTCAAATTTGAGTTAGTGTTTACCTACCGACCGACCGACCATCTTACCAACCGACCGACATAGTGAGCTGTAGAGTTGAGTGTAGAATGGATAAATACACTGAAATTACATTTGGCTTTATAGTATTATAGGCCTACTAGACAAATATGATTTCCATATAAACTAGCTCTTGGGCGTTGGAGGATAAGGTATAAACGTGACAATAGAAACTATAACCAGTGAGCGAACACAAATATTTATAAGATTGAAATTTAGAAATTAAAACAAATAAATATATAAATTAGGAATATCTGCGGATGCTTTTTAAAAACTCTACCGGTTGTCATAAAGAAAAAAATATGCGAAAAAAATGTAACCTTGATTATACGTGCCATGGGTAGTTTGGCAGGGTACCGTGTATTCAAATGCTAAAAGAGAGTGGGACTAATATCCTCTCGGATATTATTACATTTATAATTAACAGTTGATCTAGACATCATCACAGTATTGACGCTACAAAATAGTAACATAGTTTCCCACTTCGAAGCCAAGATAAAAATAAATTAAACGTACTGTATGTTTCTTATTAGAAAACTTGATTGGTAAGTATCATTGATTGAGTTCCTTATCACTTGAACGCATCCATAGATGGGACAATCAGTGGACCTTGACACGATATTGCATGATGCCTTAATTAAACATCTTCCTCTTTCCATAAATTATAGGCCACCGTGCCGCGAAAGATTGATCCGATCAACCCCCTAAAAATGACGGATTTGGCAAAAGTCGTTGTCGAATTACTATACATCTTTTTTCCCATTGCCTGTTTCAAAAGCGTATGCTTTTTTTAATGAATCGATAGATGTGCCCTAAAAGTGAAATACATGTGATAAGTATTTTCATTTAATATTAATTACACAATTATTCGAAGTACGGTAAAACAAAAACAAGAAAAAAACGTGTTTGCTGTGTTCTTTCAAGGGTTTTGTTTGATTGTTTTTATACAAGGTTTCCTATCATTGTTCTATAAGATTAGTAATAATGTGGTACACCGTATTCATATTTTTAATGTGTACTTTCCTTGAACTCAGGCTTACATACATGCAGATACCAATGTAGGTTAATTGTTAAAATGGAATGTTTCACCGTAAGAATCACATGGGACTTGTAAATACAATGCAGTTTATCCATCCTGTAACTTTCGAGTTATAAAAACCGGCAAAGCTGAACAATATTCCACAGCTGTCCCTTCAGTATTTTCTTGTTTTGTGTATTTTTATAAGTTAATTTTAAGTTTTCCTGTCAATATAGCTCTTTTCTACTCTACTTTTCTATACTGTACGTTAATAACTATTATACTTTTTGTTCGAACATGATTGTTCGATATATTTCATTAGTATATGTCTAATTACACGACCATGAGTGGTAGTTAAAACATATTTTGATTTGAATTAATTAATTATTGAACAATAACTTCATATTTAATATCATGGGACTCATAAATGCTTTTGGATTTGTCTTTCAACCGTTAGACTTTTATCCCAGACGTTTTTTGTGTCTAACAGCTGGAACCTATAAATTATAGTTGAGAATCCTTTTTCGCAAAAATGTCAGTGTCTAGTACTAAAACTGCTGCTTGCTTTCAGTTAATAATTGAGTCATCTCTTGTGACGTAGCGGGCTAGAGCAGCAGCGTGAAAATGCATTCACCGACCCACCGGTATTTTATTTGTTAACCATTCTTATAATCTGATCATGCATAACGAGTGTTTACTAGCGCCATCACAATTGGTTTGTTTGCAACCGAGTGTAGATTTCTTATCTCTATCTGGCTTCTGAGTTACGAGAATCTGTTGGTTTATTTATTGTAAATTTATTTTAATAATTTCCGTAGGGTTGGATGAATAAGTAGGCTAATATTCCTTATTTCTCAGTTTATACTTTTATATGGTTACACACGATACTCGAACCAATATGTTTTCGAGTCTCCTAAAAAACAAACATATAAGAAATTTGATGAGTAATTTCCACAGAGGCTGTTAATGGAAGGTACCAACAATATAGAGTCGGGTTGGTGATATGTATGAACTAAAATAACAGTTTCTGGTCGTCGTTTTACATGTGCTTAAACATTCTAAACAACATTTGTCAAGTGTGTTTGGTTGAATGACGAGGTATAAGTCATAACCTTATTTGCTTCTTTGGGTATCTGGACTAAACATTCTGTCACATTAATCCAGGTCTAGTTAGCTAGTATTAGCTAGAATAAATTGAATGGGAGAAATCATAGGGCCAACATGATTCAATGACTATTTTAGTCATTCATCATTTTCAACATTTTTTAAAATTTCATGTAGGCCTAGTTTATGACTGAAAAGGGGTTTGTTATTAGAGTAAAATATAGGTTCACGGATAAACACGGGGTTCTAAGTGAGAAATAGTGAATAAAAATAATGTTCTAAATTGCCAAATAAAATCTCCAAGTTCTATTTTATTTTATTCATTCCTTGCATACAATGACCGAAAATACAAATATTCTTTTATTTCTATTAAACAGTCATTATTAAAGATTATTTACTAAATGGAATGCTTTTCTTGAAATGCAGATTTTGTTAAGAGGAACAAAATCATAGATTTATGAAAATTGACATTAAAACCACAAATATTATTTGAGAAAATTATAATCTATAAAGTCAAGGTGACGGAATAACATCGTTAATGTTGTGTTATTCTAATAATAATTACTTAAAACTGCCATCTATTTTATAGGTCAATAGACCATCAAGTAATTATTATTAATGGTAGGAGAAGTAAACTAAAGATAACTAGTTTGATATATGAGACAAATAGTCAGAAAGGATTAATTCATCGTCAGGAAAACAAATCAAAACAAACGTAAAAGATACTGAAAACAAGAAAAACTTAAGGAAAATCTACGGGGAACTAAATTAGTATATAGGAAAAATTCATAGTTCCCCTGGGAGGATACATCATACAATCTTCCTGATGTTAGAAAACAGAATTTTTAATTTTGTAAGCCCCTTATTTATAACTTCTGGAGGTCACATGATACTCATGATACTGATAACGATTAAAAAAAATGGGTTATTATGAAATTTTTTTCGATCCTAAAGACGAATCTTTATGAAAACAAATGGTGCTGCGATAATGTTTTGAAATAATAATTATAGGCCTACATAATGCATTCTGTTTTTTGTTTGTACTGTAGGCCTATTGGAACATAATTACATTATTATACAACATCCACTTTACTCATATACGTCTCTACCCGTTTTTTACAGAGATATATTTGTGTTTATTTTTTCTGTTGCGTTTGAACGCAGAAAAAAATAAAATAAACCGCAATTTTGACTCATTTAACTCCGATATAGAGAAGAGCGTGTAAATAGCTTATAACCGGTAAGAACACAACCAAAACATGGGTACTGATTAATTGAAGGACAATGACCAACAGTTTCGTACTTTAAAATAGGATCTAAAAATAATCTATTATCATATCCTGTCTAAATGATTTGATCTTAAGAGATATAGATCTGTATCCCATGGTTCGCAGTTGCGCTTCCAATAGGCCTAAACATCATGATGAATCACTTATTCGTGTCTTCCATCTGAAACAAGATTTGTAATGTTACCTCTGTCTGTTAAGATGAATGTTTCTGAAAAATCAAACAAATGTCAAAAATATAGCACAGATCTCTCCCGAACCTATTATTTATTCCATCCAATGACTGGCCTTTTTTAAATAATTAGTTATGTGTTTGGGGAGATAGATAACTTTACTCCTAAGAAAGAGTAATTATTTACTGGTTGGAATTCTTTGTTTTTTATGCTATTATACAGTCAGTCCTTTTGATTTTTAATTTATTTCGTATTTTCAGTTAGACGGCATTGCCAATAAGCGAACCGAATCACTATTGAGTTGGAATTATAAAAAAAACCATTACATTTGTTGCCCTTTTTAAATGGTGTTTCACATTCTATCAAGTGACAAGCAATATAAGGTCACACTTATAAGTTCGATGTGAAAGAGACAGCAATGCGATATTCTTACTTTTAATTGAATAATTTTGAAGAATAGCCAACTATGAACACAATTAGATAATGTCTCGATTCAATTTAAGTTTGTAAAGCGTAATCAACTTGACAGAGGACTCAACATAAGCTCAACTCACAGCCTTTTCCATAACCAAATGATAACAAAAAAGAGGATATTTGCTAATAATTAAATTCAATTGACCGATATAACGTATCAGCATAGCTTTTATCCATGAGCTATCAATTCAATCTTGCAGAAAGACAACTGTGTTGTTGCCGACATGCAAACCATCACGCGCTCTGATGTATTACGTCATAAGGTGATACAGTACGCATTATCTGATCTTGACGATAATTTGACCACTGATGCAAAAGTCCGATGCAATTTCATAATTATTTCGTTAGTTTATAAGGATGTATTCGTTAATAATCCATTATTTTGCTAAATGTTAGGTTATCAGAGATAAAAAGTACATATGCAGGGCCTACTGTAAACAAATCATTGAACAATAAATATTACGTTTATAACTATTTTCTCTTTTGTTTATTACCATGGTGATCTTTCATCTAGTTTACCTCATCAAAATGATGATCATGACTTAAGGCTATTTACATTTCCATGCACAAATACTAATAATAATCATCACAGTGACATAGTTAAAGCTATTTTTGTTCGTAAGCTGTAAAAAATAATTCGGGGAATATTAAGGTTTAACAACAAAAATATTGCATTTTGGCGGATGTGAACACTTTAAATTCATGATGATGATTAATTAATTAATTTATTGATTGACATTTCATATAACTCAAACTGGCAGAAAAGAAGCTTCGGTAATTTTAATCACGCAGAAAATACAAACATCCTTGAAAATGACCTATTGAGAAGAGAGAACTTACTACTAAGAATTACTTATTAAGTAGGCCTACCTTGGAATTATGTGCTTATACCGAACATATCAGAATGATTAACATTAGCATTACAACTTTAAGTTAAAAGAACTATCGAAAGATGGGTCAATCGTTATTATGTTGAATAATAATGCGTCATGAACGACTGATGTTTCAAAGCACAAATTATAGTGTGATACATGGGACAAATGAGACTGAAATCTTACTCTTCCCACTACTACTGAATTAAATAAATCCGATTTATTTTGCGATTCTTCACATAACTTCAGAGGGGAGTCAGGTTTTTAAAACAAGGAAGCAATGTGGTCATTACGAAATAAACAATGTGAATATTTTTGCTCATAGGCTACTGTAGGCCTACATTGTTTTACACTTGAATGGTATCATTATAAAAGTAAGACTAGTAACCTTTGTACATAAGCCTATACCGGTAAAATGACAATATTTATTTAATAAAAATCGTCATTGACATAGAAAAGTCCGCCTGTGTATATGTAAGAAACTGTCATTTCCTAATATGAACATGTACGTGTGGCTTTACCTGTTACTGCTATAACACTTTCACACGGTTCCAATATTGTTTTTATACCGACATTGCTTTATGTAAAATAGACCAGCATTCAAGACATCTAAAGTAACCAGGGCGTGGCTCAAATGCTAAATTATGGATTCATGAATTGATCTGTCTGCTTTTGAATTTGACATTTGACAGCTCAATTAAAAGCGCCATTAAATACAACATTTCATAGTTCATGTTTAGTGCATCCATACATAAATTATAATACGTGATGTTTCATAGACTTTGTCTCATTATTATAATTAGATCTATAGTGAGTAATTAACATTACAAGTGGATTTATAATTGATAATGTTATTGATTGACAAGTTATTATGTAAGCAACAAATCATAAGAAATAATGTGTTAACTTTAATTTAAAAATAAAATACATTTTGATTTGATTTAATAATTAATCAATATAAAGATACGTTTGAACATTAATAAAGTTATTAACTGTTTTAATTTTTATATTCTGTAAACACATAAGAACGTCAACCCTTGTTGCATTTTAGTGTCTATACCTAATAAAACAATACATGTAAATAATATTATGTCGCCCTCAATTTTACTCAAACAATGCTAAGATTGTTTACCTGTTGCTGAATATTAAGCTATCAGAAGGTTGATGTCTTTCGTCTACGCAGGATAAAATGATCAGTAGACAGGTTTGACGTCTGAGTCACACTGGTTCTAAAGTTAAGTATTTCCGTCGGAGATTTATCATTTCCCTCGATCCTGATCAAGATGGAGGAACGAGCAGCCAATAACCTTTAAGATTTTTACATCAATCTATAGTTAGTCTTCAAATCGTTATCGTTTTTAATCAATTCTCTAGTTAAAATTAGATTTAGAGTATTATTGCCTTAGTAGAATTTTTCTAAATGAGTAAATTACTCATTGTTGATAGTACTACATTTCAAATAAAAAAGAGAAGAGAAAAAGGACCCACAAAAAGAACAAAATAAATAAAAAAAAATAATTTAAAGAAAAATAAAAAAATGAAAACAAGAAAAAAAGAAAAAGACAAACAAAGGAAAAAAAAGGGGAAGAATTAAAACAAATGAAAAAAAAAATGAAAAAGTATAAAAACAAATTTAAAAAAAACAAGAAGAAAAAAGAAAAAATGGAGAAAGGAAATAAAAGAAAAAAAGAAAACGTAGAGTGGAAAAAGCAACAAACATGTTCAAATAGCGATACAGGTAAGCTCCAGTAGTCAACAACAACGAATCTCTTTACAATTCAACTATTATATCCTCATATTCACTCTACAATTGAATGGTGTGTCAGAATCAATATAGATTAGCTATTTGAGACTTATAAAAAATAGAGTAAAGAAATATGTAATTTCGTTCAATAGTTGGACATATATTCGAGAGTAGTTGACCGAGGAACGTGAGCAAATTAGCTAAAGATATTGTTAAAAGGATAAATAGAGAGTAGAGCAGAAATAGCCGTGAGTTTTGTAACCCTGGACACTTAAGTCAGGATTGAACCCTGGATATTGGGATTAAAAGGCACATACGTTAACCACTAAGCCACAGATCCACTAAGCTAGATTTTTAAATTTTACATGGATTAAAGTGAATATTGGAAAAGAATATTTAATTCTACTTTCTAGGTTTACAAAATATCTTAGCTAGTTTTATATCAACTGCAACATTCGTGAAGTATGTCACAATGAAAGAAAGAATGCTCATCAAAAGCATGGAACGCTCTGAATTCAAATTAGTTATGCTTGGAAATTGTTCATAAGCAATTATACTTATTATCAAGAATAAAGATTGAATGCTGATGATACCTGGTGTAAGTTACAAATAAGGATCAGAAAAAAGAAAGACAAATATGGTATAAACAAATTTAACTACATAATAACTTCAATGTACGTGTCTTTAATGAAATTGCAACTGTAACATCTGGTCTTATAGAATGCCTAGATTGTGTCCGGATGGCAGCATGTACTTTCACTTTTGATATAAAACGTGGCATGTACGTCACTATTGCAAAAATGATATTTTTTGAAAAGGCATACCTGTAATTGAAAGTAATATCATTACACTGCCTAAGAGTACTATGTCTTTTTTGTCTTTATTTTTTTAACAATTGAAATTAACCAGAGGCGTTACGTTTCAATTTATTTTATGATGTATTGTGAATTATGATGTATTGTTTTATCTCTTGTTTGACTGCTTTTTTCTCCCTCTTGCGTATTGGTTTTAGGCCTAATATTTATTGCAGTTGTTTGCATGTTGTTAATGTAATTGATTATGACGAAATAAGATTATGAATAAAAACATAATATTACTCCATAATATCAAGTTATTACACCTAGCATCATGCGTAATAATATTAGAAAACGAATAGGTAGTTTAACCGCCACAACAATCATACAAAAATGTGTTCATAATTCTTCAGAAACACTGTATTAATTGAGGCCTATATTACCGTATTTTTCAGTTTCAGATTTATTGTTTAAACAATAAATATGTGCTACGCAGAACACCTTTAAACTAATACTTCCTTTGAAAAAAAAAATATAATACAAACTAAAATTGAATCTCAACTCAAATAGTTATTACTACAATATATTTCCATTATTTCAGGTGTACCTTACCAACGTGGCGAAAAGTTTCGTTTTCGAATACAATAGCGAAACGGGAGTTCAGATGGTAAAGGTACAGGAAATTTTGTTGACGCAAGATACCTGACAGGTGTACTGGGAGATAAATAATACGGGATACGTCCCTGGTACGTATCTAGTGTTGCAGGCTTTTCATTACTTATACACCGGGGATAGGGTGAACATTCGACACCATAACCTATGGAATTTATTAATAATAATTGCTCTGATTCAACATAAATGATTTTATCTACTGATGAAATTCTTGTTATTTTGGTTTTAAGCACGATTTTAATATTTTTTTAAAAGTTAACCGACTTTTGAAGTTGTGAGAAAACTTATCGAAAAGAGTCGAATCTGTTAGCTTTCAAATTTGTCATGTGGGTACTTGGCCTTAATTAGAACATACAGTATTTCGAAATGAGTAACCTTGATATCCATGCTATGTTTTCTATTAGTGTTTTGTAGTATACATGCAAATAGGTTTTTATGTAATTTGGTTATAAAGCGTTTATTTCATATCAATTTTAAACCGGTAACAAAGTGGTAGTGTGGCAGTTAAATACATTTTGAGTATTAAAGGTTATTTCTGTAAAATGCAAACATTTCTACAAATTACTTCCCCTATATTGTTTATCATTGTTGTAAGTACACATCACTGTTCTAATAAACATGCAATTAAACAATTGAGACCAAACACTGATAATTAATGTGGTATTCATTGCCTTAGTCGTTGCTTTTTTTTAAGACATTGGGTATGTAAGGTGACAGTACCTCAGCCATACAAGAGTGAGCGTGGTGTAAATGAATAGTAAAGGAGCTACAACAAAACACGTCCTACCACAGCTCAGTCACTATTCAATATCATTACATTGACAAAACAGGTCTCTATGATGTATTTTTTCGACAGGCATTTGTTTTTTCTTTTGTCAATACTTATTCTTCAAAAGTGTATATTTATATTTACTAAATAATCATCCGTTAACAACATGCAAATATGGATATTGTTATTTGATTTGTTAATCAGTAGTCCAGGGTCTAGAATATAACATTAAACGGTGACGACAGAATTACATTTGACACAGACATGCTGAGTCATCCATTATGTTGCCGTCGTTCCCACAGACATACATACACTTTATCTCTAACTACCATGAACTGATCTGTTTTATAACAAGTTAAAATTCAATTGTAGAAATCTAGGTTTAAAACTAATCTAACGAATCATTGTGTTCTTACGTTTGTGATTTGTAAACATTATTAACCTTCAATAGAACAAAGAATTGAATTTGACATCACAGGGAAAAATAAACATCCATACTGAAATGAATGATATACTATAATAATTTGACAGTGTACAAACAGCTATGCTATTATAGAAGGAAAAATAGTATGATATTTTCAATATTACATTTAAAACAAATACATTTTAAACTTATTCTAAAATAAAAGCCCAGACTCTGACTATGTGTACGGTGGTGAGATGTTATATATTAAAAGATATCTTATGTAATGTTTAGTAACGCTTTTTTGTCAAAAATAATTAGTATTTAATAGCTTCAAAAAGTGTACATAGATATCGAAACAAGCTCACGTAATTGGATTAACCTATACAGAAAACTTAATAGCCAATTTGACCGAATTAGACTAAACACTGCAGGAAAATTGGCCAACTGATAATCAAGTAAGAATTTTGGCAACAATTTAATTTAGGGATAGGTTATAAAGTCAAATTTTTAAAGAAAAATTGCAGAAAAAAACAGGATATAATACATTATAAAAATAAAAAATTCCCAATGAAAAGTGAGAAAATTGACACTCTTTACTAGAGTGTGATTATCAATATCAATGAAAAAGTGCACTTGAGTGACATAGCGAAAATTGAATAATTAGTTGACAATGTAATTGATACAGCTACAGTACGTAAATCTCTATAGGTATCTTGTTATTGCTTCCTTGATAATAATAACATTTAACACAGGATAGGCGTAGATAAACTGTTGATTTTTATTATAGGAATTTCCTTTTTCCGAATTTCACCTGTACAACGCCCTCAAATTGATTCTTGCAAGACATCCTATAATTAATTACCTATTATTTCACGTTATTAAATCCAATACTATTGCTTCCGTATGTTGTTCTTTGTCGTCTTTGATAAGAACATTGTTAACTTAATTATTTAATATTGTTAATAATTATGTTTGCAACAGCACAATTCGTTAAATCAGGGAAGTGCGATAGAGAATACACACTCTCTTTAAATGAACTTTAGCTGCTTCTGAAAGCATGTATCAGCATTTTAAAAGAAGACTGACTTATGATTTTAGTTGGATGAAACGTGAATTCCGCTGGGTTATTTAAGCATGATTATTAGAAAAATAGCATTAGGTTGTGAAATTCACAAAGGAATAATAGTCATATTTTGTTGTCTTTGTCTGATTTATCAGAACTTTCCATGTGCTATTCAATACTTAATAGTATCTTAGCTTTTAGAATATTTTATATAAATCTATGTGAATTGTTAACACGTTTACATTATTTTAATATATCAACATTATTCTGAACAATGGCATAAAAATGCTCTCAAGTTTTTTTACTGTGCATAATTAATAATAAAAAACTGTATTTTATTTATTTTTATTTATGTCTTTAGGCAATGTGGCCAAGGATTACCAATAGTAAACTAATCACTGTCCTATCATATAGGTGGTAATCTCCCTGATATATTTTGTGAACCAGTTCACCGGGGTAACCCCCTACTCTTCACGAATAATGAACTGGGTTCTTTAAAGTGAACACAGGTTATAACTGTGTACACTGGACCTACGGTTTATAGTCCTTATCTGAGAAGACTTGTTCCACCACCAGAACTAGGAGCGAGTCCGCCTCGAACCCTTGCATCTTTAGCTACGGTAAACGGCGTCACTGCCTTAACCGCTCGGCAATTTGACTCAACTGTGTAGGCACAGCCCTGCGCAAAACTTCACAACAGTTTCATCTTGCCATATTGTTATTATCATCACTTTATGAAATAACTAATAGGACGAGCATGTTATCGTATCAGTGCCCATTCGCAGGTTTTACATACTTATAGTTTTAACCGCATTGTAAACTGTTTACGGATAATAATTTGGCAATTTGTAACGTGTTTTGAGGTCCATGATACTGTAAATAGTATTTCGGACATCATAATTACCGGTTAAGGCCAAAATGTCACAATTTTCTGATTCTTGAATACGTTCTAACTTTCCGGACATTGAAAGTGACCCTTATCTATTTCTGGTACCATATCACAGAAGCCTTGACTTCACCCATCTTCATTATCTATTTTCGGCAATTTTTCCGTAGGTCGTCCTAGAATTTTTTAAAGAAACAACTTGTATATGACTTTGTTGAAAAAAGCTTGATTACTGAGGTGACTGATATTTCCACGGTCAGTGACATAAGTGTCATTGAGACATCTTAAATCGTCTGTCACATGTAACTTTAGGTCTTAACAGGTGCGGATCTATTTCGATGAGGTTTTAGACGTTTTTCTACTGTTTTTGGCATACCAAGGGTAGACAAGAATTACCTACGAAGGTCTACATACTCATCTTCATTAAAATAATAAATAAATCCCCTATCAATCAATATTAATTTATAAACGTAGGCCCTACTACTCACAATGTTTGATGTGCGCCAGTTTTGGGAGTTCGTGGGATTCATGGGAGTACGTACCCTGTACAACGGTTAGGCCTACGTAATTGAGAGTATAAAGAAAAAAAGGATTTTAATTTTTTGAAAAACACAAGTACTGTAATCTGAGCAGAAACATTAAACAATTTAGATTGTTTATTTCAGAAAAAACATACAAAAGACACAAAATATGAATTAACTGAATTTGCCAGAAATAGGTCTGTAATGTATGAATATTTGGAACTATATTCAAGTCAAATAATATGAGTCATTATGGAAATGGGATTTGTAACGCTAATTCTGGTTGAATTTCTGTTTCATGGTTGTATATATCCATTCCCATAGGATCCAGTTAAACGCCTAAATAATTTCGGCATTCAACGTAAACTTGGCTGTACAAAGAACGAGGATGGCACACTATTGATCGTTTTATGATGCTTTTTTTATGAGACATTTTAGTTCCTATGTTTATTGCGAATTATGAAATGTTCATTAAAATCTAAATAAACAAAATGTGTCAGACTAGAAACGAGGAATAGTTAATGAAAACATTGACATAGTCGATTTAGAAGATGGGATAAATGGAGATCAACACGATTTGGGTAGACATAAGAAGAAGATTAATTTCCGATTCACCTCACCCGATTATCGTTTTTATCGAAAATTAAAACGGAATCACAAAATTTGAAAACAGGTGATACAACTGATTCTTACTCTTCAAAAGTCCACCCCAAACGATAATTATGATAGGAATAACTTAACTTGTTAATTTAAGTTGTAATGGGTTAGAAACTCTTTAAAAATAATTTCAGTAATGTATAATTAATAATGTGTAATTATAAATTAATTGACATTACCTATGTTGTTACTCTATACACAGAGTCGTTTTCTAAACATTATAGTTTTATAATCGTAATCGTTTATATTTGTTCACATAACATTACCATAGATCCAATGATTAACATAGAAGACATCTAAAGATGGTGGAGGACATACACTTCTTGGGGACGATAGTGGTTTTGTAGGCCTATCACTTGTCTCCCAACGCCTTTCTTTTCATTCTGTAATTCTTGTTTATCACGCTGAAAGGAATTGTATAAAAATTACAGATTTCGATCAGTAGTAGAATACGTATATATTAGAAAATGCCATAAAATGTAGCATATAATAGAGAAACTATGTTAAACTTAAAAAATGAATCGTGAAGGTCAATAGGTGTGTGTATAGGTGTATATATTTGTACTGGATGTAATATAAGGTCAAAACATACAATGAAACATACCAACTGTAAAAGGAAACAAACTAAATAAATAGTTGTACTTTTAAAATAATTTGCAATAACCATAGAATATACGTTTTTAGTCGCTTACAACGCGACTCTACAGTTCATCATGTCGGTCGGTTGGTCGGTAAACACTAACTTGAGCACGCGACTGCAGCCATGTAATATGGCCTTGTTAAAGAATACTTTTACTGCATTGATTGTATGTGCATATATACAGTATAAAATTGCCCTTTTAACTACTTTACTGAATTGTACTGTTTCATATTTTTACAGAAATGTATATAATAGTATGTATTTGTATAATGTACCGTTGTATAGTAACATAATTAATATATGTGGATGATGCCCCACGAAAGAGAAAAAAAGAAAATGCCAGTCCTCATTGTCATAAAACATATGTTTCAATTAATATCATAATTTCTTATCCCAACAAGAATCTCAATGCTTATCAGTTGGGGCCTAGCATTTACGTGGATGTAGGTTATTCCTTCGTTACATTCGTTATTTCCATTCTATCAATAATACTGTCATCAGAATGTCAAAAAGATAAATCCGTAAGGAATTTAACTTAAATAATAAAGTTAATCGTAAGCTGTCATTTAAAGATCATAACTATCAAGAGAAAGGGAAAGTAAGAATTATCATCATCTTGATATTGTCATTGATGACTAGTGCAACAACTTCCCTAGATTTTAAATAAACGTTACTCTTTTTTCTGATTGTAAATGGAGCTTCATTGTACTGCATCATCACTATCCTATATTGTTATAGGCCTACTGATGATTTTTATGCAAATAGACTTATCTCAAACTGACAACATAGGCTACAAGTGGAGTTCAAAGTTCAAAACAGTTCAATAACAGTTATATTAGCAAGTAAAATAATTATATAAAAACAAAGAGATAAAAACAAACATATATAAAACAAGACCATTATCAGGATCACTGGTAATAGTACAACACACAGTTTGTTTACAATCGACAATCATGATATTGACCTATATTATGTATACATTTAAATTACTGATAACCAATAAATAATTTTTAATATTGAATTGAACTATAAGAAACACTTTATTTAAAAAAGTCAATAAAGTTTTAAATACTAGAGAAAATGCAAGTATGACAAGGCCTCCACTGTGAGAAAGAATTGAAATTGATAATTTCAAATGGAAATTACCAAATTCGTCATGCTGAAATAATTTGGCAGAAAATGTAATAGGTTAGAGCTGTGTTAAGCTCTTTGTTTCATGGTGCACGCGATGCAACAGGTAGATTTGTCAATGATTGTGCTGTTTTGTTGACATTCTGAAGTAATCCCTTTATATTATTAGCACAGTATTATATGATGTTTCTGAAAAAAAGATGAAAAATCAGAAAAAAGGTGCTATCATTACAGCACAATAGAACTCCTCTTCTGACACAACACTATTTTAGATGACAGTTTGAAACTTTCCATCGATTTTCCATTATAATTTGTTGCAGTACTGTATTTCTTTCTAGTGAATTGACTTAAACAAAATAAAAAGACAAATCTTTGTTTGAATTATACAACATCTTAAGGAATGCATAATTTCACCAATAGTCAGCAATGCTAAATCTTTTTAAAGCTGTGGTATTACCAGTTATGACATATTGTTGTTGTAGGCACCAAGTTGGAGAACTCGAGCAAGAACAGTTAATTCTGTTGAGGCCTCTGCCTATTGCTTGCTCCTGACAAGATTGTACTTGATATAACATACCGAATAAATGTCATTATTATTATATGAGATGTAGGCCTAAGTTATGATATTTGTTGGATCTGCAAATAGTATATTATAAATTTTAAAAAGGGAACAATGCAACTAAACTAGCAGCTCTCTGTTACTTTAAAATAAACACTCCTCAAAATCTATAAATGTATTACTACAATTCCTATAGCTCAATGACTAAGAAACACTTAATCTAATCATACAGAATTGTAGTCATATATTACAAAAGAATACAACGAAATGATATAACGTGCTTATTGTTTACGATTATCTTATATAATTTGTATTTATCGAAAGATAACAAAGAAGATTTGGTTAACACTAATTGCTGTAGCTGGATCTACCAGACTAATTCAAATCAAAATATTAATACTGTAAATAAATAAGCTTTGTATATCTAAACAGGTGGTCTAATGTGTAACATGAACTCTTTAACTTTATACAAGACTTAACTCGACCAATAATAATAGAAAATACACAAACACATTTGTTATTAAGCACTTTGTATAAGTATCTTTATATTGATGATTAAGCACGAAAAGAAGAGCATTTCAGAAGGTAAATCTATTGGTCGGGTAATTGTCAGAACTGCAATCAAAGTTAATAATATTTGATGTTAATCTTTTTTTACTGAAATTCTACACTTTTCCTTCTGAAACTTTTGCATAATTGTTTTACAATATTATATTTTGCCCGTTGTCCGGGAAATAAAAATAATGCATAATAGCTATCGTGTTTAAACAATTTAATTATTAGAAATATTGTGCAAAATCAATGAATAAATAACCCTGCAGTGACCTAAGCCCAGGTACCGATACCTAAGACCCACTCATCTTTATATTGTGACTCATTTCGTTTTAACAGGTTTGATGTTGTTTGGAAAAAAACGAACATGACATCTCTTTGCAAACAAGAAACGATGCGTCCATCAAAGCTCATATGTAGTCATTCCGAACTTTTGCAAACCTGTTTAATAAGACTACAAATTATAGTATTTATCTAGTCAATGTGACTCACCAATTCCAACAGATACAATTGCTGTAACCTTGTTTGATCAGGAATGCGTACGTATTATGATAATAAGAAACACAAGTCTCCTATTTAACAATAATTAATCGCAAAGTTACTTCAAGAGTGACATGCGCAAGTAGTGGCGCCATGGTTTGGCAAAAGCCAAAACAAAAAAAACAATAACAATACATAAATAAAGATAATAGCTCAGCAACTGACTGTAACGGAGAAAAATGGACATACGTTTTGGTTAAAACTTAGATTTAGAGATAGCATGATGTTGAAAACAAAATGTGAACTCAAATAAGTATGACGGAATTCATTTAACTTAGATTTTCTACATGAGTAGAAAGTGAGAAGAATAGTAAAAGATCACTATACAATCAATCTGTTACGGAATAAGTTTGTAACGTGTAATTTAACTTTCCCACATCTTTAACCCTGTTAAGGCTCATCTTTTCTGTCTAACTTATGCATCAATTTTCTCCATAAAGTAAGTACAACCGTTTGGCGTAATTGCAGTAACTGACCCTTGTTTCCTTAATTTTAGCGTTGAAATGCATGTTCAGACGATGTACCTCTATCGTCAAAACAATTAGAGGAAGGATCTGGTGCTCATTATCGGGGAAGGTGCAAATGATGTTAGTAATTTAAAACTTGCAATCTCTACACATCTTTATCAGAATTTCCTTCCTACCGGGGTTAACACGGAAGGGAAATTTGTGATAACAATATTTTTAACCGAGATTTATTTCAACCAGGTAAATGTTCTAAACGTGTAAGCATATTCGAAAACAAATTGATTTCAGCGACAATACAGCTTTAACACCATAATATACACGTATCATATTCTCGTGAAAGTAATACATTCACATTAATTTAGTCATATCTGTTTCATATTTCTCTTCAACATGATGATAGATGATCTACAACTGCCAAACATTTTCTCTATTTTTCTCCCTTACGTTAAAAAACATTTATCTAACCCCTTTTCAGCTTATCTCTTAGCTTTCAACAAGTATGATATGCGTATTCTTAACCAAACTAAGAATATTAAAACTGATGGCATAACTAAACTGACTTATCTTTCAGGATGATGTTATCGTGTGATTTTGGTCCTTAGCGGTTTGAATCTTATTTCACTTCTTTCATATTGTTAGGCAGGATCTTCTTTTTTCTAATTTACAGAAAATGAATTGGTAATGCTCATTGCAAACTTCCTATACATTTTTGGAAGAATATAGAGTAACAAAATTATTATAAGAATAATTTAGCATAACATAACGAATGCTCAATTGATGAGGATACCGTCAAAAGAAAGAAAGAAAAGCTCACAACATAAATTAATGGAAATCGAAGTATCAATATTATTACACTGCAACCAGTCACCCACAATTAACATGTTACTGAAAGACTTAACTTATAACATGAAATTATTCATTATCTTTGCAAATATCACTTTATGTGTTCAGTGTTTATTATAATTAAAAGTCAAATGATTATCGTGGACTTCTACCATAAATCGGTGCTCGTAGTCTATTTTTAACTATTTAAAATGAAAGTAGAATAAAAAGACCAAATATGATAATGATGATTTCCATAATTGTGTTTCCTGGGCGAGGTTTATCATACTTAAATCAACATCTACTTAAACGATCTGTCATAGCAGTGACGTAATAAGCTTTAGCCAGGATCAGATTAAAACATGACTTCAACACATGGAATAGAGCCAATACCGAGTTTGAGAACTAAACAAAAAAACTAAATTATATATTATTGGAATTTCCGCTTTAGCCATATATAATGTTAGTCATTGTTGCATGCATAAAACTGGTAAATGTTTATAATAGTATCAAATAATAATTGTATATTGTTACCATTTGTGAAATGTGTATTTGATCACTGAGATATCATAATGCCTTCATTGAATTAACCTATTTAATACTTCTGTCTGTATTGTTCTATTGGAGTAATGTAAACTTGATAATTATATTATGAATGAATTGGGTCAAGAAAACTGCAATACAAAATACATGTTTAATTATGAGAGCTACATCCAATCAAGGCAATATGTATAATGTAAAAATAGAAATAATGTTTTACGAAATCGCATGCTTCTTTCTTATCCTCTGTTCGATCAAGACAATATAACAACTGCCTTGATCAAACAGATGATAAGAGAGAAGCATGCAATTTCGTAAAACATTATTTCTTTTTCTACATTATACATTTTTCATACATAACAGAATATAATTACCTTTTTTTTATCGCTTTTTATAATACATTTTATAAGATCCATTATTGTATATTTTAGGACAAATACATTAAGGTGGTGATGAACCGTCCCTCCCCATTACTATTATTGTGTGATTCACTCGACCATTTCCGAACCTGACAATTGTTTGAATCGATGAGAAAGGGAAAAGACCACCTGGAGATATAAGTCACATCAAGTAGTGATGCGTCGATCATTCTGTCGTATTTTTTGACCTACCAAACTAAGAATTTTCCTTTTGGACAATTAAATCTCTCTGGTATCGTGGCGGCCGCACATGATAACCATTGATATTCTGGCGATACACACAATTGCTTGTATTTTTTAATTTGTAGGCTAACAGCGAATTTTTGCATTAGGAGACATTTACCAATAATGTTCCTACTGCACGATTTCACAACTTTTCATTACTTTATAAAATGAAAAAAACAATCGTTTTTATTTCACACACAATCAACAGCAAGTATACACCATCTATTATAGGATGGATATACCACGTTGTAGCACTCAATTAAGCTTACCCTCTATTAAACGAATATACATTTAATTGATAATTTTGCTAATTTGTTTAATGCAGTGTATTCAGTAATGATTGTAACACGATGATTGTAGATAATAATAATAATAATAAGGTTATTGATGGAAAATCTAATAATGTGAAAATAATATTAGGTAGTAATTAAACAGCAGCAATATTATTTTAAGGATAGTTTACGTTCTAACTAATCAACCTCTGATTCATTATATTATATTTCTTAATTTAGTTATCGCACAACTAGTATCCCTAAATATTTGACAGTAAATAATAACAAAAACCTTCGATGAGGTCTCCAATTATTACAATTTATTAAAGTTTCCTGTATTCCTAATTACGGGTGAAAGATTTTACTTCCTCGATAGAGTTATTAGAAGAGGGCAGGCTCTGTTACTATGTCTAGTAAGTTCTTATTTATTAATACTTTAGCGCAACGGTTTTCAATGTATTATAATTGCTAAATATAATCCATGTTGAAATTCGTTTAAGTGAGTTGATTGCATTAAAAGATTTGTAAGTTATAACATTTTTTAATACGGAATAAGATGATATAGCTTGCTTAGTGTCACCGATCAAACTTGATTGAGGGAACGTGACCTCGGAAGGGGCTGTTGTTGAACTTTATGACGTATTGCAGAGTTGTCTAACGGACAGCAACTCAACATAATTCACTTAGCAGGATGACTCGAACGTATACGGTTGTTGTGGCGGTTTTAGCATTTTGTTCTTTGTCTACCGCCACGTTTTGGAGAATTGAGCCAAAAAACGAGACAGTACTAATAGGGAAAACGGTCACATTTCAATGTGCTATAAATTCGACTCATCATGGAAAAGTTTATTGGATTGTACTTCTTAATGGACAATATCTGAGCATTGGAGATTCCATTAGAGAAAAGATAGACCCTAACATTAGGTCTAGATACTCTATAGTTGGAAATAGTTCCAAAGGCGAATTCCACTTACAAATTAAAAACGTATCGAAATCAGACGAGAAAACCTTTCTATGTGCTTATATTGGAACTACACAATTACCTCCAAAGCAGGCCAAGCTTACAGTGCTAGTACCACCAAGCAAAGATTATCCAAAATGTGTAACAGATCCACCTGGAGAACTAGCAGTGGGACAGAAAATAACAATAGCCTGTATATCCCTTGGAGGAGACCCGCCGACTCGTTTGGAATGGCAACGACCTGATGGAAAACCAAGTATACTATCAAAGGTTGGTCGTTATGCCCACACCTTTACCTTAAATCCAAAGGATAACGGTGTGGTTTTTACTTGTATAGGACGATCTAAAGCTCTTGACAAACCACGATCATGTCAACTTATGCCTCTCCATATACCCCCGAAAGCAGAAGTTCATCAGCAATTTCAACCAGCCAGTATCGGCATGGCGGCAAGCTTTTCTTGCAAAGGTGAAGCATTACCATATGTACAACATTATTATTGGACATTAGGAGATCAGCTAATAACGAAGACTGCAGGCGTGTTTGATCTAAGGGATAACAATCGTACTCTTGTTATATTGAAATCACGTGGAACATATAATGGAACTGAAGTGTCTTGTTTTGTGGACACTCCTTCTGGTTTAAGCGCAAAGGCCAGTACCAAATTTATACTTGCAGATTCAGTTGCTGTTGAGGAGTATTTGTTTAAACAAGACTTTTTCTTTTACCTTGTAAGTGCGTGTACATGCGCATTGTTTATAATATTAATTATTGCAATTACAGTAGGCTGTTTATTGAACAGATCTTTACGATTGAAACAGGCGGAACAGAACTTAAACGCTCAGAAAATGTTTAAGGATGTTGATTACGAGCTTACTCCGTTACAGAAAGAGCTTGCACAGTCTGACCATATGCGCTCCACTAAAAATCTGTACACATTTGACCCAGACCCGCTCGAAGAAAGGGAATACGCATGTATTGGAGATTTTACACCTAACGATGAGGAATGTGGTTACCTCGTTCCAACCACAAGGCATCAACCTCCGCCACCTCCTCCTCCACCGCTAAACAAGAATTTATCATCTTCCATGGTATCCATGGTACCTATGTCTACATTTCGGCCACAGAGTGAGGTTGTGAAAATGGCACAACTCGTTAGTTCTCCACAGCTTGTGACACATAACGGTCATAGACTGCCAACAATTACTGAGAATTATACAAACTATAAGAAAAGAAGCAGTCGATTAAAAAATATCGATGCACCTGTTTTATGTAATTTGAATACCGTATCGGAATTAGGCAATGCAGTACCTGAGCAAAGAGAAATGCAGTTATACAGCCATGTAGCAAGTGATCCGAAACCACCCGTAAAGGAAAAAATCTATTCGAAATATGAAGCTGCTCGTGAATCATCTGTAGTTGGAAAGTCTATATCACGACAAGTATCACAACCACCACGCCGATGAATTCAAGTATTTTAATACTCCAACCTAATTGAAATTAGGTTGGAGTATTGGCATATACTTTACATTTGCATTAAGATGAATGTCTACAAAATGTCGAATGGTTAAAAGTGTCATCAAACTACGTTCGATTGTGGCATTATATCATCGAGACAAAACTGAACATGCTGAAACATCGTTAAAACTTTAGTGCTAAAAAAATGGTGATTCTAGGAAATGTTTATTATTTAGCAACCATGTTGGATATGCTGATTTAAATGACATTTTCAAGGCCCGGTTTAAGGGTGTGGTCATCACTATACGTGAATGTACATGAAAGCAAACTGAAACAATATGACGGGTGACGTGTATTGAAATCAACAATAACCAAATGAAACAATATTTACAAAGAAAGTAATTCACAATTAATTGATTTTGACTAACATATGTAGCCTGTTAAACTGTAAGCAAATAGGCATAATGTTTACACGCAACCCCTGCTGTAGATAAAAAGAGAGGGTCGATACTGTGGCTGGTAGATGTGACCCTACTTTTAAAAGATGAGCATAACATGTCTCATCTAACTCATTTAAAGAACACTAATAAGGAAACATCATAATTATAGTGCGCAATGTTAAAGTATATTATTGTCATTGACTGTCGCTAAAGCCTCTTTCCATAAAGCGAATCTATTTGTGCGAATACATTTCTGAACTCTGATTGGTTGATACAAAAAATGTAACTCGTAAAAGCATATGGAAAAAATACATAATGTTTACCTAATGGAAACAGACTTCGGTCTAAAATCATGAATTCGTGACAAGCAATCGTCAAAGATGTATGAATGTTATTAGGACATGACGAAATTGAAAACTTAGGTCTACATTTTAACCCAGAACCGCATAATTTGCTGGACAAACAAGCGGAAGACTGTGATCTATTAATTCTGTCATACGATTTCCCACACATGTCTATGTACAAAATATGTAAACACTGAAATGTCAGTGCAATGTTTTTAATGATTTCGTCCTATTGATTGATATACATGTGACACGCATGCGTGGTCTACAGGATGGATTTAATTATTTTTTAATAAGAATAGTCATTGAATTAATCTGCGAAATTTGTTTTCTATTATTAGAAATATGCATTGCATTTTAATTTTTTAACTAAATGATTTAATTTTGAACGAATTTGTTGTGATAATCATTATTCGGCATGTAGAGTTTTATTGGTAATTAATTGCAATTTATTCGATTTATATAAATCACTGAAACGCCTCTTTATTATGTGTCCATGATGAAGCTAGTTCATTCCAATAATTAATGTATCTTTCTACACATATCTTAATAAAAAATATCAATCAGACCTATTGTGGATCATAAAATAAATGACTACATTTAAACTTAACTCTAAAACAAATTCACCATTCTTAACATTGTTTTCGGATCCATGCAATACTAGCATTACGCTTAATGGCATTTGACCAACATGTTTATGCATACTATTTTAACACATCCTTGAATTCAGTCCCACATTTTGCATGTCAATCTTAACAACATAAACATTATGTTAAAAATTATCTTGATTTTACATCGTTTATAAAATGGTGATTTAATAAATTTCTATTTATACATATTTAGTTCAGTATATCAGATAACACATTTTTGATTTGGATTATCCTTTGCTACATTTAGGATGAGGGTATAACGAATCTTATGAGTCCTGCCGTTTTAGCATTGTTAATAAACCAATGTAATCAACAGTTGGCCTAACGACAAATGATAAAGTTCACAGATATGATGAATGAATGAATATGAACATAATTAGTAAATTGATGTTCTAAAACATGTAATAATTGTAAATAGTATGTCTACTTGTAAATACATTTTCCTTAAATATATGTAAAAAGAGAGAGATATTTCAATTTTCTATATTAAAGATTATTGTCAGTAATTTAACATTATACTGTTGGTATTCTTGAACTCATTCTCATTAGCATATTTTCATACACGTGACAAACAAAAACATTTATTATTCCATAAACAAAGAAACAAAGGGAGGAGGTGGTTAATAAATTATTATGCTTCACATTTGTTATGTAAATACTAATAATTTGATTGCGCTGTTTTTAAATAAGGATAATGTTTATTGTGAAATCGAACCGGACAAAACCGGAATACTGTTACAAAACAACGTCTATGTGTCTGATGCGCAGTCAAGCAAAACAAATACTCACTTTAAAACCAATGATCAGTTGTGAATCAACCGCGGTTGTTTTTGGACTTTATTTTACACTTCCCAATTTCAAGAACGTTATATACAAATTACTTTATGTTTAATTTTTCTTAATTGTAATTATAAAATGATATTCGTCCTTCGGATTGGACGTAAAGCCGTTGGTCACGTGTGCATTTGTGGTTAGGATATTGGATAAACATTAAGGGCGATATGAATGATTAAACAAAATGATTACCAAGAAAGTGATTATTAACCTTCTAAAAGACTATAGGTTAGCCACTGAACATCCATTCTATATTCAAGTTTCCTGCGTGGGAACTGAACCCAGAACTATGAGCAATACAGTACCCAGTATTTAAACATGGTGCTGCTATTGCAAATAGACAAACTGTGTGAAAATCAGAAAGAAAGAACGACGATGCCTTCTTATTTTTATATTTACAACAATTCATTCTCATTTTACTTGTTGTTTGTTCACAAACAGACCACCACACTCATTTTGATTGGGAAAGACTGACACATCACAAAGCAAACTCTGATCAGAGCGTGGCTTCTCTAACAGTATTCTGAAACCATCTCCTGTCTTATGTCATCCTACTTGATTGCTCCATAGAGCCAAACACATCTGTTATAGTCTTTTCCCATTTGCATCTTGGTGTCCTCTTCTTCTCTTCCATTGAATATAAGCCTCCAACACTCTCTTCTCCAGACTGGCACATGCATATGGAATATCAAAGGAAACTCAAATTACTCCCTAACTTGTTTTTCTCGGTCATGATTTGGCATGTTAGCCTTGTCTTGTCTTGTAATTATAAACTAAATTATGTGTTAAGTAACACAATGCTTATCACATTTCAAATATGATTTATCAGTAGTTGGTAAGGGATTGGAACCCGTTTGGGATCGTTTCTAGTAGAACGATGATATCATAACGTGTTGTCGCTTAAGCTGTATGGCTGACGTCATTTGTAGCAGCAGCAGTAGCATCACTTTAGCTACATTTGTCTTGAGGTTTGAAAGAGTCTTGTTCAACAAAATACAATGCACAACAAAACAACAATGCAATATACATCAAAGTTACATAATGAGATTATTAAAAAAAAACAACTTGTTGACTAATAGGCTAATATAAACATATTTTAGGCTGATAATTTTTCACATGGATTCCTAAAGACGAACAAACCAGTACGTTGCATTCAAATATCTAGTAATAAACTATGGAGTTCAAAACAAACTGTACGCAATTGCCAAATGAACAAATTGAATTTAATCAGTATATTTATTCCTAATGTGTCAGCAGTCGGAAGAATGTTTGTTTAATTTTGATGAAAAATTCCGGATTTCAATTTTGTATTGAATACAGGAAGTTTTTGAGCCACAGTAAATTAATACCAGTTTATATACAATGATTTCATATCCATTAGTTTAATTACATTGCCTTAAAGAAAATTATGAGTATAGCAAAATATGCACTCACACGATCATATCATTTGACGAAGATGAACAAGCTTACACAGTACTAAAGTAATAATGAATATGTGCTTTTAAGCTATATCTTTTTAAAAGAAGACACGTTATGCAATAGGTCTGATAAACATATACGTACGTATACAGTAACAGAATCAACACAGTAGCAATTTTGGATGATTTCCGCCGTCAACTGTTTATTATCTCTTCAGTTCTTTAGTTTGTTTTTCTTCATAATAGATTGCTTGGGTTCCAATATTGATAATGGAAACAGTTTTAGTTACAAAGGCAGTGTTAAATTATTAGAGCCTGCATTTGTTGTCCTTATAAATGAAAGTCGACGCGGATTGTTCTAAAAATCTAGGTTATATCAAAGGTTATAGTACTATTGGGCATATGTTAAATTAGAAACGTTTCATTTCAAAAGTTTCGAAATAAGGTTAGCCGATGGAAATTAACTATTAAATGTCGATGACTTACGTTGATAATTGAAATAAGATCAAGTTCAAACGCAATGTCGATGAATTATGAATTGAATAGGTACAGTAGAATAGTTTATGACATATTAATATATAGGCCTAATGTAGTATTTTGTATGAAATTAAGCATACTGGAAAATAAATTAAATTGACACATTCTTACCTTCAGATTTAATTTAATGTGTCCACTGGTAGAAATATTCAAAGTTTTAATAAATTGGAAAAAAAACCCACTTCAATATTTTGAATTGTGTAAGTTTTACAGACTTACTCTTTCTATCACTGAAATACCATCAATACAAATGATATTTTTAAAATTTCTGATTTTTTGTTGCCTTTCAAGCAAAAGTATGTGGTCGATCATCACTTTGTTTGCTATCTGTTCGCTGCACACGTGGGAATTCTATAATTAATCCACTACTTATTAGAGTTAAGTAGATCCTCTTGTATTAAAGAAATACTTAGAAATTGGAACGTCAAAACTGTGTTGAGAACCATAGTACATTAGCGCAATAATTAAACTTCCGACAGAAATCATCAGCCTAGTCAATTCTGTGTCATGTAAATCAAGCACCTGTCTATCTTTTTAGTGTATCTTTCTGTAATCTAAATTTAAAAAGATAGGTAATAAAATGTGTACTATTTTTATTTTGTGCGAACAGAAAAAAAATGCTAAAAAACAAGTTTGAAATAGATATAGAAACTTGTTCCCAAGTTGGAGCCTTGCAGACATGTATATCAAAGAAAGCAATTGATG
Source organism: Antedon bifida (assembly GCF_963402885.1). NCBI lineage: Eukaryota > Metazoa > Echinodermata > Crinoidea > Comatulida > Antedonidae > Antedon > Antedon bifida. The sequence goes on along the minus strand of NC_136235.1, from coordinate 6,686,677 downwards.
GCAGTCACTCACTGCAACTTCGTGCTGCTATGGAAATAAAATGGCAACAACGAATCAGCAATGAACGACGCGACGAAGTACTAAACCAAACAGAAACAATAAGATTGACATTTGCAGGCATTTGTCTTCGCAATAAAAAAAGAATTTATAAGATGTGGCAGCTAAAACATGGACTTGCAAAACAAGACAAGCACTCACATAGAGTGTGTTCTAGAGACGGATATTGGTATGCAGCGAGAAGAACTTGCTGTCACAATGGCAGATAAGAAATAATGGAGGACTATATGTTCGGGTAAGTAAGTAAGTATCAACTTATTATAATACGCTATGATTTGACTGGTATTTAAGTAAGTTACTATAAAAATTACTAACAGCATCATCAGAGCCAATGTCCTTTAGCTTAATTTTAAGTATAATTGCGTTTCTTTTCTTTTTCGTTTTTTTGTTGGTACAATATATCATAAATCAATAATTAAATTACCAAAGTTTAGATGCGTTAATTACATTCATAGCCAAACGTTAAAAGTGCCTTAATTAATTATTTAAAAGGAACCAACCTGTTTTGAAAAGTAAAATTCAAAGTATCGAGAGGCTATACGATATTACGGAAGTTCAGTTATTTTCGATACTAGGCCAAATTCAGGTGATGATTGAATCTGTCAAAAAACAGGTGAAATAGGATTTCCTTTTTCATCAATTTGACCTGTATGGGTAATCCGGATATGAGGTAAATTATAGATGAAAGGTTCATTATAATCTGAAACGAAAATGTTAAAATATCAGCGGCTTTTTTCAGTGATGTTTAAACTTTTATTTTTGTTTTGTTAATTTTCTACTTACAGACATTGTCGGAGTCGATATTTCATTTTTTTCATTTCATTTTTTTTTTCGTTTCATCATTCTCCTCATGCCATACTGTACTATACTACGTATACTATACTATACTATATCTATAATTATACCTATATACAATTATACCTATTATACCTATATTGTTACTATACTTTTACTGATTTATCAATTATATTAACACAATATACTTTTTTTTGGAACAGTGATGCGATTTATTGTTAATGTCGTGGAAGATTATGTTTAATAAGAAGAAATAATAATACTTTTATTAATGAATAAAATATATAGGAAACAGGGTCACGTTACTATCTGATATATCAAAAGGAGAAGATCATTAAAAACCGTCTCAGTAATTAGTAAGTTAATCTGAGAGAAGGACGACAATAATGAGTAATATTAGATTGTGCAGTTTTAAGACGCATGGCCAAGGCTGTATCACAGACTACCTAGACATTTGAGATGTGACGCTTCTAATTGTGGTTTGAGTTTAGAATCCCCGTGGTTTAGTATCTGTTAACCGGATAGCCTAGAAGATGAACACGTCAACATTAAGAAGTAACCAACTAGCTTATCATGACACATAAATGTCTGTCTACTTCCACCGCTAAATTTTATGAACTTGTAAACTCTAAATTATATAATATTATTTAATTTTTTAATAATTCAAGCTTAATCGATAGTTTTTATTATGTTTAATTATGGTATTATTACACATTTAAAAGATATCGAAACAAGAAAGTTAGTCTTTATGTGATTATTTAATGGCAGTAGTGTGGACAGAATTGATTTAATGAATGTATAACCAAACTTATTGACTGATTTGACTGAATTTATATAAAATAATAAAAATAAAAATAATATAGGCCTACTTAAACATGTTAAATATTGGTATACGTAATAACCAATTGAATGACTCATAGGTTAACCATCATTTCAATGACATAATCATAAAGATAAAAGCTCTGTCTACGCTATCAAACTTTATGTGAAAAAGTGATGCGCCCAAGTACAGTAGTAATATGCCCAAATAGGGTAGTGATATGACATCATCATGCCCATATATGGGAACGTCACATTTTTTGTCAGAAGTTTGATAGTGTACACAGAGCTTAAGACGAGTTTCTTGAGATTTGTTACACAGAAAACAAAACTATTATTATCATTAAATAGTTTGCAACAAAGTTGTGCTCCACATATTTCATTCCCATGATGGATTTGACGACAGTTTGCACCATAGATTAGAGATACATGTTCATATGATAAAACCATAAGAAACCCACTTAGTGAATCAAATATCAAAGCCAAAGCTGGGACAAATTAATTAAAAACCCCGAAAATTACAACAATCTATCAAAACATAATGCTGATTAAAACATAAGTAAATTGAAAGGGCATTCTCTATTAGAGGTTAAATTAGATTGAGAGAATTGACACAATGGATCGAAAAAAGAGATATATTTTTTTTTAATTTATAAAAGTAAAATTTTCCAGAAAAACGTTTCAATGCTTATTAATTAGGAAAACAAAGGAAATTGACAAATTGACATTGAGAAAGAATGTAAAATGGTAGTGAAAAACTTTCTTGGTTTATCTTATTTCATTTTCATTCATTTTACTTTCTATTTCAATCAATTGCATAAATAAGTTTAAATAAAAAAGGCAGACACGAAAAAAACAAAACAAAAACACCGTATCAGATCATTTAAGGATCTCCATCATTTTGTTATGGAGCCTGGATGATTCAAATGATGATACCATAATACATTCTATCATTTCATTTTTACTAGCTGACATTCTCTTTAACAATGAAGAGACAGATTTCTTACTTATGAAAAACATTGAATTACCAACACATAAAGAAAGCCAAAAGAATAGCTGTAAAAGTCCTAATAGCCTTTGAAGAATGGGACCAATTTTAAACTATGGCAAATAACAGGTTACGACAGGCTCTCCACAGAAATGTTTGGATAATCGGTAATTTTGTTGTTGATACGTTCAACAAATCTTCACTGCTGGAGAATTTAATTCTTAAAAATGTCCAATTTGTAATTTGTTTTTTTCTTCTGAAGATGTTTTTACAAAAATTAGTGACCTTATCATTAGTTGCAGAGGCACACTTCCTATCCGGTCTTCCTATCTTCCAAAAGATGTAGACATGTATGATACAATCTGCCTAATTGTTCCCCTTAAGGCACAGCCGAATATTCAAAATTAAACATAACTAAATAAAAGTCCATATAAATATATTACTCTTTAATTACATCAGATTATTTTAAATTCAATAACCGAAGTTACTAAATAACTATCTCAACTTTAAGCTAATATTATTATTACTCCTATCGTCATCAATGGTATTGTATATACCAACAATAAAATATTACGTAATGAAGTGTACACATACAACTTTAAGCATAACACATATACAACAATAATTTTACGGATAAATAAGCTTAATGTAACTTTCTCGTTAAAAAGTTATTGATATAACTGTAATAGAAATAGCACAGCCTTGTTGAAATAAGTGGATGTGTCACCATTAGGCTATATGTTTAATTAGCAGTAAACATAATGTCTAATCTTAAATATTGAATTTAATATAAAGATACATCTCAACGATAAAAACATTCGGCAAGGAAATGACAACTAACACAGCAAATTAAGGAAACGATAATTCAGAGAGCATAACATGCAGTGGAAAACAAAATGTGTTTCATTGACCTTAAAAAACATTAGGATTAATCCTGGTCACATGATTAAATAACATGATATAAAATATAATTCCTCATCAAGTTGTGAATTGAGAACATCCAGACGCTACTGTATCCTCCATCCTAACTTAATTGCATCCTCAACTTCCCGCCAAAAGCACAACATCTTCAAAATAGAAAAGCCATGAACTGTACTTTATCTGACAATAAAAAATTAAAGAACTGAACACTGACATAAATGGACAATTTGCTTTTATAGCAAGTAAGGAAATGTTTTAAGATTTTAAAGTGCACACATTGGAAAAAGGTGCTCATTGTATGCTGCTGCATATAAGTAGATTCACAATGTTTTCATTGTTTAATAATAGTTGCATTATCAAACGGGTTTGTATCCATTTTCACCAAAGTCTTCCCATAGGAGTAACAGTCAACACACGTTTCCTATTTTATTGACAGGCTTACATCCTGCCATTTGTCACATATTGGTGATACTCTACATTCAGTAGTTACAATTTGGAGTTTCCATTTTATATTAGTAAATAAGACATAGATACAAGCACATTATTTACATTTATTTTGCATTTCAAAGTTCCGGTTATAAAGTTAACAAGAAAGGCCTATTGTAGAACATTATGATAATGGCTATCGTCGTGTTGGTGGTGGTAATAATGCTGCTGAACATACTTTCTTAAAGCTATGCTCTATCAGATGGAGGGGAAGATTGTAGCATTTGCTGGCATCTGGATAACAGCTAACCGGACAGAGAAGGATGGATTCGGCTTGATGATGCCTTCGCACTGCAGTCGCTGAAATGATAATGAAGATGCCCTATTTTTTGTAAATCTTAATTACTGTAATAATAACATTCGTTATATCATGCACTTTTCTATAATATTGCTGTCAATTTGAACTTAAATAGACGAAGAAAATTAAACGATAGATTCCAATCAATATTGATTGGAATAATGAAGTCCAACAAAGTATAGCAACTTGAAACACAGAGACTGGGAAGAACTCAGTTCATTGTATCATTGAACCTAACAAACACTCTCCTTGAGGGACTCTTTTCAATTTATAAAATAAAACATGGAAAATCAACATCATATTTTTAAAAATGAAAACATCGTTATCGTAAATGTCACCATCTGCACCGAAAACTTTCACATTAGATGTAAGACAACGTTTGCCTAATTCATTACGTTGATATCCGGCGAAAATCAAAACAGTTATTTCGACAATTTTGACATGTGGATCTTTTCAATTAATAATACTACAGCCTTTATACTAATAATATATATTTTATATTAAATGTTACACACCTACAGTGTTTCGATATACTGTAATTATATATTTTGTTTACATTATTACCAAAGTATTCGTTGTATCCATGTAATTCTGTACTGCAGGATCCGACGTCGTCGCTTCATCAATGGTGTGAGTTCTTCCCATCAATCATTATTATCAAATAGGTCATTGGACGACAGTATGAACCTTTTATAATTGTCCAATATCAAAACAAATCTGTTAGTAAATGCAACCAATGTGCTATCATTGGCGCAATCCCTCATAATAATTTCATTGAAAGCATGTGAATCTTATTAGGGCCTATGTAGTTGTTTGCACGTACACGTTTAGCAGCATGCTTTGACACCTCCAGTGACGTCATTGTTATGGCCATGGACTGTGCTTAATTATTTGCTTCAACTTTACTTGCCTAGGATTACTCCCGAAGACGGTTGTAGAAAAAAAAAACCAAACAGTTGAAAAGTAAAGAGATTCTTTACTTAGTGTACGCCACATTTAGATTTTCCTGTATTGCGTCTACGGTGGTGTAAAATAGCTTTGTTTGTTCATCTTTATTTTTTGAGCTATTGCTTATTTTAAGTTCATTCTGACAGTGCATTATAACATCTTCCTTCTAAATAGCTTTTGTAAAACCGTTTATGGAATTTCGTTACATAAACTAATTGTTCAAGATGTGCAACAGTTTTTGGAAAAATTAACAATTCAACCAAAGGCATTTCTAACTATTCGAACCCTTTTTCTAAATGTCAATTATGTCGGTAACTACTATAATCCTTCTTCCTCCTAATAAGGCCTTTTATAAAGTTCATTTAGTGTAACTGCTCAATATGATTATATTCAATTTACTATCACGTGTTGTCATTCCAAAAAACGAATTGGTCAGAAAGAGTCATTGTCTGCTACAGTAGCTACAGACGGAGAGAAATCCCACGATCAGTATGATTTAACCAATGATATGATGACTTATTAGAGTCATAATCCGACGGGCTAATGACTTTAGTTATAACTTAATAAGGGGACATTGTAATGCTAATAAAATTGAAGATTTCACACATATAAATATTAGTAGACAATTAGTTATAGGTAACCACACGTACGTCATTTAACCTCCGTAAGTACGTGATATCCTAGATACATTATGCTATAACTTAAAGCTATCGTGAGAAAAAGAAGATTCTACGAAAACCACAAATCTACATTTTAAGGAATGAATTAATTAATACAACTATTCCCAGTGATAAGAGTATATGATCACATGTAAATAGAGAGGAAATGACATAAATACGAAAAGGTATGACATACGAAATGTTAAGTAAATCTCCATCTTTCCTTATACTGCAATACAGATACCATTCTAACCTTGAAAATCAAATCAATAAATTATTGTTCAGATTATAATTGGCACCAGAGAAGGAAGAGTTTTCCCTGATAGCACTCCTCTTGGTGTTTTCTCTGGTACAACATAATCTAGCTATGTCAGTTACAATATCAATGCTTTACAAGATTGGGTTGAAGTAATTTGACCACAAGGGTTCGAATAATGCACCAATTTACTTGCGCTGCGTACAAGTGTGAACCATGTTTAAGCTTTATTATTTTTAATATGTGGTAATATCATAGAAATACAAATAAAAAGATGAAATATATATACATATAACATTATTTATATGTATTACTAAGACCGGAAGGTTACTCAACCGCGTATATTGAACTACTGGACTGTCACGTACGAGAAAGAAATTGCTCAGAAATAGGACAGTACATAATAGGAAGTTGAACAGAACAATTGAAAGCTATTAACATGCGAATGTTTCAATACTTAGAATACATATTACCTAAAACAAAATAATAAACTAAAAGACAAACTGTAAGGACTTCATATTGTTAATTGTAATCCGAAATAAATATTGCAAAGATCACATCCATTTTGTATTATATATTATAATTCTATAATTAGTTATTAACACCTTTTGCTAAATCGATACATACTTTATAAAATGGACATCGACAAACATTATAACAGTTGTTAATGGTTAGCAGATGAAAAAGATTAGACAACACCCTAATACCAATATTGATAATTAACATTTGTGTATGTATAATTGATACTACCACAATTATTACCACGTGATTTTAATGACGTCATTGGGAAAAGCGGAACTTTTACCCAATAGAAAACATTCAGAGTGTCAGCTATTCATATGTACTCATAAATAGATTAACAATATAAAAGCTCCACAATATTAACCCTTACACGACGAACTCACACACCCACACATAATGTTTACAAAATACTGGAATTATTAGTGATTAATACAACAAGGAATACATAATGCATTGTTAAAATTAGATACAGAACTTATTTTGTCGTGTTTTTTAAACATTTTTTTTTTTACAGAATCTCAATTAAAAACATTCCATAAGGTTCATTGAATCGTTTGTCTTTAATCGAATTATATACATCGAATTATTAATTATTTACCAAGTCGTACATCCTGACTAATATGTTGGCGTGGTCATCTAAATCTAACCATGCCTTATATAGAATCCCAAAGTATTAATGGTCAGCTACTGTATCAAGATATGAGTCATCGTCAATATCCACAATTGAATTGGCATCAGATGTCAGACAAATATCATATAGAAAGATTAGGGTGGAGATTGTAGATTGACGTGTTTCCGTCAAAATACGCGAATGGCGCTACAGAAGTGGAAAAAAACTAAAGTGATTGAAAACGAATCGCTAGATCAACAATAACAGGTATTCCAGTAGTAATAGTATTATAATAATAATTATTACCTTTCTGTCCTCAGATGATAGAGGTGTTTGACGGAATTCATGAAACGTACAACATCTAACAAAATAAACATAATAATATCATTATTTGAGGTTAATTCTAAAATGGTCAAGAATCGTGTTCTTAAATAATGGCCAGACACAGCCTTCAATAACAAGAGACAAGTCTCTACAAATAATTGAAAATAACTATAACAAGATATAACAAGTATAATTTATAAGATATCAGCATAATTATATCATCATTAACTCAATCTTGTTCCTTGTTATTATCATCTTCAGACGTGCTTAAACATTTTTTTACATTCAAGTCCAAGCTGAAAAAACCCCTCTTAATTGAAAACCCAAGCACACACCCATAATATCACAACGTATATATTAATTAATTTTATTTTATTAACGTTAAAGAATTCATTGTATATATTTATGTTCTTGTTCATTGACTGTCAACTGATTGTTAAATCGTATTTTTTTTATGTGTAATTATTGTGTCATGAGGAGGGAGTCTATATTATACCTTTGTTGTTTTTTGTTTTGTTTTTATACGTTGATGCTTGCTAATTTTGGTCACAATAAACGTTGAATTTAATTGATTTGAATACTTATATAGGATAGCCGTCATTGTACCTTATGGGTGATGTATGGAAATCACGAAGACACAAACGTGTTTCCGAAGTTTAATTGAAACGGGAAAGAGTACATAGGAACTAAAATACTCTAAAGTATGCGTATGTGTGTATAGCTGTTATTTTAATCCTTCACGTATGTCGGAATACATTAAGTAGACATACTGTTTTTAGAACCAATAATTTAGTTTGACAATACTTCCTTATTACTAACGCTATAAACTCTAATACATCTTTCAAATGTTGTATATGTAATAGGAACGTGATACAAAATCAACCAATCAAATTGCGATGATACGGTAGCCTACACTTAAAGACACTTTTCCTGAAATTTTGGACGTTTTGTAAAATAATGCATACATATTAGGCCTACTTTAAAAACATTAAAACAGGTCATTCCTGGTCTTAAATGTACTTGTTATGGTTATTATGGTAAAAACAGAAAAAACAATACACTACTATATATAAGTAGCTCGCATGGAATGTTCTATCGTAAACTAGTAGGCTTAGTTTTGTTAGGCCTATAACTGGTAAAATGCGGTAACGTACCAACGTTGTACTATAGCTATATGCCAAGCACGGCGTTGCGGTATTACTTTTATTTTTTGTGAAAAAAGAACCAGTATTTTCGCTGACATGTTACGGTTCTTCCATTTGTTTTGTAATCGATCGAAATTGGGTGCATCACAGAAAATAAAACGAAAATATCAATCCGCGTGCAATGCATGTTGATATTTATAGCGGGCCGCTTAAATTATTTGAATCGACTTTGTTATTCGATATTTGTTACCGTTTAAAGACGAAACATTATCGAAACAGGCCCATATAGTATATAAAAATAAGGCCATATACATGGCTGGCCCAGTCGCGTGCGTAATTTGAGTTAGTGTTTACCGCCCGGCCGACCGACCAACCAAGCAACCGACCGACATAGTGAGCGTTGCACGCACGCGACTTAAAATGCAATGTTGTAAAGATGTTTGTTTTGTTTAAACATTAATAACTGTATGCTTACACAATGCTTATACAATGTGCAAAATAAAGTCAATCGAATGCCCTAGTTTAAGGCTACAAAATACCCAAATGTGTAAATCACAAAATCGAAGTTAGGCCTGCTACCGTACTTCATTATCATAATTTCTTGCTTGGTCATGTTAAAACTTGATAACATGTAACAAAGGAGTCGTTTCATCCCCGTTGACTGATATCTTAATCAGCCTAAAGCAGCCATGACCTTCTGATAATGTTTTTTACACCTTACATGATTTGCATTTTATTTGTGCAATCATGATTTATTAGTTTTAAAATAAAAAATAAAATTAGAGAGTTGTATATTTCTGGTATCGGATTCGTTACATACGTAATTTAGGGAACAACGGCTCTACTATTCGAGGTGAATATAACAAAAATAGAGTGCACTCCACATGGATTCTGAGAAAAACTAACAGTTAGGCCTAATGTTTTACTGTAATTAAAAGCATCTGCAATATCCCTCATTGAAAAATGTAGTGTGTTGTTTTTTGGGATTGTAGTGTTTTTTTTAATGTGTTTTTTTAAGTTAAAATAATATCATGCATTACTATAAAGTTAGGCCAATAATTATTCGTCGCGTACCACATCCGAATTTGCTTAAAGATATATTTTCTCTCTAAAAAATATTTGTTTAAAGTTTTTTTTTGAATATGTCATTTTAATGTCACATAATAGTTATTCACTTTGACCAAAAGTTGGATCGAACAAACAATCCATGAAAAAATGTAATGTAAAGCAAAATATACCTAAATTGACTGTAGAGACAATGGTTTTGGTTAACATTAACCGTTTCCTTTGTATTTTTATAACTAAAATCATTATTTTTGTTTATTTTGTTTATATATATATATATATATATATATATAGAAGTGAATAACTTTATTAAAACTGCAAAAATTAAAAGTCTGATTTTATTACTCTTTTGGGGTTTTGGGGGGACAAAACATCTTCAAAGTTAATTATTAAATTACATTAACTTTATTTTGGAATTAGGAACAATTACGAATTGTTAGTACACTAAAATATAATAAATTAATATTCCAGTCGTCTGGTTTATTGTCTGGATATGGAGTTCTCTTGAGTCAAAATAATTCATGCAGTCTGATTTATTGTTTAGATAGGGAGTCTTTTTGAGTCATACAGAAATTCACCGTATGATATCTATTATTGATATCTAAACTAGTATATGTCTGTGCAAATAAACTATTACCATTCTTAAATGTATTCATGGGACACTTTAGTCCCGACGGTAGCCATATTAAGGGTTCTACTGTAGATTAAATTCAATCTTTAGGTTAAACTTTAGATTAAAACTTTTCAACCGTCTATTTTCATAATAAAGTGCTTGCCATACACAAGGTACATATTGAATGAGAGAAATGTCTTATGCCATGTTTTATTTAGGTGTCATGCATTAGGATGATAATAAAAGAACTGTATATTAACACTTTTCAACCGCCTATTTATGTTAAAGTGCTTGCCATAATAAGGTACATCTTGAATGAAAGAAATGCCTTATGTCATGTTTTAATTAGTTGTCATGCATTTAATGATGGTAACTAAAGAAGAGGTGCATTCTCAGTATCATCAATATTTAACTGCAATATTATTTGTCATACCAATTTCATCAATTTAAACGAAAGTGTAGTTATTAGTATGTCTATATTGTTAAAAACAATGTCAAAGATTACAATAATATTATCTTGACACTGAAAGTTGATATTAACTCAATTAATGTGGTGTCATCTGCAATTTGACAAAATTATTATTGATAATGATGTCTGTTTAAACACAATGATAGCAATTTAATACAACAAAATAAAGTGATTTAATAATTGTTGTTATAACAAGGACGGTGAGCTATTAACAGTCCTTGTGTACGGTGTGAAGTCAAAGTTATTTTGTGGGTGAAATCGACCTGCATTATGAATTATGTTAACGTAAAATGTCATAATATACAATGTTGAACTTGACATTGAAGGTGATTAAAGTTGGTTTAGCTTGTTTTAGAGTTGTGTAGTAGTCGCTGGCGCGTGGCCCATTACATCATAATTTGTACAAGGTTTTGCAATTCTCCAAAACATTAAACGATCCATACATAAATACTTATAAATAGTGTACAGTTCACAGTTTTATTGAAAATAATATCGAGTAGTATTTTTGAGTTCATAATGGTGTCGGGTAGAAAATAACTTAGTTAAATTGCATCCGTCCGTAGAGGGCCTAATTCGAATTTCCTCAGTTTCCAGTTAAGTTTAAGGACCAGTATAAATACATTTACCTTTAAATTATCTGTAATAGAGTATACCGAATAAAAGAGGCCTTCAAACGAGGGAATCGAAGACACTAGTTAAATAATATTTTGCAATAAAAGAAATCCCCATTATGGTTAGAAAATACTGCAATATAATATAAAAAAACAAAATTTGTTTTTCCTTTTTTTTGTATTTGAATAAATAAGTTTCAATTTTGTGTGTACTAGCTGTTTGCTAAGCTAATATAATTATTCTCTTCCTAAATTGGGTAAGTTATCAGCATAGTATTGCCCATACATGTTGTATATTAACCACGGTTTGGTCTATCTTTTTGTAACATACATGTTGTAACAAAAACCTGAAAAGGGTATCCTACATAATAAATACACCTGTTAGATACTTCTTGTTGGATTAAGTATTTACACACAAAAAATACAATTCTACAGTGTTGTAAACATATGGTACGTATAAAAGTGCTTGATTTTTATTTTTATATATTTCAAAAAAGAAACGAAGATTAATATTGTGTGAATCAGTAGAAAAATGTAAAATCACACGTTTGCAGTATGATAAATAGGAAACAATATACTTAATACATAAAATGCAATATCATCGTCCGATGTACTTAGCATACTATTCATTTGAAATAATTCCGACAAGAGGTAATTCGAAGAATGCAGATTAGAATGACGACTTAATCTTAATCTGATAATTAATTGATGATAAAAATTAGTATTTAGGCCTATAGTGTAAATATTGTGCTAACTATATTGTGTAGTCATATCAATCTATTAACGATCAGCCAAAAATAAAAGACAGCAATTAATCATCAATTATCAATCTCATTATAAGAGAAATGATTAAAGACTATAGTATTAATATATATTAAATTATAATATATAAATATATTAAGTCATACCATAATATAGTCTAAAGATAATCTTTCTCTCGCAATTATTTTTTACACAAATCATGTTGTTTAAATAAATCATAGTAGACAAATACTGATACAGTATTATTTTAGATTTATTGAATGGAGAGAATATTCCATTCGTTGAAAGATTGAATGTTGTTTGACTCTGTCTCGTTCAATACAACATTCGATCATTAAACTCATAAACTATTCTCACCATCCAACTTATAAACATTCGTTATTATAATTAACACATCGTATTATCAACATCTTAAAATATGATAATAAAATGCTATACAATAATCAATTATCGATTATATTGTGTCTACAGTAGAAACTAGCAAAGAAGAATTGTGCGTATAATATATACTGCGGACAGCACATTAAAAAAAAAACGTGAAATTTATCAATATTCAGATTTAATAGAAGAAATAAGAATACACCGTGGTGCACGTATTTAGTATTATAATGATGTTACAAGGACTGTAACTTACTGATATTCGTAAACACATGATACAAATGGTGACTTCCTGTAGCATTGGCACATCACTTTTCTCCAAAACTAATGACATTATTTATTTCTATCTGTCTTTTATTATTAAAACGTATTAAAACGTGCACTCTTTCTGCTGTTTAGAAAAGGTGACCACCCACACCGGTTGTAACTAATAGACCTATAAAATCTTTCTCACACTTTTTACAAACACCCTTGACTTGTTTAATTTGATATAGATAGTTTAAACTTATTCAATTTATTAAAATGAATTCGGATTTATCTAACAATTGTCTCAGTATATGACGGCAACCGTGAGATTGTTTTAAAAAATTTGATTCTAATCGTCCTCTCTTTAATCGAAATTAGGGATTATTGAGAGCCAGCCACAAATCAGCACAGCAAGAAACGACTCCAAAATTGTTTTCTTTATACACTGCCTGGCAAACTTTGTATGAAATAAGAGCGAATTTTAGTATAGTGTCTGATAGTGTAGATCAGTTGAAAAACGTTGGCAAGCTGCAGAAAACAAGTTTGCAGAATCTAAATACATGTTCAGAGTTTTTATTACAAAATGTGTTAACGTTTGGTAGTGTAAAACTAAAATGTAGTCTTAAGGATAAAATCAGAATGAAAGAAGACAGAGGCATAAAGGATACCCGACTCTGCCTTCCTCCGGCAAATCGTCGCCATGGGGATCAGTCCTTCCATGTGGCTGGCCCCGTATGAGGAACATACAGTACGTATACAGCATATTCGTGAGGCATCAAATTAAAATCATAAAGTTAATAAAAACTCCTAAAATCACACTTTTTTCATAACATTGCTTAATATTAACATTTGTTTTAGTTATCTGTAGTATAATGCTCCTTGAAAATTGTTTGATAAGGAAGGCGCAATATAAATGGTGTATGTGTATAATATAATGATAGTGTATCGCATTAGGTCCCCCACTTACATCAAGTGTAATGATAAGAATACAAAAAGAGAACTTAAAAAACGTGGGTATGTATAATTATTATATTGAATAGTCATTTTCTTGTTACGTTGTTTGAATGTGATTGTGTTCACCTCATTATAATTGAATAATACCACCCAATATTAATATCCTTCTTAAACCAGGATGATAAAAATACTTTTAAAAGTGGAAATTAAAGTAATTCAGAACTTCAGATTAGTACGAACAAGTGTATAGCTGATATTTTATTGGAAATATCTTGTTTCCTTTACTTGCATAAGCCAACTAAAAATAACAAGCAATATACGTTTAGGATTATTATTTAATTACTCTGGGAAACTTTTAATTCAAGTAAATAGTTAAAAACGATATCCTTTACGGTAAATTAGTATGTATGCGTTTATTAATACGAATCGAATGAGACAGTGCCTTTAGGTAAACTTTCAATTTGTGTGTGTTTTTTTTCGAAGTATTAATTTATAGAATAATGCAATTGACAAAACTACATTTTTAACGTGTAACTTATGATTACGCCTCTTCCGAGTCAAAATTATATTCCTTGGCAAAATAATTAATTCCATTCGGGTTTATTTTTAGGTATATTATTGGATTATTCAAACTTAAGCGAAATATTGTCCTTAAACAATACTTATCTTACTTATATGCTAAGCCATATAATATTATATTTAAGAATTTCCTTTCAGTTACATTATATTAGTTATTAAGAGAATTCAAGTGTAAAATGTAAATTACAAGTTTACCAAAAATGTCTTTAAACTTTCTTTAAACCGTCTGATTTTATACTATTATTAGCATTGGTTTAGTTTCCATTTTAATTTCCATATTAAAACAGGAACGAGACATGACGTCATAGAGTTTCAGTCGACCTAGTGGATAGAAAAGTACCCATATTAATGAGCCTGTTGTGCATAAGACATGTAATCGTATATAAGCATGGACCTATTTATGATATAAGTAATATATTTCCAATTTATTATAATTTATATAGTTAAATAGAACTAATCCTAATTTGTAGACCATAATACTATCGTGTTTATTTAGATGAGAATACACACAATGAAAATGAATTAAAACAGTAGCAGCCACGTAAGCATCACAATGACGTTTAACATTATCAAACATGACAGGGGCAAGAACAACATATTGTCACATGTCATAAACAAAACTTGTCTAATTTTATGACCATAATACTACAGGAAGTTATACATCAAAACATTAATGAAATTGGAAACACATTTTAATTATCTACCGTCAACAAATTCTCCAAAGTCATTCTCTTCTCACACCTAACTTGTGAATTTTAATTTCCGATGAAAAGCAGGTTCTCTATTTAATTCTTAGGCAATACTAGGTCACTATTATTATTAGGTTTTAATATCGTTATTTTCACTGAAGCTTAATAAGTTCGGGTAAAATAATAGAAAACATACTAGTATATCCAGCCTTGGTAAACAGCTGTTATTTAAGGAAAGAAGCAAACATGATGAATCATTCTACTACTAGAAAATATAAATAGGTTCAGAGTATAGATGATCATTTTTGGCACAATATTCAAGAAACGATATGAATGTATGAATACAAATTCAATGTGAATAGGTTATATTAACATGTGGACAACACAAATTAGTAAACAACAAACATGCACTCAAAATGTGAAATTAAATAGTCAGAGAGCGAACTGCCGAACTTTAGGAAAACACAATTTTTTTAATCCAAAAGTATTGGTAAAGTAGACGCAATTTAAATCTCAGATACATGTAATAATTTTAGATATAAATGTTAGTATAAATCGATTGGGTAAAAGAAATGACGACAAAAAAGTGTGAGTTGATCTTATAATTTTCAAATACAGAATTAGGCAACATTTGCTATAAAAACCAGTAATACTGTTTTCAGTTAAGTATTCAAGCTGGTGTTACCGTTATAGCGTGAATCCACAGAAAATGAAAACAATAGCTTGTAATAACAATTACCCACCCAATTGTGGGTAATTGTTGATATAGTGATAAAATAAAAAAATAAATAAATTAAATATGAACACAAACAAATTTAACCTTTGAATTTGAAATAATTACGTTAGTGATGGACATTAGTATGTTCGTTCATTATCATTATCATCATAATATTACAGCAACAAGCAAAACTGTTACAACTAACGAGAGAATGTAGGCCCTATTATTGAAATAGTTGGGATATAGTGGTAATTTACAAACTTATAAATTAAACTTATTGTGTTCCAATGATATACTTATTAAAGGAATTATATAACTTGCGTACTTTAAGGTAGTAAAATAATGTTTAAATATTTTAAACGAAATCCATTTTTCCTTAATGTATTAATATCATCGAGAAATATGTATCCATTCGAGGAAGTTAAAAGTACGCCCTCTAATTGAAAACAAATTAGATGTAATTGTTCGACATAATAGAGGGCGAACTAACGAAATTGTAGGGTGCCTTCGTTGGCGCTACTGCAGTTTCGCACCATACCGTTATATCTTCGATTTCTCACCTAAACTTTCCTTTTTCACATTCACAACATAATATTATGTAACATGTTTATACGATTCGACCACTTACGATGTAATTTTTGTAAAGTAACAATACCTTTCAAAACATTTTAAACGATACTGAACTCGCTGTCAACACACTGCGAAATGTTCGCCATCTTATTTTTAACAATTAATTGCCAGAATGTATGCTTCATTTTCCACAAAAATGTAGAAACTATAGAGGGCAGTGTTATAAAATCCGATTACACATGTATTTAGTTTTGAAAGGCAAGAAATGTTTTCAGCTGGTGTAATAGAGGTTAAATTAATATTTCATTATTATTAATATTATTCATATTAATATCTCGGTCACTAATCAATACATTCACTAAAACAAAAACAAATCATTTTCTATTTTTTAATACAGTGAGATAACAATATTTGCTATGATGATGACGATTTTAGATTTGTGTTTTACATATTGAAATTGAAATATGGTTTATGATTTTTAAAACTGTGAATTGTTTTTTAAAAAATAAAATGTTATATGTACGGATTCATATCGTCGCCATTTTGATATGTACAGCAAGTTCTTTATAAAACCACACTCTGCAGTTTAAAAATAAAAACAGAAAATAAAACATACATTGATTTCTGGCAATTTTCTGATTCTAAAATGGCCATAGTTCGATCGAAGTATTCGCGGAAAAGGAGCTATTTTGAAAGACATTTTTTATTTGTGATAAAGGTAATTTAACGTTTGCTAAATCATGGGAACATGTTACATAATGGCCCAAAATTGTATGATGTGGGTGTGAGAAAAAATTTAGGTGAGAAATCGAAGATATAACAGTATGGTGCGAAACTGCAGTAGCGCCGATTCGTTTATGGGTTATTTATAAAATTGTCAATCGTTAATTTCATTAACAAAATGTTCAATACACATTATTTCAAAAGATAAAGAGTGATTTATTTTAGCGTCCAGATTCAATCAACCGACGACGCTGTACTGTGCCATTGTTGATGATTTGGAAAGAGCAATCTATGAATGAACTTCGTTCATCTAAAAACATGCCTAAGTCTATTAAACAAACAGGCTTAGGCCTACTACACAGACATGCTGAGGCCTACTACACAGACATGCTGAGGCCTACTACACAGACATGCTTAGGCCTACTACACAGACATGCTGAGGCCTACTACACAGACATGCTTAGGCCTACTACACAGACATGCTTTGGTTTACTACACAGGCATCATATGTCTACTACACAAACGAGCTTAGGCCCACTACATAAAAGGCAATATGTTTAGAAATGATCACAAAACACACATGGAATATGGTACGCCTCAAATGGCCTAAATTGTCAATTACAAGTAATCTGGTTCTGAATATATCACTGTCATCCAATAAAAGTGACACGCTTATTAAGCTTAGTTTACACTATCAAACTTTATGTGACAAAAGATATGTGATGTTCACATCCGTATGGACATGATGATACTATCATTGGGCACATCACACTTTTTTTTGGTCAAAATAGTTTGATAGTGTAGACAAGTCCTATTCCTAAAGCAACCACTTCGAAAACATCGATCATTGACTCCTAATGGCCAGGCATTCTCTTTTAAATCATGTGCATTAAAGCAGAATTGACCAGACAAATTTTATTTGTTGTATGTGGTCTATAATTTACTTAACATTTATTCGGGTGATCGGTTGAACGAGAATAAAAAAAAAACGTTTAACAACGAGATTGAACACCTTTGTGTTAAATACATTTTGTGAAAAAAAATGTACAAAATTAATAAGGAATGAATAAGGAAGGACATCGTTATGTACTCCAGCGCCCTCTTTTGTTTTGATATGTTTTCAAGCATCGAATTGCATTAAAAAAAATTACAGTATGCTGCCCTCAATAGAATAAAATAAAAAATATATAAACACATACAAACTCAAACATAAACAAACCCTAGACTAAATAGACTGAGATACTGAAAACTATACTATGACAAAACATATATTTTGAGAACTAAAGTAATAAGCAAGAATTTTGAAAAATGTAAACACCATTTTATTTTGAGAACACGTCTCCGATAATCATTAAAACATTTCTGAAATGTTCATTTTTCCAATTTGCGTGGTTCCTATCAAAAATTGAATTCGTATAGTGTGGGTAACCTGTATACCAATTGTTGTGCTTTTGGAAAAAACTGAACCAAAATATCCCTAACAGACACCACTAATTGTGTGTGTGAAACACTTGTTATGTTAAAAATGTTTCCAGTAGTGGGCACGAACACTACACTGTGCCATAGTGCACTGGACACACTAATTCATTGAATACCAGGATGCATACAGATCCACGCATGCTCAGTCAAATGCTAACACTGGCCTATTTTGAAACAATTAAAAAGCACGTGATTCTAATTTACTAAATGTTATTTCCTTAGAACAGAAAAACAGAAATGTTATTCAACACTTGAACATGTTATGTAATGTTGTTTAATTTCCAAGCGCTGAAATAGTTATAACGAAACTATCACGGTATCATTATGACTAAGTAACGATATTATTTGCATACGTACATATTGGCGAGAAATCCAACATTACATCATTGATTATCGAATAAAATTAGAGTTATCTGCAATTACGTCTTAACTGGGGTACATACAACTGCATGGTTTAAATAATATATTTTATAGAGGTGTAAATACTATTTAAGAAAAAAAACGAATAATTAATTTATTGAAAACTATTACAATCAAATCAGGTTTCTTTTAAAATATAAGTTATTTTATTCATTTTTAAATTTAAAACAAATCTATACGTATATGTTCTATACTAGAACAGTTATTCTGCCCATGTAATAAAATGCAATTGAGTCATCTTACGGAATATGAAACAATTGAATCTAATAAACCAGTGGTTGACCACGAGGAAGGATGGGTACTGATATAATAATTAGAATTTCCAAATGTGATGTGACAGTGCCAATCAGTATACCGGGATCAACAACACTAGACCTATGCATATCCTGTCAAGTACCTATGTACCAGTGAAAAGTCACTGAGGTTATATTGTCCCATAGTAACTTTCCAAAAGTAAGGTCAATGTCAGTTAGTTCCTGCCTGACACAAATATTCCACTTTATCTATTATAATAATATACTATAACCTAATAACTTTTACTCGACAGAGACCGATTATAGCACTATTAGTCGCATTGAAAGAATAAAGATAATGAAAACAAAATAAGTTACAACAACAATACAAGTATATCCTAAAAAACATGGAAATTAAAATTTATAAAATCAAATTTTAAATAAGCAATTTTGTAAGTTAATCATCAGCAGGAAAAAAACAATAACACTTAAAAAAAAATTAAAATACAAAACAAGCGGTTAAATCCAACCAAAAACCCATTAGCTGGCAGCCAATTTGACTATTGTTTGCTTCGAATTAAGTGAATAACTATTATGGGACATCAAAATCGCATATTCAACAAATTTGAAAAAAAAATATCTGGTAGAAATTATATCTTTAAGGTAACATTAGTAAATGAGTACTTTATAACAGACAATTTAATGGAACAGTGAAAGATTATATAAGTAAAATATCTAAAGACACCAAAGCTAGTTCAAATTAGATGAGTTTCCCATGAAATACAAAATGAATAAATGTCCCTAATAAACAATAATACACGTATTTATTCATTCATGTTTTTATTTTTATGAGATGAATGCATCGGTTATTAAATTTGGTACGCATTACCGAATTTCCAAATAAGGAAAATACAAGATAGATCTAACATCCTGTCTGCCGTCAGAAGTGACCCTTAGCTGTATAGTGTGTAAGGTTTGTCTGACTGGTTGTTGCCACAAGAAGCCATTAATTTCCTATCTTGTAATGAACAGGATAAAGATTCTGTGGCTTGGGTTAATGAAATAATACATTAGTAGGAAAGTCGTATTTAGAATTAATTCTCACAAGATCAAAACAGAGCAAAAACAGTAAAGAAAATGAAACACATTTTACTAGAAAACATGCAGATTAATAATGAGACCTAGATTATGTTTAACGTCATCGTCAATCTTGTTTTATGATTTATAATAGGTGTTCCTAAAGTGTTCGAACATTTGGTTTGTTAATTAAATCATTTTAAGGGAATAATCACGGTTTTCTGACATTTATCAATAGAGACGGATAATTATTAATTTCATTAACAGTTTTGAAACTACAAACACAGTATCTTCACGTTAATTAAGAACTTCCCTTGAAACCGATACAACGTGAATGGAAAGAATGAGTGATGTTCTATTATTATGGTTAAAAGCATGCTTCGTTGACATATGATGTTCACCAGTTAAAAATTACAAGATAAAGAGCGATGACAATTATAAAATAAATATCGCTATGTTTTCGTATGTTTTAAGCTATATCTACACTATCGAACAAGTTTGACAAAAAAAATGTGATGTGCCAAAAACGGCATGCAGTTGTGTGCCAAAATACGGTAGTGATATGATATTATCGTGTCCATACATGGTCACATCACATGTTTTATTAAAACATTAACATGAGTTAAAAAAGCATGGAATGAAGGTGAAAAGATAATATACAAAATATCAATGTTTACATTTAGTTTACAATCTTAATAATATTATATTAGCATTTCTGTTATTAAATAAAATGTAAATAGGTAAATCTTAGTTGGTTTGTTGGAATGGTGTGAAAAGTACAAACTAACTGATTATGTTATTATTCCTATACAAATCTAATATACATTAAGTGGAATGCATTTTGAAATAGATAATAAAACTAAAAACTAACATTTCACTGTGTTAAAAATTACAATAAACCAATAATTGCTAGTTATTGTTAAATTTATAATATAAAAAATGAGAATACTATTATGTATAAACACGTGGAAAGGGTTTATTTTATTCTTAAACCAGTGGAATCTAAGGGGTATTTTCATCATTTTTTCCTCTATTAAAATTCAAAAGAAAACGTTAAACAGAAACACTTCGAAGCATGCCAACACTGTCACGGCAAAGTAAGATCCGAATAATAATACTTATCAGAGACAAGCAACAATTAACTAAATTAAGATTTAATCTTATAAAATGTAAACGTTTTACTTGACAATACCATCAAATAAAATAAATAGTACATATGTTCCATGAATCATCGGTAACATTGTCATGATTCTACAGTACAATCATAAAACCTTGGTAACCGTTTTTTAGATATGCATGTGTTATATTTCAATATTAAAATTCGATGTTGTGTTCTTGTACAGGCTCATATACAGTAGTACAAGTAAAATAATAACTGAATAATCATTGAGCCTACATTTACGACACTTTTTGAGCTGAAACTTCAGAAAGTTTTGTTTAGTTAAGTCAAACCAATTGTAAACTGTTTTACAGATTGTTTAGTAACTTTTGTTTATTATGTACTGTTTATTCTATAAATATAAATTCCGACATAAATATAAATGCTAATAAAATGCTATAAATAGGCCTACTAATATTGTTTTGTTTTATAGACAACAATTAGGTATATACTTTCTTTCTTCTTTATTTCTTTATTTCCATTCATCATACACAGTCATAAACATATATTAATAATCAGTAAAAAGACAAAAAAAAGTGTTGAAGTCTTTCCTAATTCGTATTGGTCACTGCTACATTAGGAAGAAGCAATGCAAACGGTTACAGAAAATATAAAGAAATCTGTTGACGTTAGGGAGGATGAAAAACATTTGGTAACAGCTAACGTAACAACTAGAGATAATATATAACATATTTACGGCATTTATGTATAATTTATTTTGTGTTTCCTAATAAATAATAAATAATTTCATATGCAAAATTCTTTAAATAATCTCGAATAAAATGTTACTACACTTTGGGCAATGAATCATGATCCAAAAATAATATGATAATCTCGGTGGAAGATAGTAATGATATGGCGCATGGTTTAGTTGTCGGTAAAACGTACATTTACTTTTTTAATTACTTTAAAAACCAAAACTGTTTTTCGATAGGTTTTTTAACGTGACATAACGTAGCGAAATAATTATTTTTAAATAGTAAACTAATGAATAAATTAAACACAAACAATACTGTAGTAAACAAAAAGTATAATAATGATAGTCTGAAGTTTGGAAGTGAAAGTCATGTGACTTGGTAATAGGATTGTAATTGAATTAGCAATGATGAAATGCGAGTGCATACGTAGAGGAAGCATACATTATGCGAACTTGTGTGTGCCAATGAAGAACGTATGAGTAATACGCAAAACTAGTCAATTTATGAGTATTAGAACACAGGCTAATTTGTGAGTTCTAAAAGCAGAAGTGTTTTTGTTTGTGAATCAAAAAATAACAATTTTAGCTTGGAATTATACTTATCTACGTTGAAGTTTTCCGTTTCCTATTCCTAGGATTTCGAACACACTTGTTTTCACGTCGAAAGAAATAAATCATTGGAATTGTTCAGCCTGTTTACAGCTACCTGTAGTGGCGGAGAGGACAGCGCCATGGGCTTGTCAACAAAGTTGTTATTTCTGGCTGTGTTGCCAATTTTTATAGAAGCGCAGTTTATTCAGTCGCCGCAATCACAAGTTGTTATAGTCGGAGAAACGGTAACTCTACGATGCGAATTTAATGTTAGTCCAGGAGCGTTACTTGTGACTTATTGGTTAAAGGGATCTTCACATATAAGCATTAGGCGACAAATATTAGAAGTCAAAGGAGAGGATATTAAACGGCGATATTCAATAGTAGGTGACACAAAAAGCACGGAATACTCTCTAAAAATCGTCGATGTTAAAGCTGAAGATGCTGGTGAATATAGTTGTGTGCACATAAGCGCGTCAAGTGCTTCAACTACTGTGCCTGCTATGTTAACCGTTATTGTTCCACCAAAAGCCGATTTTCCAGTCTGTTTATCGACACCTGAGCCTGGTGCACACAAACCTGGTTCTACTGTCCAATTAAACTGTATTTCGCTTGGAGGTGTACCCCGAGCAGATTTAACTTGGACTCGTGATTCTGTTCCACTTGGAAACATGACTTTTGATAATAACAAAATCACTCATGTGCTTACACCAGAGGACAATGGTGTTTATTTTAAATGCTCTGCTACAAGTCCAGCTTTAAGGAAACCTCGAATGTGTGTCATCATGCCGATGAAAATACCACCGTCACCAATGATTAAAGAGAGCTCAAATAGTTCACTTGTGGGAGATGATTTCACTGCCAGCTGTCGTAGTGACGGAATACCAGCCATTGGGTCGTATTCATGGTTCATAGATGGTCGTCCAATTGACTTTACCAATCCACGCTTTTCAGAAATGAACCACCGTATTAAAATCCGCAACCTTCAAAAGAAAGAGGATAATTCTATTTTAACGTGTATGGCAACAACAACTCTAGGTTTGACCGGAAATTATAGCATAATGTTAACAGTTCATCAACCAACAACGACAGCGCCTCCCACTACTCTAATTTCAACAACAACACAGGCAACAGACACTGTTACAAATTCAAACATAATCATTAATCCTAGGGAAGAAGTTGAAAGTGAAGTGAAAAATAAAGATTATACCGATACAAGTGTCACACGCTATAACATGAAATTAATCTTAGCATTGATATTTGGAATGCTAATCTTCATCTTTATCATTGTCCTAATGACTCTTACTTACTTCTTTGCATCACATACCACCCGAGCAAAACAGAAGGAATCTCGCTATGAAGAAACAACACTAGGCCCAGTAAGTCATCGAAATTCATTTATTTATATGCCCGCTTTACACCAAGGTGAAAATGGGCAGATTTTCCACACGTCCGCCAATGACGAGAACTCGAGCGGATATATTTCTCAGTTGTACGCTAGTCTCGAAAAACCAAAACATCACATGAACAAAAGCCAAAGCGTTTCTGCTTTACACAATAAAAATATTAAATCTGCTCTTAGTCCAAGTCCAAGTGTTGTGACCCTACCTGTCAATACTCCATGTGGAGGGCGTAAGGATTACAGAAGCTATAATAGAGTTCAGTATACTAAGCAACCTTTACGCTACACCACTCATGTTGACGCTCCATTTGCCTTACCAAATGACGGCATGGTAACGTTCCACCCAATGCGTCGCAACACTATGGATAATATTGCATCAACGTCTGCCATGGCAAACCGTGCTACATTTTCAATTAGACGTGGTACGAGCATAGGCTATGACAATGTTCGTCTTTCCGAAAATTATGGCCCCGGTTCTGAAATGGATTACGTACCAAACGAGGACATCTACGTGAATAGACCCATTGATGGATATCGAAATAATGAAATAAGTGATAATGACTTTCCACCACCGCCACCATACGTAGCCGAAGAACAACCGCAACCTAATCCATTCCTTCCAGACTAATACAATGTTCATATGATATCAATGTTAATATTGATATGCACTGCATGTTCTGCTATTTATTACCTTAAAGGCATGTAAACAATACAATGTGCAAACTAGTAAGGGAGGTTATGTGCCATTTGGAAGTGTCACAGCTGGTATATACAACCAACAATGAACGTATTGTAACGCAGGATCTTTTCTCTCAATTTCAGAACTATAATAATGAAGATCCTATCGGTGACAGAGTGTCAAAGACCAGGGACTTTCCACATTACCCTCAAACGTATGTGTCTCAAGATCCTCTAACGGTAGGCTTGGCTGGGTTAGCTATCAGTGACCATTCTTATGACCAAACTACTTCAAGTGAATTTGAAATGACAGTTTCCCAGGAAAAGTTAACTGATGAAGAAAAAATCGAAAGTTTGCAAGCCGCGGTTGATCCAATTAGTGATGCTAAATTGGAAAGCGATGAACCGGTATGTGTAGTCATCGAAAATGACGCCACGGCTAAACAGCAAAACACATTGATTGAAAGAGAAGATGTTTCTTGTGAAATGCTTTCCGAAATGATTCAAGCCCCAACACCTGAGACCAGTGACGTGAATACGCACTCTACAGCGGATAGCGACTTGGATGAGCGTAACTCTCAAGCAATGACCCCAAATTCAGAATGTGTAAAGCTAGTAATAACGGACGAACATCAACTGTGTGCAGATCCCAAAGAAGACATCAGTCGGGAGCAAAATGTAGTAAATGTCTCTGCTGAAACTCCAAGTAACAATGCTCCGCTAGAGGTAGATGTAGACACTGGTAGTGATACCAATGTAATCCAAGCTTTACAACTTGCTGATGAGGTTGATTAGGTTGTGATTCTGCAGTGAACAATTCCGAGTAAAATTAAATTGAATAGTTGTTAGGAAACTGTTCTCACCTTGGCATTTCTATATAAATGTACATGAATAAAACACAATTATGATTGATAATGTTCAATAATTGTGTTCTTTCCATGGCGTACCGTACTATTTAAAGGTAACTATACCTATTTAGGAAATAATAAATTATTATTAAACCTGTTAATAATTATATTACGTAACGATGCAATAATTTTCTTTTGATTTGGATATATTGATGTAAATATCATTAGTTAAATTTTCCAAAAGACGAATTATGAATTGATGTATATAAAAATACTGTATATTTTATAATTCTGTATTATGTATAGTATGTGTGAATTGGTGCAGATACTTCAGATTGTTTCCCACTCGGACGCAACGCAATGACGTAAACACAACGCAAGTTAGTTTACCAATCACAACCGACGGTTTAGAATATCCATCGCATCATGATTGATCAAGTCATTTTAGTCGCGTGCAAACGCGACTCTACAGCTCACTATGTCGGTTGGTCGAGCGGTTGGTCGGTCGGAAAACACTAACTCAAATTTGAGCACGCGACTGCAGCCATTTATATGGCCTTGTTGGTGCACTTACAACATTGTGTTGCATCTAATTATGAGGAAACAAACTTTATTTGACATTAACAGGCCCTTGTATGCGTTTGAACATATTGCACATTTCATGCTGTTTATCAATTTGAGAAAACAATTTACATATTATCATATTGTTTGTTTATTCTAAAATAAAATTATTACCTAAGAAATGATATTCATTATATTATTTTGTTTAAAAAAATATTTGACACTACAGTAGTGTCAAATATTTTTGTAATTGTAATCGGTTCCTCATGCAGCAACCCATAAGTAATTTCGAACGGAAACAACCTGATAATTAACCTGATAAATACAATGCTGTTATAATTGCATTTAAATAACTGCACTTTTATAGAAGAAGGAAGTACGGAATCCACTTCTTGAAAGACTTTAATTGTGAAGATCTTACAAAGCTAAACTGTGTCATAAGGCGATTCTTGTATAGTTTAATGTCTAGAGACGTCAAGACTGTGTTGTTTCTTGTAAAGTGACGATAACAGGCCTATCCATAAGACACGATTGTCAGTACAAGACCAACACCAAATTAATAATTGGCTATGACCATTTGACTATCTCATTAGATATAAAAAAGAAAGCTAAAACAATGACAGTCAAACAGCTGGCTTGTCGAAAAGCGTTGACATAAAATATTGCAGACAAAAGTCCTGGAAACAAGAAAATATAGGTGCTAGATCAGAGAATCGGCTTGTTTAGTTTTGTTTCTGATGCTTTCAGAATATTTAAGGAAATTGATTAGTGACGTAGTAGTTTACACCCACGCATCAAGTTTAATGCTGTTATTGGAATTACTGTTTAATAAAACAAAACCAATGATTTAATGCTACTTGTTGAACGTCATTACAATGCAGCTTACGTTTGTGGTTGCGTTTTTGGATGGGACACCGTCTGGTCGCGTTGGGTGCTGTACAGCCCGGCGGATAGTGGTGTAATGATAAGGTAATCGGACTGGCGTGAGATTCGAGCAGTAATGTACCATATCGACTGCTGCACTCTCATTGCCTGTCAAATGGGACGTAGATTCGTTGGTACTGTACATACAGTGTACAGAACTTGGTACACTATTTAAAACGAGTGGGAGATCGTCTCCCATTTTGCTGGTTCCATAGAAGGTCTAGTACGAATTTCTTTCAATTTCCTCTTAAGTTTGAAGACGATAATAAATACGTTTAGCTTGTTTAGGATTAAAAGTCTAGACATTGTGTTATGTAGGAGAAACAGTTTTTTTTAATTCAATCATCGATGTTTAAGATACGCCCACATTACTGCTTAGTGGTAAATAGGTAGGGCCAATGATATTACCATATTCTTGGAAAACAATCTTGTTGAATAACGGCAGATTAAATATCATCAATTTCATAATCACAATTATTTCCTTAACCTAAGTATTGGCGTGGACGTAGATACACATTATACAAATAACAGGGCACACTACAAAAAATTAACCGTTCGTATAAAGTGGTATTAAGCCGCACAACATACTACAAATAAAACATGGAGAAACAACCAATAATCATTATTATTGGTCTAGTTCTTGGGGGAAAAAAAGGCCTATAGTCATGACTTAATAAATTCGAGTTTACTTTGACCAATCACATGTGACGGATCATCAAAACTGCTGAATGCGTCTTTGATTCTCGTCAGTGGCAACTAAGGTTTATACCGTGTATAACGTAATAAAACGAAAAGTACAAATCCACCAAACTATATTCTATTAATTTGATGTATGATTGCTTCATTTCTTTTCAGCTCATTTACTATTACACTTTCAACATTACCTACCTACCGGTAATTGAGTAGAATAGAAAGGAAGTTGGTCGTTTAAATAAAAGTAAGTCATACAATCAATGACTGTAAAGTAACGTCTATAATACTAGCTAATAACTACATTTTAATAGTTTTTGAAATTATTTGAGATGAGAGTTTTGCCACAAACTTAAGTGACACATATTAATATTAGTTAAAATGATAGCAACTATTAACCAGTATGATATAAATAGCATTAGGGTGTACAATATTGAATCTATTTCACTTTCATTGATGATTGATAAGAGATAACTGTTCAAAAAGAAGCATGGTAACAGTACGATGGTTCACGACATCATAACGAAATGAGCCTGCGTGAGTGACAGAACACAAACGTAACGAGAACGCAAGAAGAATATAGCTAAAACTATGGATCTATTTTGCCAAATTCCATAAAATAACTTCCAAACAGTTGAAGCATACCAATTCCCACAATATTCGATGTGGCAAGTAAAACCAGATCAAACGTAAAATCCAGCAACGTGACAAGCCAGGCCAACCTATTGGAAGCGAATTGGCAATATCTTACCCCTGGACGCATTATTTTGTGTAGGCTTACAAAACTAAGCCCAACTTATCTGAGCCTAAACGTTTACGAAAGAACTTTCGACGCGAGCTACTTAGGTAGTGCATTGTTTTCTTCTGCAAGTATGACGTCAGGAGCTCAGGCATGAACCATGAATATTCATTATATATGCACGCCCTCTATAGTTTTTGCCTTAACCTAATAGGAAAAAAAATAATGCCCTGGACAGCTGAACAGACTGTCACATCAACTAAATGGTAAGTTTGAGAAAGCACTTGAAAATCAATCGGCGTGCATTATTTACTACGCTAGAAAAGACATACACAGATCTAGAAAAATCAACTTCATTTGCCATTGAAACTGCAAACAAAGCAAAAGAAGACAAACTGCAAATAGAAAATAGAATGCATACAATGGAAGACTACAGTACGAAAAGCAAATAGAAAACGCAATAAATAAAACATAAACGATATTGTGGAATCTTCAACCTACGTTTCGGAGAAACAAATACAAAAAAAACATGACGAGAAGTTACAATCTCTTTTCATATAGGCCTACATTATGATTATTTACACATGCACTGCGGGTTCTTTATTATTCCCTCAAATATTAATTTGCAGCAGCAGAAAAATAATTGTCAGATATCCGTTTTTAGTTTTGTTTTTCATTTACACCAAGGGCGGATTTCTAGATTATGATGGAAATAACTAATGCACACTTAGGCCTATAAATAATTGCCGTGGTACGGTGCAGGCCAAACTTTGACGTGATTGTGTTTACTATTGAAGCAGGCAGGATAATTTGTAATAATACTCATGAAAATTGCTAAATTGGGCTATTCTTTAACACATTTGCATATTCTTTACATACACTTTAATAAAGGTATTTATTACAAGCCCATGAAGACTGTCTATGATGCTATTTATACTCAGACAGTCACAGGCGACCATTGAGAACAAAGTGATTTTCTTCTATTTTTTCTCTCTCTCTCGCTCTCTCTTTTTTTATTCGTCTAGGAGATTGATATAGATTGATGTTAGGGCTTTATGTTTAGTACTGATAAGCAATTCCCCGATGATAAGGTGTAATTTTCTTCACTAGCCGGGAATGACTCATTGAAAACTTTGTGCCGATGTGAACTCAAGATAAATTGAATGATAAAGGACTTAATGGGTCATTTCAACTGTCGTTTACTAATACATGTCACTTTTTAAGAGTTTTTTTTTCTTATATATTGGGCTATCGCGATACTGTTTTCACTTTTGTTAAAAATACATATCATTTTGATGTCAATAGACCTACCAGTAATGAACTACCCACTAACATTATTTTTGCTGATAATCCTTCAAAACAAATAATAGCAAATCTTCCAGTATAAATATATATATAAGTAGATTTATAAGCACATTAGGCATAGAACATTAATTCTAAACCGCCCCGTGATATACTAAAATTTAATTAATTAATTTGAAACGATAAAGATGAGGAACTCTATGAGAAGTATCATAAACGTTAAAAACATAACAACTCGAAATTTGCTCTCAACTGGAACGACAGTTTATTTTAAAATTGTTAATCTATTTCAATTGGACTATGATATAGCCTAAGTGGAATATTTCTCCATGAATGGACATTGAAATAAAAATGCTGATTCAGTACCGTAATCCATGGTCGCATCTAAGTTTGATTTGACATGCATGTCAAATTTAGATGCGACCATGAATTAGGTTAAGGTTCCTTAATTGTTTCTAAATAATATTCCGAACAAGATTTATAGAAGTATTATTCTATAACTCTATGTCGGCCTCTACGCTTTTTTCCTTTTTCAATTGTTGAGAATTACAGGCTTTGCCTTGTTATGAAGTTTGTTTGAACTGTTTTAATTAGTATGTTGAATTGATACATATCAATCAATACGCTTTATTTAAGTAATTTATAATTAGATTAAATAACTCACTTCTGTATTTTACGATACCAAGTTGATACGTATCTTGTAACTTTAGGCTATAATTTAATCTAAGAAGAAAATAAATTAATATTTCTATCTTAAATAAAAATGTTGAATAATGTTATTGTAATTGCAAATGATATAATAACGTTGTTTATTTTCCGTTCGGAAACAATTAATTAAATATTATTGGCTGTTTACATCTGAACGTGCACCTTGCAGATCGTGTTGAACCGCAAGACATGTATCGACACTTAGACTCCGCCTTTTTAGTGGGTAGTGGCATTTATCTGAAGTGTCAGTTCTGCCATACGAAGAACTATGGATGCAATTATATTATGTACTATAGCGAGTAATGACGACATATGTCTCCGAACCATTTTGGTCTGTATCCAGACGCCTACAAGCAATAGTAATAAATATAAAACTATAGAGGGAGCTGAACTCAGTGCATTAATGTTCCGAATTTGAGTCAGTCTGATTACGAATTCATGTTTTTGAGGCTTACTTATAATTATACGAAAATACAATTATGTGTGTATTGTCTAAATCATTAAATCATTTAATTACTTTTTTAGTTGTAAGTATAAACAAATAATTGTGTTGGAAAACTGAATAAAAGGCTATATCAAAACATATTTACATACAAAAAAAGTGTGATGCAGCGCAATTTACGCCTAGAAATGTAAATGTATTTGGTTGATGACTAGATTAGGATGGACGCATGGACAGACCAAAGCTCAGGTTTACAAAGATATTCTGTCAAACCTATACATTGTCTCATGTATTGTGTAGCACCCTATCTTGGTTCAGTCAAATAGGAAACATTAGCTCGAATTATGAAAAGTCTTAGCCTTAGAGTATTGAATATACCAGATAGACACTGAGCTCTACTTTCCAACATAGGCTATCGTAACAAACTTTGATTTGCGGTTTGTTCGACGAATTCATACAAAGCAGTCAAATTCTAGTCTACTGTATGTTCACCAAACGTTGTAAAGTGTTTATTGATATTTAATTGTATTTGATATTTTAAAAGCCCATAATGTGTCTAATTTTTATATGTATATGTATTTTTAAATGATTTTTTCGAAGTAGAAACAATATTTCAGATTTCAAAGTTATTTTAAGTTTACATTTTTTTGTGTGTGAATTGAAATTATTTTTACTGTTTTTAACTTCCAATTGCCTATCAAAGAATCATGGATAATACTAGATAACATACCTTATAGAAATGAAATGATTAAATACCTCCCTCTTGCGTTTTACCAATTAGTTTATTAGTTCATCCGGTTTTCAGCTATTAAAAACAATTATCGTAGGAGGAGATAGGAAAATGCGAATCATCCTCGTATTATTGTGTGCAGGTGTTTTTCAAGAGGACATCCATTAGACAGTGTATACCACGATCGGAAAACACCCCTATTTGGGGCAAATCGTTGAACCTAAATTCGTTTTAATTGTCAATAACTAATTATCTAACTCAATTTAATTAGTAAACAGGGTTACATCAGGTGGTTAAAATCAGTACCGAGATTCTGATCAACTTTACATACCATCGAGTAAACATTCTAGAAATAACGCGCGATTTACCGAATTTTGCCCTTACGTAAATTTATATATAGATAAACACTCTTGAAAACTAAAGTGGAGGCTGTACTGTTAAAAGAATTATTATGCTTCTGCTAAAATTTCTCTGGCCTTACAACGTGTGTTCTGTGGTGTTTGATTCCACTGTTCAAATCGTGTGTTCGGTGTAATGGATCAAAATTATATAATATTATGAACAATCATTTTAGGTGAAGTCATTTCAATTGAATATCCTGAAAATGTATAGGCCTATGCACTTGAATTCCTTTTTATTATGCTTCCTTGTGAGTGGGCGGGGTGTTTTTTTTATTTCCCTTTTATTCAGATGTTGTGTAGTTTATCATTTGATACAAAGTTATAAATAAGGCAATAAGATAGGGCTGATGAAATTTCGTTTTATCCAAAATATATTGGTCATTTTCGTTTATTAAGTAATGAAATCGGATGCAGCGTGAAGAAGGTTTCGAGTTTACCAGATAAGTGGTATATACGGCTTTACCACGTAATGCTTCCTTGTGTGTGGGTGTGGGGTGTTGTTTTTCCTTGAATCCAGATGTTTTGTAGTTTATCATTTAATTCGATATAAATTAAGTTGTAAACAGGTAATAAGATAGGGCTGATTTCGTTTCAGCCAAAATAGGCCTATATTGTTCATTTTTTTTATTATTTAAGTCCAATTTTTAAGATCTAATTTAGCCTAAGAACACAAACTACATTTAATGTAAAAAAAAATATATATATGATCCCACTGAGTTAACTTAACGTCTTTAAACGATTAAAAATGTGAAAAATAAGTCGATTCTAATAATTTAAGCGACCCGCTATAAATCACAACATGCATTGCGCGCGGATTGATATTTTCTGTAATTCACCCACTTTTTGATCGCTCGTGAGGCCAAAACAAATGGAAGATTTCTAACTTTTCAGTGAGTTGTATCAACGGATTCTGGTAAAAACAGAAAGACAATTAATGCAGCAACTATACAACGTCAGACTAGGTCTATTAGCTAGCGTATGATGTTCGTACGTTCAGATGTTTACCAGCTAGGCCTACAAAACTAAGCCTACAAATATATATGGACAATAATTTTAGGTGCAGTTACTAATTTTCTCATTTCAATTTAATATCCTCAAAATATGTATGTACTGGAATTATTTTTATTATGCTTCCTGCTGTGTGGGTTGGGTGTTTATAATTTAATTTGATACAAATAAAGTTGTAAACACGGGAATAAGATTGGCTGATGAAATTTGGTTTCATTCAAAATATATAGTTTTTGTTTCTTATTAAGTATTGACATCGGATGCAGCGTGACGACCAGGTTTACGAGTTTACCAGATAAGTGTTACAGTTGTCAACTGTAATTTTAGCATGCATTCTATAAAGCCCTCTATTGGTTCTTGATTGATTTCTTTAATCCAAAATTACGAATGGTGGAAACTGTTTAGTAGGCCTAACCTTAGAATATCGAATTCGATATAAGTGCTGTTGAATATATATATATAACTACAAAAACACAAAATAACAAAATTGCGATTCAAAGATTATATTATTAACACTCAATGATTTATTACGATATAATAAAATAAGCGTTACAGAATATAGTTTCCAAAAATTATAGCAATCTATGCACAAGTTATAATCATCAATTATACTGGTAAATATATATTAGGTAATTAAGCCACACAACCTTTAGTAAACTAATTTAAAATAAAATATTTTTTAAAGCTTCACCATCTCTCTGATGGTCCGTTTATACTAAAGTATAAACGATAAAGAACGACGATGAACATTGTTCTTACATAAAACTATGTAACTACTATAAAATTAGAACATGTTTTCATTCTAGAACTATATGATCGTTTACGCTGTCTGATAAAAATATTAACCAGTGCACTATATTACGGTAGCGGGACGATTCGGACCTGGGACGATTCGACCCGGGACTATTCGGCCCGGGACGATTCGGCCCTGAGACGATTCGGCACACTTAAATTTATCGGCTTTGAAACAAACTTTTTTTTCCACAAACTTTATTTTCAGAGAGACTATCATGTAGTACTACTAGGGATAAAGATGCAATAAAGCAAACATTTTGAAAACATTGCCAAAAATGATCATTTTTCAGTCACGCGAACAATGTAAACAAGTTACGCCTTCTGTTGGCCGCTTGGCTAATGCACGAAATAAACAAAGTTTTCGAAGTAATAAATTGAATATAACGTTTTTTAGTAATTATTTCATATATTACATCAACATAACAATATCAGTAAAATACGGACTTTTAAAAACGTGATAAATACCAACAAAAATGAATATGAATTTGGTCTAAAGTCGGACGAATCGTCCCACCAAAAGTGGGTCGAATCATCCTGGGCCGAATCGTCCCGGATTCCTATAATACGTGTTCATTAAGAAGTACTACGTTGTAAGTTTTAATTATTAAACCATAGTTAATTATTACAATGTTTGCAAAGAATATTATTGTATCCAATTCTTTTGGTCGCCATATACACTATCATCTCCCTATATTGTTACAATCAGTGGGTCTAGTAAGACTTTATTGATCCAACCGTTGTTATCCTTATCCGGTTCGCAACCATTTATTCAGCATTATTTTGAGCTTGAATAGTGTTTCTTGCTTTGCATGTAAAGTTAGAAATGACACGTTTTTTCAACTTTAAAAATCCTAGCTGAAATTCCTTGAAAGCCATTCCGTAGATAAATGGATTTATTGTAAAATTCAAAGCAAGAAATACAGAGGTTATAGGATACAGAATGGGTTCGAGGCACATCAAGCATAAGCTATCAATTAAAACACAGGTGTAGAGTGGTGGAACTGTTAAGAAATACACAGCAGTAACTAGCAGTAAAGTTGATAAAATATTATTATTTTGCAATCGACTACCAAAGCTTTGCTGATCCTGTGAAGCACGAACTGCGGACTTCTTAAATAGTTTCCATAGAATATGTCCATAACAGTAGGTCATGATAGTAATTGGTATGATCCAACTGACTAATGACGACACTATCGCATTGGTATTACTCCTGTCCGAATTACAAACAAATTCTTTATGCTTATTTACTATTACATTGAACACCACAAGAATACATCCAGGTAGGTAGGAAACAATACAATATAGTAGTAATGTTTTCTTTAATTTTCTTTGGCGGTAAATTATGGGATGAAGTACAGCAATATATCGCTCAATTGTTATCACAACGAGATTGTATGAAGATGTAACTGATACATACCAGCACAATGTCCTGATAAGACACTCCAACTTCAATTGAGATATTAAATCCAAAGTAAACAGCAAAGAACATACCATATCAATGACGGACTGGTGAATTAACAGCTTTATTGGAACATTCTTCTTATAACTTTTGTTGTATAGAAACACAACAATGACTACTAAATTCGCAATAACACCAACAGTACTTATTAACAGTCTGATGACAAGAACAACAACAGAAACAGTGTAAAGAACGCCGGTAAATGGATTTGCTTCGGAGTTATTCATCCTTACACTATACTATTACAAGTAAACAATTATACTGATATGCAAAACACCATTCACTTGCTTTATTTATTTCAAAATTGAAGGAAGTTATAAATAAAATATTTTTAAAAGGAAACCAATTACAGCTAAACCACCAGAAAGAACAAACAAACCCATCCATATAAGGGCGCAAGTCAAGAATAAATAAATATTTTCAACGAATTCCAGGGTTTTATGAAATACGATCATTTGGATTATAACAACAAATAGGCCTACATCAATGTCTCTAATTTTCTCATTTCAATTTAATATCCTCAAAATATGTATGTTGGAATTATTTTTATTATGCTTCCTGGTGTGTGGGTTGGGTGTTGTTTATTTTCTGTGAATCCAGATGTTTTGTAGTTTAAATTTAGTTTGATGCAAAGAGAATAAGATTGGTTGATGAAATTTCGTTTCATTCAAAATATATTGGTTTTTTTTCTTATTAAGTATTGACATCGGATGCAGCGTGAAGACGAGTTTACTGTTGTCAACTGTAATTTTAGCATGCATTCTATAACGCCCTCTATCTATTTCTTTAATCCAAAATGGTTTAGTAGGCCTAACCGTAGAATATCGAATTCGAGTTAAGTGCTGTTGAATATAACTACAAAAACACAAAATAACAAAATTGCGTTTCAAAGGTTTAATTATACGGCTTTACCACGTTGAAACACCGGTTCTCGTCGAATCGGAGGGAACCTATAGATGTTTCTAATGACAATTTACAACTACACTCCCAAAGACTCTAATTGTGTAGAGCATCTTGTGTATATTATGTTTGTCTTGTGAACAGGATTGCCATCTTTAAGAAACATAATAAATTACTTCACTTATGGCTATCCTTGACGATTTGCCTAAATATATAAACAAACAAACAAAAACTCTATCTGTTAGAAAGATAGGTTTAGCCTTTAAAGCAGCGATGGCGATTACCACTCCCTTACGTACCTTTTTCGTACACGACAGGAATTTATTTATGTGTTAAATAAAATGTAAAAAGGTATATCATTGGCTGTGTATCTTCTCTAAATAATGCGAGTGATATCCGTTATTCAAGTTCAACACCCAATGTGCTACTTTAATCATGTTTCTTCAATGTGAACCAGTTACTTAAAACAAAACATTACAACAACCTATAAATGTATGCTTTAGCAATAATATTATGGTCCCCTTAAGCGTTAAACTGGAAAGTTTATATTTAAGTTAAAACAAAGAAATATAAGACAAGCTATAGACTAATTAAAATTGCAAAACTGTGCCGTCATAGAAACGTATAACAAAATCCTTGCAGTTAGCTCCTCATACAATGACGCGACATCTATAACACCTACGCCTAAAACATTACAGTAACAATTGATAATTTGAATTATTAATAGTAAATTATTAAATTAAGATTACAAGATACTTAGATATAGCCTATATTAACGGTGTGTCAATTAAACTCTCATGTTTAGCAAAGTCACCCGCTATCTGCAGTACATAGAATATTGGTAAATATATAAAAAATCCAATAATATATTAATAACATAAATTAGAATCACTTAGTTGTGTTCAAACATCCTATCCTTACACGAAAAAACAACGAACACAATGTTCAACTTCATGACAATAAGTGCAGAAAATGTCTACTGCAATAAAAACAATTACGTTTTGATTGTCTCTTTGTGCCTTCAATTCGTTGTCTGTGTCTTTGGTTGATGAAAGTCTTCCATTCCATGCGCTTCACGTTCTGAAATCTCCAAGAAATCTAGTTAATTTAACCATATTCATGCAAAGACATGTTCCTCTGTAAAACTCTTCTGTTATTTCGGTTGCGCTGCCTTTAATTATCCGAATTTTAATCTTTAAATTCCTAGCATCATGGTTATCAATACCACAGTTACTAATTAATATTCTTAAACGAATTGGTCCATGCTTTTCCCTACGTACTATATAGTATTGTACGGCAAAAATACTTACACAAGCAATAAAGTTTATAACACTTGATTTATCAAAGTATTATTTAAATTATCATATCTTTTAGCATCGTATGTTTTTGTGGTAATTATACTGAAAAAGATACGAAAAAAAATATTGAGATACGGCGTAAAAAGTTGAATATATTATGAAAGAACTCACTCTTTAATGTTACAATTCTAATAGACCTTGCATTAGACTACGACCACCAAAAGCCAATCTATATGTAGAACTAGGAAGTCCTTTGTTGTTAATAGCATTTATATGTATAATTCTAACTTTCGATAACTCTTCTGTGATATTGCTTTGATTTTTAATCATTTTTATTTTTTAACAGTATTTTACATTGGCATAGGGCCTATGGCGTTTTTTTTTCAATCTGCGTTGTTTTTACAGTATTTTAACTCTGGCCTATATCATGAATTTCCATTTTATGTGGACCAATCTTTAATCTTCTATGTATTTCATACTTCGTCTATGTTTGGGAGAGACTTTTGTTTGTTCCTTATATAGTCATCATTCCCAGGCAAAACCAGTGTTTCCCGAGCAAATATACACCTTCCTATCCAAAGCTCTTTTTTGCTCTGGGTTCATTGTTCATCTTTTACATCATGTGGCCATGTATATATATATACATTATGGTTAATTCTGACATAGGCGAGCACAATGGAAAGAATCGAGAGAATTGATGATAAGAGCTTTTGTTTGAAATCGAATGAAACCCCGATAGCCGAGTTGTTAGTAAGCTGCCAGGACTTTTTGTATACTGTGCGCTTTGTCCCGTCAGGACCCTGGTATACTTCTGCCCATGTTGCAAGCCGTCTAAAACGTCTTCCTTCTTAGGCCAAAACGGCTCACTGTGTCGCGGAGTAATGTATTAATTACACCAATTAGGATGGTATTTATTTGAATAAACTCCCGGAACACCTCCTCAATAAAAACATCAATTACAATAATTATCGCCAACCCCCCCCCCCCCCCAAAAAAAACACACAATATTGTATTATTTTATTACCCAATAAAACTATTTTTAGTAGATTTCATCGGACTGTTATCTACAATTTACCAAGCATTTGTTATTCTTACCACTTTTCATATCTACAATAAACACTATACGTAAAACTCTATTAATCATCTAAGACACTGTGAAAGAGGTTAGTGAGTAGGTTTAGTTTTACGAACATCACAAGCATTTAAATAATGGTAACCGATCGAAATCGTCCAGGCCAGAATGTCCTTCTAAAACTTTTTACCCGAGTCATTATCATTCCGAGAACCATCGTCTACACTTCCTAGAGGGGGAGCGAGCGAAGCGAAGCTAGTGTTAATAATTAACGTTACACACTAACTTCTTGTACTGACTGCCGCGCGGAGGCAGCGGGCGTTAGATTTCTATTCAATAATTACTAGATATTTTACATACATAGCCTACGTGTAAATAATCACTACAGAAACAGTGAAAATAATCCCGCTGACATTACATCCAAGTGGTATGATGCCGATAAACTGAAAGATTGTGAGATGTGGTGTCATTGGCCAGCTTTCTTAAAACTTTAGCAATTTGAAATCAACCAGATACATCTTACCAGAAGACGATATTGAGGTAAAGGAAAACTTTTAAAAGTCCTCCCAACGCAAGCGAAATCGAATTAATCCCAGACATGTTAAGGAAACCTTCCAGTTGGACCAAGATCAGGCAAATACTTGGTGATTACAATATGTTTTAGTTTGTATTATTACACAAACAATTGAATAGGTTGTGTATTTCTGTGCACATTCCAAAAATAAATGGATGTAGGCTAAATATACTACAATTTAAGCTGTGGTGTCAATACGATAGAAATGTACTTGGTCAAACATATGCTTTATATCTGAAAGATGTTAAAGTGGCATTTGCGATTATTACTTTCTCCTTGACGACTCTATCCACCTCTTGAATGTAATTATATTACCTTTTTCATCTTTGCCTAACTGTTTTTTGTACTGTTTTAACATATCACAATCATCTCTTTGAACACTCTCCAGCAATTCAACCTGCTCTTTTAATTCCTTTAGCTGTTTGTACTTGTCTGATACTCCATTTTCTTTCTCTTCAGTTTCGAGTTGAAGATTAATGTAATCAACTGATGACATTGGGTTTTTAGTAAGAGAAATCTCCCGAAGACGATTGACACTTTTTCTAATACTTTCAGTCAGTTCCAGAACTCGAAACTGTAAATGATTACATTCTTGTTTATGTTCCTCAACCATTTGCTCAGTAGTCACTTTTGCACCTAATGCAGCTTCGTAACGCTTCTTTATATCTATTAAGTCTTTTGTGACAGTACGTGTTTCATGCTCAAATTTAATATTCGTATTCTCATGCTTTGTCGAGCTACATTCACCGGGGCAAATTCGACAGTAACCATACCACGACATAGCCTTACACAAATATAACAATCGGAATTGTACAAGACAAGGGTAGTGACATGTTACCTTACATTTCGTACAGTTGGTGACGTTTTCATCAACTCTTTTTTTAACAACTTTCTCCTCTTGTACTGTGTACTGATAATTTTTATTCGCTTCGACTTTGTCCTTTTGTTCCTTCAGCAAGTCTGTTTCCTTGTTCAGTTGACTAAGTTTAATTTCTGTTGTTTTGAATGTACGCTGTAAACCAGCGATGTCGGCTTCCACTTGGCTGCGCTCGCCTAACACTTCCTTGGTTAGCAGTAAGCTTTTAGGCTCAATTACTTCCAGCTCTTTAAAGAACCGTTTATAACTTTTTGTAGCCATTTTCCACTGCAAACCCTGAATTCCATTATCATCTTCATCGTCATCTTCATCTGTATCCTCCACCGCACAACTATTGTTAACAAATAAAGCAGAATTGTTGAATTTCAACATGACTTTATATGGGACCTCAGCTGCATCGATAGCAGCCATAACTGGTGGTTTACCTTGGCTATCTGCAAAAGTGGCTAGAATAATAATATTATCCTTAATGTCATTCCCAAATATTGACAAAATTGATTGAAAAATATATTTCTGGGTTGGCGTGAGTCTTGGTAATGAAGATTGAACCACAAATTCTACAGCATCTATGTGGTCGATACCAGCTATACCTTCAGTAGAAAAGAAGCTGTGCATTTGCTTGATTATATCTTTATCTCGACTGATACCCGATGTGTCACCAAATCCAGGAGTATCAATAATGGTCAGAGTATAGGGAACCTGGAAACCCTTTTGGTGATGGATTGTGTAAGAAGTTATGGAAGATGTCTGTGAACTTGCCTGTGTAGTATGGGTTGTTTCATGAACCAACTTGAAGCGATAAGGATCCTCCCATTTTACACCAACTACATAATTGATCAACCCATTTATAAAAGTTGATTTCCCTGCTCCTGTTGCACCTACAACCATAATTACTTTATCGGTTGTTTGTCTGTTTATGTCATTGTTACCATCTCCAAACTCCATTTTGTGGACCTGATGTACTTCATTTCTCACAACTTCTTTCAAATTTAGAGCATATACAGGTGGTGGACCATCTTCAATAAGCGTTGAATTCTGCTTAATAGTTTCTTTTATTTGTTCTGGTTTATCATTATTGCAGGCCATTTTATCTTATTATAGTTAGTATAGTTTATTCCGGTTTCATCAGTGTTCAGCACCCTAATAAGAACACCTAGTAGAAGCTTAACTTTTCCTGCTCCAATGATGTGCACTATTTGAAAAAGAATAAAGAAAAAAGATATTAATTTATATTTAGGTTACACACTGTTATTTGAGTTAGTACCAGGAACATCGTTTAAATTGCTTCGTCAAATACCATGATCTAGTGGATTTCAGTCTCCTTAAATATCTCTATTTTGATTATTTACTGCTTATTTCGGCTAAGTATAACTTATATTTCTTTTGTGCATCGTTTTTTAATTTTATTTAAGTGATTCTATAGTCACAACATACACCGGAATGGCTGAATCCACTGTTGAACTTCCCGCTAAGGATGCAGAGGCACATCTGGTCAGGCAAATAGTGATCGAGTTATTGGAGTGCGATACACTAACTAGCGTAGTGGAAAAAACTGCTTTTCAGAGATTCTTAATTCGACTAAATACAACATTTTCTTACTAACTCGATTATGACTATCATACTGTAGATGACAAACATAATCAGGTTGTTACTCAAACCAATACAGTGAACATTAAAGTAAACAGCTTTAAAGAAACAGTAAAACAAATTGATAGTAACGTAAACAATGAAATAAAACACTCCATTTATGGAAGAATTAGACCAGGCGGTAAAAACAAAATCAAGCAACAGGCTGCTTCTTTTGGTGCAAATTGTAAATAATTGTGTGTGAGGAGGGAAGTACATGGGCGGTGTACCACACTATGCATTTTACAATATTTGACGTTAAGTTATTAATAAATTCTACCGGTCTAATATCGACGTACTTTTGTTTAAATTACAAGACCAGCCAATTTTGGTTTATGAGTGAACAGTTATATAAAATAACAATTAAAATGGACACGAATAAAAACATCAAATCAAAACTTTACAACACCAAACCTCAAAATATATTTTGTATTAACTGTAGCGATATTCAATTAAAAATAAACTTCTAGGACAAACCATGATATTATATGTATGACACACCTTGAATTAAAAAAAACCGAATTTTGACACAGTTAGCCATGTTATCATTAGGAAAGCTAATACATAATGAGGGTCTAAATAAATTTATTAATATTGTTGGCTTTTTTAAAAATCTAAAGTAAAATTAGGAGGTTCTTTGCTGTAGAATTAGAATAAAATTAAATAAGTATAAATTTTAGACATAAACACATCATGGGTATAATATACCGCCATGGTATAATTATGCTTCAGGTCCCAAAATCGTTTATTGTCCTATTTCTCTGGCGTGGGAAGGGTTGTTAATCAAATTACCTAAATTAACTAAAGTCCAATTAAAGTTCCTCTTTTCTATATGGCATTTTCATGTCACGCAAGAATAAAGTAAGCCAACTCCTTTTTTTCAAAATTGAAATATGTTTTTAAATAATTTGGAGCGATTCTCGTTTATTGTCATATAACTGACGAATTCGCAAATTATACGATTCGAAAGATTTATTCAAAATTACTTCTCTTTTCTTTTGAAGTTCGTTAAGTTTTACAAGATCATTATAAAATTGATATGTAATTTATTAGTAAAAAAGACATGATTAGGTGTCATGAGATTAATTATTCTAGATGTGTGGTTGTCCATTTGTTGTTCTAGGGGGTAGTTGTCTTAGCGGATAGTTGTCCGGGTGGTAGTTGCCTAGAGGGAATTTGGATCCATTTTCATATTTTAAACCAACAATTAACGAACATAAATAATTAATTTAATGTAAATACACTTTCAATAAACCTAAACAATTGCAACTGTTTGGATTTCGTCACCAAAAACATAGAGGAGTCTCATACAATTCTGATTGGTGATCAAATAATTCCTCATGTTAAGCAAACCAAATGTCTATGTGTTCTACCGTAATTGACGGAATATTGGCACACTTTAACGTTTTTTTTCCTTTTTACCCACTCATTTTTTAGCTACTGCAAATTGTTTTGGCCAACAATTATTCTTCAAATATAAATAAAATACACGTCCTTCAAAAGAAAGCGGTTCGGATGATTTCTGGTACTGAATGTCCCATTCAAATATCCTTTTTCTAAACTTTAACTCCTCATTGTGCACGATATCAACAAACCCCAACAATGTATTTTCGTCTATGAACATATATAAATATATATTAATATTAATTCTAAACTGCTCAAATCGTTTTTGTAATTTTGTTTAATCTAAAATTCATTCGTATGAGAGTAGAGCATCAAGCGACCTTCATCTTCCTCA
Source organism: Antedon bifida (assembly GCF_963402885.1). Lineage (NCBI taxonomy): Eukaryota > Metazoa > Echinodermata > Crinoidea > Comatulida > Antedonidae > Antedon > Antedon bifida. Next base: position 6,643,044 of record NC_136235.1, on the reverse strand, counting down.
AACCAAACTAACTAAAATGAAACAAAGTATTTGCTATAGTGTATCCAAACTAATTAAAGATGTATTGTCCTCCAAAAACCGAAAAAAAAAACAAACTATAATATATAATTTTAAAAATAAATGGTTAAATGAAATCAAAAACACATTGGCTGGCACCTAACTTGACTATATCTTGCTTTAAATTGAATAACAATGTGACAATAAAATGGCATATTCAAGAAAAACATTTTTAAGAATTATTTTTGTCAGAGGAACAATGCATCTGTATTGAACCACCTTCTGAAATATAATCAGGGTCCACTAGCAAAATGTTCTATTTCAAACTAAAAAAAAATATTGTTATTTCATTTAATATGACTTCTTAATATGACTCTTTCATTTTTTTATATAATTGATTATAATATTTATTTTCTCCAAAAGAAAATCTGGTAAGACATTCTGACAGGCTTTCATTATGAAACGGTCATCTAGCAAGTTCCTATCTCGGATACTTCACAAACATTACCAAATATTATTATATATTGATCAAACAATCAAGTTTGACTAATCACTTTATTGACATGAGTAATACATATAAAAAGAATGTTTTGAAAATGTCTTTTTTGAAAAGAAAAGTAACATTTCTAATTGAAAATAAAATATATTCAAGAGCACCCCAACATGTTTACAGCCAGTCACATTATAAACTTGTTTTATTTATATATAGAAAAACTCCCAGTACTTTAATTTCAATTTGAATAATTCAGTCATGGTGAACCAAAACGACAAATTTGTTTAATAAACCGTGTTTACAGGACCGACTATTATATAATTATTATGGGGGCACCAACCACACATCACCTAATTTTGTTTACGATGTTGAGGTAATAAATAATGTCATTGTTTTATGAGTATATTTGTATTTATACTGTTTGCAATATGTTGGGCCAGTGTTGAAACAATATCAAATACTTTTTAAACATGATTGTTAATGACAACTGTCTTTATTATTTTGTGTTTGTCGCCCTCTAATTGGAAAAGGTGGTCAAGGGAAATTAATATGGCTGCGCCCATGTAAGCATGTTGATGTTGGCTAAACTAATTATTTGCAGTATAAAACAATCACATAGAAGCTATTAAACATTAATGAATAATCAATGTAGTTGTCCATGTCAGGGACATTCAACTGTACGGTAAATATCTGTACCCCTTTGATTGAGTTTACATGTTTTGATATGTTTATGTTTATGCTAGCCTAGGCCTAGTTCTGGTCTAGCCCCTTTATCTTATGTTGTTGATTACTATTGCAGTTAATCGTTGAAGATCATATCAGGTCAACGCATTAAAATTAAGCAGTAACCAAGTTGTCTCTGTGTTTGTATTGCGGCATCTACATTGTCATTAACGTACAACTGAGAAACGTTTACTCAACAAGATGTCTACTAGTAGAGATAAGCGACCAACGGAAAAAGGGCTGGAGTTACAGCAAGAAGTGAAATTCAAGGCACTTGGGACAGCGTAAATGAACCTTCGGAAAGAATCTGAGGACCTGAGGATCCACCTGTCAAGGAGGTAAGAACACTCCATGCCACATGGATGACATGGTATGAGAAGTTTTATCATGCCAACGAAGAGTATTGTGACACACTCAATAAAGAGGCCTTAAAGGAACATGAGGAAAATTGGTATAGAGAAAAGACAGACTTTATAGAATATAGAAAAGTAGAAGTCGAACAATGGTTTTTGACGAGAGCCGAAGTTCAGAATGTTGGTTCAACAAAGTGTTCTAAGGCATCATCCTTAAGAAGTGTGGGATCTGCAGCAAGAAAAGCCAAAAAGGCAAAGCGGCTTGAAGAGTTTAGAAGAAAGAGTGATGAACTGACGAAATTTCAGGAAACTGAGAAGAAGATAAAAATTTTAGAGATTGAACTCCAGCAGCAAAGAGAGAGAAGTGCTATCGCTACAGAGGTTGCAAAGGCAGAAGCTAGAGAAAGCCTGTTGGATGAGCTTGAGAAGGAAGGAGATTTAAGTCAAACCTTGGAAGATGATGAAGAAATAAACAGACCAATAAACTTAGGAAGCAGGCATGCACGGAATGAAAGGTTATCACAAAGCAGTAGTAGCAGTAGTAGTGGTAGCACTAATTCATCAAAGAAAAAAGATTTGGGAGAAGTTCTTATTGAATTCAGGAAACCTAAGCTTGAGATTAAGACATTTGAAGGCGATTGTTTGCAATTTAATACATTTATGATACAATTCAAGTTAAAGATCGATGAAATATGCTCAGATGATCAGAAAATGGCATATCTGGAGCAGTACACCGTCGGTGAAGCGGGTCGAATAGTTTCGGGATACTCATTTTTAGAGGCTAAAGTCGACTATCCTGCAGCAATAAAGGAACTAAAACGAAAATATGGCAATGCAGAGGCTATTGCTAATGAATACGTCAAAAGGGTTCTATCTTGGCAATATATTAGAGCAGATGACCCCAAAGAGTTGGACGCCTTTGCCATATTTCTAAAAAAATGTAGAGCAGCTACTAGAAGCATCGGAGGAATGGGTGTTTTAGAGTATTCTGAAAACTTGAAAGGAATTCTGCAGAAACTTCCAGGTTACATGAGTGACCGCTGGAGAAAGATTGTATATGATCTGCAACAGAAGACGAAGCCGGTAAGGTTTTTTGACTTGGTAGATTACATAGATATAGAAGCTACAAAGGCAAACGATCCAGTTTGGGGGAAGGAGATTAATTCCGGGGATGAGAAGGTTGCAGCCGCAGCAGCCGACATTTACGAAGCCCCAAATAAAACATGTGTGGGTTGTGATGGTGCACACAAAACTGAAGACTGTGAAGGTTTGAAAAATGTTAGTCTTGCAGAAAAAAAACAGCAGTTGAGTAGTAGAAGAGTTTATTTTAACTGTCTTCACCCAGGGCACATGTCATATAAGTGTGATCATTCGATGAGATGTCAGGTGTGCAAGCGGAAACATCATACGATACTGCATGACTTCGCTAGAAACGAATCACCTACTGTATCAAGCAACCAGTAAGTCAAGAGGTAGTTCCTACAGAGCAGACATAAACAGCGAGTGCACTGAGTTACGGGTCATGTACTCTACCTATTGTACCAGTCCAAGTGAGGTGGGGATCCAACACCGTTAAGTGTAATGCATTCTTAGACTCAGGAAGCAATGTGTCTTTCTGTACCGAAAGTTACCCACATTATACACCAAGCCCAGTCTACCAGTTAAACAATGGCAGATTCCTTCAAGCAAAGATGTAGAGAGTTGGGAGCATCTCAAGGGAATATACTTACCTAAGATTAACGAAAACATTGACATTTTGATCGGGAATAATGTTCCAGCGGCATATGCCCCTAACGAAGTAAGGACCGGACCTCCAGGCAGTCCCTATGCTACTAAAACTCCGCTTGGATGGGTAGCGTAGGGAGTTATGAAATCGGGGAACACAAGTAACAGTAATTTTACCAATTTGGAAAAGATCTACATCGAAAGCTTGAACTTTGACTTTCCGGAACGTAAAATAGATGATAAAAGGGAATGGTCAACTGAAGATAGGACATTTATCGATATCATGGAAGATTCTTGTAAGAAAATAGACGGTCGCTGTCAACTCGACCTACCGCTACGATATCCAAAGGTGCGTCTTCCAGATAACATACAGATAGCAAAAAAATCGACTTTAAACTTTTATTTTGCTGCATTATTTCAAAGAAAAATATTACACCCTTCTATTATTATATTCTTCTTCTATTATTATCCTTCTATATTACAACTCTAATTTGAAAGCAATACCAAAACGGTCTAATTAAAGATAAAAACACTTTTTAATTTGTAATTATTCTCAAGCAAAGAATTAAAAAGAAATTCATTTTTGTTAATTGATAATGTATGTATAAAAAAACATAAATAAGTATAGTTAATGTATAGGCCTAAGATTATAAAAGAAAGGAAATGTATTAATGACGACATGTATAAAAACTAATTAAAGATAAAAACGCATCATATTTGTATTTATGATGTTATTTATTATGTTAAATGATAACGCAGGTATAAAGAAAGGTATATAAGATTAGAAAAGAAAAAAATTAACATTAGCATTAACGTTAACATGTATAAAAATTAATTAAAGATAAAATACGCATTTTAAGTAGCATTTATTTTCAAGCAAAAGTAAGAATTAAAAAGATAAAAATTGTTAAAAAGAGAAAAATATTTTGTTAATTGATAATGTATGTACCAAGAATATAAGTATAATTTATATATATGATTATAAAAGAAATGAAATGCATTGATGATGACATGTATAAAAAATAAAAAATAACTATGGTGAATAATACAGATTGCACATCTCATCAATCAATATTATCAATTGCGTAAATATAATTATATTACTGTTTTTTTATATGATGTTTGTTTGAAATAAAAGTGGGATGATCCCACATAAAAGAAAAAAAAAATCGACTAAAAGGCCTGCAGAAGAAAATGGAAAAAAAACATGTGTTCAAAGAAGAGTATGTAAGGTTCATGGAAGATGTAATTAGTAATGGATATGCCGAGGAAATATCTGATGAATCGACACCTAATGGAAATATGTGGTACATACCTCACCATGGTGTGTACCACCCACAAAAGAAAAATATTCGAGTTGTCTTCGACTGCGCAGCAAAGTATATGGGAACTTCATTGAATGACATGCTGTTGACTGGGCCCAATCTCATGAATGGCTTACAAGGAGTCTTAATGCGCTTTCGACAATATGCAGTGGCCTTCACAAGAGACATTCGAACAATGTTCTACCAAGTAAAGGTACCAGTAGAACAACGGGATCTAATGAGGTTTTTATGGTGGCCTAACGGGAACTTCAACGAACAGCCTAAAGTATACAGGATGACTGTGCATCTGTTTGGTGCAGGATCTTCCCCGTCTTGCGCTATTTATGCATTGAACAAAACGGCTGTAGAAAATATCAACGGTGTAAGCTGCCAAGCAGTGGAGACAGTAAAAAAAGACTTTTACATGGACGATGTTATGAAGTCCGTCAAAACAGTTGAAGAAGCAATGAAGTTGGTTAAAGAATTAACAATTGTGTGTACAGGAGGAGGATTTAATCTTACTAAATGGACGAGCAATCGGAGAGAAGTTCTGCAGGAAATTCCTATGAATGATAGAGCAAAGGACTTAACGGACATTAGGTGTTTTGTGGAATCCAGAGGATGATCAGTTTATGTTTCATAGTACACCTTAAAGGAAGACAAACCCACACGTAGGATTATGCTGTCAGTAGTCAGTTCGATTTATGACCCGCTAGGATTGATCGCACCATTGATAATATCGGCAAAAATGATTCTACAGGAGATGTGCAGAATGAAAGCAGGTTGGGATGACAGACCAGACGAAAGGTCATTGAAAAAGTGGAACCAATGGATACAGAACGTAAAGGAATTGAAGAGAATTAAGATAAACAGGTGCTATGTACCGGATAAATTTGGAAAGGTTACACGTAGAGAGTTACATGCCTTTAGCGACGCTAGTGAGTCGGCGTATGGAATAGCAATCTACCTAAAATCTATCGATGAGAAAGAACGAGTAAATGTATCACTTGTGTTTGCTAAAGCAAGAGTTGCGCCGTTGAAAAAGATAACAATTCCAAGATTAGAATTGTCCGCAGCTGCCTTATCGGTCAAAATGACGCATCTTGTGACGAGTGAGTTGGACTTGGTTATCGACAAGACCGTGTATTGGACAGACAGCACTGCTGTTCTCAGGTATATTGCTAATAAACGGGCAAGGTATTTGACGTTCTAGTAGATACGGATGTCAAAGACTCTGAGGAGAAGACAAGCTGTGCTGCACAGGTCGACAACGATTAGATAATGGACAGATTTTGTACAATTTCGACTTGGAAAAAGATGAAAAGAGTAATGGCTTGGGTTCTGATAGCAAAACAGAAATTTCTGATGAATCGAAAGAAAACAAGTTCCGATTCAAATGGATGCCATAAGTATGGAAGTTATGAATCTGGCGAACTGACAGTGGGGCTTTTAAAGAATGCAGAGGACGTGATCCTTAAGAATGTTCAATCAAGTGCGTTTGAAAGAGAGATATGTGATATCCAGAAGCAAGGTGAAGAGGAACAGTTTATTGTTTAAATTCAACCCCATTTTAGGAGAAGATGGGGTCCTCAGAGTTGGTGGCAGAATCGATAGAGCCGACATGCCGTATGACAGTAGACACCCAGTGTTTTTGCCGAAGAGTTCCCGCATAACAGAAATGATTGTGAGAGAGGTACATAAGGTAGTCGGCCATCTCGGGAAAAATGCCATCATTGCAAAACTCCGAGAACGGTATTGGGTGTTTGGAGCCAATTTGTTAGCGAAAAGGATCACTAGGGAGTGTATTACCTGTAGATAATATCAGGCAAAGCCGTGCGAGCAAATAATGGCAGATTTGTCCGTAAACCGAGTGCAAGCAGAAGGAGCACCATTTGAACACGTTGGTGTAGATTATTTTGGTCCATTTTTGGTCAAAAGAAGCAGGTCAGAAGTAGTTAAAAGATATGGGGTGATGTTCACCAGCATGTCGTCAAGAGCAGTTCATCTTAAGGTAGCTCATAGCTTAGAAACTGGTTCCTGTATCAACGCTATCAGAAGGTTCATCACCAGAAGAGGCCCAGTGAAAAGTATAAGATCAAATAATGGAACGAATTTAGTAGGTGCAGAAAAGGAACTGAGAGAGATGCTAGAAAAGGTCGACCAATCAAAAATCAAGAATGTTCTTGTTAACATTGGAGTGGATTGGACCTTTAATCCACCAGCGGCATCCCACTTCGGTGGGGTTTGGGAGAGGATGATACGAACGATTAGAAAGATACTCTATGGCCTTATGAAAGATGAGGGACGTCCATCGGATTATGAAGCGCTATCTACATTATTTTGTGAGGTAGAAAATATCCTAAATAATAGGCCATTGACGACAACCTCTACTGATCCGAAAGATATGTTGCCATTGACACCAAACATGCTTATAAACCCGAGAGGCAGAATTTTCAGGCGTGTTTGTCACCACGGATACATACGCCAGAAAACGATGGAGACATGTTAAGCACCTGGTGGTTGTCTTTTGGTGCAGATGGAGGAAAGAGTACTTAGTAACTCTCCGGGAAAGAGTGAAATGGCAGAGACAAAGAAGAAATGTGACAGTTGGAGATGTTGTGTTAATTGTTGATAAATCAGCTCCCCGAAATCATTGGCTGATGGCGATAGTTGAAACGTTATTTAAAGACAAGAAGGGAGACGTACGGTCATGTCGCGTTAGAACAAAATCATCAGTGCTGGAGAGACCAGTTGCTAAACTTTGCATACTTGTTGAGAATTAAGAACATTTTTATTGTTTCTCTTTGGCATTTGTGTTGTTGAATTGCTTATAGTTTCGCAATTGGGGGTGGGTGTTAATGCCAACTGTCTTTATTATTTTGTGTTTGTCGCCCTCTAATTGGAAAGGGTGGTCAAGGGAAATTAATATGGCTGCGCCCATGTAAGCATGTTGATGTTGGCTAAACTAATTATTTGCAGTATAAAACAATCACATAGAAGCTATTAAACATTAATGAATAATCAATGTAGTTGTCCATGTCAGGGACATTCAACTGTACGGTAAATATCTGTACCCCTTTGATTGAGTTTACATGTTTTGATATGTTTATGTTTATGCTAGCCTAGGCCTAGTTCTGGTCTAGCCCCTTTATCTTATGTTGTTGATTACTATTGCAGTTAATCGTTGAAGATCATATCAGGTCAACGCATTAAAATTAAGCAGTAACCAAGTTGTCTCTGTGTTTGTATTGCGCCATCTACAATGATCTATAATTAACGAATAATTAAATAATTTTCAAACAGTTGAATAAAATGAGAAAAGCAGACAAAGCCTAGATTCGAGACCGGAATTTTCTGCTTGATATGCAGACATTAACAGAACTTAAAGCTCAGGTACAGGCATGAATTTTAAATATAATATCTGGTTAATTGTACATAAATCAAATATTTGTAACAGAAATCAAGACGAAAAAATATGAATTTCCCTTAATATGGTCAAATACAAAATTTGGCAATATTCTGCCATAAAAACCAGGAATACTTTTTTTCAGTAGTTAGGTAGTTAACCTAATGTAATAACATGTCTGGTGACTCCCTAGAAGGTGAAAAAAGATGGTGGATATACGGTGGATAATTTTTGCTATAACATGAAAATAAAAATCTGAAGTTGAATAAAAATACCAGAAATGTAAAATTCAAGTTATATTACCTATATTTAGTCATCTGATAACATTTTTTACCACACCGTTTAGTTTTCATAGCTTTTTAAAATGCCTCTCTATTTACAAAATTTGTGTACAAAAGAATAGAGATTTTACTGTGTAATTTGAACTATCCCCCCACTTTTTTCAACAAGCTCGTGTAACACAAATAAAATCCCAAAAATTATGAAACATAGGGGAAACTATAGATAGATAATTATTGGAATGTATGATCAATAGAAATTTTTTGCTCGCACCTGACCTTTAACATATACACGACGGTTGTTTGACTACATTAATTAAATAACCTAGATGACCTAGGCTGGTATTCATGAAAGGGGACTAACTTTAGTCCTGGACTATCTCTGGATTTAGTCCTGGACTATTTTGAAATGGTATTCATGAAAGGGGACTAAACCTGGACTAAACCTGGACTAAAACCGGCAAAAGATAGTCCACCCAGGGGTAGGTTTAAGAAAGTTAGTCCTGGACTATCTCAAGAATAGCTCGAAAAAAAAATGGCGGCCTGAGGTAAGGTAGGTTACAAGTGTGACAACTTTAAAACCATATTTAAGAAACAAAATATTATTAATCATTTTTATTTGTATCAAATTAGTAAATATAACGTATATTTAATATAATAAAGTACTTTAGAAGGTAAAAAAAACTGGCGTGAAAAATTATATTTAGTAAGTTAATTTAGTGTGTTTAATCTAGGCCCAAAAGCTAGGCCCACAGTTTCAATTCTGACAGCGCTTGCTTAGGGCGATATTGCCTAGCAACCACCCTATACTGCTAGTGTTAAAATGATTTGTTCTTCATTAAGCGCACATTTAACTTATTTTAAAGATGTAAATCACTCTATATATCTTAATTTGTAATATATTTTACATATTATAATTTTTGTTAAAAATGATGATAGATGGATATAGCCTAGCTAGCTAGGCCGAAGTCTAGTATTTTAGTAAGCCTAGCTAGCTAGAGTACCTAGGCTAGTAGCCTAGGCCTACTACTAATTAACTAGGCCTCTCTAGACTCTGCCATTGGCTAAGTCGATGGGCATTGCAAGGCCCTACATCAGGTAGTCCGTAAACAGTAGTCTTAGCCTATTGTAGGCATACCTTGTATTACTTAGTATGCCTTGTCTAGGCCTAGACTGGAATGCAGTGTTAGGTATTTTCAAAATATTGGATCAATTTACATAGGACGTCCTGTTGAAGTAATTTTAATTTGGCATAATAAATGCAATAGGCCTAGGCTAATAGTAGTAAATATTAGATACTGTATATATTTTAATATCATTTATTTATTTTTCTATTAGTATTGGTTTAGACAGCTGAACAAATGTTTGGTGAATATTATATGCCTCCACTACCGTCCAAGTTACATGGAATGCTGCTGTTGGTCAGGTAAGGTATTAATAAGATAAAAATAAAACAATTTATATACAACCTGTTGAATTAATTTTAATTTGGCATAATAAATGTAAATAGGCCTAGGCTAGTATTAGTTTCAATATTTTTTTAGATAATATAGTTTAATTTCATTTATTTTTCTATTGGTTTAGACTGCTGAACACATATATCTGGTCAATATTACATGCCTCCTCCACTGCCGTCCTAGTTAGGCTACATGGAATGATGCTGTTGGTCAAGTAAGGTAATAAGATAAAGACAAATATTTAAAATGTATTAATAAATTGTCTAAAAAAATTGCATCCTGCAAACTACACAAGATGGGTGGGGGATTGAATAAAAAAATCCTGGATCCACCCACTTTATAGTTATATAGGGGGAAGGCTTAATTTTCTGGATATTTTTATCATAATTATTCGAGTACAAGTTAAAGAGGTATTATTGAAAACAAAAATGAAGTGGAGTATTGTGACAAATTATCTAGGCTTGTAAGCCTACAGTCTTTATTGGCCAGGGCTAGCAATTGTCTATCGTCTACCGCTATTATCTGTACTGTCTTTCAGTTGTAAAGCTGTTTGGATGTAATTTAACATTATTTAAATTTTTTTTTTTTAGATACAATTGCTAACAAACCTGGATGGAGCACAATAATCATGCAGAGAGAAACAGGACTATCAAAACAATTGTATACGTTTTAGCAAGTTGTACTTGTGTAGTAATAAATGAAAATAAGAAAATCCATATAAAAACCACATATGAAACTTTTTAAATTACTCTATTGTTTATTCAAAAACAGTAAATAAATAAATTCAAATACCATATTACTGTAGTACATTCATGTTCAGATCACAGCATTCTGTCCAACTTTTATTTAGATAAATAATTCCTGACTGAAATATATATTATATACAATTGTCATCAAAATAAATAGTTTTGTTACTTAAAGATGGTCATCATGTGACTTGTCTTGAATTATTTATGTCCAATTCTCAATTCTGCAGTTTATACTTTTGCAACCACAGCTCCAACAATGAAAATAGTAGTATAGTCCTAATAACAGTATTTAATTTAATCAGTCTTTAAACAATGTTGATGCCTTGCTGACTTGAAAATCTGTGTAGATAAAAAAAAGGTAATTTACAATAAATATTGGAAATTAATAATTACTGTATTATTGTTTTTTTTATATTTTCCAGTGAAATTACCTTTTATAATCAATATTTCTTTTGAACATGTTTTTCTTATTTCTCTGTTTTTTGTTTGCTTTGCTATATTTATTTGTTTGTTTTATGTAATTTATATGAGGGCCCCTTGAATTATGGTCATCATGCATACTGTATGCTGTTTAGGTTCACCATTTAACAAAAATAAATAAAACATTTGAAATAATTATATATAAGGTAGTGCACTATTTAAATGTGATATCTCATTGTAAATCTTAGAAACACATCTTCAAATAAATAATGCATATGTTATTGTTATGCCTACTACCAGGAGAGACTACCCTGGTCAGTAGCTAGTAGAAGGCAGGCTATTGCTCTACTCTAGTTACGTAGTAGGAACTATATGGACAAGGTTGCAGCTAGCTAGGTTAGGCCTAGTTTTTTTTAATTTAATCATCATATTATTATTATTATGAATCAACCTACTACTGTAACAGATCAATTAATAACAAATGATGCATCCATAAAAAAGGACAAAATTAGTAGTACTACTACTAGGCCTAGTAGTAGTAGGAGTCTGCCTATAATCCTCCTATATATAATATAGGCCTAGCTAGTAGTAGTTAGCTAGGGCCTAGGCTAGTCTAGATCTAAAGAAAAGAGTAGACAGTAGTTACTACTGGAACTAGCCTAGGCCTAGGTAATAGGCCATATTTTTAGTGAAATTAGTGTAGGCCTAGGACTATAGGTAGAATAGTGGGTAGGAATAGGCTAGGCCTATACTAGGCTATAGCTAGCTAGGCATATCATCATATGCTAGGCCTGAAGTTCGCCTTAAAATTCAATTTCTTTACATGAAATTCAAATAAAATTACACAAGAGTCTTCTTGAAATATTCAAGACTTACTTTGTTTTCCAATAATTTCATTTATGCTTCTGGTTTAATGGCAAAATTGGTTGTTTTATGTTACTATTTATTCATCAGGCATCTGTCACACGTGTACACGTACTGTGTGTGCAGAACCTATAATCTGACCTCTAGTTGAACTTGTGCAGGGTAAATTATACCCTGGACGCGTAGTACGCGAATGCAATGCTAGCGTGTTTAGAACAAGTTTAGAAGGAAACATCATGGACCACCTAGCTGCTGTAATTTTCCATGGCTTAATCCAGGACTAGTTAGTCCAGGTTTCATGAATACGATATCAAGGATAGTCCAGGATTATCCTTAGTCCTGGACTAGATAGTCCAGGACTAAGGATAGTCCAGGACTAAAGATAGTCCCCTTTCATGAATACCAGCCCTAGATGGTACGCTCGCTTCGCTCGCGTACCATCTAGGTCCTGCCCACAGATGGTTTTCGAATACACAGTAATTTCATCGTAACAAAACTGGCGATTTCAAATGTACGTACCGCAGGACTATAATACATTGTCGTTTACAGAAACGAATAAATAGACACGATGATTTATGTAGTCAACTAAAATTAGCACCCTGGGAATTACTTCCGAAGGAGAAACTTATCACAAAATGAGTCCAAATTTTTGATTTGGACTCATTTAAAGAAACCCAATTTGTGTTTTGTATGTAACATTAGGGTTGAGGGATGGGAAAGCGGATAGGTACAAAGAGGAACAATTTTTAAATATATTCTTTATCCACTCAGTAACGAAATATTTTTTTCATGTTTTATAGGCCTATAAATAATATACCTCTAAATACAGTAAAACATTTGCGACTTAATACTTTGTTTAAACTGTCACTGTCATAATCGATTGAAATATTAAAGTACATGTCACGATACACCACTACGACGTTTATATTATTGGCAGTTATTAATTAATACAAACGTTGAGAAGGAACTGTTAAGTTTATTTGTATATAATAATGTGTTTATATATCTAACAGTAGAGCCTATCCACAATCTCAGTAATAAAGTTTATCTGTATATATTTTTATATTACATCTAACAGTACGAACGTTCACAGTAAGAAATGTTCGATTCAAATGAGGACTAAAAATAGTCAAAGTATTGCAAGTTTATTCTCAAAGGGCCCATATATTCACCTACCGTATGTGTTAAACCAAGGGCTCATAAATTTACCTACTTGTGTTAAACCAAACTCTGGCAGACTGAGAGATTGGGATGTTCCATTCATCGCAAATCAATACATTTGTATAATCGTATATTAAATCTATCAAAATAGTATTTTTTTAAGAACATCGACCTGTCTTCAACATTATGATGGTGTACTCTAGCTGTTCAACCGGTTTTCAGCTATTAAAAACAATTATCGTAGGAGGAGATAGGAAATGCGAAGCCTCCTCGCATTTTTGTGGCGGGTATTTTTTAAGATGGACATCCATTAGACAGTGTATACCACGATCGGAAAACACCCCTATTTGGGCAAATCGTTGAACCTAAATTCGTTTTAATCGTCAATAACTAATTATTTAACTTAATTTAATTAGTAAACAGGGTTACATCAGGTGGTTAAAATCAGTGCCGAACGTACGAACCAACTTTATATACCATCGAGTAAAAATTATAGAAGTAAGGCGCGATTTACCGAATTTTGCCCTTACGTAAATTTATATATAGATTATTTAAAATTTCATATGACAATAAACATATTAATAATTTAACACTCACCGTACAATTCCTTCTCTAGTGTGCAATTGATAAGCTGAGTTTAGTTAATGATAACATCGTTGCAAGAACGCCCTTTTATGCTGAATTCAACGCATTGTGTTGTGGAAATCACGTGACATGTGACGACATCTGACATTGAAATAAAATTATTAAGCAATAAACCGTGTTTGAACGTAAGAATGTAGGATGACGGGACGCGCAACTATTTATCAAATTTAGTGATAGCATAGGCCTACAAATAATGAATGCTTGTGAGTGTGATTATATAAATAATTTCAAGAGATAGTATAAATAAGTTTCGTGAAAATATAATCTTTCATCTTTCACCGAATAAAATTTTTTGTACTTTTACACGATATAAAAACGTTCATCATTGTTTTATATAGGCCTAACATCTAAGTAGAATTATTGTCATTCCATTCACATTGAAAGGAAGAGCTAGGCCTAGTGATACATTTGATTCACAGAGATTGAAACGTAGGAATAGGGTAGGCTAGGATACCTAATTTCTTTTGTTATGACATCTAAAAGAAGGTAGTCTACATCACCATGTAATTTAGTAATTTAATCGTCACTCGCGAGAAAAATGTCAACCGGAGATCGATCGCCTCTTCTTGTTGTTGGAGGTCGCGCGTAGTTCTGGTCTTCAACAGGTAAAAATTGAAATTCAACGTGCTATGTGGAGCGTATGCACATACAATCATCCAATCAAATGATAGGAATCTATTTCGGTGTTATAGGTCTAAAAAAATATGTTGTAAAACCTCGCATCGAATATAAATAGTACTTCTTACAGAAAGCTATCAAATTCAGTAAATATAATACTGAGGCGCCGTGATTAGACTAAAATAAGATACAGTCGAACTCCAGCTCCAACAAGACGACTTATACACCCGATGATGTAATTGATATCGACTCTGAAAGTAATCCCCTAAAAAATGACATAATAGCAACTAAACAAATCAAAACTTCATTAGCGTGACCTGAATGATAGAAATGTGGTATCTTCCCGTAAACAACGGCGTGCGTGTACTTGTGAAAGATGTGCCAATATCCGTGCACAACGACGAGATCAGAAACAGTCTACAACAGCTAAAATGCAAAATAATAGAAACAATATGTAAAAGTTCGTATAAATGAAAATTATCTCGATTCATAAATGGTGACAGATGTGTGATAGTTGCATAAAGGAAGTCTGCTGCGCTTCTCTAAAATCGGTGTTTTTGGTGCAAGGCTCTTTCACAAAGAACAGTTAGGCGTTGGTGAAAACGGAGGTTTGGGTTAGGGTTAGGGGTCCCCGGAGTTCTCGAAGTAGCGGGTGATGAGCCCAAACTAAATGTGTTCAGAATTTATCAAAGATCCCAAAACCACTTTCAAACATTGGTTCTATAAACGGAACTTATTGGCTGGTCCTCTACTAAGAGGTTAAATCTTTAAAGTTGTCTTTACTCGACAAGCAATTAATATAACCATGAGACATAAACTAAACACAGGATTAGGAAAAGCATTTTTATCATCATTTCAAATCTTGTTTTCATTTTTTGTGTTGATATATATGCGGGTATATTATGCATGTGTGTGTCCATATAGGGACGTAGGCCTACTTTAAAAAAAGAAACACAAAAAAAAAACAACAAATTTACAAACAACTACATTACAGCAGGGTAGTAAATATCATCTGCAGTAGCCTACATTTATATTATTTATATGTTTAAAGTTTTTGATAAAAAATTGAATAATAATTATTAGAAAACTACAAAAAAAGATGGATATTACATAAAGAAATTTAACGAACACATTCTACGAACATACTATATTCATTAAATTGTTCTTGATCAAATTGCAAAATAGATTTAAAGCAGAGCAGAAGCAGAAAGATTTAATGGGAAGAAATCAGAATAGGCCTAACAATGAATAGGATGATTTATTGAAACAATGTATTGATCTTTTGAAGTAAATATGAATACAAGTAGTGGTGAACGCCACATACTGTAAGACAAAAAGTTGGCTAATGATTGTTTCGTTGTTTAATTACTTTATTTATTTGCATAATGTATTTTTTTTAATGAATTCATATTTTATATTAATCTGTTAATAATATTACGAACTCAAGGAAGAACATCTATTTTGGTGGAGGATTTCTTTTCTAGTTTGTACTATTTTTAATATAATTTCGTGAATTTTATTGATTTTTTGGCTGACATGGCACACACTTTTGCAAACCATTAGAAATAATGCCAGAAGGAAACTCAATAACATTTTCAGAGCTTTACTAAAGAACAACAATAATAAAAAAATTACAATGGCAGCTGCACGTCGTTGTTCAGTACCCATGACCACATAACATAACAATCACATGCACATTCATGTGTACTTTTTCTTCTAAAATGTATATTGATCTACTTTTGATGTACCCATGGCAACACAACATAACAATCACATGCACATTCATGTGTACTTTTTCTTCTAAAATGTATATTGATCTACTTTTGATGTACCCATGGCAACACAACATAACAATCACATGCACATTCATGTGTACTTTTTCTTCTAAAATGTATATTGATCTACTTTTGATGTACCCATGCCAACACAACATAACAATCACATGCACATTCATGTATACATTTTCTTCTAATATGTATAGTGATTTACCTTTAATAGTACCCATGACAACACAACATAACAATCGCATGCACATTCATTATATTGTTACTTTAAAAAGTAATATTGATTACCGATGATTAAACTTTGGTATCATCAGAACAAACAATCGCAAGCACGTCTAACGTGATAATAGTTCGGGTTTAAATTAATAGGGTCAGGAAAAGAATTTAGAGCTATTTACAATATTGATAAAACAATTTGATAATACTGATTTAAAATGTATTAAACAACCCGAGACCTTCAGAACTTTTAATGTCTGATAAAGATAATTTGGGTAGTATTTTAACATTTTATTTTATTTTATCATTTTATTTTTAACATTTTATTTTTCCCTGATTTTAATTAGTAATATTTATTTTGATGAGGTCTTTAATGTTCTTGCGAGGGCTAAGACGTGTAGTGCGTCCGTCCATGATAGGATCATCGCGGCGTTTTAAAAAAAATACCTGTATCAGAATTATTTCATTCTATCTTTGTCAAATGTTTTTCATGTTGTGTCTGCCATCTAGCGAATGGAAAACTGGATCAGTAACCCTATTCCGAAAAGTAGTAGGCATTTAAAACATTTGAACAATGTCATAAAGGCCCCAGTGTTTACAACATCTGCATATCAAACAGTATGTTCCGAGTTCGAATCTCGGTTGGGATGACATTCTCCTCATTTATCGTTTCAAATTAATTTATAATTAGTCAATCAGTCAGTATTTTTAAAAGATATATTGTATTATAAATTATTGTTCCTACTCCTCTTTTTTTCAATTAATTAAAACAACCAAAACATTGGTCTAGTATAGTTTATTTTGTCTTTTAACTAAATTTAAATTAAAAGTTGAAAGTTTTTAAATAATAGAAAAATATGCAATGCAATAAATAAATAGAACCGTATTGATTTTCTGTCAGAATAGAACCCTTACACAATTTAAATTCTACTTATTTATGCTCCCGGAGGAAAATTACACGGAGCGGCTATTTTGCAACCCTTATTGTATTAATGTGCTCAAAATTTAAAACATGTATTTAGTACAAAGTTGTATAATGAAAGAAACTGAACCATTGGGGAGAGAGAGATAAACTCGTTCTTAAATACAATACTACGGTAACTTTCTATGTTTCAGATTTCATTCAATGTTTATAATCATTAAAGACAAAAACAAAGTGTATGGGTATTTCTGTAGATTTTAGATTTAAAATTTATCATGATTGTTACGTTCTGTTTTTCCGTAGCCATGGCTACTCATTTTATTATTTCGATTGATTATGAAATCGGAGTTGTTGTTGCAATATTGATTGTCACCAGTAATGCTATAACTGAAAAAGTATTGGGAATTCCCTTAAGAAAATGTTTATTGTTCAAAATCATTCTACAGTGTTAAAATACCATGAGCTTGAAAAACTGCACAAAAAAAACAAATTACGCAAAAAATTAACATCACTATCAACGTGCCCGTGCATTATCCAAACTTTTGAATAACTCAGTCATGGTGTACCACGACCACCAGCCAAAATGACATTAGTTTAATACACCGTTTTTACACGACCGCCTATAATATAAATCTATACTGCGAACTATCGCAACCCACCCATCATTTAGCTCCGTTTACACTGGCTACACTCTATAGTAAATCTTATATGAAAGACACACGTCATGAACATAATTCAGCACTAAAAACGTATTATGCTTTATGTCATATACATAAAATTACTATGTGGTAATGAACTAGCCTTTGTTCATGAAGTTAAGTATCTTGGGCACATTTTGAACCATGATTTGAAAGATGCTCATGATATTAAGAGGCAGTGTAGGTCCACTTGTATTCGGGCGAATATGCTATGTCGTAAATTTAATACATGTTCTGACGAGGTAAAAAGCAGTCTATTTCGTTCATATTGCTCCACCATGTATTGCAGTAATCTTTTGGCCAAGGATACACAGGCCAATATCAGAGTGCTTCAAGTATGTTAATAATGCATTAAGAAAATTACCGTAAATCACTGTAGTGCCAGTCAGGTGTTTGTTTTTTGTTTTTTATTTTATGTCTTTAGGCAATGTGGCCAAGGATTACCAATAGTGAATTAATCACTGTCCTATCAGATAGGTGGTAATCCCCCTGATACAGGGGCTATTTTGTGAACCAGTTCACCGGGGTAACACCCTACTCTTTTCGAATAATGAACTGGGTTCTTTAAAGTGCACACAGGTTATAACTGTGTACACTGGACCTACGGTTTATAGTCCTTATCCGAGAAGACTTGTTCCACCACCAGAACTAGGAGCGAGTCGGCCTCGAACCCTTGCCGATGTTGTTGGCTCTTTAGGTACGGTAAACGGCGCCCCTGCCTTAACCGCTCGGCCATTTGACTCGCTTGTCACAAGGAACATGCCTTCTTTTTATGAATACTACAGGAAAGCATGCTATGATTTCATGTGTAGAATGGAACAGAGTAGTAACAAACTGGTCAATACTGTTGTCCTGTCATGTTTAAAAGGTGTCATAGTCGATTGAAATAGTAAAGTAACGATACACCACCACTACGACGTTATATTTTCTGTAATTAGTAATTAATGCAAACGTTGAGAAGCAACTGTCAGTACCAGTACCGAAAGTGCGAACCAACTTTATATATCGAGTAAAAATTTTCGAAGTAACGCGCGATTTACCGAATTTTGCCCTTACGTAAATTTATATATAGATGCCAAAATATAATTTTATACATTTATTTATATGGGTAGAGGCAGCCTTAAAGAAACAATCACAGTGTACGTTTTTAAAGAAATGTGTAATAGGCAATAAGTGGGAAACACTGACAGGAAGTCAAATGCTTTATATATGTTTTATCTGCAGCTGCTGTATTTCCTCTATTAATAACATCTCTAAATGCGTTTCCAACTTTCATATCATATCACTATAATGGAATTCCCCTTATATTACCAGTTAGAGCATTACCGATGACAATCAATATCGTAACAAAACAAAATAGCATCATTAAGAATAATACAACTTAGTAGCCATAGCTACAGCCGGAATAACAGAAAATAACAATTTAGTCCGGTGCTATCCAAATTTTATAGACCAGAATTGTCCGTATCTGGTAATCGATCAGGATAAGGAGCGTTTTCAAGATATAAGGGGTCAAAATTCAAAATTGACCAAATACAACAGTGTATTAAATATTTGTATTATAACCAATTTATTAAAGCACAATTTGGTCTTTTATTACACTTTTTATGATTATAGTTATCTATTAATCACCTTATGAAAAAAAATCTTTCGCGATTAAGGGTCAAATGTCAATATAGAACTAATATCATAGAACTAACAAAATAAAAACTAACATAGGCAATGTAAAAGAGCACATTCATCTTTTCATCAGTTGACATAAGGTCAAAGGTCAATATTTTAATATGCGCATTAGGTAATTACCAAATAAATGCAAATTTGTCCAAACTCTAAGATCGACGGTTTTACAAATAATCAAACTATTTGATCAGTAAAGTTATGTTATTTCATATAATTTTTAATAATATTTTTATTACACTGACCTTAAATAAAATAATGGTTAAAGCAAACTTATAAAACTTTTAAAAACTCATTTTGCAAAGATTGGTCAGAACATGGTTGCAGGCCTGCAATAGATCTGATCTGCTTCTTTATGTTGGCAATATATATATATATATATATATATAAATCATACTGTAAATTATAGAAACAGTGCTCATATTCGGAACATGATCTCATAATCGCGTCGAGCATAGCTCATTGGCGAAAGTTCTGTATTTTTAGTTGTATGAAAAAATGTCTCTGGCGGGATTCGAACCTGCAACCTCTCGCTTACAGGGCGAGTATCATACCACTAGACCACAGAGCCATGTATGGTATTATCACAGATTTTCACCCACCAGATACATTCTCTCATACAACAAACGCCCTCACAATCAGTGGAGGCTTAATAAGTCAGAATAAATTCCAACTTTAATTCGCAACGGTTTTTAAAATAATATTGTGTATATGTAAATCAATGATGTTGCGTAGCACTGTGTAAATTATATATAAATCATACTGTAAATTATAGAAACAGTGCTCATATTCGGAACATGATCTCATAATCGCGTCGAGCATAGCTCATTGGCGAAAGTTCCGTATTTTTAGTTGTATGAAAAAATGTCTCTGGCGGGATTCGAACCTGCAACCTATCGCTTACATGGCGAGTATCATACCACTAGACCACAGAGCCATGTATGGTATTATCACAGATTTTCACCCACCAGATACATATATATATATATATATATAAATCAAAGAGCTGCATAGGCAGGATATAGAAAAAAATCAAGATCAAATAGGTTAAAACTGCCTCAATATAGATTTATTTTTACGACATGTTTCGGGCATAGCCCATCATCAGGTGAAGAGAATTGTAACAAAGGATAACATATATAAGTCACAAAATTACATAATAAAACAAATCAGCCAATCAAAGATGTTAACAAACAAAAGGCATAGTTATAAAGGCACACCTCCAAAAGCTATGGGGTACAAAGCAGAAATGGTTGCTTATAAAGCAGGAAATTTAAAACAAAGAAAAAAGCTTCAAGTGTAAATAATTGTTAATATGTGAATGTCTCTGGCAAAATTAATGTTTAAAAGATCTAAATTGTACATTTATGCCGGTAGGGGCAAGAGTGCCAAGCTTTACAATTATTCTTTCTTCTATAATTCTACGAGATGTCTCAGAACCATTACATACCTTAACACCAGAAATTGTAATATCCGAAAGGGAATGCTCATTATTACAAAAATGGGTGGCTACAGGTAATCCGGGAGTCTTAAGTTTAATAGACCTTAAATGTTCTACAAACCTATCACCTAACCTGCGTTTAGTTTCACCAATATAAAGCATATTACATTTAGTACACGAAATACAATAAACTAGATTTCTAGTGGTGCACGTAATATGATCTGTGATAACATAATTACCAGAAGGTCCTACTATTTGGTTTGAACATGAAACGTAATTACATGTCGAACATCTATTTCTATTACATTTGAATGTTCCAGTTAATTCATTACCTTTGTTTTGTAATTTAGATTTAACTAAAGTGTCTTTAATGCTTTGATCACGTCTGTAAGCTATCATGGGTGGTTCTTGAAAAATATCTTTTGTAGCGGATTTATCTTCTGTCAAAATTGAAAAGTTATCGCGGACAATGTTAATAACCTTCTTATTCATAGGATGATACGTGAGGACTAGAGGTATGCGGTCACAAGCATTTGTATTATGTGTAGGTTGCAGTGTGTCCTCGTGCGTTAACTGGCAAACTTTTCTTAGAGATTTGATTTGTCTTTCCTTCTGGTAATTATGTTATCACAGATCATATTACGTGCACCACTAGAAATCTAGTTTATTGTATTTCGTGTACTAAATGTAATATGCTTTATATTGGTGAAACTAAACGCAGGTTAGGTGATAGGTTTGTAGAACATTTAAGGTCTATTAAACTTAAGACTCCCGGATTACCTGTAGCCACCCATTTTTGTAATAATGAGCATTCCCTTTCGGATATTACAATTTCTGGTGTTAAGGTATGTAATGGTTCTGAGACATCTCGTAGAATTATAGAAGAAAGAATAATTGTAAAGCTTGGCACTCTTGCCCCTACCGGCATAAATGTACAATTTAGATCTTTTAAACATTAATTTTGCCAGAGACATTCACATATTAACAATTATTTACACTTGAAGCTTTTTTCTTTGTTTTAAATTTCCTGCTTTATAAGCAACCATTTCTGCTTTGTACCCCATAGCTTTTGGAGGTGTGCCTTTATAACTATGCCTTTTGTTTGTTAACATCTTTGATTGGCTGATTTGTTTTATTATGTAATTTTGTGACTTATATATGTTATCCTTTGTTACAATTCTCTTCACCTGATGATGGGCTATGCCCGAAACATGTCGTAAAAATAAATCTATATTGAGGCAGTTTTAACCTATATATATATATATATATATATATAAACAAATCAAGCAAAGAACATTAATTCTAAACCGCCCGGTGATATACTGAAATTTAATTAATTAATTTGAAACGATAAAGATGAGGAAATCTGTGAGAATGAGAAAAAGTCGCCCCAACCGAGACTCGAACTCGGACCGCCTGCTTGATATGCAGATGTCCTAACCATTAGACCACTGGGGCTTTCATAGTATTGTTCAAACTCGATTGGATAGCGACTCTTTAACATTCTCGGCGTGGTACGGCAGAACAGCACTAGTCCTCAGTTGTTGCCTGATGAGTTTATACTGATGAAGGGCTAGTGTTGCCCGAAAGCTCTGCTAACTTTTCTGGCTGTTTACTTTATCGTTTTGATTTAGCTTTTCGCTTTTTTTCAGATCCAGCCACTGATACCCACAGCATTGTCATTTTTTTCAGTAATTTGCCTTTGGATTTATATATATATATATATATATATATAATTTGAAACGATAAAGATGAGGAAATCTGTGAGAATGAGAAAAAGTTGCCCCAACCGAGACTCGAACTCGAAACGCCTGCTTGATATGCAGATGTCCTAACCATTAGACCACTGGGGCTTTCATGGTATTGTTCAAACTCAATTGGATAGCGACTCTTTAACATGAAAGCCCCAGTGGTCTAATGGTTAGGACATCTGCATATCAAGCAGGCGTTTCGAGTTCGAGTCTCGGTTGGGGCGACTTTTTCTCATTCTCACAGATTTCCTCATCTTTATCGTTTCAAATTAATTAATTAAATTTCAGTATATCACCGGGCGGTTTTGAATTAATGTTCATTGCTTGATTTGTTTATATATATATATATATATATGTATCTGGTGGGTGAAAATCCAAGTTTTTTGTTGGCTGGTTACGTTGCTACATCAACAAAACAAATTGCCGATAAAGAGGCAACAACTGATGACATTAAAGAGATTATGAAAAAAGCAATGTTTTCAATTTTTATCAAAAGCCCCAGTAAGATGTCTGTTTTTAAAGTGAAAGAAGCTTCAGGTATTATGCATGGCTGTGTTAATGAAGATGAGCTTACGAAGGAAAGATCACGAGAAATACTGAAGATTGTTGAACCATTTATTTATGGGTCAACGCCATTGTTTTCAGCCTTAGGAAAGGCAAAGGAATTCTTCAATACTTCAATGATCACATTCCCAAACTTTTCCAGATTACTGTTTATCGAGGCAATTTAGAGTTGATTAAATCACAGCTTAACGATGCAGATGTGAAGGTTGTCGGTTGCTACATTTGCAAATCATCAAATGTTGAACCAAAGCGTCTGTTCAGTAAACAAGGATTGAATTGGGAAAAGGGGGCTACATTTCTTTTTAATTTGAGCTCTACAATTCCAACAGAGTTAGTCACCAGGGCGATCTTAATTAAGCAAGGTTGGCAGATTGACATAACTAACAATGAAACAAAATTGTTTTTACACGTAAATCACCCCGACCACCTAAAAGACGCATGCAAGTTAGCACGGAATACACTCTGTTGCCAAGATACATTGTCTGATTTATTAGTTTCCGTAGACCTTGATATCTACATCAATCGGACCAGATCTAGTTTTAAGGCACATGAACAGAAGGGTGGGACATGCTATGCAAATGCTTGCGCAGCAGTTATTCACCTTTCTTTGCTTAGGATTCTTGGCCGTGACGGTGGATATCCTGATTTTGAAAAGCTTCGTGACATTATGATACACAGACATGGCATTGAAGGAGCTTCAACCTTGAAAGTTTTGCAGGAAATATGTCCACAGTACAGATTACACTGTAAAAAAGTTGATGTGAATGGAGCGTTAAAAGCTGTCGCGGCAAAGCGACCAGTTGTCGCAACATTCTACTTAAGTGGCAGAGAATGGGACAAATTCAGCAGATTCTTTGATGATAATCCATCAGGAGTATTGAAAAAATCCCATCTCAGCAAAACAAGTGAGAGTGGACATTTACAAATGTCTACGCCCGGAGGGCATGCAGTTGTTTTGACAAGTTTCAATAGTGAATGTCTCCGTCTTATGAATTCTTGGGGCGATAACTGGGCAGATATTGGATTTTTTAAAATTGAAAACGCTGATGTGTTAGATTTAATATTCTATGATGTATATTGGACATTAAATGACCTGAGCAAACAAGAGAAAAAATACTACCATACACATGCATCGATAGTTGCGGAGAAGCTTATGGATAAACTGAAAGGCCTACAAGTGGCCGAATACAGATGCCCCTTGTGCCAAGAGACATCGCAAGTCACAGCCTTCAAAGGAACATTGTCGCATGCCAAATGTCCAGAGTGTAGGAATAGTTTCTCTACTAAGGATGGTGAAGGAAATATTCTCGCACTGAACATTTACCTAACTTCAATAATGTAAAGACACACGTGGTAAAATACACAACTGTTAATGATAACAGAGTAGCTGACTATTATATATACAGTCAACCCGATTAATGATTCAGCATTATATTTTATTATAATGAATACTCAAGAATAGTATGTTGATATATAAAAAAAGAACCTTTCATCTCTCACCTCATGACATTATTTGTACCATTGCACTCATAAACATTCAGTATTATTTTGTCTTATAACACACCTACTATTAACGAGAGAGGCTCGTGCGCTTCGGTTATTCACTTTGAACCACATTATATTGAAATCTCACTCTCGATGTCCTAATAGTTGATGAATATTGCTTCTACATAGACTGTCACAAGATTTTGGTGGTAAAGATCAAGCATTGTCCTGTTTGACATCTTACTTAAAAGACAGATTCCATGCTGTTATTTCATCTAATGCTTTTCAATTATTATGTGGCGTCCCACAGGGTTCCGTGCTCAGAACTCAGCTGTCTATGTTTCACCAGTTGTTGAAATAATACGCACCATTGTTATCAATATATGCAAACGACGTACAAGTTTACTTTCGATCAAGCCTCAACAATTCGAGATACTATCCAGCATAAACCGTATATAGGCCTGCTTCACATATATTAGAAAATGGATGAGTTCCAATTTCCTCGAGCTAAACGATGATATTTTCAGATATCACCATGTTTGGTTCTTCTTGGCAGAGGAAAAAGGTTCAGTTTCATAGCATACACACTGGTGACGTGCTGCAGCTGCTCGCACTCACTCAACTGAAGTTCGTAATCGTGGAGTGCAACTTATTGTCAAATGACCATGACATTACATATAAATAAGATTGAAATCTTCGTAACATCGCCAAGATCAGACGCTATTTGAACACTGGTACAGAAGTATGGAACGCCTCCTCTGCCTTCAGTTCACATTTATCATGCAGTACACACCAATCGTCATGCAGTACACACCAATCGTCATGCAGTACACACCAAACATCATGCAGTACACACCAATCGTCATGCAGTACACACCAATCGTCATGCAGTACACACCAATGGTCATGCAGTACACACCAATGGTCATGCAGTACACACCAATGGCCATGCAGTACACACCAATCGTCATGCAGTAAAATATTGCGTAATTTATACAGCTACCTATCGAAAAAATCGAATATCACGTGACGTTTATTAGACGTCTGTAAAACTAAGGCTATACAAACTTTATACTACAGCAACTCACGCTGTCTACTACTACACCGCACGTGCTTTCATCCTATAGATTCCAACATTTCTTTAATAGTTTTTCCAGTCATTTTAGTCAATAAAATTAATTTTATATATAAATATAAAAAATATATATAAAATGCAGCAAAAAATAGCAAACGTATTGCGCATTGATTAGTCTCAAAGTTTCTACTTCCTCAGAAAGCTCAAGCAAATTAGAACTATGTTAATCCTATTAGTATTATTAATTTTAAATATTAATATCTTTTAGCATTAGATGTTTTATGGTAATTATACTGAAAAATGGTAAGTAAAATATAGAGAGACCACGTAACATTGCATAGAGTATCATTAAAGTAGATCTAGCGTCATGTTCACTAATTTACGAGAAGTGTATCTTGAAAATATTATGAAAGACCCCGCTCATTTGTTACATTATTGTCAAAGATCAACATATTTTTCTGTAATTTGTGTGTCTCGCGTATCTCTCAACGTGACTTACGAGCATTGTATGAATTTCGCGATTTTAACATGATAGATCGAAAATGAAATAACATTTTAAATTGAAACTTAGCAAAGGTGTAATTTATATCATGCGCTAACTTTCTGTTGAATAAAAAAGGCAAGTTTCACAGAAAGTTACGCGCGCACGCGCGTTTAAAAATTGAAAATGAGAAAATAATTTCTAATCAACTTTCTACGCGTTTCATGTATTTTAAGAATTACACGTGCGGTGCGCACGTAGTGTTAAAAACATATTTTTTCGCGTGAATTATGTTTTTCCAGCCTTTTCTAGTAACTTTTAAGCAATTTCGGCTTAAAATTACGAGCACGTCGAATTGGACAGTTGGTGCGCGTTTTTGATGAAAACATTTTAATTACATATTCTGGAAGATGATGAGTTGTAGATATCGGATCATGCATCAATAGGGCTAACCGGACATTGTGACGTCATCGTATGGCCACAGCGCATCTCCACTTATCCGTGTTCCATTTAACCCATATTTTGATATTGTCTAGGTTAAAGATGTATTGTCCCTTGAAATACAAAAAATGAAGGTCAAAATATTATAAATTTAAATTGACCACATCAAAGTAATAATTATTAAAGTTATTCACTTTAAGTCGAAAATTCGAGCCAAAAATAACAAGTTTACATAAACAGGTAAATTAATTTGATTACATTTCTGGAAAATCGTCGCGAGCGCAAGTAAACAAAGATTTCAAACCACGAGTATGCATAATGCTTGATGCTAATTAGGATTGTTTACAACTCGTCACGGTTGAGAAGGTTTTTTCACACAGATCGCGAGGTTTTATGTTTATGCATACAGAGTAGCCAAACAAGCGCGTTACATTATGAGATATGTTTTGATCGAAAACTTTGACTGGAAGTCAAAGTTATTTTTTGAACAAAAAAACGTCTGTATTTCAGTTAAACGATTTTTTTTGGATTAATTTTTGGTGAAAATTAATAACTATTATGATACTTTTTTCGAAATCTTTTATTTTTTTATTTTTTGGGAATTAGTCAAAAGGACAATACATCTTTAATCAATTATCTTTCGCATGATTTACCATTTGTAAAATGTTGATGACGTCATCATGCTAAATGCGTAAATAACTTGGGTCACTTATTTTCATCATTCCAGTAAATTTCAATATGTATCACGATTAAAACGTTTTCTGGAAGCTGTTGAATTGTAGATACGAATTCATGTACAAAGTTTGCGCATCGGATGTTGTGACGTCATCATATGGCCAGTTGAATTATAGTTCATGACATTTAAAAGAGCGCGCATCCACATTCTACGTATCCAAAATTCCACACGTTAATATGTTGTTGCTCAGATAATTCCCTTCCAAAGTTGCTATCAACGTGCTTTCATTTTGATGACGTCATCATGTTAACAATTGGAATAAAAGGCGGGTCCCGTTATTTTCACCAATTCTGCACTGTATGTAGTATGTATGTATGTATGTGTACAGTATATAGTGTATAATTAGACACAACATAGAGGGCACACTAGCATTTTATTTTCTTCAGGTCACATTGGTATAATCGTTTTTCTGTGCGCAATATTCTAACGTATGACGTTTGCGCGGCGGATAACCTAACTCGTACATAGTAACGAGTTCAAAATCTAGTTATTTTATAAATCTGGCATTAGACTCGACCACCAAAAGCCAATCTATGCAGAACTAAGAAGTCCTTTGTTGTAAATAGCACTCATATGTATAATTCAAACGTTCGACAATAAATCTATATTTAAATCATTTTAATCGTTTTAAAGATGTATTGTCCCCTTAAAAAATGATCTCAAAAACATTTTTGTTGAATATGCCATTTTAATGTCACATAATTGTTATCTAATCTGACCAAAAATATGAATAAATAAAAATATATTAAAGCAAAAATAGTCAAATTTGCTGCCAGCCAATGGGTTTTTGGTTGAATTTAACCATTTTTTTTTTCATTTTATAAGTGAAATCATATGTTTTTCTGTTTTGTTTTTATACGGAAGTAATTATTTTTATTAAAAATACACAATAAAATATTCAAAATGTTATTTAATTAATCTGGTTAATATTGTAATGTTTTTGGAGGACAATTACATCCTTAACAGTATTTTACATTGGTCTATAGCGTTTTGCATTTGGATGTATTTCTCTTTGTAGTTTATAGTCTTAATTATGCCAAGCAAAATGAATGTTTAAGTGGATCAAAAAATTTTTTATTGAATCGGCTTGAATTATATAGAAACGTAACTAAATGAATTTAATTTTAACTTTTAAAATGTTCATAACATTTACATGATGCTGTAGTAGTAGTAGTAGTAGTGCATCTTAAATTAGTTTTTACTAAATCTTGTGTAGCGTATCATGGTTAACAAACTACATGCATATTTACCAGGATAATTGATTGTTAAAAATATTATGCGTAAATGGATTTCTACCACTTTTTAAATATATTTTCTGTATGTAAACACATATTTTTTGTTGTTCGTGAATTTTACTTTAATAATTTATTTAGTTATTAAACTATTTTTATTATATTGATTGTTACTACTTCACACATTTTTTGTTGTTGATGCGGGTGTTGGCGTTGGTTCCGTATCAACATTATGATTTATCATTAATTGTAATAAATATGTTGTTGTAATATGCAAGTTGTATTCTTTTGTTGCTTTTTTATTGTACTGAATTGTAACATTTGTCTAATTTATGCGAATGGAATTGATGTTGACGTTTTAAGGTTACCATTTACCTTTTTATTTTAATTATTCCAATTATTATCAGTATCATCAATATTATTATTACATTATTAATCATTCTTAAAGATATAATGTTAAAACTCACAATCATGACTATCGATTTACAACATTGATTATTGTATAATACTAATGACTTTGCTACTGTACATCAGAAATATTATTTTTTAGTACGAGGAATTACTTTATTTCACACGAAATAGAACGTACCAGAGGAAACAAGAAGATCAACCGTCATTTATGTATTGCTATGTTCTTATGAATGTTACTCTAGAATGATTTATACTTAGATTTACTGTTATTATATATAGCTTATCATGTTATGACTCAGCGGCGTGTGTCGGCCCATCAGACTGTCAGGTTAACACAGCCCTTAACTCTCTCCCTCTACGCAGGAAATATATCAAACGTGTATAAACGTCTTGCCTCACAAATTACATATTCACAGGAAAACTTGCATTTACAAAAGCTTAGGCACGAACAGTACAGTTTCTTTGAACACATTATTTGTTTAAATAATGCAGTATGTATGTGTATTTTCTTTGTGCGTAAACTATTTAGTAGAAAAACTAAAATTTCAGATCATGAACGAGGTTAATTGCAGATAATTTTTTTAATGAATTGTCTGATTGATTGAGAAATATCAACAATGGTGACAGCAAGAACAGTTATAGGAGTAGTTGCCGTTAATTTGATTTTTGTAGCAGAATGCACTGTCTTTATCAAATTGGGAGGCCAGGATTTGACAGTCACGCATGGAAAGAATGTTTTGCTTTACTGTCGAGCACCTGAAATCACCACACTAAAGATGTTGCTAGGAAAGCAAGGAAACGTTAATTTATCACTGAAGGATACAACATGGAGTCGTTTTATGTTCATGTGGAATGGAATTAATAAAGGATTTGGACTGATACCTATTTCAAGACGTGAAACACAATGTCAATATTTACTGAGGTTTATTCGCTCTATCGCTGGCACAGGTTCTGTTACGGTACTGTCAGCGCCTGAGGTCGGTTCCCCTTCCTGCACGATGGATATCCCATCATCACATCTTCATGTTGGAGAAGAAGTCCGCTTAACATGCACTTCCAGTGGTGGTAATCCGCCAGCTGAATTGCAATGGTCTTCCGGAGGACGTCAAATGCAACAAATCGCAACTAGAAAGTCAACCATAACCCATTTACTAGAGCCACCTGATAACGGCGCTGTGTTCACTTGCACTGCGCGTAGTCGCGCAATGGACCGCCCACGCAGCTGCAGCCTGCAACCACTGAATATCCAACCAACGGTAAGTGTTAAGCCTGTTACTAATTTGGTGGAAGTTGAAGAAACGGCCATGTTTAGATGCAAAGGTGATGGTGTCCCTCGGATTGAAAGTTACACGTGGTATTTTGGTGACCAGTTGATAACATCGACGACAGGTAGAATACGAAAAGTAGGCCGAGAGTTGTATATAGATGAAGTTTTTTGGCGGGATCATAACGTCATTGTTCGATGTATAGTATCAACACAAAATGGATTGACAGCTAACACGACTGGAGTTATACGAGTAGTTTATGATCTTGAGCCAACAGCGCTCCATGCAGTACCAAATGGAGGAGGCGGATACATACCACCCATGCCCACGGACCATTCGAATGCTAAACAAGTTAGTAGCCTTGTAGTACTAATAGGGCTTGGAATAGCTGGATTATTATTTGGTACGGGTACAATCATGACATATATAGTCTATGTTAAATTATCTAATAAAAAGGAGAATGAAAGATATGGGCCTTCATTATTAAGAAGAGGTCGTATTGATAAACAGGCACAGACTAGTACGCGGCATCAAAGTAAAACGTCGGTGTTTAGCATCTCTTCAGCATCAGGTGGCATTAACAACACTATGCAATCATCAACTCAAAAAGAAGAGAAAACCAGGAATAGTGCGTCATGCCGTCTTGAAAGAGTTCCGAGTGAGGCTTATAAACGAGGACAGAGTTTAGTAGCAATAAACGAAGAAGCGAGTTTGTCGTATGAACAGATAAATCATCCAGATGATGCTGGAAGTTCGTATTATGACTTTTCTGGAGAATATCTTCCCGATATTATTGATTATGATGATGTTTCTCTAGAATCTCAGCAAAGCCGCGATAACAAAACAGCTGACATGAATGACTTCTATGAAGCTTTGCGTCCAAATTCTGATTTCCTTGATGATGCGGACATCAATGAAATAATTGAAGCCGCCATGCGACGAGCATCCTTGACGCGCGATGGCCAACTATTTTACGTCAGTTCGAAAAGTTGGGCTCTTTAATAATAAATCATAGTAGACTGATTTACTAGTATGACTAAATTAAGTTTGCAGTACACTTCTAATGAAATAAAGTTGAAAATATGTCGACGTTGTTGGTAAACGTCTTTAAATTTGTTTATTCGCCAAAACAAAATAAAGAGTGAGATTGATGTCACTCTAATTCCCTGATTATACATTTATTTACAGTAGTTTATTCGAAACGAAGTATAATTTAGGAAATTTATGTTAAACCAAAAATATTATTTTCTATTTCTAGTAAGCATTATGCTTTTGGTATACACTTCTCTCACTTGTTTGACCCCACCATTTGACCTCACATTTTTTTTCAATATGGATTTTTAATCAAATTATCCCATAGGCTTAATATTTTAAAACTGTAATTACTTACGTTAATACTATAATACTATAACAAGACAGAATTCAGACAAGTGCACCACCTTAAGGGAAATGTTAAAATTAGAATACGCGATAAACACACAACTTTTCCCTTCCTTCGTAACGGGATTTTCAGGTTATGAATATTAATTTTCCTTATTAAATTATTTTAAATATGGAAAATGAAAAGATTTGTTTTTAAAATCATGATATTCTGGAAATGACTTTGTTAAAATATGACGTGAATTGTATTTTTATGTAGGCCTATATTATCACATTTAGTAGCCGATGTTTATTGTTGACAGAAAACATGATGGTATGATATTAGAGTACATTTGAAATGAGTATAGTGGTTATGTAAATAAGTAAGTAGCAGTAGTAACTTTATTCCAGTTCATTTAATATACTGTAAAAACAATAAAGATACGGAATGGAAAAAGAAAATGCAAGCAAGAACAAGAAAAGCTTTAAACTTGTGGAAAAGAAAAAAAACATTATATGTACATCATGCATGCAAGCGGGTCTTGCTTTGGTGCGGGCACTCACTTGAAACTGTAAAAATATTGATATATAAATAAAGCAAATACAATGTTGTATGTTTAAGTGTTTGTTCATCACGTTATAGTACAGTAGCTTCAGATTTTAAAACAATAATGGGAAACAAACATAAAAACGAACAATTACAAGGAATGATTTACCTCATTATCAATAAGCGCGTTAACCCAATTTTAGGTTTCTTAAAAATATATATTTTCTAAATTCTAGCCTCGAAAAGCTGGATGTGGACCGCTGACTCCTTTTTTGTTGTTAAATAAAACATGTCACCATTGTAAACAGTTACAGCAGAATTTAAAAAAAACACACACATTTTGTCTAAATGGATTAGCAAACCGAAAGGTTAACACAATTATTCATTTTTTAATCATCATTATGAATAAGTTGAGTAATTTAAAATTTCATTTTAGATAGATACCTTTAATAACATGATTACTTATTAACTTTATTTGACCTTTTAATGTTATATGACAATTATGAAACATTTACTCTTTTAATCTTTTAACATTGGCAAAGATCCATTTTGACGAAGATTGTGTTTGTATGATTTTAAAGGAAATGACGCTATTGAATCTAATTCGGCTGTCCCAAACAGGATGCTAAAATTCGATGAACCTGAAATTATTTAACGCAGCAATAATACAAATATATGCTATCTTTGGTTGAAAAGAATAGACTACCCGTACATTTAAGTTGTTTATTTTTTCTCTCACTTTATATCAAGGCGAATACTAGGATAATCAAACTGGCAATTAAAATATATACGGAAGTAGATGACTTGACTGAAAAACGTAATTTAAAACAATGAGTATCATCATGTGATATAAAGAAACAACTCTAGTGAGAACGAACGATACCTTGGACTGAGAATGTTTAGCTGAATCAATAGTGTATTATTCCGCACACAACTAGACAGAATTCGTTTTAACATACGTATATATTATATTGCTTTATGTAACACCTAAATAAATGCCTGTCATATCATCCCACTCATAACAATTAATTATTTGTGTAATATTAGTCTACTATTGGACTTCTGTTTACTAAAACACTTACTTTAAATTCTTCGAAATAAATAGGGAGTAATTTGATTAATTTTCGATATGGTGGTGTGAATTTCTTTTATTATTATTATTTCGAACAGTTTCAGTCCCTGTCATGGTCTCATGAACTCTGTTACGATGAAAATACATATATTGATTATGGCTTCGTTGTGTTTTAACAGGACATGAATAAGGCAGTGGTCGTTCCGATTTAGGTTTCCGCACTATCTATGACTCAAACTTCTCTACTGGTCTAATAACGGTCTTTATGTAAACCAAACTTAAAACCTGTATCGTATTAGAATTAGTCCTCCCGCCTGAAAAAAACTGTATTAATACAGGTAGTTGTTAAAATGAGATGTAATTTTTTAGAGATATACATCCAGTATATTTACTGTTGGTTAGTGGACTTTTATTAATGGTATCATAGAAAATTAAATGAAGGCAATATAAACGCATTACTGTATAACAAACACCACGGAAGACGTGTTTTCAAAACAATGGCCATGATTATGTTCAAAACTGATTTATATGTTCTAATATAATAAAAAAAAAATCAGAAAGCACAAGAGAATGGCGTTTCATCAAGAAAATCATGACATGATCAACAGCGCCACCTACCAACACACAAATAACTAGAGAGGGCGATATGGGTTTATAAGTAAATAAAGTCAATGTATAAGAACTTCTTGACAGTAAATAGGTCCACTTCATTTAAATTAATTATGTATTTTTTATTATTTCATTATCAGTTCAAAGTTTCCGTTTACCTTTATATCTCATTGTTTTTCTCTATTCCGACATCACCATAATGACCATCATCCTTTTACGTTAGTGATTTAAAGCCGAATATAAAAGTATGTCTGCCTAAAAGATACCCACATTTACACTGTAACAGATACAATTTAGGTCCATCAGCATAAACATACATGCATATCAAGGTTGATCGGAGACAGACAAATAAAAGGTGGCGTAGCTTAGATTCGTATCTAGATGACTGGCAATAGTCAGTTAATGTCTACCAAGTGATAGCTGCAGAATCAGGGTGCATGAAAGTAAATGAAAGTATTAACAGCACATTAAGATGGTGACAAAAGGAAGAATGTCCTACTAAAATAGGTTACTATATAACACCTGGAATGAATGGATAATGAAGTATCCATGTCAAATGGCCTGTTTCCTTGGGTAGACAATGCGTTGGAAGATCCGCATGGCACTGATGTTATAAACAGAAATGCTAACGGTATATTAAGATGGTAACAAAGGGCAACACTACTCGGCCTACTAGGCCTATAATAGGTTACTATATAAAAATGGGATGAATAAATGAAGTATCCCAATCCATGTTGTATTACTTCCTGCTTCCTATGCGTTGGAATACCCGCATGACACTAAAGTAATAAACGGAAGCATTATGACATTACTGGTGAAAGATGGTGGTATAGAATTAACTGAAGTATTGCAAGAACATCAATTGGTGACATAGCATAATTATAATTAGTTACTAAACAGGTTGCTATAAAAAAAAAACTTCGTTAGAAGATGACACTAAGTACGGAAATATTATTATGACATAAAAAATAGCCTGTTACCGTCAGTGCTATAGCAAGCAATGAATGATTTCTTAAAATTTAAAGAATTACATTAATATTAATACATTCGTGTGGTTTAATAGTGGTAATGTTGGTTTTGTGGTTAACACACATAATCAATCAGCACATAGTTATTACACAGTGTATTTTATTGGTATTATTAACCACTTCAATGACTATATACCGGAACATCATGAAACTGTTAAACAATTCCTAAAATCATCGTTAATAATAAAGGGTCACTAAACCAAGACCACAATGATATGAAGATCAAGGCAAGAATCAGAAATAACTGTATCAGCGTACTACATTTTAATATGATTGTTTTTTTAAATAATATTAATATCTGGTGTGTAAAACTAGCCATTATAAAATATTGCATTCATGATTATGGAGAATGTTTAATTGATAACTGCAATCATATCCTATTGATGGTAGTTATTGTCAAAACAAACATTGGAACGTACACAGGTTATACAGTGTTTTCGTGAATTCGGCCATTTTAACTCCCCTAATCCAATCACACATGCTTGTAATATCAACATGTTAAAATAAAACGTTCTCGATTCTTATCCATCCCTAATTCTCATGCACAGTTCCAGAAATCACGCATCTCGCCCTGGACAAAAAAAAAGAAGAATGAGCATTGTATTTGGTACAGATCCATCACGTGGGAAAGATGGAGTGTTAAGACAAGTTAACCTCTCGAAAGGCTATCAAGAAAACTGACATCGGATGTGAAATATTACTCATGTAAATGTCTATCCCATAGGAACTTATGGAAGTATTCACTTTAGTTATTATATAGACTTAACTGTATTAAGTTACAGAATAATACGTAATTCGTTTAATCATTATTATAATTACTGTTTTATATTGGTTTTAACCAGATTGGGCTTAACTGGTCTTTATATTATGACGACTCATTTGTAATACAGGTCACATGGTACCTGTACAGATACGAACCAAATTACATGATTATAAATGGTGATTCAACTGTTAAAGTTATGAGAATAAAAAGCCTTGTTTACGATGACTCAACACACGAATCTGACTTAAATCTTGTTTTACCGGTCGGCCTGTCTGTGTGAAATCAGCATCATCGCTAGCTTCACGAATATACAAAGCGTCCGTGACAACCATTTTTCTATTCTAAAGGAAATAATATTATAAAACTGCGTTTGGACTTCAATATCGGGTCCACCGACCTTATTTGGTTTATCTAGAAGTGACGTCATGTAATTGTTCCTACTGTTATACTTATTCGTTACCTGTGCAGAAATTCAACAATTGGTGGTGAAACTAGCTGTATCACGTTTGACTATCTACCTTAATCTGATAATCAAGATGATGTATAAAGCAATGTTATTGACTCTAGCAGTGTTTTTTCAGCTAGCAAATGGAATCAATTTTTTAATAAGGCCTTCGAATAAGCGTGTACTTGTCGGTATGTCAGTTACACTACGGTGCTCTTTTTCGAATAAAGGTAGTGGTGATACTGTTTACTGGTATAGACCAAAAACACAAAAATATATATCTAACGATAGGAATCTCTACACACAAATGCCACGGTATCGAATAATAGGAAACACGGGTGAGTACTCTCTTCAAATTACCAACATTCAAGTGGCAGACGAAGGGGAGTATAGATGCGGATTCTTTAACAATAATATGTTTACTTCTGTACGAGCTGTTATTTTTGTACTGGTGACTCCGGCTATGGGGAACCCAAAGTGCTCAAAACGCCCATTGTCAATGCTACGGCCTGGGGATTCTGTTAGTCTGATATGTCAATCATCAGGTGGTCGTCCTCCAGCCTCTTTAAGTTGGTTCCGAGGTGATCAAGGTATGATCGGTATATCTCGAACATCCCCTAACGAAATTATGACGGTTCTGCAACCGGGGGACAATGGACGGACATTTGTTTGCAAACTTACTCATGAAACGCTAAACGTACAAAGAACTTGTAGCATTATTCCGTTGAAGATTTTACCTGTTGTTATTGTAAATCCTGACGCTCTGACCGTCGACGTCGGACAAGATGCTTCATTCCGATGTGACGCAGAGGGAATACCACGTATCAACAAAATAACATGGTTAGTTAACAACACATTGGTAGTTAACGGAATGAACAACCGTTTCGTACTAAGACAAAACTCAATTGTTCTCATAATTAGGAACGCAACGCTTATGGACGATAACACGGTTGTCACGTGTCGGGCCTCAACACAAAACGGTTTGATCGGCTCGGACACTGGGATATTATTTGTGATTAAGGGCTATATACCAATCACTACTTTGGCAACGACTATAATACAGACAGGCGTATTTACTACAGATTTAGAAGAGAAAGATTATGTCAACGAAGACGGAAACAACACAAAAGAGATTTTAGGATCATTTTTTGGTGTAGTTTTAGCGTTTCTAATTGTGGCAACTGTTCTATTCATAACCGTTCGCTTGTGTGAGAAACGAAAAAAAGCCAATGAAATGAATATGTCTCAGTTGCGAGGCAACGGCTCTGTGTATTCGATGACTAATGAATATGGCCCAGCACCGACTGTCACAGATCCTGATCCCGGTAAATACAAAACCCTCGGAATCGAGGGAAAGCTACCGTCTGTTTATCAAAACCTGATCGAGAATACAACGAACCCGGCAGTTGTGTCCCAAATATCCGGATATACGAACGGAGGACCGATAGTGGATAATTTAACAAGCACTGGACAGCAGCACTATGAAGTAGTAGTGTCAAAGAATGATTCACTTGATGATGAAGATATTAACGATTATGAAACGCTAGGTCGTGATAGTAACGGTATCGTTGGCCGTGTTCCTCCACAGAGACGATATGACACTCCGGCTTCGGTGTTGTCTCCGATTAATAACAATACCCATAATACAGATATTGGAGAAACCAATGCTTTTGATGGTACGTACGAGATTCCAACTGCCGTCAAATCGCAAGGTCTTCGAAAATCAGATACTCTTGATAGTAAAGGCTATGTTTGTCCTAAACAACTTTACATTTCGCATTCTAAAGCAGATTCAACCGATAATTTATTAGAGAGTAGTTGTGACATTGGGGTACAGGATTATGTTGATATGGAAACAAAAACTCGATCAATTATATATCAACAGTCGATAGAATGTCTCGATCAAACATAAGAAAAATGTAAAAGCATACGAGTAAATGCATACGAGTTGCCGTGAAAATTACGCTCAAAGTTTATACAGCTATAAATTATAGGCCCTAATACTGTTTTTAGTAGGCCTACTTAAAACTATTTTACGATTGTGTATTATTTTACTAAGTATGTATTAATTTTACGTTCGACGTACATAATGTCTTTATAGTATAGACAAAAAAAAGAGTAGGCCTAAAGCTCTGTTTACACTATTAAACTTTATGTAACAAAAAATGTGCCCATATATGGACATGAAGATGTCATATCACTACCATATTTAGGCAGATCACACTTTTTTTTGTAAAACTAGCTTGATAGTGTAGACAGAGCTTTGGTAAGTAGGAATATTGCATTGTTGATCCTCTGGACGCAGTGCAACAAGTGAGTTGTTGCCACACGCGATGAATTATCGCTTACGTTGCGTTGCGTCCAATAGTGGGAACAACGCTTTTACCTGACATAATTATCATTATTCGTGCAAGAATACTGTAGTTGTTAAATTACCTTCATTAACTATTACTAAGATAGGATGTGATAAACTATGTTAATATAATTGCTCAAACGCCTTTAACCTATATAAACAAATCTTACTATTCCAGTCTATTCTTTTTATAATAACTAACAATTTTATTTTCACCAGTTAGATGGGTATCTTGAATTAGGAATTGGCGTTGTTTTTACATAAAAATGTAATTAAATCTCCCCAAATGTATATGCACAATTTACATATGTTGTTCCATTGTTGCAGTTGTATGAACGTATGAATGTCTAACTATTTAAAATTATTATACTTAAAATAACTTTTTGTAACGCGTTAATTGTTGTTTGTAACGCTATAATTGTTGTTGTATCATGTACTTATAATTATGTATGAATGTCTCGAAGCAGTGATCTCCCAATTGTACGTATTAATAGGCCTACCACATTATAACACAGCCAAAGATTTGATTGTGATTTATGTAATTTGTTATTAGATGATCTATGCGTTCAACGCAACTAACCTATTTAAAATTATTATGCTTAAAAATATTTTCATATAATATAACTTTTTGTAACGCTTTAATTGTTGTTTGTAACGCATTAATTGTTGTTAGTAACGCATTAATTGTTGTTTGTAACGCATTAATTGTTGTTTGTAACGCATTAATTGTTGTTGTATCATGTATTTATAATTATGTATTTATGACATTAGATGCTGTAAATTAATCTACAAATACAATAGTTGTTATTGTTAATGGTTTTTTATTAATTAATTGTATTATTCCTAACCTGATCACGTTATATTGTAAACATGTTTTGTTAATTTTAAAATAATTGAAATAATATTAATAGTATTACATCAATGGCCTGTTTAGTGTCACAGTATTCCCCTGGCGGGCTCAGTTTATGACTCAATACATCGATTGTATTAGTCTAGGGAATATTGAAATTCTAAAGAATCAGAAAAAGGGAGTAGAAGAGGTTTATGCTAATAGCCTACGATAATAAGATGAACTGTAACTCAGACGATATATCAATCATTCAAAATGACCCTACATAAACCGTAGTATAACCCCACTCATTAAAAAAAATCCGAACACACGGGACACTATTTTGAGAAACAAACGAGATGAATATGTCTTTCTTGGGTTTTAAAAGTGTGTCCTAAAGCCGATTTTCGATCCACCAGGCGAATTTGTTCGAGCGAATCGAAAGCGTCAGCTTATAGGCCTACGCATGCGTATTCATGTTTCCATCTTCCAAATCCCTGTCTATGCATGCGTATAAGCTGACGCTTTCGATTCGCGTGAACAAATTCGCCTAGTGAAAAATCGGCTTTAAAATTAGTTCTATTGTTATAATGTTGTTCTACTGTCAACAACTGTTAGGCTAAATTAATAATTTTAGAATATGTGAACTAAATGTGTTCTACCAAGGAGGTATTTTCATAATAAAATTGCATTAATATGATACCAGAAATAACTACAGATATTTTCAACGATTCAAAATCAAGGTAGCATTGTTATATAACTTTCCATACGTCAATCCTTTCCCACGTCCTTCCTGTCAGATAAGTTTAAAGGCTATTCTTCACATTAAAATAATATTATTAAAAGTCAAATAGTAATTTCACGAGATACTAGGCCTAATACAGTACACAGATTGTGCTAAACTTCCTTCCGAGGTCACAAAAATCCGTTTGTAAGTATATTGTGATGATATGAATGTTAAATATCAATCTGAACAGTACTGTGACCATCTATGCCTATAGCACAATATAAAATTCTTGTTTAACAGAGACACACCCCCCCCCCCCCCCTCCCGCCTTCCCAACCCCACCCCATTTTGACGTATAGTTGAGGAGTTTTGTGGGGTCTCTGTTTTCGAAACGCTCAATCTTTAACTGTATTAAAACATTTTCTTAAAATAATGGTCTAAGTATGTTGTTTGATAACAAAGGTGATAGCAGTGGGATTAATAACTTGTAATTCAAATCTTATTCACCTTAGTTTTAAATAATATAGAAAGTAGTTATTAGTATAATAACAAGGCCATATACATGGCTGCAGTCGCGTGCTCAAGTTAGTGTTTACCGACCAACGACCGACCAACCGACCGACCGACATAGTGAGCTGTAGAGTTGCGTTGCATTATATTTGTAGCTCCCATTATTTTGACAGAGTAGTAAAGCATTAAGTTAAAACAAAATAACATGGTAATTATTTGATGTATGGCGCTTCTGAAGTATTATTATTTAAGCAATAATGAATTAACATGTCGAAGGAATGTTAGTCCCATTCTATAACAAAATTATTAAAGCGAAAATGTAAATCTATGATAACAAAATTTAAACCTGTAGTCAGTATCATCATTAACTTTTTTAATACATTTTTGTTATGACCTACTACCTAAATGGCCAACTTTTATTATCGTAAACATAAGCATACACCTCTAAAATTGGAGAAAGTTGTAAATTTAGAACTGATTTCGATAAAATGCAATATGGTTTTACGCTTTCAAAAAATGGATTCATCAAAAAGGTAAGGTGAAGTAAGTTACCCTTTAACAGAAATACATTTCAAGGGTTCAATTTGCATAATATTGTTCTAGCCCTACTTAACTATGAACTATTATCGTTTCAGGAAACCGGAGTACTCCCGAGTTCGTGCGAACCTCTAGTTGCTTTACTTCCTTCCATGTTAATTGTGCAATGCTTGCTCACAGAAAAACAAGTACATCTGTCAGCTAATCACTAAATAGAACCAACCACTTGATAACATTAAGAGAAATCTGCACAAACAACTTTTGAGTCATTGCACCGTTTATGATTAATATAAAGTTCCATTTTCTTGATCCATATTCTAAATGCTTCGTTTATCATGTAAGAAATGTGGCCAGTTAATAAACTTATGCTTGTGAATTCATTTCCAGGATATATGGAAGGTGATGTTGACCATGAGTTGATTGTGTATCATCTAAAACAATGTGATCTCTGTCAGGCGTGAATAGATTTAGATAAACAATAAAGTGCAGTTTCATCAGCTTTCCACGTGGTCAGGGCATGGCTAGTAACATTTTGACACCAGCGCCAATGCGGGATTTGGAAGAAAGTGGTTCTTGCACAGAGAAATTGCTCTCGGGTTCCACTCCGTGTACTCTTAAAGCTTTTTTCGAAGTTCAAATTATAGACCACATAATAATCTACCAAGAGACAGATCACTTATATATAATAATGTTCTTTAACGGATTTAAGTTAATGTAAATCCACCTGCATAAGCTTACAGGTATCGTAGTCTTGATATCGGTTGAAGGTTGTGTTTTTTAACAGTTTTTTTACAAAAAAATACCAATAATTTAACAAATACCATAATATAAGTATAGCTAAATACACAAGATTATATTTAGCGTTTGTTTTGTTAGCAGGAAACCAATCTTTTGTGTCAAAATATAACTTCCGAAAGTAATAATCGAAATCACGTCCAAGTACATTACACCGTTTAAAAACAATACGAATCTAATTCATTTTTAAATTCTTCTTTATCATAATGTGGCACATGCAAGCGAAATCAGTAGATTCGCATCGGTAGATTGTATAGACAGCCAAAAACAATAAAAGGCTGAAAATTACAATTTTGTTTGTCGATAGTATTTATTTACAATACCTTTTTGTTTTTCTATTTTGAGACAAATAAATGCATGAATTTTGTGTCGTATGTAGTTTAAAAATGTTTCCAATGGGTTGATTTTGATAAAAATAATGTTTGCATAATAATAGAACAATAGTTAATGAACGAAGGTGCGAAGGTCCATTGAAATACAACAATTAGATTTATACACTTTTGCCAAGGCGTAAACTTAATTTATTTTGTTGTACTTTCCTGTTCCGTAATTTTACCAGCAATTTGCTCAAAACATTATCATTGTAACAACCAAAACTTTAGACTAAAGATATGTTCTCATCATTTTAAATCTTGGATTATGTAGTTTCTCAATTTTGAAAATTCCAATTTATGTCTGATTCCGTTTGCATGTGATAGGCCTACATATTGCTTTTCTTATGAAATTTGGCAGCTAAAGCTCTCCAATTATATCTCACAAGTACTAGGCCCTTAGTGTCCCCGTATTGTACCAACAGTGTACGTTATATTACTTTTTTGAAATATCTATGGATATTAAATCTTAATTTTATTGTTTTCAAAACTAAAACAATTACCAAAAGACAATTAAAGAAGTATCATGATTTTCATTTTATTGCATCCTGACTTTGTGTAAGACATCCTTGGAAAATGATAATAATGATGACTCCACAAAAAATAGCCAGCGATGGCGATAACCACAATGCCTTTCTAACGGAAATGACCATTACCAATAATGACT
This sequence comes from Antedon bifida, assembly GCF_963402885.1. NCBI lineage: Eukaryota > Metazoa > Echinodermata > Crinoidea > Comatulida > Antedonidae > Antedon > Antedon bifida. The sequence goes on along the minus strand of NC_136235.1, from coordinate 6,600,060 downwards.
TTTAATCGTGAAAAATGTCGCCGATAACAATAGTGTACACTTTTTAGGAAAAGAGTAGACCTAAGATTACGGCCAGTTGAATTATTCAATTGCACTTTCCAATTGAATTGACATAATGTACCTATATAATAATAACAAGCAAATCTAATCTGTTGTTTTATAGTCTACTACAGGTGCTGTTTATTCACTAGACATGATACGGTGGAAATAGTGGTGGTATTCCATACCTAAAAAATGCACACCAACTAGTACCGTGCATGGCGTGTTTGAATGTTTACCTATCGACTATAATATTCTTGTTTTTTTATTTATCGTAATATTTACAATTTTTTGTGGATCACTAAAATGTTGCCCATTGTCTACCTAAAGAAATAGCAAATTAATAGTAGTACCTTTGAATAAAAGACCCGGTGCGTTTATTGTTCAGGAGGCTTTTCCGGAGGAGGGGGGGGGGAGGCATTTATTTGGGTGTAATATGGTAACATGTATACAGTTATCAAATAAATACTGTACCCCCTAGATATGAAACAATACAACACAATTAATATCGAGAAAATACAGTAAAAATGCTTGGTAAATTATAGATCACGTCAATCAATGAATTCTAACAATAGAAATGTGTTATAATACAATATTGTGTATATGCATGTGGCGGTGCGTTTATTCAAATGTGGTCGTTTATTCCAAATGATGTTCTTTGGGGGAGTGGGGGTGTTAATCAGAGGGAGACGTTTATTCAAATCAGGACGTTTATTCGAATCAATGTAACAAAAATTGTATAAATTGAACAACACAAAATAACAAAAACCAAAAAAAAACATATAAAAATTGTTCCAGTAAATTGTGTTCATTATGATGAAAAATTTTACAAATACTTGGCAAACAAGACTGTGTCTTCGTATAGTTCATTGCCTATTGTAATTCTAAAACTGTAATGTCTACGTAAAATGAAACAAAAAAACATTTGCAAGTTAAATGTTGACACTTATATTACGATACGTGAAAATACTGTACCGAAGTACTGGCGTTTAAAGGAATGACTATATCGTTTCCTCACTTGATGGGTTTACAGACACACCGACATCTTTGTGGCATGGTCGATGCTGACTAAGGCCCCACGGGAAATCCTACCTTGCAGCTGCCACTACTGCTAGGAGAACACTAACTGCATTTGGAGTGCCATTTCCTAGGTAAACTACATCACGATGTCACCAATCGAGCCACCGAACTGTGATCACTTAAGAAATTCCAAAATTATTATTATAAGGTGTTGCATACGCTCCTAATGAAAAATAATGACTGTGGAATAATATATTATATTCTCTCTTTTTGTTTGTTTGTTTTATGTTTTTTTTTTTTATGTGTATCCTTACTATCTGGTTAGATAACACACCTATGTAGATTTCTATTATTTGATTATTGGAAGATTTTGGGTCACATGGTATTAAATTGTTTAGCTATCTCGAAAGTGCGGTGTCGTTATAACACAATCAATATATCCCTTGGTAGAAATCCAATAGCGCCGCCTTTTGCTTGGCTTTAGCGTCATATACTAAAATTCATTACATTTTGGAGAGCGATTTATGCACTAATTTAAATTAAATTACCTTCAGATTGGTATTTGTTCTTATTAATGTATTAATAGAATGAAATACCGAATTAACAGTTTTATTGGCAAATTTTGTAGGCCTATAACTATCTGCCTGTCAAAATAACAGCCGACTGCAGCCTAGCCTAAGCTAGTTAGGCCTAAGAAAGTGTTTTGCCGTTGTTGATATAATTCACAGTATGTGTTATCAAACTAATAAATTATGTTTTATATTTGTGCAATGGGGCAAAGTTATTACATAGTTCATTTGGTAAAAATTCGTCAACACACTTGTTTTAACTCGCCCGACAAGTCTGGTTGCATACTACAGAGCCAAATAATATTGTATAGAAAAAACGAAGATTCCGAGTTTTTAGAATAATATCCTCCTACAAACATATCAGTTGAAAAGTATACCATTTCACATCAACTAGCAAAACTCCGGAGTTTGAAGGGATGTGAATGGTAAACAATAAATACAAAAAAAAACAGAAGCTGAAGGAATCCAAGTACCAACTTAAAACTCCGGCATTTTTAGGTCAAAAGGTCATCATCACACGATCAATGATTTCATTAGTTTTATTTTAAAATAATTTAAATATTTGTACAAAATATATAGCAGTTCTAAACAAATAATAGTATAATAAAATATAAAATATTTATATGACTGAGACTTTAATAAGAATATTAGACTATAGGCCTACATACAATTATTAGTAATTTAAATCGTCGCATGTACGTAAAAAAGCATAATTGAGGGCGGTATTTACTTTAACGGGTTGTTAGGTTGATGTGAACGGGGTTTCTCGTCGGTTTGAATGATCACCGACCATGGAGTATCTCCAGGGTACCTCCGGAGTTAGTAAATATCACAAGTCTATCACACGTCTATCTGATTCTAATGGCAACGTTTAAGAGATATTTTCATATCAATTTAACACGAATTGTTTTAATTTTGATATGAATATAGGAGACAAGATATCATATTTTTAATAGTGAATACCAAGCATTAATATAATTATTAATCGTTTAAACTATATTGATTGTGATATTTATGTGCATTAGTACTGTGTGTAGTCGGTGCTTCTAAGGTAACACAACTGAACCCCGTTCATCTTGTCGGTGAACTGGAAATACAAGTAGTGAACTCGGAGTGAAATCATTTATCGGTATTGAAAGGGAGTCAACACCCTGGTCTTGGAAATGAACGTGATGCCAGTTTCCGCCTGTGAATACCGCCCTCAAGAGGATAAACATATTTTAGTCTTATTTTCCAAACGTCCTTTGATTGTTGAACCTACTTTTCCATTAAATGGTGAAATTTTTACTTTTCTCCGTTGTTTACTTTATTATGATAGTTATGTTTTTTATATTTGTTTGTTGTTTTTTTCCTTTGTGGTTAGTTTTGATTGTTGTGTTAGGACATTTGTATTTAATGTTTATTGGTTTATGGTCCAACGGCCGCCCATATATTTTGACTAGACTTTCACACGTGTGGGACATATTAATGCAATTTATATATAACACCTAATTAAATTCCTGTCATTTGATTGAACGATTGTGGGTCACATGATGTACGCACAGTACGCACTATTTAACGATCGTTAAGTAGTACCCTTTCCGTTATTTTGTTGACATATATTGCAAAACAATTATATATATTTTGGTTTTTTTTATAATAGTAAATAATATATTTATTTGGATTGTATAAGCACACCTACTGTAGTTATAATTATGTTAAAAAGCGACCAAACAATCATATGCATAGCTAGGCTAAAGGCCTAGCTTAAACACTAATAGGCCACGTTAAAATATAACATTTCACCCTTCACATCATGGCATTACCTGTACCACTACTCATAAACATTCATTTGTATATTATTGAATAAACCGGTGATATTATTTCAGATAAATACATATAGGCATGACACCCATGACGTAATGAAATACATCCCGAAGAAAGGCCTATATATAACATTCGTGAAACGTTTTACCACTTATTACAACCGATTCAAAACATATACTGTAGGTAGGTTAAATTGTCAATAATAAGAATATCGTAATATATCAATCAAATTTTAATTAATTATTCAATCCTTACATATTACTAATTAGACCTAATTAATTTGACTACTTCTGTTTGTGATTCAGAAAAACATTAAATGATGTCTTCCCCTCAAATAAACGTGTATCCGGTGAGATTTAAACAAGGACACGTTTATTCTAATATACGGTCATTTCTAGAATAGGGAACGTTTGATTGGTGACCTCTGACATACGTTTGTAGTTTTGAATGTCGTCGTCGTCGTCGTCGCCTGGGCTCGAAACAACCTGTGTCGAGGATTAGACGGTTAAACTTTTTCGCATGCGCACAATGCATCTAACTTCCTAAATTGTCGTTAGTGAATCCATACAAATACAATTTGATTTCCAATTATTTTTATAAATAATACGCAAAATGCAGCCTTTTATTGTATAGCTAGCTTGCTAGAACTTAAATCGTACTGTCATGAGTAGATTTATGGACAATACATTTATGAAATAAATATTTGTATCAAGAAAACTTTATTTTACACTGTTTCTTATTTCGGCATATTCGTTGCCACGCAATCTGAGCAAAACTTGCATTAATGTAGGTGAATCATACGGTTTTTCTTGAAATTCCAAATCTGCGTAAATTAAGACATTTTGCTGATGTATTTTTAACCGTCCAGGATGTGTTTTCCGTTTAGCATCTTGTTCGGACATCGCTGCAAGACTCACTTTCCCAACTGAATCGCATGTGACACGTCCACAGGTCACCGGATGTGATTCACTCTGACACACATTGCTTTTAACAGAGCAATTGTTTGAACTATTTGTTGTAATATTGTTATATGACCCATCTTCAATTACAATTTTAGGCTTTTTGAAAACTTTTTTTTTCGATTTTGGTGGTGGTGGTTCTTCATCGATTGCGACTAAATCATAGAATGGTTCGACATTACTTTTACCTGTTGTTTTGTTTTCAAGTGCAAACCTAACGCGTTTCTGTTCGTTTGGAGTTGTCGAATTTCTACTAAGGTTTCGACTTATTCTTGCAAACAGTTGCATAAAACTAAATCTACCATCTACTGTTGAGGCATTTTGAAGGACTGCTTCCGATTCCCTGGGTTGTGCGTCCCTGTTGATAGATTGTTTTCTTTTTCTAATAATTATAACCGCAATTACAACCATTGCCAATATAAGAACACCCCCTCCGGCTAATCCACTCCCCAGTTCAATATTGCTACGCAGTCTGCCCTTACTGTCTGGTACATACTCGTTAGTAGTGTCCTTGTAGTATACAGATGTACTGTGGGTACGTGGAATAATGTTTTTAATTGTAGCGGTAGACGAAGAAGGAATCACCACACTTGGGCTAGGCAAAGACACGTATAATACAGCATGCGTCGAAACACGTCGTCTGGTGTCGGTAATGACTTCGCACATGATGCGAGTTTTGTCGTCACCGGGTTGAATATTTTTTATTTGTAATATTTTACGTTCGTTTATTAACTCAACACGTCGACTTGTTAGTAACATATTGCTGGTAATTGACCAACTATAACGTGGTCGTTCGGTTGTTTTTAAACCTTGCACATTGCAGGTAAAACGGGCTTTCTCCCCTACTTGTGTTCTTGATATAGATGGCGAGATATGTACTTTTAACGATGCCTTTTGTGGGAAAATAAGGGGTACAATCCTACATGACTTATATTGACCTGTTAGTAAGTCAGTTACGTTGCATATAAAAGCAACACCATAATCGTCATGGGATAAAATGAAATTATATGACAGATACTGATCACCAACTAGGCTTACTAGTGCTGCCCCGTGTCTACTCCACGTAATTTGTGTATTAGGGGTTGTTCCTGCCGAACCGGCATCACAATTCAAATCGACTGAATCGTAAGGTGCGATTAAGTCTAGCGATTGATCAGCGTAGCAATTGGGATGCACCTCCACCGTTGAGTCCCGAAACACATCTAACTTAGCTGATTGTAGGCTATGTACAGTTGTATTTCTAATGTATCCACAGGTATACATCCCAATATCAGTCACTTGCACATCAACAATGTTAAGATCAAACGTGTTACCCGATAAAGGTGTTACGGAATAGCGACTTCCAAGTTTAGAATCAAGAAGTCTATTAATCTGTCTATCATAGCTGAGTATTGTCTGCGATCCATATTTCCATATAACTAGTTCATTAGATCCTTTATCTGCAATTTCACAACGAAGTCGGACGTTTTGAGACGGTGACGCGGCGAAGTGTGTAGGTCCTAATATAAGACGGATGCCGGTACACTTATACATAACCAAAAACAAACAGAACAATGTACAAATACTTGAAGTCTTCATACTATTTTCAAACACATTAGCAACGTTTACTATCTGCTTCGATGCAGTAATATTTCATGTAGCTGCATAGCGAGACAAATTTCGCCGGCTCGCATTATCACTTTCATATTCCCCTTGCCTCTGACCTGATTATATGGCTGGTTGTGATACGTACAAACTTATCAGACTTTGCTTTAAATACATATTATTAATAATTTCCGCATCCTTTAGTGCTAATAAAGGTGTAGGGTAAGAAAACCTAGTCTCGGTGAATTAGAACTATAACGGCAAGATAATTCATATCTAAATACACTACCTCCATTATCACAGTCGGCTAGCTGTACGTATTACCCAATGGGACGCTGACAAACGTGTCCCAGGGCAAATTTAATTTTGTGGCCGGAAGGTTATCTTCGAAAAGGTCTAACGGTGTTGAATCTGTTCATATTCATGAGTAATTTTGGTTATATGTTTAACATTGGACGATTTTAATAGGTCAGTCGAGTCAGTTCCCAGGCAACACAAAATACAAGTCATAGGTGGTGTGCGTGTGTGTTGTAAGATATAACATGTCCGACCAATGCGTTCTACGTCACGTTTGCATTGTAATAAGCTGCTATGTATTTCTTTCTGTTGCAAGATTGTTAAACTACTCTTTTCTATTGGTGGAAATAATATCAAGATGTTATTTTATAAAGTTAGTTTATTTTCTCAAGAAATACCGACTTAATATGATTAGGAAGATGCTAATGAAAAAAATTTAATCGTATATCATAGTGACTCAGACTTTAGTCATCCCACTGACTTATCCCTTTTCTAAATGATGTGTGATGTTTCAGCAATACACGTTTCAGACAAACAATTCATCACCCGCCCCAAAATCCGAGAATATTTAAAGTAGACATAAGTTATTTAACAACATTATAAAATACGTAACATTTTCAAACATTGTCAGTAGCCTATAGATGGAATGGTAAAAATACGTCCACAATTGAATTAAATTAGGTATAATTTATAACAAACCGTTGAGGGCGCTAATATTTTACTATGTTTATACAGTTTTTAATATTACTGTAGGCGGATAATCCTGCAAAAGCAATCATACATTAATTTAACCGCTGGCAACTTTTTTTTTCAAAATATAATAATTTTAATATTTTTTTTTTGCGTTGGTGCAAATTGATATGTTAGTTTGTTTGTATGGAAGATGTTATTAATACTTTGGTAATATACTAATATGCTACATAACATAGCCCTAATTCCATTCACAGGACAAAGGAAGTAGGCTACTATTATTAGGGCCTACAATTGACATTTTTTCTCTTTTTGTTTTGTATGTTTTGTATATGGATGTACTCTCCGAGATCAAGAAATAGAATGAATGAATAACAAACAAGATTAGTTTTGAAAAAAAAAATTGATTTAGGGCTTAAGCCAAACATTTTGGTCAGCAAGCGTATCTAGCTTAGGCTTACATATTTTGGTCCTAGTAAGTACAACAAGGACGGTTTCTACACGTTTTCAGTTGATAAAAATTGATTCTGTTCTGATTTACGTATACCGTATCCCTCTATTCTGTACTGCATAAACGGCACACCAAATAAATCGTTCAGTTACATAATTACTGTCATTTTACCGAAACAGGTTGTCAACTGACAAAAAGACTTTCTGTGAACGTTATATATTTTATTATTTTTTATTTTTAGGTTTACTAATCCTATAGTTTGATTGTTTCTTGTTTCGCAAATCTGACTCGTCTTGTATTTGTTTTGGGTGTACGAGAATTACGATTGAAACTCCGAAATAGAAGACCAACTAAGCTACGACTCTTTTTGGTTGAACACTCATGCGCATCTACACCAGAATAAACGTCACTGGTGCGTCGTGTGGGAGTAGATCTTTGCTTGTTCCGTCTACAAACCATTAGGTACACAATAGTTATTGCAATGATAACAAATAGGGCAGTTATAACTAATGCAATTTTTAGTCCTACTTGCATAATCGTTGTATTATCCTTATCTATTTCAGATGTAGTCTTCGGTGATGGAACATCATTACTTTGAATCTCATTTGGTGACGAAGTTACGTATAATATTGAGTCACTTGATCCACGGCGACGACTTGCATCCGTCATAACTTCACATGTGAAGCGAGACCTGTCGTCGGTTGCTTTAATATTTATAATTTTTAAAGACCTATGTCCATTTTGTGGTTGTGCTCGTTGGCTTATTATGAGGTCAGTATTAAGTATAGACCAACTGTATCTAGGCTTTTCGTATAATGACAGACCGTGCGCATTGCAAGTAAACAGCGCTTCGGTGCCAACTGCGGTTGAGATTACTGCTGGTGTAATCGTAACAGTCAAAGGCCTACTTTGCGAAATTAAACTATTAGGTATTGTAATGTAACACATTTGGTGTTTCCGAGTTAGTAGGTTAGTAACCTTACACGTATACGTAACTCCAAAATCATCGTTGGTTAGGATAACTTGATGGGACAGTGATGACAATCCGACCTTATTAAATAAAGTTTCACCAGACCGGCTCCACGTAAGTTCTGTGATTGGTGACGCAATCAAACCTGAATCGCAATTCAAATCCAATGAATCATATAATCTAATCCCTTCTAGTGATTGTTTAGTATAGCAATGTGGGTAGTAATTATTCGCATTCGTTTCTTCCACTACCTCCAGCTTGGATGATTGCAAGTCAACGAATGTTTTGTTACTAATATAGCCACATGTATACATTCCGGTATCAGTATAACGAACGCGTTTTATGACAAGATCAAAACTCCTTTCATGTGAAGGTTTTATCGAATAGCGACGGCCAACTCTGTGATCCAAAAGTGCGTTAACACGTCTGTCGTAACTAAGAATAGTTACCGATTCAAACAGCCATACTACGGTTTCGTCGAACACCTTCTCGGCGATTTCACATCCTAATCGAACATGTTCAAAAGGTGAAACTACCACATTAACTGGATCCAACTTTATGTCCACACTACCACATATGAAGAATACATTGATAAGGCATATGAAAACAATTTTGGAAATATACATTGCTGCCTCAAGTATCAGACGTGTAAACGGTAGTGTCAGTCACAATGAAGACGGTAATACCTCTGTATAATAGACAATAAACCCACTGCTTACACTATTAGCATAACAAGGCGATCAACCGAATAAAACGATATATTGAAAATCAGCACTGTGACAATGTATTCTTTAATTTTATTATACAAATCCTAGATATGTTACTATCTCATCGTGGATTGGCATAGCTATTGTTACTTTTTTACTGTCAAAACAAAAGCCTCATTTATGAAACACATGGTTGTAGCTTTGTCATTGGATTGGTTACTTTCATATAAAGTGTAGTTCACTTTAGCTAAACTAAACCATAAAAATAATATTTACTGTTTTGGTACCAATACTAATTGCACGTTAAGGTTTTTGTAAAAAAAAATCAGCCTGTTGTGCAACGAAAAGTTCGCGACTGTTCAAAAAGAAATTAACCTACATTTAGTGTGTTTGTGATGTATATTAACTGTTCTTTGTCAGAAGACTGCTGCTCTTCGGTATTTATTCAAGATTAAGGAACTGAATAATCAGAGCAGTAACTTAAGGGTGGTAATAAAACAAGTAGGTCTGTGCATTTATTTTACATATTTCTATGCCTACAATGATATCGTATTCTCCAACTCTTCGCCAAGAATCGAAAAAGATTGATTGAATTACAAAATAAATGTAATTTTCCAACTAAATAAAAGAATCTAGAGTGAATTTTGTTTAAAAGACCAAGTAAATTTATCAGCCTTTTGTATAACAGACACATTTTCCTAACCCTATGATCTGAATGTTCATATTATATGTATTTTCAAAACAGGACTCGTTAAATCATTCTCAATGTAATTTATTATTTCGGTTATGCAAATAAATGATAGACGAAAACAAGTAATGGAGCACTGAATGAAAATGTTTGATTTGATGTTATGATTAATGTTGTAGAAATAAAATGTGGGCCATGTGTTCAATCATTCACTGCAGTTTCCTGTTTAATTTCCTACAATCATGTTCAACTTGCAAAACATTCGAACATCAACAACATCTAAAGTCATATTGGTCAGCATACTCCCGGAGAAAATATAAAATAAATAATATTTAAAGAAAACACCATAAAAAAGAAAAATAAGTAATGTGAAACTATTAATTTGACTTAAAGAAATAATGTTTAATTTAATAATAAGTGTTAAACCAATACAAGTTTGATTGAATTTGATTTAAAACGGGAGTAACACGTGTTTTTATCTTTAAAATAAAATGAATAACGGTATACAACAGATAAACTATAACATGATTTATTATGTAATAAATATAACCAAAATATACATACATTACAATGTATTGTGTTTTAATTATTTGAATATAGTATTATGTCAAATGACCGAGCGGTTTAGGCATGTGAGCCGTCTAAAGAAGCAACAATATCAACAACCGACGGATAAAGACTATACAGTGGATCCAGTGTACACAGTTGTCCGTGTGCACTTTAAATGAAACAGCTCATCAATCGGGACGAGGAGGGGGTTACACCAGTGAACTGATTCACAAAACACACCAGTATCAGGGAGATTACCACTTATCTTATAGGAAAGACGATTATTTACTACTATATAATATAAATATTTTGCCACATGCGCGGCCTAAAGACATTAAAAAAACATATAAATAAATAAAATAATACATCATAATCTAAGTCAGATATATAATAATTTTTAAAGAAATGGATAATTCTAAACCGTAATTCCAAACATTCATTAACAATTCTGAAATAAATAATTTGAATAACAAGAGATGATGTTGGATTAAGATAAATATCAATGATCTGTAAATCTCAATAGTATGGTGAATGCTTTCAATTACTTGATTCTTTGATTCCTCCGTTATTTATAACATATAATGGGTTATTATGCATAGCAAGTTGGTCTTTATTTGCATCTTCCTGTGTGTTTGCAGAATTCTCAATTTTACTGTCCTTCAGATGTTCCAAACGCCAACATCTGATAAGAAATATCACAAAAGTAATGACAACGAAGAAGCACACACCTGCAACCACCAAGATGACTGCCACAGATAAATTATCGTCTGCAGACTGCGAATCATTGATTGGTGGAGGCATGGCATCATCATCATCATCTTCATCTTTAGGCGGAGTTATTCTTACTGTCGTCTGTCGTTGTACAAGAGGCTTACTTGTGTCCGCTGGTATATCTGTTGATATTACTGAAGATGTACTATCTCTGAATGAAGTATTTACCATCGACGTTGGCTCGTCATGAACATAAAGATCTGTTGCAAATGTCGAATTGTACGTTTTTGACGTAGCATCAAGAAATGTCGATGTAAGTGTTACTGACGTTGATTTCTCTAATTTCGAAATTGATTCAGTTTGAAGTATGACGGTTGATAATACTGTAGTTTCTATTCCTTCCAGTGATAACACTATGCTGGCTTGACCTTCTACGCCAGTTGTCGTTATACCAACGCATGTCACGTTTTTACCATTATCGATTCCTTTCGACAGAGGAATAATAAAAACATCCCCGCTTACAACATAGTCTGTAGAACTAACATCTGTTATACGTCTACCATCAACGAACCAACGTGTTTCTTTATACGACGGTAAAGCATTCTCCACATTACACGTAAGCGTGACTGGTTCTCCAACAGTATGGGTTATGTTATCTGAAGATATCATCACAGTCGGTTCAATATTCATTGGTGTTATAGAGCAGAATCTGGTATGAACCAACGCTTCACCAGATGCCTCACAAACATAATCTATTCCATTGTCTTCTGGTAATAGCTTTAATATAATAAAAGCTGCGTTTATATCTTTTGTAATTATAGAACCGTTGTTTTTCCAGGCTAGATCAGTCGGGGGACTTCCTCCAATAGATATGCAAACTAGACTGACTGTGTCACCGGGTTTAGGATCTACACTCTCCTTGTTTATGCTACATCTTGGATAGAAATTGTGTGGTGGGATTAACAATGTTAAATTGGCTTCCCGGAATACAAAAATACTGCCTCCGTTGTCTGTCATTTGGAATCCACAACGATAAAGTCCGTCATCGGGAGCATCAACATTCGATATTACAAGGTTGTATTCGCCAACTTCACGGTTACCTTCTATTGAAAGACGATTATCATTTACAGAAGCCAGAATCCTACCATCAGAACTCAAAAACATATTATCCGATGTTACATGTTGCCAAAAAACAAAGTCTCCAGGGGTCTTATTTTCAACTGCACACTCTAAAACTACAGTTTCTCCTTGGAAAACCTTAGCAGATTCTGGTCCATATCTGAAACTTATACATAAGGCTAGGCTAGCCTGACATAACACTAACCAAACAATCTCCATACTACCAAACAGTTGTATCCGTTATTCTGAATGTTTAGTTTATACAAATGAATTTAAGTGTCATCTTATTGATAATCCACGAAAGCTTAGCCATGACAACAAGGTACTTAAATACTAAATATGTAGACCAACACAAAAGATATCATATCAGATATGCTAATTAATCCGAAGAAAGTTAATTTATTGTTGCTGAGGATTTTCCAAAGATTCAAAGCACAAAGAAATAATAGTTTACTAAGATTTTATTTCAAATCTGCGCAGCAGCCATTTACAATGCTGTATTCATTAAAGGTGACTGACTTGACTAAAGGCTTAATGATAATTATTTCAATCTAATACGTTGCTGTGTTTTTTTTAAGTATGAATTTATGAAAATCTTTGTTTCATAGTCAAAGTTGTGGATTATTAGTTCTGAAACAGACTGCTAAAATAATAAATTAAATGTCGCCCTCCATACTTGACACACAGTTTTCGGAAATTCTAGTTCCGGAATAGTAATACAGTAAACATTTATTTACTATAGATATTGTTTTTATTGACACAGTAGTATTAAAATTAATAGGAGTTTATACACAGTGGGACAAGCTAAAAGAAAGAAATGGGCTTCTTTACTTTGTATTCTCGGGTTAGAATCATGTTAAACTTAAACTGCCCCAATATGATACAAAATCTGTTTCAGATTAACAATAATCGATCATTTACAAGGCAAATTTATATTTAACACATTATTTAGTTCTAACGTTTAATACATTATATTACGACAAAGAAAACAATTTCAACAAACCGTTTCAGATTTTCAACACTGCATATGGCATACAATTTATTTAACCAAAACTTTAAAAGATAGTTACTTGTATTCATTTATTTAAATATTTATCACTTTGTATTATTTAATGATCTACTATGGTATAAAACATCTCAAAATTGTAAAATGTTGACAATAAAGTACACTTTTATCTTGTATTGTAAGGAATAGACGTGGCCTTTAGATTTCCGGTTTATTAGGATCGTGGGTGCGAATCCAACGCTTGTTGCATTGCTTGTATCATTGACAAGATACTTTACTCACGTTTGCCTCTCTCCACCCAGGTGTACAAAGGGGCACACCTGGCAAGGTCAAGACACAACTTTGCGCTGATTACTAGACTAGTTGCACATATATATGTATATGTTTCCATACGTTTTTTGTAATCGAAATGACCGGGGTAATAACGTGTACATAGCGCATATAGCTTTCACAACATAAATCTAGGATTATTACTATTTACAATGTATAAGCGTTATTATATAACTATAAATTGATTTAGAAATGTCTTTCTTACCGTAGTCTAGTCTTTAATTTTCACGTGACCTCCAGTTGCGTGGTTAACCGGATATACGCTGCTCGGTGAGTTTGCAATGTACATGCATATGCAGATAGATGTCGTTTTCATTGTAATAAATAGAACCGTACAGGTACTATATAATATATATGTGATGGAACTAATGTTAATGATTCTAATATAGTTATCGGTAGGTAAAATGTTTCGACGCTACAGGAATTTAATTTTACAAATTTTGTTTGTCTGGTATACATAGTATTAATAATCTTCTTATTCCTATTGTGGCGGTAATACAATGTGTGTAATTGCAACCCGTGTAATTACAATCAGTTGATGTAGTTGTCAAGAATTTGAAACACATAAATGATTCCTCATGCATATGATTTAATCTTTCATCCTAATCTTCAAACAATTAATAATAGTAGTATAATGACTTCCTGTATTACTTTGCACTGGCTTGTTAGGCTACATTAGATTATAGATATAAGTACACTGGTATTATCCTGCACTGGAAAGCTATAATGGCTGAGTATACTGGCCTGTCTAGGCCTACTTCATTTACACTGTGCAGTAAATGTAACTGTGCTGTATAATATTCATATACTGTATTCACTGTACTCAAATGCGTTCATTGGTAATTAAAACTGGTGCCTTCACCTCTACTAATGTACTGCAACTAAACAGAACAAATGACAAACAAAGAGAAAACTACCTATAACAAACGACTATCCTAACCAACCAAGTGACTGAAATTATATGCAAATTAGGGAAAGCAATGAATAAACGTAGGCAAGTGGACATCTTTGAAAACTCATTCAAGCATTAACTCATAATAATAGCTGCTACCTAATACACTGCAGTTGCAATGTCTCTATGCAAAATGATTATAGTAATCCTATATATTGACAGTATTCGATGTTTAGTAAGTAGTCATTCTTGTTACTCTGTCAATTATAGTTTGTGAAATGTCTTTATGATACCCTTATTCAAATAGTTGAATTCCACCTAAACATGTTATAGAATCTAAAAACATTGTCGTTTAGTGGACTTCATGCAATGTTTCCGCATTACTTTTCATCTCGTGCGCAGCAATCGAAGGCAAATACCAGCAGATTAAAATGATTAAGTTGGGTTATGTAAGGAAAAATCGAAGAATTCATGAAAATTCCCAGCATGTCTGGTACGATACGTCACCCGGAGCTAAAAATTGGAATAAGGGAGAGAATGATTTTCTATCATTGGTCAGTCAATGTTAAATGTTCGCAAAAACTGTGTTTCTATATTTTTGTTTATGGCCCCATTTTAAAATGCAATTTTTCGAGTGTGACGTCACTTTACAACTATGGTATCCGTTATGAATTACGTCATTGTTTGCCGGTTACATTACCCATCGCTGGCGCGCGAAGCGAAGCACTAACGAGAAGGGAGCAACATAACGGGAGCGTACAACTGGCATAACACGCCGCGGAATTTTCAAACGTTGCTAATTTAGTACGAATGCTACTTTCAATTGTAACCTAACTTCTCTAACTTATTGTATCTCGCATTACACTCAATCTCCTTACCACATGCTATATAAAACATGTTAGCAATATCATAGCAATACTATAGTACTACACAACCTAACTTGTTCTCAAATAATAAACATGCCAGTTCTGATTTCTGTGTAGTATGAAAGCAATAAACAAATTGTATACTATTATTTATGTATTATTTCACCATTAGTGATTATCGATTACAGTCCTCACGAAGGACTAACTCATATTATAGGCCCCAATGTTTTGTGGCCAAGCTCTATCTTTTTGTAGAGTTTCGCTTGAATCATCTAATGTGTACATTTCAACGGATTGGTCTACAAAAATCGCATATACGTACATTATTACCGTCGCTCTTATTATCACCGGTGTTATTATAATGCTACGACTCAAATGATTGCATTCAATTATTCATTTTGAGAAATAACAGAGTAAGCATAGTCATTTTTACACAATGAATATAAAAATTGATAATTTACTTTATTTCAAGGTACAAGTCTACTGTCTCTATTGCAGTTAACAAATTATTGTTTTCTCCAAAGTGTTAAGGCAAAACAAAATTAATTATACATAGAGGGTGCTATTGACGTGTGACGTAAACATGTACAAAACCATAGGTAATGACCGATTTTCTGCATGTTCGCGCCACAGCCGTCGTTTAAACCAATCGAAACATAATTGCCATTTTTTTGTATAAATTAGAAAGATTATTTAGATGGCTATGTTTGAGTTATCTATGGGTACGAAAGCTATCCTGTCACTCTTACATCAAAGCTGATTATGTTCAACGTATCACATTAATTGTTCTTTATAAGGTTTCAGCCTTACACGTTGATAAATGATGATGTCACCAGTCTTGAACTATTTTAAAATTGTATCAAAACATTAAAGTTAATAACACCATGGAATAATGTTAAAATATGTTAAAGTGATGCGCCCAATCTATCGAAGTTCCAATCAGTTAAAATGTTTCTTTGGAGTCTACTCCTTAATAAAAATTATGTTCGAAATGTTATTGGATAACGACATCGACTTGCGTAATAATGAGTTCAGTACTGTCTATTTGTGGTGTGTTTGATTCTGTTATTTCTATGGGAAAGGCAGCACATAAAATATCCACTGATTGTAAATTAAAAGTTGTATTTGTTTCAATTTGGCCATTGACATCATCAATATCGACAAGTTTGATTACCGTATCTGGAACTTCCTCTTCGTCAACAAATCCACTGTTATCTTCATCGATGTCAACCGGAAGAGCGGCAGCCTGTTTTCTAGCCATTGCTCTCATCTTTCGAATACGAGAAAAATTAGATGGTGAAAGTTTTGGAGACAAGTTCGGAAGGTTAAAAGTCACCCTTTTCTTTACTCTAGTAGCATTATTGGTCTGCGAGTCCGGCGTCCGCTTTATTATACTTTTCGTTTGTTTTCCATCATATAAATCACGATGTTGGACTCGTTTTACAAAAGTGAAAAGAAAAACCAAGGCTAGTAAAAATACCGTAATAGATAGTATCACTGGTAAGACTACATTATTTCCACTGGAAGAGGAATTTGGTACCTGTTTATCTACGACATCATAATCTTGTGTCGGAGATACTGATGGTCGAACTTCGGATAGTTTTATTGTAACCGAGCCGTTAGCTTGCAGACCCGAAAGTGTTTTTACATGACATGAGATCAAAGTGTTGTTGTCTGACGGCATAATACTTGGTATGACTATTCGTTCACCTTGCATTAATATTGCGAGCCTGTTCTTTGATTCTGTCATAACACTTTCGGTATTCCAATACCAATGTATAGATTTGATTGTCCCTATAACATCAATTTTACAATGAAGTGTTAACTCTTCATATAATCGAGGTTTAGGATCCGACATGTGTATTTCGACTGTTGGTAGAATAACCATTGGAAGGACATAGCATGAACGTGGTTCAAGAAGTGCCAATCCGGTTGCTGAACATACAAATTCTACACCGTTATCATCCGGTGTTAAGGTGTGCGTTACGGTAGAAATAGTGTTCATTGGAGCTACTATCATTGTGTAATTTTTCCACCAAGAGAGCATAACTGGAGGTGTTCCACCAAAAGATACACAACCAAGTGAAATCGTATCCCCTGGTTTAGGGTTTCCTATCGTTTGTGTTGACAAGCTGCATTGAGGGTAGAATGGCGAAGGTGGACTCAACAACGAAATCCTGGCTTCTTGAAAAACAAATTCACTTCGCGTATCATTTATAAAATAAAATCCACATTGGTAAGTTCCTGCTTCCTCTGTATTTACGGCAGGTATCACCAAGTCAAACTCACCATCGCTGTGGTCGCCCGCAATTATATACCTTCCAGCTTGAATATTGGGATAAATATAGCTATCGTAACTGATATACGTGTTGTGTTCAACGAGATGCCAGAATACAAAATTACCTTTCAGTTTATCATCCACTGCGCACCTAAGCGTAACTTGTTCGCCGTTGTGAACCTGGCTTGAGTCTGGACCCTGACGGAATTTTATGGCGTATACAAATCCACATTGAAATAGTAAAAGTACAAATAACCGTTTAAAATGAGCACCCCAGCACATTATTGCAATTACTGCAGCCGGGATTTGTCTTCTGCTGCCCGAGTAGGATTCTACTTTCGGTTGTTGTCTCAATTGTGAAATGACAGATATTTTGATCTGCTATATTTTACTGATACATCCACAAATCCGTTTCAGAATTTCGAAAGAATTTGATGTACCGCCTTGTAATCTCTAGATTAGAGTGTATTTATCTATAAGTACGCGTAAGTGACCGTTTACTTGGCGGAACAAAATGTGAATTTTACCTAATCCTCTTGTTTATCAATTGTACAAAAACTTCTTTAGGATCTTACATTCCATAAATTGTTTCATTGTCAAATAATTCCCGGTATAAACAATAATATTCTTTCGAAGATTATTATGTTCCTATATTTTTGCTGATCTATAGATGTGACTTCATATCGGCTTGTAGCTACCGATAGGAGGCCTAGATTAGTTGTATAATATCCCTAACTGCCAACAATCTACTAGCTCAGACACCAACAAAACTAATACTTCGGGTAGACAGTTTCATGTATTAAAAGTGTAACGAACGATGGCATTTATATATTCTATGATAATATTATAAAGAATCTATCATTATCATTATATTATTATCGTAATAATGGCAAGACATTCATTTTATAAACTGTTTTGTAAACTGATATAAAATATCAACCGTTTCTATCGTTGCTCTTTCTATTGTTGGCTGGGTTAGCAAAGGAATTTACAACAATCCATACACGTTTAATATTGCCTTTTATTTTTTTTCAAATTTGTCTATAAACTAAGTTTTTTAGCTTTCCTACACAAGGAATTAGAAAATGAATTATACTCCTTTGTTATATCAAAGGGTATTTTATTAGTTTTTACATGTTTATATTCAGTAATAACATATGAGGAAAATCCATAAACACAAAGTATAGGTAGAAGAGAACCTCTAATCTAGTCTTTTGTTTGTAACCATTATACTTGGAAACACAAGGAAATAAGTAGGCCTACTCGTCTGAAGTGTCTACCTGGATATGATAAAGGTATAGAAATAGAACATTGCCATTGTATGCAAACACTTCAAAATAGTTCGGACTAAGGTCAAATAAATAGTCGGCGTGTCAAAAACGAAAATAAAAACCATGAATCGAATATAAAAAATGCATTTTAGCATCCTTGTTGACCTGATTTTGCTTATTTTCTTTTTAAGTACAATTTAATACACACGTGACATGGGGTCAGTACTTTCAGAATTTGTTTAGTTGTAGGCCGACCACTACTGGAATAAGATGAAAATGTTAATTGTATCAAGCATTCCCAGTATTCAAACCATATTTACGTTATTTTTTGGACAAATAAAGATTATTATGACAATTATAGTTGCTTATGATTTGTTAATGCATGGTATGTATAGATGCAATAAAATTTATGTTATACGAACCGGTTTAGTTACTGGTTTAGTTTGTCGAATCGATGTCTATTTAGTTTCTGCAGCACAAGTCGGACAATCTGTAGTTTATACATGTTAACTATCTTTAAATTTACACATTATTACCACGTCATCAAGTCAAATTAATTTTAAAGTTTCGTTTATGCCCTCTAAAAAGGAAACATTTACTTTATTGTTGGTACTACGGTGCGTAGTAATCGAAGTATTATATTGAAATAAGTACAAGTGGCAACAATGATAATGTTACATACAATAATTAACTGTGGATATGGGCATTTATTATTAGAGAGATGAACTTCCTAATTATAATATACCTACTTAGTTAGAATACTTTCTAAAAATATCTTACATTGAAGCAATCTAATTGTTTTCTATCAGAAGTTGTCAATATTATGATTAAACCTATCAAATTCCGCAAGTTTTCTGTAATTTAGAAATATTATCTAATATAATATCCCGTGTTGTGTCAGTATTTAACTAAACGAAACAAAATTTGACTAAACGAAATTAAACCTATCCAAATGACGTCACTACATAATGATTTAATTATATATATTTGCTGAATTCAATTAGTGAGGCATAATAGGGTACACTACTTCAAATTATGACGTGTTGTTGTTATCCTTTAACTAGGCTAACAATATCATAAGATAATGTTTCTCTTTCGAAAAAATGACTTGGTCTATATGGCGCTGGAATAAACACACATAATAAATAATGTAGTGTGAATAGATGTCTTGTGTTGTGTTTGGGTGAACAAGTATTAAAAGCTGTCCAACTATTAACCACTAAACTTTAAAAACTAAAAAAATACATACACTTGATGCAAAAATAATACATGATATACTTTGTTATAATGTATTATGGTTTTTCATTCATTTACTTGGGCCTCTTTCGTCCTTTGGAACGGTTTACAAATCTCTACTTCAATTGCTTATTTCAAGGTTGACCTAAAAACTAACATTTATTTACTTTTTTATGTCGTCTTATTTTTTCCCTTTTTATTTATTATGTTTAAGCGCATTGAGGCTTTGCATATAAGTCACGTTTTCATCAGAAAGATGTCAATATTTTCATATAAGTCACGTTTTATTATAATTATTACGCACAAACAATATGCGGGTCTAAAATTGTGTTAGTGTGACCTTTTTTTTGCACACACATACACTTATTTCGATCAAAAGTAGAGTAAGTAATATTTGTTAATCAGATTTTGTAAGATTCAACATGATGGATGTGAGCTACATGCTCTGATAAAATACTGTTTCATGATGATCCGAAGCCGAACAAATTTAGATTTTCGTTTGTATAATTATGGAATATAACGAACATTGTATAGAAAATATCAAACCTGTTATTTCCTTTCATCCAAAATGAAATACTACAACGTCCGTTCATAATATGTTGAACGTCAACGATAAGTTACTTTGCATATTCCTCGCATATTGTGACCTTTGACACAACGTTTATAGAACTTACTACAAATCATAACTCAATCCCCATGAAGTTTATAATTGTGATAAGGAAACAGTAATTGTTAGCGTTTCCATTACACTGTAGAACGCCAAGTATGATAGTCTGAAAAAGTAGATAATCCGCAATATACAAAACCGTATTTATGTACAAGGACAACCTAAATTCAGAGAGAGTTATATCGGTTTTAATATGTCCTGTAGGTCCTGTGTCTTTTTTACAATGTTTTATAACATTACGATTTATTTTAACATATTTAGTAGGTAAACAGTGGTAGGCATAACTCAGGCAGAATTGTATAATTAATAGAAAGAACAAAATCGAAACGTTCTCTGATATTATATTAATATATGTTTAACTAACTAAAGATTAACGTTGAAGTTTAATTATTAAAAGTTAAAAGTCATTTACGTATTTTATGTTTTAACGAATAAAACTATAGCTGTACAACAACAGGCGTTATTTTATATTGTTTTACTTTCGTCTGATTCATCTCACTTCATCAATTGCTGAGAGGTAACTATTAAAATATGATAAAAAACATCTGTCTTTTAGGCAATTGCTGTTGAAATATCCCTGGAAATTACTGTACAGAAATGGGCATCACAAGTAACCACAATATCCGCTATGAGTTAAGCTTAATCAGTATTATTTTTTTGTTGTTGAACAATATTTTAAAATATTACAACACGTATTGTTTTTGTATGTTTTAAATCGTTCCTAAGCAATTGTGTGTAGAATAAACCAAGACACGGGTTGCCGTAAATATAAACTTTGCAATTTAGAATGGAATTAGAATATACGGTATTGCACCCAAAAGATGAATCCGACTATCAAATTGTAAAGTAGGCAACAATAACTGTTAAAATGTATTTTAAGTTATTTTTGTTTATATATTACATAAGTAAAATTACCGATAATATTGTGAGCTTGTAAAATAAGTATATTTTGTATTTTATATTTACAACAAAAATACGACTGAGCTTGAGGATGACGCCAATAGAGCAACAGGTGAACAGTTTTTACTGGGTCAACCTGTTACTAATCTAATACAAAACATCAGATTTTTAGTAGCAAATTAACATTGTCTAGACTTACACACATGTGAAAATGTGTATATGTTTATTAAGAAGAATGCACTGTATTGTATTTAAAGACTGTATTATACCATTTAAGTGTATCCTTGTTAATTTCTTATTCAGTATTTTCTCCCATTTCCAACCACGTAACATCAAACAAGCAAAAGGACAGTAGTAATAGATTGTACAATAAAAACACACATAAATAACTGCATTAACTAGTCACATTATAATATAATTTAATTAAACCTATTTGAAATTATGTACAAAAATCGTATTACATTTCTTTCTAAACTGAAGTGAAACAGATCGTATTTAAAATATCGTATTTGACGTTTTATTTTGATTACCTCAGGTTTCTTTTTATAGATGTTACATGACACAAAATATATACAAATGGAACTCTTGTATTCTAATTTTGCTTTTAAGTATAATCCAACTTTAAACCATCACCTCCAAAAACCCACCTTCCAAAAACATTATCTATCTACGATCTAAATGTTTATGGAATTGATTAATAAAGAAGCTTGACGTCAATGGAAGTTGATGGACTTTAAGAGATAGATTTATGAGACGTACAGGCGTCTCTCGCAGAGTATTATGTAAAGCAGAACAAAATGATAAGTGAAAGACAATAAGTCACATCCTTATAAGAATGTATATCAATCTCTTGAACTGATCGTACAGTATAAATGTCAAATTACATTACTTACAACGGTAAGAGTTAAAAAACGGTAAGCGGTAAGCATATTTCTTATGACCATTTACATACAACGCAGAGCCGGGTGGTTGAGCGGAAACACGCTCAGAGTAGATACATTTGCTACGCAGAAAAGGCTACGCGCTTTTCCGCTTACCGTAGTGTATATTGGCCAAGGCATATCTTAGCTTGTTTGTTTACAACTGAGAGCTTGACGTACACTTAAAATAGCTTTACAGGAAATTAATATAATGATATTGTCAGATATAATCGCTGATATCGCTACACTCCATGTTCATATAATCGCTGGAATCCACACAACTGATATCCGATGACCCTTTACTGAGTATATCATCAGATTTAGCTTTGTATGAATTATCCAACGCTTTATCTGGAACTGTTTCGTAACCATGGTGGCCTTTTTCACAACATGCTTGTGCTTCTAGGCCAACAATATCTGGCGCGCTTTCAGCTACACGTAAATTTGAAATAAAAGAGCCTGGGAATATAATGTTATTTGTATATTCCTCGTATGGATTATTCTTAGGGCAACTTTTAGTACGTCTTAGCCGCGACCGACACGTAACAGATGCCCTTCGTGGTAGCATGGTATGATTGATATTTTGAACATTGTCTTCAGGTATTGAACCGAAGAATTGGCCTGGATATGGTTCGTTTAGAGATAGTTCAGTTTCAACATCATAAAGCTCAGCCGACGTTAGGTCATCACACTTTACCGGTATCAGGAGGCGTCTTTCAAGATTTCCCAATCCACCAGATCGATAGTTCTTATTGTTCTTTTTTACTCGAGCATAGGAAGGGCATGTGCTTCTTGAATGCTCTTCACAACCACACGGAGAAGGATTACGAGACCATCTCTGTGGTTTCTTTGAGTAACAATTGTCTGATACCTCTGGAGTTATGACGAATGATGTTCTGTCGGGGATTTGGTAATAAATCTCATCTGGTTCGGGTAGTAGGTTGTCAGTCGCTTCACTACTAGAACGGACAGATAACTCAGTACCACAGTACAGCAGATCATCATCACATGGTGGTGGACTAGGTTGTGTCTGGTAAATTCCATCAGGAATCTCTGAGTACAGATCCGGCGCTATTAACCGCGTTGGTTTAGGGGGCAAAGGAGGTGCAACTAAGCCTGACGCCTCGTAATGATGAGATTCAAACATAAACGAATGGTCATTCCCATCGATAAGCGGATCAAGTATATCATCCTCGTTTAAAGACGGATTACATTCGTTGGTTGTCAACAAACTTTTAAAATCAATATCGTTGAAAAGCTCGGCATATACAACATTGCAGTGTGATATTCCTCCACTTACCGATGGAATCAATCTCCCAGAGCTACGACCTCTTCGAGTTGTTATATCAGGTAGGTCAAGAGATGCAGGTTTTTGATTACATGCAAACATTAACAACGTACCAGCTATAAGTATTAAAATACAGATTGTAATAACGGACGCAATAACCGCGAGTAAACTAAATCCGAAGGCCTTAATCGGTTTATAGCCATCCTCTTCTATAATTATCTTATCTGTTGCTGATGATGATGTTGTAATGGTTGTCCTCGTTAGTTGTGTCGTTGATGGGGCATTAGTATAAAGGTAAATATTCGTATATAGATCCCTTACTATCATTGTTGTACTGGAAACTGCATACAGACCAGAACTAATGTAAGCCTGGCATACAATAGTCGACTGATTATCAGTAATACCAACACCACGAACCTTTAAAGTCCGCCCATCTCCAATCAAATCATATTTCATAGGATAGAAGTTTTCCTGGTTTATAACGTATCCATCGTGTATCCAATTATACTTTACAATATTTGGCAAACCTGATGCATTACAAACAAACGTAATGTCATTGTTCACCGTTATTTCTGGTAGCCTGGGTGATATTTCAGCAGTAGGATAAATATTCATTGGTTTTATAGAGCAGTTATGCACATCTAGCGTCACCGGATTAACCTCGGTACAGGTAAAAATACGCCCGTTATCAAAAGGTGTTAACATGATCTCCGTTACGTGCCAACCATACTGAAATCCGGTTAAGTCTTTTGTTCCATTTTGCCATTTTACTACCAAATTTTTACTGGCACTTGAACAGTTAAATAATACTCTCTGGTACGGATTTAATGGTGGGTCTAAGTTGTGTAAATTACATATCGGAGTGTTCGTTCCAACCTCTAAAACTGTCAGTTTGGCTCTACCCGATTTTCCAAAATTGCCCGCCGCAGTTGACATTTCTCTTGAAAAATAACATTCAAAAAATCCTTCATCAGATTTAGAAACATTTGTTATTTGTAGTTTATACTGACCTGCAACATCACTAATAATATTACATCTTTTTTCAAATCCTGTTTTGTAGCTAAATACATTGTTGTCAACACTTATAAAACGCGTTCCATTGAAAACCCATAATAATTGACTAGCCCCCTTCGAAGCAACAATACATTCGAAAGTTACCGTAACACCTTCATACACAGTTTTATCGTCAGGACCTTTCCGTAGTACAATCGCGTCTAGAGACAGTACTTTTAAAAGAATAAAGATAAGTATAAGTATAATCCGTACAAAACGTATATCCGACTCCATCAGTTTTAGCGACTGCTCCGTGTGTAGACGCGTGTGGCGAATGTTCAAGCCAAAACAGTACTAATTGGAAGGGTCATGAGTCAACCCCTGATTTCAATATATTTAGCTCACGACGTCATACATTTTGCGATCTTAACTTTGTGTAGTGCTGATAGCAAAACGCATTTCTTCCTTAAAGTGCACACAAAGTATAGATAAGTAAAGTTTAAATCAGACAGAGGAAACAGAATGTCATAGTCACGTTTTCAGAAATATGAATTAATACCTAACAGATATTGAGGCAAAATGTAAGTTAATGTTGGCATGACGGGTGGCTTACCAAGTCTATAAAAAAGTTTGAAAATAACTTATCTTATTTCTTTACACGTCGAAACATGTGCAAATAACTGCGAGGTACGTCGATATCAGGGACGCAATGAGTTCCTATACATACCGCGGGGACAAGCGGCAGCATATAAGCTAAATTTTATTTCCATCCGAAAATAAGGAATTTAATATTCTGCATTTTCCACCAACTTTGCTACTTAATTTTCAGGGTATTATTACACCAATCAAGTATATTATAAATGTTCACTGAAGTTCTAATAAAATAGTTTTCTAAATAACGAACTTGTTTTTGCAAAAGAGTAATATTAAGGGAAGTGTTAACAATTAGGATTGGCAATATGCCACTATACCTCGCCAACAATGTCTTAAGGTTAAGGATTTCTAGGATCTGATAAAACAAAGCCGCATTTTGCCTTCCTATGCATAATTATATTTAATGTATTGAAACTAGTTTATTGTTAAAACAATCAATAAATACAGACTAAGCGTCGTCTGTATGTTGGCGTAGTATGTTAAGTGAGGACGTCCAGGAAATTATTTTTTGTTTCCATGTTATCTGTTTGACGGCAATACCGGTCAGTGAAATATAAAACGCTCTAGCATCAATGTTGTAGGCCTAATATAACAATTACGATAAAAGAAAAGTTTGTAATGCTCTTCGGCTGATTTTAATTTCTTTAATTAATAACCTCAACCTGAAGTTTTTACAATTTGA
The DNA here is from genome assembly GCF_963402885.1 of Antedon bifida. NCBI lineage: Eukaryota > Metazoa > Echinodermata > Crinoidea > Comatulida > Antedonidae > Antedon > Antedon bifida. The sequence goes on along the minus strand of NC_136235.1, from coordinate 6,573,918 downwards.
AAAAAAATAGAACACATAAAGATTAACTTAACAAGCCAGCTTCCTCCAAGGGACAATTTGTTGTATCTATTTTTTTAAACAATTCCATTCAAAAAATAATAACAAAAGCACAGAGCACACATTGTTAGCAGAAGCATAAGAGGAACATTATATCTACACTTAAAGCATTAAAAAGAAATATTCAAAACAATATTTTAGAAAATAAATACAATTTCCTTAGAACTTGGTTGTGGTTAAATTATGTAAAGATACTTGTTAAGAATAAGCCCTTGAAACTTGTGAAATTTTCATGAGAGTAGAAGTTATTATTTAGTATAGCAATAATGTGTATTTCTTTTTAATTAACGTAACAGTTGAGTATGAAGCTTGTTCATTATGTCTATAATAATCGTGACTTTATAGTATCTAAAGGGAAGTAACAACGTATTAGTATTCCAAAAAATGTAAAATAATTGAATCGATCTTAACAAGTTTGAATTACAGAACACAGGTTACTCTAAAACTAATTCAAAATGGACTAAAACAGAATGGACTATTATGGTTATAAACTCTAGAAGTCAATGTATATAATTTAACAATGTGTATGAAATGTACGAACATGTGTTGCAAACATTAACATGTATATAAACAGCTTGCATGGTTGTTATATTAATATAAACAATCGGTCAAGTTAAAATTTAAATAATTGACTATTTATAAACATTATTCTCCAAATTTTCTAAAATGAAAATGTCTGATATTAATGTATTTCACAGCTATGTGGATATAGAATGTGTTAACAAAGGATATGTAACGTTGCACCAATAACTCGATACTGTACAATGTTATATTCCTATCCGACAACACGTCAGTTCGTTTGTGATATGTTATAGTTCAACAACAACGTATATTCGACAGAGGTTGTATACGGTATTCACAGATGAAGAATAAGTTTCACTTGGCTTAAATACCAAAGATAAAGCATGAGATGGATCATGATACACCTTAAGTGTCACGACGAAGCATTGCCCGACAATCCCATGTATCTCCAAAATCTTCAGAATCATCTACTATTAAGCTTGAAACAATTTGTCCTGTAGTAACATCAATCACAGATTTTCGGTAAAGTCGAGGAACAGCATAGATATTCGAATCCCTGTTACTACCACTTGCCTCCAGTTCATCGGTATTAATTTCCATGATCCGGCTGTTATTTTCGATGTCAATTTCACTGTAATCAATACTACGACTCTGCCAATATATCGCAATCACGATACCAACTAAAAGTAAAATTCCACTCAAAAGTCCAATAATTGAAAACGTATCGAAATAGTGTTTAGACGATTTAACAGATTCTTCTGTTGGTTCAGCTCTAATTGGTGATACGGTGTTCTTCTCGGTTGATCCTTGGAAATCAGGGTCCTGGCTGCTTATATCTAAAATCGTTGCCATTGGTTCAGTTTGAATCCCAGTATTACTAGTAGTTTGAGGAATTGTCTGTAGCAATTGCTTCAATTGTGATCTGTGTATATCGATAAATACCCTGCGTTCCTCAATATGTTTATCACCGTATGTTGTAGCAGCAAACACAGTAATGTGTATAAATAGTAAATACATACACAAATTCAAACGAGAAGCATTCATGTTGAACAAAAGTCCTACTGAAATCGCCAGATTATAAAACTCAGGTAAGTTAGATTACAAAATGACCCAAGTAAATAGTACCAATGTCTTTTATAATAATTTTAAAAATAAAAATAGATCAAGCAAACATTCAAAGTTATTAAAATTATGAATTCTTTCCTATATTAATTGTGAAGGCCAATTGGGATGTACAATATTGTGAAGGCCAATGTTTGTTGCAGCTGAACAATACACATCTCGATTGGTATCATTTAGTCTATCCCAAGGTTTCGTCGTTTACGTCATAGCAAGACAGGTAGATATAACTTGCCATTTTTTTTTGTAATTCAATTTTGTTTTAATTCAAACTTCCTAACTTCACATGCTCCATTTCTAAAGTGGAAATTATTACTTTTTCGAAACAAAACGAAAATAAGGCACAATACCTTAGTGACGTTTCGTTGACATACTGTCAACCCTTTGTGATTTATTAATTAATAATTTTCCACTTTATTATAATTATTCGGAGCCAGATGAATTTATTTAATTGCTCCATTTATGCTTATCTTTCATTCTCCGCTTTATATCTATACTATTAAGATATATTGATTACGTGGAATATTATTATTTACATATTATTATTTATTTGAAAGGGTTGTACATAAATCTATGCATATACTTTAAAGACGCAAGTTCTTGATGCACCATCGTCGTCGTTGGTAATATATATATATACATTTGTATCGATCTGGTTGACATCAATAAGGTACAAACGTTGTGTAATATAAAACAATGGTCTAAAGAACACAGTATTTTTAAACTAATAACTTGTATCAATGCTTTATTATGAAATATTACAATCAAAATGTTTCATTTTTAGTGAAAAGTATTCTTAATACATTAATGGTAATTATGCAGTATAATGTATACGTGTATTCATCAGAATAGGTGGCGGTGGTGGATGTAATAAGTAGGATAGAAAACCAAACCGGATTACTCTAATCATTAACTTCTAAAATGGTATTATAATAGGCTCAGCGCAATTAAAATGTTTCTTTTCCATCATTCTAAACATTTTTTTTCTTATTTATTTTTTTAAATTTTTGTTAAACAGTAGGTGTCACTTAATTAAACTAATCATTTTTATTTAATATTATTATCTTACGTTAGATTTTAAATAAACCAATACATTATTTATAGCTAATATTAACTATGTCTGCCATAACTTGAAATGATTCGTATATGTCCAAATATTATAAAAACATTTCCCAGTTAACTACTACTAAGTATTTTGTGTATACATTAACAAAAATGAACTTTCAATAGATTTGGTAAGAAAGAATCAATGTGGCGGTATAGCCAGTGTATTTCATAATAAAGTATCTTCTAGAAGTAACTATGCATAATCATATACCCATCATTGGGTTTTTTTAACGGCTTATGTCTAAATGTTTTATTATCAGCTGCATGTATTTAACTATTGATACAAAATACCAGAACTCGGTGTGGAGGGTGGTTGGACACCCAGTTGGTACGAAAAACAAAATCAACTACAGGACGTCAGTTCAGGAGAACCAACGACGGCCATCAAGTAAAACCCCGCCAGCCCGTAGAGGCACCACTGGACGATATGGCTTATGCCTGTGTATCATACCATGATGAGTACCTATACATTGTATCTCATCTGCTACGCCCCTACGACCAAATAGAGACAAAATACCGGTAATACTATTATGCCTAGATACTACATTTACCAATTATTAGTAATAGGTATCCTGGTGCAGCATAGAATGACGTTTCCATGTAGGCATAACATAACCAAAATCTTCAGAATCATCAACTATCAAGCTTGATACAATTTTTCCTGTCTTAACATCAATCACAGATTTCCGGTACACTCGAGGAACAGCATATATATTCGAGGTCCGATTACTACCACTTGTTGTCTCCAGTTCATCGGGATCATCTTCCGTGATGATGCTGCCGTGTTCGACGTCACTTGTGACGCTGCCTTGTTCGACGTCTCGTGTGTCACTTAGATCAATATCAATATCATTACGATTCTGCAAATATATCGCAATCACGATACCAATTAAAAGTAAAATTCCACTCAAAAGTCCAACAATAGAAAACGCATCGAAAAGGTGCTTTGATGATGAGATGAATTCTGTTGGTTCAGCAGCATTAAGTGGAGACATCGTGTTTCGACGTCTCAAAAGAGAATCCTGGATATATGTGTCTGGAACCGTTGCCATTACTTCAGGTTGACTAGTTGTAGTTAGAGAAACTGCTTGTAGATTGTATTTCAAATGTGATCTTTGTGTATCGATGTACACATTGCCTTCCTCAATATGTTCATTACTGTGTATGTGAGCAGCAAATACAGTAATGTGTATAAAAAATAAATACATACACAAACTTAAACGAGAAGCATTCATGTTGAATAAAAGTCCTATTGAAGTCACAGAAGACAGCAAGTATAAAATTTAAGTATTGGAATTTTAAAATGGCTCAGTAAACTTGTAACAGGTCTTTTATACTATTTTTTAATATAAAAATAGATATTGAAATGTACATCAATAAGTTATTAAAATTAATAATCCTTTCCTATATTAATATTGAGAAGGTTAGTAAGTCGAGAAGGTGCATTTTGGAAGGTCAACGTGTATTGCAGATGAACAATACGTTTACCTTGATTGAATTGGTACCATTAGACTACAGTATTTCAAGGTGTTGTTGCTTACGTCATACTGGTAATTATAATATGATTTTTAAAATATTATATAAATTGTTATACACAATTTTTACATATTTTGAAAAATGATTGTGTATATAATTAAATATTATTTGTTATACAAAAAAACAACTTTACTTGCTTTCCGTTATTTCACAATAATGTTTTCTTTTTTTCTCCACCTTAGGGCATACATTTACTTTTCTTAATCCGATACGTTCTTCAGAAATAGGAACATACTATTCAGCATTTCTTCTTTTTCATTTCTTATCAAAATCAAAATTATATAAATATAGTAATGTATACATAGTTTTTCTAAAATTGTATTTTTGTTATCATATTATGTTTACATACATGATTTTGTTGTAATCATTTCTCTATCCAGTATCATTATTTATCATCATTTTTTTTTTATTTTTATACATATCATCTATCAATATATTTCCAAAACCTGTTAGTTCTTAAACATATTTTCTACATATATTCTTTTGTTTTATTAATTAGTTAAATAATTTCTTATACAATACAATGAAAACAATATTTAGAGTTCGTTGATGAACTTGCATGATTACTGAACTTGTAGAAAGTACATGATGTATGTAAGTCATTATACGCATATTAACCTTGCAGATACAAGGCTGACATGAATAATGACCACAACAAATTGGTACGTAGTGTTATTTTTGACAATGACTACATTGCAACAACAAGAAGGAAGCGGGACCACGCAAATCGTCGCTTTTCTAAAAAAGAGGGCGGTATTAGTATTTACTTTTATTTACTATTATAATTCGATGATCAAACATCATTAGTGGTTTCCTTCTAATTTTAAATGTATGATGTAATATTATTATTCAGACAACATTGCTAACCAAAAGATATCGTCATATCTATATAGTTGACCCAAAGAAGAATGAGGTTATTCCGATAGATTTGTTTACTCCCTATTGTTCTTATAATCAATTTTGAAACATGACGCTTGTCAATTACATATCGAATCCAAGTTATGTCATATTTTGTTTGAAAGAAATTATGATTAGAATATAAAGCATGTGTGAATAGTGTGAGTGGTTAAGCCTGGCTTGCTAGGCTATGTCCGATAATATACGGCGGACTAGATCGTCCTTTAGGGATATATCGAGGCATTTGCTAGGCCTACCGACTTAATACACACTTGTGTACAAGTTCAAAAGCTCTTTTTCTATTCGATTCATAAAACAATGAACAAACAACATGACAATACTTAATTATGTGATTTCTGAGCAGCACAAATGTATGTATTAATTCTTAATTTGAGAGTTCTGGTGTAACGTCCCAATTTTCGAGGTTTTGGGCTGTCATGTAACCATGTGACCTAAACCAATCTAGACGATTTAAGGATTAACAAAAAGGTCAGAAGGAAGACAGAATGATCGTCATTTAGAAGTTTAATAACATAGCCTACATTATTGTGATTCCATATTAAAACACTTGAATTTATGATACGAAGTTAATTGAGGAATTAGTGAGTAGGCTTTTGCATCAACAACAGAAGTACTGTAATCGAAATCCACTATTATTTACAGGGTATTTATCGCTATTAGTAATGCAATTTGGTTTTTATTTATAAATGAATCTGAATCATTTACATTGTACAAATATTCACTGAATATTGATTATTATTAGGCCTAGGCCTATATAAAATCTCTAGAGAAAATACCCGCCTTCAGAGAACCTTACCCACTCCGAACTCTCTCAACTCTACCATAGTCATTTTGATACCATACTGCATGATCCAGCACCCTCGACCCAGTACAATTGTTGATACCCCATACAGTATATATGTATAGGCCTACAAACAAACATACTTGGGGAAAAGTGGGGAAGATAAAACACAATTGTGGCCGATAAATTGGATTTAATATGGCGCATAGTGTTCAAATTATATATAAACATTTCCAGTACAATTGTGGTCATGTTAATATCCCATACAATAGGAAAATGTGTACAACGAAGAAACCTACAAACCCTCATCTCCCACTCTCGTTCCATCTCCTATTACCTATTCCTTAATTAAACACACACTATTATATTGGTGGCATTTGTTATACTTAAAATCGAAACTTTTGTTTAAAGATGTATTGTCCCCCAAAAACATAAAAAATGAAGATTAATTAAATCAGACTTTGAATATGTTATTTTATAGTTTAAATAAAGTTAATCACTTCAAAACAAATTAATGTTTTCACTTATAAAATGACAAAATAAATGGTTAAATTCAACCAAAAATCCATTGGCTGGCAGAAAATTTGACCATTTTTTGCTTTAAATTACATTTTTTCAGGTAAATACATTTTTTTAGATCCAATTTTTGTTCAAAGTGGATAACTATTATGTTACATTAAAATGGAATATTCAACAAAAATGTTTTTAAGAATTATTTTTTCAGGGGAACAATACATCTTTAAGTTAAGAAAGTACCAATTCTTAAAACCCTCATCCGGTTGAGTCATTTTAACAAGGTTTTTTATTAGAACAATACTTTGATGGAAAGTAGTTAACTGTCTCAATAATGGTCCTGAAACCAGTCACTTCCTAAATAGCCGTATTGGTCAAACAATAAACTAGTGTAATGACACAAAACATGACGTCACCCCAGGGTTTCGATATGAAGTATGTTTTAATATTTATATCGATAAAAGGAGATGAAAGAAAAATCATATATTAAAAAATACTCTTAACTTGACTACACACAACGTTTGTCGTCTTACATTAAAGATGTCTTTACTTTACTTATGTATTTTTGTATTATATTCTGGAATTTACAATTGCAATGCTGCAGCATTGACAACGAAGCAACCGTTATACGAACGAGTTCAAGAGACGATTGTGAAAACATTCGGAGACACTGTCGTGTTGCACTGTAGTGTAAATCCTGCAATTGTCCACAGTACACTAATACAATGGGTTTTCGTAAGTGACAACGAAGTGCTGACACAAGGAAAATTTCTGCAAACTTTAAATGTTAACAAGAGATCTCGATATTCTGTGAGTGTAGATAACAATTTCCATCTACAGATAAAAAACATTCAATCAGAAGATGTGGGAACGTACATTTGTAGGTCAAAGTTCAGCATGGCAAGTTATGAAACTATTGCGACAAGAGTGCTTTTTGCAGACAATAAACAGCACCATGAACCACCCGTTTTAGAACAAACACATCAACATCCTGCTAAACCATCAGAAGCACCAAAAGAAGAAGAAAGGATAACAGGAAAATCCAGTGGACGAGAAGATGAAGAATCGCCAAAAGGAAGCAAACATTATGACGCACTATCTGTGTTTGGTCTTCTATGTGGAATCGCTTTAATAGTTGGAATTGTTGGATCAATAGCATGGAAGAATGGAAGGAAAAGTGGTAGAAAAAATGGCGAGAAGACAACTGATGATGAACCTACAAAAGCTAGCTTGGCAGATTCAACGCGCAAAATACAAGTACCCAATGTGCGAATGATGCGGGGGTTAGACAGTGACATGGAATGTAATAAAGCGAACGCTTACAGGTATTAATTCCAGTTAGCGATATATATTATGTATACAGTAGTTAAAATAACCATGAATAAATTATTTCTTTCGTATTGTACTCAGTTGATTACTACAACAATTTATTAGAGACTATGCTACTTAGCCATGGCGTGATCAACATTGGTGGTGTAAGGAAAAATCTTAACTCACGATTTGATTTTGCTTGTTGTTTTTTATGTAGGCCAATAATAATTTATCAAAAGCTCTGGAAATCTTTTTACAAAACAAAATGTTAACTTTTCTGTATATAATATTGTTCAAATCACGTATCCTTTTATTTTCCTGTATATATGATATATATGTTTTAATTATTTTTTACCTCAATTATGTTTAAAGCTGTAACTGGATCATTTTAAAAGCAGTACTACGTTACTGAAAATGTAACCCAGTCCAAAGAATACATAAAGAAATATCACTGTGATAAAACAATAGTTAAATAATATATAAGTCACTTTGTTAGATACCGGATAAGATTTAACAAGGAACTTAAATATCAAAGTTATTTTAGGTTAAATCGTCGGGGAGTGTTGTTTCCATAAGGAAACATTAAACAACGTATTGCTTTGTTTGAAATACCACACTGTCATTCATCCTGTTCAAAGTCTAAAAACACTCAGTCAGGTAGCCTACTGTTTCTTTGATTACACAAATCAAGTCTAGAGAACATTTTATCTTCAAACCAAGCAAGATGCATTTCCATATGTTTGATATTATGTGTGTGTGTTTATTGTTTTGCTACAATGTACTATCCAACACCATCGAACCAGAAACTGAAAACGTCGACAAGACAGTGAAAGCATTTACCGGTAAGAGTATAACATTTGAGTGCAGAGCGCCAAACGCTCAGCCAAGTGACACCATAGCATGGTATTATGATGATGAACGTTTGTCAAATAATGGAGATATTATAGTAGACGATGAAACAGCTTCGGAAAGGTTTTCTATTACACAGTTAGACATGTATTACAATCTAACAATAGTGGATGTTGAATTGGAAGATGCCGGCACTTATGATTGTAAATTGGAGCGTACTGGAAGCGCCTTGTTGGTTTTACGTACACGGACTCTTCTTGTCAGCGAAAGTGATTCAACAAATCCACTAGACATATTTGCAATTTTAGGATTATTGTCTGGCATTCTTCTTATACTCGGTATAGTAGGAGCTATTGCATGGTCGAGAGGAAGGAATCGCGGGGAAATCGAACGAAGAATGGCTATGGAAAGCGCATAGGACCCACTTAAAATCAAACGCTCCACAAATGCAATTATTTGGATACAAAAGTACATTTGTAAACGAGAAGGAAAAAAAACGTTTTTCGATGCTACTGAAAAAAACAATTTAAATTTTGAACCAATCACATACGGACAATGTCATGTTTCTTGTATACCGTTGTTATTGTTTTTAATAAGTTTACTTATAAATAATGTATTTGTTCTACGCACAATAAATTATAAGTTTAAATTGACTTTTTATCGTTTTTGTGACGTATTATTATAAATAGGCCTATATACATTGAAGGAAGAAAATAAAAGTAATGATCTACTGTAGGTCTGTGTTTTTTAGTAATAGAAACGGTTACGATTTTACAGTGCCTTTTTGTTGCCTATGTTGCAGTATGTGCTGCTCTTCGCGTATTACGAGTTATATAAGTTACGCAGTGGTAGATGTAGAGAAGAAGGGATAGGCTACCTGTCTTCAAACGCCCCATCTCTCCATATATTCTAGATTTTTTTTATCCTAAAATAATAAAAAAAAGTTCTTTACAATACTGTTCTTCTTTCATAAAATATACAGTGAGTTCAATTTCGTTCTTATACACGACGACAATCACATTGCGACATTTCTGAATTCGCCCTATTTGACTTGTCAATCACAATTACTAATTACATATTTGTATCTAAATAGATTCCTGTATTTTAATTGGACGGTTGTGGGTCACATGACAAACAGTAATTTCGCGCTGTATTTCTATTTTTGTCGGCGAAAGACAGGACAGTGTTAACAACAGCATAACAACAATGCTTTGCGCATGCTCCAGCGAGAGTGCGGTATTTGTCGGTGTAAGACCGGGACTATCGTGACCTCACTTAACAACAATGGCGATCTCTGGTTGTAATTTTGCTCTGTTGAGTGACGATATTACTAAATTACATAATGATACAGACTAAAAACACTACGAAACAAATCGAATATGCCCTCAGGCTGATGTAAATACCCTATTTATACAAGTTATAAAAACAACAAGGTATCTCAGCCTATCTAAAAAAAAAATCGAAAATCCATTTCAGGTCCTACCTCCCAATCTTAATCAGTAGAACTCGTTCAGAGCAGACGTGTCTTAAATCGCTCTCCCCAGCCTTACTGCATTCAGCCTCACTACGCGGTGACAGTTCAAATTTCCCGCAGGACAGTTGTTGTGTTAGGGCACTCCTATAGCCTAGCATTTTTTTTATTGATCCAGTTGGTGTTGTGGTTTCTGATTTTGTCGCTGTGGACTGTGAGTTTTATTATTTTCGTTTACATTATTTGACATTTTAGCTTTGCATATATTGTATACTTTGTACACTATCCAATGGCCGGCAAGAAATGTTATGCTGTTGCCAAAGGTAGAAGCATTGGTGTTATTCACCAATTGGGCCGAAACTCAAACAGCTACTGACGGCTACCAAAATGCGCTATTCAAAGTTTTCACTAAACATTCTGAAGCCTTGGCTTGGATGGAAAGCAACAAGCTAATTAGTTTGGAATGCGACGAGGACAAGCATTAAGCAAACTCGTCAACAACAACATGCGATGCACCTTTGGAATGCAACGCTGGCTTGTATGCAAATGAGTCCTCTGTCCTCCTCCGTTCACATAGCGATTGTTTTAAAGCCATTCGACAACTTGAGTCTGACTTGGTTGAACGTTTATGCGCATCCGTTAGGGAAAACTGCGATTTGAAAGTAAAATCTTTCACCTCATGAAACATTCATTAATTACATAATAGAATCTATGTTACGTGTTCATATGTTTATGTATTAGTAAAGATTTTAGTCTTTAGTACAATTCGGTGTTTTCTAGAACAAACAATGTACATACTCGTCTGGTACACATATTCTTTAGGCATACTGTGTAAAGATTATAAACACTTTATTGCAGTTTTCTATGCTGAATTGTATTACTTCAGAGTAGAAGAATAAATAACTTCAGCGTTATACGATGTTTACACAGAACATCGCTAGACGAAAGCCTGGTTTGTTACGGTACATTTAATGCCTCCAGTCTTTAAAGCGTTTCAATTTGTTTTACCCTACATAATATTTATTTAATTTTCCGTTCCAGACTAGTTTTGGGGTTCTTTCCCTTCAATATATCTAAAACTACAATGAATTGCGTATTGTTTGTTTGGAAGTTGTTTACTACTTTCAAATGTCGTAAGCGGAAACAATCGAGTCCGGGAAAGTGTAGCGATGACGGGAAGTGGCCATTTACAAGTGGTTGACCATTATGATGATTATAACGTGTAAATATAACCCAAGCCTAACGTATGTGGTAGGCATGCGCTACATAAATAAATTGTATTCGTGATATTTGCATTTTTTGAATGTTAAATGGTTGGCAAATAGGGCTATTATATCGCACAATATATCGTTACGCATCGTGTTTGTCTGCTGTAATTTTGTTTAAACGTCACCAAGTTTGTGTTACAGGACATATAATAATAGACCGTAGGCTAGGCATTTAGAGTAAAATTACATAACCTTACATTGTGCCTTGGATATTTAGACGCCTCGTGAAAATAGAATTTCATTTTTCAGCTTATGAAATAATTTGTACCATCGCACTCATACAAATTCGTTATAGTATATAACCTAATAGAGATTCTTTATCTTTATCCATATAACAGTGCCATCATAATGTTTACGTTTTATTATGATTTATTTCTTTCATCTAAGAACTAATTAATATTATGGCTTCTAATTACAATTTATGAAGTACGCCCTTGGCAATGAAGGGTCTTGCGAAGAAGAATAAGAAAATAAAGACATTTTATGGATGTCCTTATTAATACAAAAAAACGCCGCAGAATCAATCCATTTTCAACAATAGTTTACGGAACTATAGATTTAAAACAGAAATGGATTTGTTTTTCAAATCACGACTTCATTATGAAGGCCAATAGCTGTCTATTAATTCCAGGTAACTTTGATATTAATACGATACTACGTATATCAGGATTTTCAAAAGCAATCGGTAACCTCAATGCACAACGATGTTCTGTTTGCTGGACATTTACTACCGGTCTCGATTTCCGTGATTTCAGTGATATACATACTGTTAGTTGCTGGTAAATTGTGAGTAATATTGTACAAAATACTTCATTATTCCATTAAACAGTTTCGTTCTGTCTTACTCATAAAACGAAAATGAAAATTCCCGGTATTATTGGGATCGATCGATCACATACGGAACAACCCCATTTAAACCGATGCATTATGAATAATGTATACCACCAATTTACAAAAAATGAAGTTTGAGCTTCGGCTGGGGATTGACCACCCTGGTAAAATATTATTCGAATAAACCCTTTATAGAACATCATTTTGATTAAACGCCTCCCTAAAGCCCCTTCTGAAAAATAAAATCCCGAATAAATACATCAATAAACAAAATAATAAAGAGAAAGAAAAAAAAATATAAAGAATAATAATATTATTGTAATTAGACAACGGTATGTTTATTCTACACGCAATTCTACATATTCATTAAAACTGTACCCTATTATACAATGACTAACAATGATCGATAATGAATGAATGAAACGACTGAGGTACACCACAAGTAGTTCTATGTTCTGTCTTACTTCAGGGAAATTTGCTTCTGTCGTATTCTGTTTGTCCTATTCTACATTTTGTCATATCAATCCAAACATTGTCTTAAAATAATAGTATGTTAGTTTTTAAAAACATATATGCCTACCGGGTCTACTCAAATAAGTAAAATGGATATCTTTTTGGTAAATATATATAGTACCGATCTAGATTTAACTGCATTTAATTATATAACATGACGATTACATATAATATGTCTCTATTATTGCCTTTTTTTTCTAAGGAATATAGAATAGTAGGCCCTAATTTATGACACATATAAATCATTTAACTGCGAGGTACAATAATAATAATATCCTATCTTATCCTATATAGCGCATAATGTTGTGAAACCTCTACAATGAAGCTATAAAAAAGTGACTTCGGCAAAAGAAATGTTTAGCTGACTGACATTTGGTCAACAGGACATTTGATTTACCTAATATTTCACCGAAAGTTTACTAAAAGAAAATTGTACAATATGTAATTGGCCAATATAACTGTTTACAGATAAGATATTTCGCCGACAAATCAGATCACTGTCAAAAAAAGTAAAGTAAAAATAAAATCCAGAAATGATTTAAATGATTTTACGATTATAGTTAATTGTTTACAATAACGTAACACTGAATTGAACACTAAAAAGATTCAGTTATTAAGAGAAATATGGAAACGGTAATTCTTCATCAATTCTCGCGACGTGAAGATTTTCGGACGTTGTGTATACTTGTCATATGTCAATATGTCAATTGTAGTGTTATTTGCTACAGCAACCATACATGGGTTAATAATACATAACTGATTTGGCACAGTAATTCTATCTTCTTTATTATCAAATCGGTTGATAAAATTTCCATCACTTTTGAATAATTGTAGTTTGTGGTTACTTGCTATGATAATGTTATCATCCTCATCGACTGCAATTGCGTGTGGCCACCTCACCATACCATCTTCATGCCCGTTTTCGATGAGTGCTTTCAGTTCCTTGTCTGTTTTGTCATAAATTAATACTTGGTGGTTTCCTTCATCTGTCACAAGTACTTTCCCAGTTTTTGTAAGTGCAACATCCGAGTATCCAGAATAATGGGAATATTTCTTTTGTGTCCCTATTATCTCAAGGTGCGCACCACTATCAATGTCAAACATATGCACACACGAAATGCTCAACTCTGCTACATATATAACATTAGCAGACTCATCTAAGTAAATACCACATGGGTTTGTTAAAACACCTTTGCCAATTGATTTGATCACATAACCATTCATATTACATACTTGAATACATACATTTCCACAATCACTGAATGCAATTTTGCCATTTGTCATTGTATACATTCGGTTTGCTTTCATACCTTTTGATAATGTAATTTTTCCAATATTTTTTCCTGAATAGTTGTACTTGTAAATTTCATTTGTCTGAAACGATACCAGCAAGCAATCATCATTATACTTAACTATACCAGTAGGAATGCTCCTTAGATTGATAGTAATAGGTTTTGATGTAACATTAACTCCTCTAGGAATACCTCCTTCTTTTCCAACGTTCAGTTTCTCATCTGTGTCTCCAAGAAGATTTAAATCGTTGCTAGCCATCCTGTAATAGTAACACATTATGTTGCACAGCTAGACAAGTATTTGTACATTTATATGTGGTACAGTAGTAGCCATACCGAAAGAAGAAGTACTAATATTGTGATAAACTGATAAATTATCAATAGATATTAAACGTTTCATTACTGTTGATAATCTGACAAAATCATCAATAAACAATAGTATTGTTGATAATACGTAGGCCAATTTTCCACTGTTGACAAATCATCACAAGCAATGGGTTAACTATTACTTGCTAGGGCTATTGGTCAACTTGCATGGGCTACGCTCAAAACAGTTTGTTTTAACAATTACATTGGATTAGAATCCATTTTAAATAAGCCACACTGTCAGAGAATACATAATCATAAGTTATCTTGATGAATTGCTGTACCAGATTTAATAATACGTACTGATCAATCGTTTTAACAACACTTTTCTCTAATTTTATTAACATTTAATAATAACTTCGATATTAATACCACATCATGATTGTTAACCTCAATGCACAACGATACATACTGTTATTTGCTGGTAAATTGTGAGCAATATTTTACTCAATGCTTCCATTAATAATTTTTATTCTGTCTTACTCATAAGCGAAAATGATAATTTTCGGTATTATTGAAATCGATCAATTACATTCGGAACCCCATTTAAACCGACACAGTATGTAATATGTATACCACCAAATTACAATAGTAAAGTGAAGTTTGAGCCTTGGCTAGATGGACAATCCCGGTAAAATATTGTTGAATTTAATAAGTACCGTAATTTTTTGAAGAAACTTCCTGTTTTGAATAAACTCTCCCCTTGAATAATAAACCCGCCACATACATTTATATTTGTAGTAGAATGTATTGATTGACATGATCTACACTTTGACCAGGAATTTTGATGCAATTTTTACTGTGTGATGTCACTTCCCGATATTAATTGTGTTATATTTGTTCATATCTAGCGGGTATTTGTTTGATCATAATACGGTTAAAAAAATAACATAATAAAGTATACTGTAATAGAGTAGACGACGGTGTATATTTATTCTACACTCATTTTTATATCCCCATTAATACTTTATTATGCTGTAAGGATGTGTGGCGCAGTGTGTTGGACGTTCAACTACTGATCATGAGATCGAGGTTTGAATCCAACTCTCGCCGCATTGCTTATATCCTTAGGCAAGATACTTTACTTACGTTTTCCCCTCCCCACCCAGGTGTATAAAATGGGTACCCGGTTAGATCAAGACACAACTTTGCGCTGATTACTAGCTGCATTATGTATGTTTCCATACGTGCTTGATGCAAAAATGAACGGGGTAATAATAATATTAATAATGTTCATCGCTTAGAGGTTTCACAACATTAGGCGTTCTATAAATCCAGGATATTATTATTATTATTTTTATTATTATTATTTATGCTGCAATGACTAAAACAGACTGATAATGAATAAAACGATTGAGGTACACCACAAAATAGTTATGTTTTCAATCATAATTTAAAAAAAAACTTCACTAATTCTTGGGTAATTTACTTCTTACGTATACATTTTGATTTTTAAAATCAAAATGTATACTTGGTCTTCAAAATAATATTTATAATTAATTGCTTGATCACACTTCACCATAAAGATGAAATATGTTTCTTAAAAGGAAAATATTAGTTGCATATAATTATCTTCAATAAATAATGGGTTTTTCGCGTTCAAGTCACCAAAAGAATGTGTGTAATCGAATTTATGACATTTCCAATTTCCAATTAGTGGATTTTTAAATATTTCGATATTTTAGTTGACAATAAAGTAAAGAAATGGCTCTCACATATTATTATGATATTCTTGACTGGAAAAGTCGCCTAGTGGCTGAGAGAAGTATGACAAGATTATTATAGATTATTTTAATCTCGCTATTCCCTGATTGGATTGGCTGGAGAGGTCCTCTCCGGTAATGCAACTATCGATTTTTTTTCCAATACATTATTTATAGATACAATAATCAATTTAAGCATATTATCTCTATGAACAATTAACGTGTTATCAATCTTTACATTTATTTGGTAAATTCGTTATTCTATAGGTATTTTGAATGGTATCAACATCACATAGTTTGAACGCCGATTTGTGAGCTTAAATGAACTAAAGACACATTATACGGCAATGCTGTCAAATATTTATGAAGATCAGCAAAACGCAAAACAAATAAATGAATTCAAATCGTATCGAACGTGTTGAATCTAAATTTATTTATTGTATTAATCACAACAATTTAGGTCATCTAATCGATCTTCCTCCGCTTCATAATCGGAGAAGGTTTTTCGATTTGCTTTTTCTCTTCAAATGCTTCAACTTCAACTCATTTCTTTCTCTTAAAATAAACTCTCGCAACACTCGCCCATTGTCGAATCAACGTAATTAAAAAGGCTTTACAATTCAATTTATATTAAAGATAAGACTATCGATATTTTGTTTTTGTTTGCTTAATTCTATATAATTTTGCCATTTGTTGTATGATTCATGTTTTTATAGTTTACTGTGTGTTTATGTGTATAGTTATATTAAAATATGTGTAAGGTATCCTATAATTGGCGTTTTTCGCTGTTGGATGTGGTTGAAATAAAATAAAATAAAACAAAATAAATATGTGGTACCAAACTGATTGATTGCTCGTTATAAAATGTCTTCATCATAATTTATTTAGTGTAAGTATACTGACATAAAGGGTATCGCACTTTATTATAACTAGTTGTAAACATGCTTGAAATGAATAAGCACTAAATAGAGAAGTATGGAGAAAGAGAACTGTCATGGAGTAGGTAGGTGACTTTATGTGATACGTAGCATCATACGACAACATTATAACTCAAAAGCACTGATCCTTATACAACTTAAAGATGTATTATCCCCCTGAAAACAATTTTTTTACATTTTTTTTGTTAAATATGCCATTTTAATGTCACATAATAGTTATTGACTTTGACCAAAAATTGGATCCAAAACAAATTTATTTACCTGAAAAAACTGGAATTTAAAGCAAAAAATGATCAAATTGGCTGCCAGTCAATGGATTTTTGGTTGAATTTAACCATTTATCATGTTATTTTATTAGTGAAAACATTATTTTTTCCGGTTTTTTTTCTACAGAAGTGATTCACTTTATTAAAACTACAAAATAACCTATTCAAAGTTTGATTTAATTAATCTTCATTGTTCATGTTTTTGGGGGACAATACATCTTTAAGTTACAATATTCAATGTTCATGTTTTACATGCTTGACGTGGAATTGGAAAGAGTACTCCGTGCACATCGGTTGCTTTTAGTTATTCCTCTATCTGTTCAGATTTTATTGAGTTGTGTCATTGCAGTTCAGGTCATAGCTAAACATCACGTATCGTTGCCACTACTGCCTTCTTCAGTAGCAAGAAAGATTAAAAAGAACATTTATATAGGAAAACAAGGTTTAATCCTGGTGGTATTTATTCATCGAAACTCTAATAAGAAAACGTCTGTTTTATTACTCTCCACAAGTTCAAGCACAGAAGTCACATTCAATGTTCGTAATGTCCTGTCAGATAAATAGAGTAATTGTAATTGTACATAATGTGGTAATGAGATAGGTATAGACGAGGCTATAAGAATCGACTACAAATGTAAAGTTTCAGCAGAAGCCTACACGTTAAAAAGATTAATAGTCAGAGTTGAAGAATAATAGAGATTAAAAACATGAATAGTTTAATAAGCGGTGTTGTAATAACGGTGCTAGTTTGGAGTATACATTCAGTGCATATTGTAAAGGCGGACGGTATGATAGCTGAAGAAATGGGCACACGAATCACAAATATCGGGAATACCGAAGTGCTACGGTGTTTTAGGCCTGCAACAGAAAACAGAGCTGACGACATCGTTTATTGGATTCATGAGGGAGAGATCATTAGCGTCAATGGACTCATTCAAACATTAAATCTAGACCACCGTGCGAGATATGATATGATAGGCAATCATAAGAATGGACATTATAACCTACAGATACAAAATATAAAAGCTGAAGATACTGGAAAGTGGGATTGTAAGTACAGACCATCAGTTGGTAACGTTGGTGCCCTTCAAAGTACAATAATGATGGTGATTTCACCTGACGAGCCGGTGTGCAGTTTATCACCAACTGTTATTCATATCGGTGATTCATATCAACTAAAGTGTGTCTCAAGCGGAGGTTTTCCTTCTCCTACCCTTGTATGGTTAAGGGATGGGGTGGAATTGCTACAAACAGATACCGATGACTCGCTTGTTTTAGAAAGGATTGCTTACCAGACTGATAACAATGCACAATACACGTGCGAAGTGATAAGTCTAGCGTGGCCAACTGCACGCACATGCACGCAGCATGTTATGGTTATCACAGGCAAAAAACCTGTGCGAATGATGAGAAATGCAGAAAAACACACCAGGAAAAATGCAGAAGGTACGAATCATAGGCAGAACACGGACACAAGACAACATGACGGTTGGTTATCTCATCCAAATATTCATCACACATCAGTACGACCCCATGTAACAAACGCACAAGAAAATACTACAAAACAAACGGAAAAAGAAAGTACGGACATGTTTGATGTATTTTCAGTAATAGGACTAGTGTGTGGTGGCGTCCTTGCGATCATAATTCTGATGGCCATTTCATGGAACAAGGGTCACAGCAATGCATTACCCAGAAGCCCCAAAACGGAAAAGATGCGTGGAACGAGAAAGGCAGTGTTCAAGTCAAAAAGCAAACGTCTTAGTCGCCACTCGTTTTCAAACACAACACGTAGTAGCAAAACAGCTAATGAGAGTCTGTACCATACACCATTAATAGATAACAATTCAGACGAAATAGTTCCTAATGAAATGTTTTTTCTCGAAAGAATTGATCAACATGACGAATCGTCCCCGCGCTTTATAACAGTGCCTATATATTAATCTAAAAAATAAGGACATAACAATCTTTCTTTCTTTTTTTGTTTGAAATTATTAGCATAAGTTAAATATAAGTATAAGTTGTAGTACTGTATAAAGTAAAATCAATAAAATTTAGAAGTGTGATCTATGAAAGTAACATCATTCGTGGCAGACTATCTGAAGCTGATTTTCCACTAGGCGCGAATCGAAAGCGGCAACTTATACGCATGTGCATGTTTCTATCTTCTAAATCCTTCTCTACGCATGGGTATAAGCTGACGTTTTCGATTCGCTCGAACAAATTCGCCTAGTGGAAAATCAGCTTAATAGTAAAGAAATAATTTATATGAATTGGATGGTGAGAATAGTTCACAAGTTTAAAGATTTACTGTTTTTATTGTATAATTATTTTAAAAGAGCAGTCAATCTTTCATCGAATAAAATATTCTCCATTGCCAAACAGTTATTCTTTGTCTTATAACACACTTACTGTTCTAAAATAAACTTTTATTGTATTTTTCATCGTAAATCATTGAAGATTATAAAAGGATCCCAACGGAAATAAGCTAATAATCTTTTTGGGCTATCCTGGAAATTTTTCTATACATTTATTTTATTTGTAATGTCAGTAATTTATATGTTATCACTTTGTATGTATTTTATATAGGCCTACTGATTTTCTCAATTCAAATCAAATCAAACCCAGTATTTATCACTTGCCCGTAAGGTAGAACATACCGAACGACACGTGATGTGTAATTCAACTTTCAAGAATACAATCAAGTGTGTTAGGTATGTGTTCCGTCTATCAGGAACAATATTGTCATTTTTCTATTACCGTATGCTATCTGTTATTACTAAAGCATGGATTTCTGCACCGGATGGAAGTTAAAGTATACGGTTTCCATCCAATGGTTTACAATATTAAGAGTTTTGATAAACTAAAACGATATTGTATAATAAAAATAATACGATTAATATGATATGTTTGTTCCGCCTGTATGTTATAATTTTGAATAACTAACTTTGATAGTGTATACCTCCGCCTACACTGTTTTAGTTACATACAAATCTTTTCCCTAAACGTTTTAATTGTTTGTATCACTAGCCCTATTGTTTGGTTACACTTAACTGAACTAAAAACTAATAAATGGAAGTTAGGTTTAAGTCCTATTTATTAGACATCAGTCTACGTTTAATTCGCTTTTATAAAAATGTGTAAACTTGAGGTCACTATTGATTTACAAAAATACTTTAGTTGTCCAAAATACGTTATCTTGAATGTGCTATTAATTTCCACAAAGTACATTAATTTGAAGGCACTAATCATGTTATAAAATTCGAAAGTTTTCCAAAATACGTCAACTTGAGGGCACTAAACAATTTTTAAAAACCAGATTCTTTCTAAAACTTGAGGGCGCTAAACTTATATATATGACTCTGTAATAGCCAGAGTTGAGGCTTTGTTCATTTCCTGTTGAGGCCCTTTTTTATGATCATTTAATTTTATATTTTTTTATGGTATATATTTTTGTTTAACATTTGAGACCTGATAATTAGGTGTAGCTTTTAGGATTGTGCCATTTAACTTTGACCCTACCCCTCCAATATCGATCCAGCGAGATTTTAGTGAAGTGAAGTTTGGTGAGATTCGGATTTGGCTTCATAGGCTATTTACAAAGAAGCATAACAACACACACCCCACATGGGTGGTGAAAACATTATGATGTACTCCTAATCGAAGGTAATAACACAGTTCAATCAGAAGCTATGGTGTAGGTTCTAATAATGACGTATTAACAGGAAAAAACGTGATTGCAGGAATATAAACACCTTTCTTTATTGGTATATTGTGAGTAATGCTTTACTCAATGCTTAGCTATTATATTATTCATTTTTATTCTGTCTTACTCATAACCACACATGAACATTTCCCGGCATTATTGGGATCTCCCGATCTCACATACGGAACTATGAAAATGGCTCTCAAACATAGTATGGAAAAGTAGAATGGTATGATCAGGGAATTGTGAGATTATTGTAATCTCACTATTGGCTGGTATTAAAAAATCGTGTCTGGTAAATAAATCCCCTATCGATTATTAAATCAATATACCTATAAATTCTTTAGATACAAGGTTGAATTTAGGCCTATTTCATCTCTACTACAGGTATGAACAATCTAAGTATAAAACTTGATTGATTTGGTAAATCCGTTGATCGTTTAAAATGTAAAATTATAATCAATACGGTGCATTGTTTGATCGGAATTGTAAATTAAATTTAGATGAACGAAATTATAAACAAAAATAAGAATGTGTGTACCTGATTATCAGTGCTGTATCTCTACATACTATAATATTTTCCCAGAATATCACAGGAATAATATGGTAATACAGCATCTTGTTTGTACAACATGTGATGCCTGTATCATGTAAGGTTAGGTTGTGGATGTGATACTAGGAGATAATACTAATACTTTATAAGTTGCATTTTTAAAGATTTTTCTCTGTAACTACAGAAAACAAAACAAAAATACATACATTGCCGATTTAAGTTATAAGAAACATTCCAACATCATACAATCATGATAGATAACTGGGGTAATCGTGTCTATTTGTATGTATGCCGAAAGGTTGAAAGGACCATTTGTCTAGATAGAAACAAATAAAGGTGAATTTTTTAATCCTGGTCTTAAAAATGAGGCGTCATCGAAGGCACTACAATGACAATTAGTCTGTTTTACATTCCAGAAGTATAAAGTTGAAGCACCGGAGTTTACAGCATATTCGAGATTCGTAATATCCTGTCCGAAGAAGAGACCTATTGTGATGTATTATACATGTGTGGTGATAGAATGGTATAAATTGGGATCTCTAATAATCGACTGCACAAACTGTCAACTTATCTCACAAGTACATGTTAACATTTACAAGAGCAGGATTAGGACATTTAAAACAAGATGGTGAATAGTTTACGCGCTGTAATGACAATCATTGTTTGGAGTATGAATTCACATATGATAGCTGCACAAATGGGCTTACGAACCACCAGCATTGGGAGTACCGAAGTTATACGGTGTTTTCCAGATAAAAAGGGAGTTGATGTTGCTTGGATTCATGAAGGAGAGATTGTTAGCCTTAATGGACTCATTCATACAATAAATCTAGACCATCGTGCGAGATATGCTATGATAGGCGATCATCAAAATGGACATTATAACCTACAGATACAAAACGTAAAAGCTGAAGATACTGGAAAGTGGGATTGCATGTACGGGCCACCGGGTAACGTTAATACTCTTGAAAAGATAGTGATGATTGTGATTCCACCTGACGACGGTTACCCAAGTTGCGTGTTATCATCACCAACTGCTATTCGTACCGGTGATCCGTATGAACTAGTATGTGACTCAAGTGGAGGTTTTCCTGCTCCTACCCTTGTATGGTTAAGGGATGGGGTTGAATTGTTACAAACAGATACAGATGACTCGCTTGTTTTAGAAAGGATTGCTGACCAGACTGATAACAATGCACAATACACGTGCGAAGTGAGAAGTCTAGCGTGGCCAACTGCTGCACGCACATGCACGCAGAATGTTATGGTTATCCCAACAGACAAACCACCTGCGCCACTGACCACACGCTTTACGACAAGTGAGCGCATAATCACTACAGAAAAACATACAACGCAACAGCCTTCAGAAAAACGCACTAAGCAACATCCTTCAGAAAAACGCACTACGCAAAATCCTAAAAACCCTACCACCGTAATAAACAAATTTACGAATGCACTGAATCCAGACGCTACACAACATGACGGTGAGTCATCTGATCCAAATAGTGATCACGTCTCAGAACGACCGCATGTAACAAACGCACAAGAAAATACAAACCAAACGGAAAACCTAAACCCGGAAGCCACGCGATCTCCCCCCATGTTTGACGCATTGGCAATCTTTGGACTATTGTGCGGTTTCTTTCTTGTGATTTTAATTCTGATGGCTGTTTCATGGACCAAGGGACGCAAAAAGGCATTTACAGGCACGCCTGAAACAGAAAAGATGCGTGGATCGACAGAGTCAATAGTAGAATCAGAAAACAAATATTATTCTCGCCCGTATTCAACTACAACACTTAACAGCACTGCAACTACTGAGAGTATTTACCACGTTCCACGGGTGCCGAGTGTGCCGAGTTTGTATTGCATATCGTTAATAGATAGACATTCAGGTGAAATAGTGTCCACAAATGTAGAAATGTTTGATGATCCAGACAAGATTTATGACGAATCTCCATCACACTATACAGATATAGGACCGCCTATATATTCGAAAGTTAAGAAAAATAAGTATTGATCTATACTATGACCATTTTTTTTTTTTTTGTTGTAAACATCGTAAATGATCGAATAAACACATCAGAAGCACCGAATAATGTGTGAATTGAAACTCTTGTGAAAAGAAATGTCCATACAAGAAAGTATAGTCAGTGTCACTGTGTAACCTTCGTTACGTGAAACGCATTACTTGTAATTTTATTGTTTACAAGTTAACATTACATTTTGAACAATGTTAACTAACAGAATTGCCTGGAAAATAGTTGGAATGCTGTAGATGTACCACAGTGTTATCTAATAAATAATATATGCTAAAGATTTTCCAACATTTTTTCTATATAATAGTCTACAAAAACAACTGATATTATAGAGTTAATGTATTACGGTAGCTTTCAGTTGACTTGATTGGTGGATGTATATTTATTCAACGTGTTTGTAAAAAATTGTTATAAATATTAATGAAATGGTACAGTAAATGTAAATAGTATTGATAAGTATTAATGATGTCTAACTTAATTAACTAAAATAATATATATATATTTATATATAATTTT
The DNA here is from genome assembly GCF_963402885.1 of Antedon bifida. Classification (NCBI taxonomy): domain Eukaryota; kingdom Metazoa; phylum Echinodermata; class Crinoidea; order Comatulida; family Antedonidae; genus Antedon; species Antedon bifida. The sequence goes on along the minus strand of NC_136235.1, from coordinate 6,549,743 downwards.
GAATGCTTATAAATTCTCTGTTAAACTTTATTATATGACCTTATTTTATGATTGCAATAAAGTAAAAGAAATACATTTATTTCTTCTACGTGTTTGTAAAAAATTGTTAAAAATATTAATGAAATGGTACAGTAAATGTAAATAGTATTGATAATGATTTCTAACTTATATCATATTTAACGTTAAAATAATAATATAGTATTTTAAGTGCTTATAAATTCTCTGTTAAACTTTATTATATGACCTTATTTTATGATTGCAATAAAGTAAAATAAATAATGGGTTGATTGTATCAATATACTTGTACATGTATCAATAATTATGCTAACAAAAGCTATGCCAACGGTAGAATAGATTACAACTTGTCTCGCTTTCGGTTGGATTGTCCCGCTTTCTGCCTGTCACCCCACCCCGACTTATAAATTTATCGATTAATCTTTAAAATGTCTATACCGAACTAAACTGACAATCATCTAAACTTGTTGAGTATTTACAGTATCGTCAGCTCCGCCATACATTACCCATTTTAACAATGAATGAGATCACCGAAAGAGAGGAGAGGGATTGGCGAGTTTTGTCCAAAATAGAAACAGGACAATCGCGATAGGCGGCGCTATACTGTATTCAAATTTAAAAAATGTCAACTAAGAGATATCCGATTTTCCAAAATGTATCGTTTCCAAAATGGAGAAACAGGATATATATCTAAAATGTGGTGAAGAATAGTGACAATGGTACTATATATTGTGTCCAAAACAGAGAACTGAAAATGGTGGTCCTGGACACTTATCTATTTCAGATATGTTGTATTTCAATTCGTTTTTTCATTTAAAATGAAAACAAAATAAACATATTTTATTATCAAGCTCTGTAAAATCATCTTTTTCAATTAGCACAGTATTTTATATATTACTCTATCGGTACATTTCATACTTTTCATTGCATCTTTTTCAGTTCCTGATCCCGTGTTATCTTGTTTTTAATTTGTTTGTTTTTCAATTTGTGGACAGCCTTTCGAAAGGTTATGGTGGTTTTGATTCTTTTTTTTTTATTCACTTTAAATGCACATATAAATCACTATTTTTTATACCTTGAAGAATATTTTTTAGTATAGTATCTGAAAATACATTGTTATTCTATAAGAAATGTTTAATTTAGATTAATCGGTTTCAATAAATAGATATAGGCATTGGAACTTTTCAGTTCATGTTTTTAAAACATATTCTACTTACAAATTACTAAATTTTGAAAATGCTGTATCTATTTTTGATTGAAAACACATTTGATATGAAAACAATACAATATATAATTGAATATTCAACCGAAATTAAATAAATTTAGATGTATTTTACGCTTTGTTTTAAGGCAATAATGTTGGTGACTTGAACAAACATGAGAATGAAATGTCAGGAAAACTTAATGTTTGCTCTCACTGTTACAGACCACTCGCACGTTTCTATAGCATTATCAAAGATAGGTTTTGATTCTATATTCAATAGACATTTCCCGATCATCCTTCTTGTGGAAAACAGTAGCGTGTTTCCTGATAATACAGAGGACATGGGAGTGCTCCAGCTACGATCATCGTTAACGTTCTACACTCTCCCAGTACCAACCAAATAAGGTGTTTCTCCGCAATCTTCCTGGGAAACTGCATGGTGCGGCGAATAAAGTTTCATTGACCTTTTAGTAGAAACATGTTTCAAAAATAGTGACGCGTTTTTCCTGGCCAAACGCCGTAATACTGACAATACCAGCGTAGATGCTCGGTAATATGCTTTTTATAGGTAAGCGACGCAAAAAACATTAGTTTTAGTAAGAACTTCAAATTACGGCCACGTTCTCAAAGTGGGCAGGCTTTGCGCATACGCAAATGATCAAATTTACGTCATTCCAATCGACGTTGTGTGGTATTAAGATAACTTAACTGAGAGACTTAGCAGTACAAAATTATAAAATACATATTAAGTACGATCGAATTCCGTAGAGATTATTAGAAGGATCATGAATGTGCTACGTGATGCAGTAATAATGATCGTTGTTTGGAATATGAATTCACGTATCATAGCTGCACAGTTACGAACCAGCATTGGGAGTACCGAAATTATACATTGTTTTCTAGATATAAAAAGGGAGCTTATGTTGCTTGGATTCATGAAGGAGAGATCGTTAGCCTTAATGGACTCATTCATACAATAAATCTAGACCATCGTGCGAGATATGATATGATAGGAGATCATCAAAATGGACATTATAACCTACAGATAAAAAACATAAAAGCTGAAGATACGGGAAAGTGGGATTGTAAGTTCGGACCACCGGGTAACGTTGATACTATTAAAACGACAGTGATGATTGTGATTCCACCTGACGACGGTTATCCAAGTTGTGTTGTATCATCACCAACTGTTATTCGTACCGGTGATCCGTATGAACTAGTATGTGTCTCAAGTGGAGGTTTTCCTGCTCCTACCCTTGTATGGTTAAGGGATGGGGTGGAATTGTTACAGATGACTCGCCTGTGCGAAGTGAGAAGTCTAGCGCGCCAACTGCTGAACAAACCGTCTCTTACCAGCACTCAGATTCTATCAAACGTTTACCTTACCCCTGGGACAAAAAATACATTAATTAATCAGGATTGCATCGGAGTAGCGTTAACATTTTACTTAGTAGTGGCGTAAATCCTTCTGGAAATTAAGTAAAAAGTATATAACCGCCCTCTATTATCAAAAGCTACTGCGCGTTGATCATGCGTAACTGTACTAACAAGAATGTATTTTGGTTTTTGTTAGATTCTTGAGACTACAGACTTTTATTAATTGCATTAATTAACATTGATTTCTTATGTTGTATTCATAATAGCTTTTATTTAGTCAAATCAAAATAATTGTGAATTGGGTATTATAATAATTATTGCATTGTATTATTTTTGTAATTCAATATTTTCTATTTTTTTTCAATATCCTCTTTTTTTATACGTACAATTTTATATGTTATACCTATCTTTGTATTACAATATTTTCAGACTTGTTTCCTTGCCTTTGTATAGTTTTTATATACTAGAATAAATAAATAAATTAAATAATATATAAATAAGAACCCTTTTGTTTAAATCTTTCGTTATTGCAATTTCATGTTTCTTTATACAACATTATCATCGATTTTCTAATGTGAAGAAAATTTTACTACCAGGAAACAACGTAATCAAAACAATTGGTTACTGTACTATAGTTAATCCATATATTAATGAATAGTAAATCTAACGACAACACTGAGCTCGCCTTGCCAAGATAGGAATTCGTAACAGTCCTGTGATCTTATGCCAGGCTGCGACATACACAAACAGTTCTGTACTGCTACTATTATTATGTACGTATTCTCCGCGGCGCGTTGTCTGTTAACCAAACATTTTGAGGAAGCCAATTGGCCAATCGAAAATCAGTTTAGGGGGCGTGGAACTGATCGTGTCGCAGTCACCAAAAGACACATTAAATAGAAGAAACCGCAAATTTAAATGGACTCTTCCCACCAATGGTTTAAAATAATAAAACTTTTGAAAAACCAAACGCAATTAATATAATCTATTTAATATTTTGTTTTCGTTCTTTTTGTTCAAAATGATACAATGATAACAATGCAGCTTTAATACATCAGAAGCTTCATATATTATTGGTGCTTTAAACTGATGACGCAACAGAGTAAACAAAATAGTCGATTCTATTGAATGCATTAATGGCACATTTAGTTTACGTAGTTTCAAAACTAACCGCACGTTACGCAGTTAAAAACTAACCGCACGTTACGCAGTTTAAAAACTAACCGCAATGTGACCATATTTCATTTGCTAAGTGCTTACCGTTGTAATCTAGGTTAAGCCTATGCTAATAGACATAACTCGTAAATTTCAATGTTGTTTTTACATATCAGAATTAAGAGCCTACTGATATGGTAATGATGAATTACTCAAGGAGCCTAGAGTACAATAGTAATTATGATCTTACGTGTTGTACTCTAAAGCGTTATTTCAAATATCAGGAAAAAATTTCTGAGAAAGTGTACTGCTCAAAGAAAAGTTTAAGCTGTCCTATTTCATTTTCGATTGAATCCAATACCAATTTTCAGTCACAATCAATGCTTCTTTTCATGGCACAAACAGGCAGGTTTTTTTTGGAAAAAAATGTTACCTTCATTCCATGAAAAAAAGCCCTCAATGTAAAAAAAAATTATAGTTTCGAAAAACTTTACGGTTATACTTACAGTATTCAAGTCTTTTTTTTTATTAATCTTTATTTTTGGAGGACGTCATTTTTTAAACAAAGTTCACCACAGAGTACTGTAAATATTGTGATTAAAACAGAGAATAATGTTGTTTCAGCTCTTCTTTTATATATCAATTTAGTGACAAATCATATTCCCTCAGTAAATAATTAAACGAGTTCTGGGTGTCAATAAGATAAATAGGCGACTGTAGTATTTGAATTCTTAATAATTAACTAATATCGCTAATTCAATTTGTAGATTACGTCGGTTTTTTGGTTTGTTTATTATTTAATTTGAAACATTTCTAAAACCATCCTTCCGCGCATTACGTATTGCACAAGTCGATTTTCTATACAAGAGAGTAAGTCTTTAGGCCTAAAATTGGCCTACAAATGGCACACACAGACAGTTATGCCCTAATTAAGAAGTTATCAGTTACACACAGCTACAAATACAGTATCGTATTTATTCTAATAAAAACGCTCCGCGGGTACGGGTGGTGGCCGGGTGATGAAGTAAAGAAACTTAACATGACTTTGCGTCATCAATGCACCAAATGGTGCGCGTGAAGTCTACGTACGCACTTGGTTACGCGTGCTTCTTATTGGATAACCCGTTACCAGGTAATATGCGCGTAGCAACTGTTGTGAGAATAAACACAGCAACGTACCTACACAATACACGTTAAGTTCTACAACAAAGTCAACTATATTATATTTACCAAGTTATTTTACTCATTTTTAGCTGTTTTTTCAAAGGTAATTTTTGTAAAGATACAAAATAATATTGCATAGACATACGGTACATATAGTAATAGGTCTACAAATTAAATTAAGAAGTTTAAAATCTCCAAAAGCGAAATAATAATATGCAACCATGGCGTAGGTTATCTTGGAGAAAATATTAACCACCCAGTGTGTTAAACCATGATTTAACTAGGCCTAGTTACTAAAACATGTAAACTCTATTCCGTTTGATTATACACTGATTACACTGGACAGGAAAACATGTGACACACTTCCATTTAGGAAAATATGTGCTACTGATTTAATCTAAATATATGTAGGCCTAGTAGCTATTGGCTTGTGGAGGTTTATGGTATTTAGGTTCAAGAAGAGTTTAAATTTTAAGGAATTATATAATTTAATTAGTAGCATTAAAACTCCAAAACAATTATTACTGTATGTAGGCCAGATGAAAAGGTCATACACTTTCATAACATATTTTAAACTAGGTTAACCATGGGTTAACATATGTTTGTTAAACTAGGTTAACCATGGGTTAACTATTATGTTTGGTTTGTGTTATGTATTAACATTGTATGTTATAATTATATACACTACCCACACGGCATATCATACTACACTATTTATGGTCATCGACTAATGGTTAGGTACAGTACTTAGGCCTAACATGTGTACAATCCCTATAAAAGGACCATAAAATATGCCTCATATGAGATGAAATTACAAATACATTTTTTATTCATATAAAATGACATTCTAATATTACAGGAATTTCCAAGATGCCAATTCTTCGGAAGAAGAATAAAGTCAATGTTATGACCAATAAAAGAAGTGATGATCCGCTCCAACAGTAAGTTTATAATCTCGGAATTATATCAAAACACACTAGTACTGCAATTAAACAACAGTATGGTAATACAATGTGCAAAAAGGCTTATGTCTATTTATAAAGTCAAGGTAAAACATAATTATAACATTTCCTTATTAATCACATGATTCACTTATTATAAGAAAGACACAAAACATAATAATGTACATCTATGAGACAAATGTGAAACGTAATATATAATGTAGAGAAATATATGTATATTATATATTATATAATTGATTTTCAGAATATCACCCGGGGAGCGGGGAGGGGTGGTTCAGAAATAATTTGACGCATTTGTATATGCAAAAAAAAAGAGAACTGATCGGCTACAAAGAAAAAAAAATTAATATGTAACAATATGAAATAATGGTGAGTGAATCTCACAAAAGAGAAAACAAAAATAATAATGATAATAATAATAAAAAATTGTTTTTGTTTATCTTCGCAGTGAAAATACGAAATCAAAATCACAAAAGACGTCGATATTTTGTCGTATTTTAAACTGCATTTTTGGAATGTGTTTAATCCGCGGTACTTCAACGAATGAGCCATATGAAACAAGCAAGACTGATGCTGTCCATGAAAGAGAAAAGATACCAATTGATGGAAAACAAAACACAATGAATGATGCACTGTATGATGCTGTGAACCCAAGCTTAAGCTCACTGCCAATCATAGGCAGAGTAGAAATGAATTCCTGTAGGCCTAATGCGGGTAGAAAGAACCTTGTTGTCACTTCTCTGTTTGATACTCTCAAGCCGGACATGAACATGCTGCCAAGTATAGATGAAATAGATGTGTTTACCAATCTAGTTACAACATTATGTCGTCAAGGTGAAACAATTAATGATGAGGCAAAATCAAAACTAATGTTGGCAAATCCGTTTATCACACAAGCCAAGTCATCAACAGCTAAGAGGAATATTGCTGTTACAAACCTAAGTGAAAAAAAGAAAGTAATGCATTATAATTCGATTGTACCAGCCACATCACGCTCATACAAGGATAGCCGAAATGTACTTACTGGAAAGGGAAAAAGCATCACAAAATGCGATATACAACAAAGACAAGGGGCTACAGTGAACATTTGGAAACATTTAGATAATAGCATCAGCCTAAAACATGGAAGCAGAAGCGCAACTAAAAAGCCAACTATTGTAAAGGCTAAGACATTCAAACAAAACGTTACGTATAACGTTAATCAGGTACAAGGAGGAAAATGGTCGTGGATGCAGACGAAAGAGTACATGGCGCTAGAATCGATTTTGACTCGTAAAATCAAGAATGTTCCGGTATCAACGTTGGAACCAGTTATGTCTAATGGAGTCCCCGTTCACCTAGGAAAGGGATCTTTCGGAAGCGTAGATTTAATGAAATGGAACTCAAACAAGAAGGATAAGATAGTAGCTGTGAAATCAATAACTCCACCAGCTAAGACGGTTACGCTATCAAAGAAAGAAAAATGCATGAAAACGGCACTAATAGAAGCAAAGGCGATGCAACATCTCTCCGCCTGTAGAGCATTTCCAAATGTATTCGCTGTCAGCTACGAAAAGGATCATGAAATTAAGATTATAATGGAATATATCGGTCACGGTACCACCAACGACAGTTTCACGTTATTGGATGCAATGTTTGATAATACTTCAATTAAATCAGGAATAGAATGGCTTCGAATCATGAAAGACATTGGCAATGGTGTGGCCTTCATGCACAGAAAAGGACTTCTACATAACGACCTAGCACTGAGAAACGTATTGATTACTAGATATGAGCTGAGATGGTGTGCCAAAATAATTGATTTAGGAATGGTATCGTCTGTGAACGCACCTCGAAGAAAATCCTACAATAACTGCGATACACCATCGGGGATTGCTTACCAAATAGATAAATGGTCAGAAATTGCGCCAGAATTTTTTCAAAACGACAATACAATTGAAAGCAAAGCAACAGATGTCTATTCTGTTGGAATAATATTTGGAAAGGTCGGATATTTTAAGAAAATTCTAGGATTACAGGAACTTGGAAAAAAGATGATTGATACGGATTCAAAAGCTAGACCATCTATGGCATTGGTTATGAAGTTGTTAAACAGATTGATTGCGATGGAGATTAGAGGACAATCAGCGAGGATAGGAGGAGGACATGAGGCACTACACAAAGTATTTAGAAGAGTTAGATAGATATGGAATTGAAGGGAACACAAAATAACACAGACAATTCAGAGAGATTTTAATAACGAGATAACATGACACTATTGAATAAATTATAGTGATTTTTTAAATATATATGCTCACTTTACTTTGTTTCTTTTTTCGTTCACGTGATCAAACTAAACTGCTTAATGTGATTTACAGATTGAACCTTGGTGTATATATATATATATATTAACAACGGGTTTTATTAGGTAATTTATGCGAAGAGAGATGACGCATTATTATCAAATTAAAATACGACAATGACCATTATCGTTAACATGATGTCATTGTCTTTAAAAAGAAAATGCTAGTATACAATAATGTATCTTTATGAGTTGAATAGGCGGGGGAGCTGGCTTAAATAATCAATTGCAACGATTGAAATATTTGCTACATTCAACGAATACAAACAATTTATAATTTAATATAGCAGAAACTGATCGTATTTTGGACGCGAAATTGTATGGCGCATACTACAGGTTAATTGCAAATGTGTAAAAAAATATATAAACGTGCAATATCGTTAAACGTCACCATTTATCACTAGAACTAATAATACTGGTACGTGGTACCATGATGAACCAATCAAATGGAGTGTTGTTATAACATAATGGTTGTAGGCCTAAAATGCGTTACGTTAAATAATATTCAATATAAACTGATCGTCTGTCTTGTCTGCTACCTGACCTAAGTTTCAGTTCAACTGCATTAAAAATGAATAAAGAAAGTAGATAACTTAACCATGCGAGCCACCACCCATACACTATGCTTACTAGCAAAGTGAAATAAGTAACGTCACAACACAAGCTTTAGGAGAATGAATCATACGTTAGGCGCATTTCCTGCGCACCACTGATACCGAGGAAAAAAAGGTTTCTTCTTAGTAGTGTGCTAAAATGTTTAGACACAGTCACTTCCTAATAATTAACATGGAGTATTCTTATGCAACAACCTGAAGGAAACATAAGATCTAGAGAGGGACACAAGAGTAGACAAGCAGCAGTCTAAAAATTGACAACCAAGTATCCGAACACCGGTAAGTATTTATACGAATTGTTATATGTTTTCGCTTAGTTAGGCCCGAAACATTGACTTGTTTATTGTTCGTAAGGATGTCTTTGTTTTTATCTTTCTTTATCTTTCTCTTCGTTTTGTTTTAAGGTTTACATTTATTGCTAGATATTGAATGAGTTTGTTTTTGTAATTTGCTATATAAAAAAAAGCGAAAGGATAAGTACTACGTTAGTAATGGTCTAAGGTTTAAGGTCACACAGCTGCTGCTGTCGTGTTTTAGTTATACACAATTTGTTGTGTGTGGTGCGTGTATTATATTGTTTTATAAGTGGTACATCACTATCAATAATATTTTTACAATTTAAATCTTTTCGGAATCAACTCGTTAATACACATATAGAAATGTAAATAAGTTTGGAAATTCAAAGGTAGGGCCTACTGTATACAGTATAGTTGTCTGGGTGTTTGTGTGGCACCGGAGCAGGGCCTAGTGTACCTTGGTACCACTCAGCGGTGTCAGTGTCTTTCCCCATACATTTTGTCCAAAAATATCCTCTTGCCAGAATTAGGGTTCACACCATTGGTATGAATTTTCCAAGGTAAAGTAAAATATTTGGCATGTGGGTCGGGAATGATAGTCAACAATGTTGTAATTGCTATTGTAAGTATTTCTGTTACAATGGGGACATCCCTTCTGAATGAATCAGTGTCGGTGATGATAGAGACTTTAATTAATTAATTTAATTTACTTTAGGCCGGATTTTGATTAGATATCATGAACGGAAACTCATGTTATCATCGACAGCTTAATAAGACCCAAGGGCGTAGGCAGACGGTTTATTTTGGGGGCGGGGGTCATGAGTCCTATTCAGGGGTCTCTACTACCGGTACTACATTGTGAAGGTCGGAAGCTTAAACACTTACTAAAAATAATCTTATTAAAAAAAAATTAAAACACAATTATATTTTATAAACCACACTTAAAGGTATGTGTGTATAAATGTGTCTATGTTTAGGAAACGTAAGCCTAGATGCCAATATTATGAGAGAGAATATTTGTTTCACCGACTAACGTATGCCTACTATAACTTGAAAGTATTGAATATCTCTTTTTACCATGGAATTAATTTATAATTTTACGAAAAAAATAACTATGAAAAAGAACAACAGCTTATTTCAAAATACAGATTCCTGCCCTGTCGCGCCACGCGCAATAAGACGAAGTATTGCATAAATCATATTTTCAGTATATCTTCCTTTAAAACAATCACCAGTTATCGAAGATGTAATGAATACATTGGCATAACATTAGGGAATAGTATTATACTTATCCCAAGTGCCTCATATTACACGAATTGGCCAAGTATTACCGCTAACACTTGTGAATCTAATTAGACAGGAAATAATTTATGGAAGGAAGGGCCAACTGGTTCTTCAATTCGTCTAAAGTTGGTATTGTTATCATGGCTCAGCATCCAGGATGCTACGTATATGTTTTCCTATAGGATTCGGCTGTTGTATTTAAAGTTTAAGAATACAAAAGCACATAAATCAAACAGCACATTAGTGCAATACTTTGCATATTAGGAACACGACATTTCCGTCATGTCCATGATAATTAAGCGTCCGCTTATCTTATTCTAATCTGTGACCCATCTACAGATCTCTAGCATCTTAAACCAATAATGACTATTAAATTAAATCGATCTCTTTAGGCCTATTCATCTTAACACATAACGTAACAAAAAGGAGTAACAAATTAAATGAAGATGAAAGGGAAAAACCCAACCCATCGAACCCAATGTGCACAATCTACTGCCTGATGAGAAAAAACACTGCATTGGATTTGGACTGTTATCCTGGTATCATGATTTGTAGGCATGTACAACAATATCAGGTCTATAGTACATAGTTCGGGAGTGTTAAATACACTTTTTGGTTGATTTATTGGTGAAATATCTGGTAATAAAACGTCTAAATAAATATTTATGGCCGTCAATGTAGATTAGTCTAGCTCATACGCCATCTCTAATGAGTTAACATAAAGTTTGGCACACGGTTTATGTAAACAAAAATGATTGGCAGCAAAATGCTTTCTCCAGACTGATAGAAACACAAGTTGTACGAGAATATAATATAAAACAAAGTTAATTACTATGTTCTTATTTTTTTAAATAATAATGGTCATCAAAGCCCAGCTCAAACAGACATGTAGCAAATGTGATGTCAACAATGACAAAAGCCTAAGAAAAAGAAGACGCTATGCCAGGCCTACACTCACTTATTGACCTAGTATTCTATGGTATGGTGGGTGTATTAGGCCTTCCTTATAAAATATGTTATCTTTTTTATATGTTTATACTATCTATCTATTTATATAATAAGAAAATTGTAATAAAAGGTAGGCCTACTAAACATACGTGTTCGAAAGAAAATATGATTGTAGTCATCATATTCCTATTGAAATTATAAACACACTTACCTTACCGTTCGGATTGCCTAGGCCTAGTAAATTTAATTATCCTAAGATCTAAGAATGTTTCTTGCAGGCGAATTATTTCTATCGCTATATGACTTAGCCTAGCTTCACATCGCGTGGTCAGATTTCCTCTAAAATTCCTCGAACATCAACTAATTAGTTATAATGTACTTCATGTGCGATCGTAATTACATCAAATTAAAACAATTCATCTATTTTCAAACGATATTTTTTAAATATTAGAAATTTCGCGGGAAAATTTACCCCTTGACTTAATAGTCTTATTTTCTAGTCGCTAGGTGGCTTGGAAGGTATTATTGAATGTGTAATTTATGTCTGAATTGTGTCGATGTGTTGATTTGGTGGATGTACAATGAGGTGTAGGCTGGTTGCTGCCTGGAATGGCGCCAAACATAACATTTACATGATCAAAATACAGGTGGCACGCCAGGTACAGGTGAAATGCATTGCATGCCTCGCTGGCTCGCACTTTAACAACTAATTCTCTGCTTTGAGGTTGAAACAAAAAAAAAACACTAGCTGAATTAACACAGGGAAGAATGAAGTTATGTAATTTCACTTTTTATACTGAAAGTGAAATTGTCTGTGTCTGGCCGGGTGCATAATCAGTAATCATTCTCCATTGTCCTACAGTATGCACCTTCCTTTCTACAAATCCTAGGATACGTCACATCTATGTAATGATTAATAATTCGTAGGACAATCAAGTATCATGTAAATGTCTTCATCGCCTTCCGTATCACTCGAACTGTGCATTTATTTGACAGTACAGCGGCCTTAACAATGTCCACACATTCAACTTTTTATTTTGGTAAACATGGCCTAACACTCCTTAAAAGAAAACTCAACACCAACTTCAACCAACCTCTCAGCATGTCGATCAGCAACTGTAGGTATAGGGGATGAAAACAAATATAAAGAAAAAAATGTATATACATTTCAGCAACCTGTTTTACTATGTTTAGTCACAATCTAATGCGACCTTGTAAATAAAAATATTATTGACTCAATGTTCTAACAACAAACGGAAATCCGAGTTGGCAGTGTGTGAACATTTATATCAGGGATTTATATAATAACTTATTGTTTATGAAATGTGAACATTTTATTGTAGCATTGTCAAGGTTTTAAGCATGAATTGAAGGAATCCAATTGAATTTTTTTTTCAACATTCATTATTTGCTCTTTTTTTTCTTTCTGTTAAAATCTACGTATGTTTCATGTAATATATAAACTAAAATAAAACGTAAACAAACTAAACTTAAACTATGGGGAGTTGGTCCAGTACCTCCTGTGGAGGTAAAAGGGACAACAGTCATCTACCACACCACCAAGAGACGTGTGAACTATACACACGTAAAGGGAAACAAATTCCAACAAATGCATTTCGTAGAGTCTCTTGTGTTTTTAAAATAATTTGTTGCTGGGAAATGTATCTATAAATATCATTGTTGTAATTATTGGATTACATCAATAGCTTAAAGTATTACGCTGTATAACACAGGATAAATATTTATTTTACTGTCACTTTGAGTGCAATTATGTGTATCTAGTCTCAAATGTCCAAGCAGCTGACAAATAACAAATATTTTCAAACATCTGTATTGTGTAATGCAACATTAATAAACCCAGAATTAATTCAAATGAAAAAGTAAGACCCTTTGAAAGGAAAATGGAATAATCTTGAATTGAAGCAATAAAGAAAGAAATTAATTATTTCATTCTTGATTCCCGTTTTGCAACATCGGTTTGTAATTTGTTTTGTTTGTTTTGTTTTTATTGGGTTTTTTAGTCGCGTGCAAACGCTACTCTACAGCTCACTATATCAGTCGGTTGGTCGGTCGGTCGGTAAACACTAACTAAAATTTGAGCACGCGACTCCAGCCATGTATATGGCCTTGTTTAAAGAAAATAATTCAATTTTCTATGTATTTTATGAAAATTATATAACAAACGAAACTATTTTCAATAAATAATAGAATGTCAATCAGATTACACAATTTGCACATTCATTTAGGCCTATCATGATAATGGTTTTGATAATAATGTAACGTGGGGTTTTGTATGTTGTCCCCTTATCCGTTACTTGTTCCTATGTCTCTTTGCAGGATGTCTCACAGTTTTAAATATATAAATTCAATATAGGCCTACCACCAGCAAATATGGTTTAGTCCTAACAGTTTTTATTCAATATCGATATACAGTATCATCAAATGTAATACAGACTGCATCTCTGGCTAAGTGCCACAATAATATCTGATATATATTAAATTGTATTCTCTCTCAAATTCTAACTCTGTATTTCCTTTTCTGTAAAATAAATTTTCTACTTTTTTTCACATCTCCTTGCCAGTATAGATTCATATTTAATAAGGAACAGTCCTAATTAATATACATGTACTGGGAGGGGACTATTTGGAAAAGGGAACATTTTATTAAGGATGTGGATTATAGGGAGAATTAGTGAGAAGGGTTTGTTGACCTGATGGTCAGAGTGTTACAATAACACTGTCATTATTGGTAGGCCTAAAATGTATTTAATCAAACGTTTAGCGTATATGATTTTACCTTTAAAAAATGTGTTATTGGGTATATTCTGTTTATGTTAAATCAAAACAAATATACATGTATTTCTTTCATTTAACATTCAAGTTAACATATTATTTCTTATGAGATGTTCTCTTGTTTCTGGGAAATAATAATATTAATTAATAAATTATAATAAATCATAATTTATAGTAATTAAATTACAAACAAAAAAAATGAAAGAGGCAAAAAAAAAACCCCATGAAATAAACTGATTACAACTTAGCAACGATTATAATAACCAGTATCGATATTTTTATTGTTGCTATATCTCGTGTTATAATAGATATTAACCAATATTTCTGTTAGGACCAAACATATCGGTATCTAAATTTCTTTGAGAAGTTGCCGGATAAATAAGAGTAGAAGCGTGGGCTAAGTCGTGTGTCTTCGGATGTGAGTCACGCTGATTGGATCCTTCTTGCTGTATAGTAAAAAAATGAATGAAAAATGACATCCGTGTGGCTTATGATTTACTTGGATTGCCTCAACACATCAAAGCAATAAATAATATACAAACGGGCAAGGTCTATAACATAATAAATACATGCTAGGCTTATGAGTGAGAGTATTAGTGCCATGGAATTTACATCGAAACATTGAACGTTTGATAGACATCAACTGTATTATTAAGACAAATTTCAAGGTGAGTTTTGCGTGGTTTCCACGGTAGATTATGACCAATATACCCGTTTTTTGTATAGGCCTACCGATGTTTCGTTTTTAAAGGTATACATTATTTGTGTAGTGTAGGTATGCCTGCCCATTAGTTGGTTTGGTAAACTGAAATGTTGTTCCTGACTGTATTCACTTTGTTTCTGAAGATTGGCAGCTAGGAAGGATGTGAGTGGGTGGGTGCCAGCAAAAACCACATCAACAATGTTCATAAATAATTATATATTGGCTTCTTTGTATAATATTACATCCATAAAAACGCAATGTACACTTTAAGAGCATTTACTGATCTTAGTCCAAGTCGATGATATGGATATTATAGCATAATTCTATCTTGGACCTCTGCAGAATGAGTGTCGTGTTCTCCAAACTCCTGACCGGACAGAGGGGAAAAAATATAGGCCCTATTTATTTATTTGTTTATTTATTACGGTATAAACAAAAATATTAATTTAAATTTAAACTACAAATCAATAGCACAGGCTAAACATGCAATGTATGCCTATTATATTTATGTATATATATTTTAAAAATGTAAAAATATGTAAATAGTAATGAACACAGTTCACCTGTACAAACAGACCAAACATACACAATTAGTTTTTTTTAATATTTTTGGCCTATTAGCGAAAAATGTACCGGAATGAAAAGATATCTTAGGCAAGTTAACAATCAATTTTCTCCATTACAACAGCATACAGTAATGATGATCACTTGATTTGTATCCAACCTTTACCAATAATCTGACCTTCATTTCAACCAAACTAACATTTGTATTTAATATATAGACCTAAAAGCCATATACTATCTTGATCTAAAATAGATAATTAATAACTAATATATAAGTTCACATTTCCTTATTATCCACAATGAAAAAATCACATTCAAAATGTATGTTCATTTAATCATTCAGGTTTCAAAATCTAAGGAAAAAAATGAACCTAACCTATTAAAGTTAATCATAGGAAACACACTTGTGTTTATGCTAGGCCTACCAACTGGAACATTGTGTCATTGCAAGTTTCTTTGGCCAACAAAAAATATTTAACAAAAAAAACACATACAGAATTATGGTTTAAACAATGACCTTATTTTTTAAAATAAAATATAGTTCATAAATATGTTGATGATCATATATCTTTATGTATCTGTGACGGTTTACTATCAAAATATATGTAAAGTAATTAACGATCTCTTACTACAGCGGAAGAAGTTAAAAAAGTGCAAACGAGAATCTATAGCTCACTATGTCGGTCGGTCGGTAAACACCAATTCATGTTTTTCTTATTTTGACACTGGATATTAATACTTGGAGGCAAATATAAATGTTTTAAAAACATTTTTAATATTTTCAGCAATTTCGGTTGGTCGGTCGGTAAATACTAACTCATATTATATATGTTTTCGTTATTTTGACACTGGATATTAATGTTTGGAGGCAAATATAAATGTTTTTAAACATTTTTGAACATTTTCAGCAATTTCGGTTGGTCGGTCGACTAACTCATATTCACATTTTTTGGTCGTCATTTTGGATATTTGGATATTAATACTTGGAGGCAAATATATATATTTTTAGCAATTTCGGTCGGTCGGTCGGTCAGTAAACACTAACTCAAATTTGCGCACACAACTGCAGCGATGTATAATATGTAAAATGTTCCACAAATGGCAGAACTATAAAAGCATAAACACATCTGACTGAAATGATTACTGTATAGGCCTTCAATCATGTGAACTATTTACTGATCAATTAACTTAACTCTATATTTCACAGACATACAACAACAAAGTGAATATCAATATAAAGCATTGTCCCCCAAAAACATTTTAATAAAGTAATACAAATTTTAATAAAGTTAATCACTTCCGTAGAAAAAAACACGTAAAAAAATGTTTTTATTTATAAAAATAAACGGTTAAATTCAACCAAACACCTATTGACTTACAGTCATTTTAAAAATGTTTTTCTTAAAATAAAAGTTTTTAGGTAAATTATTTTTATTTTTATCCAATTTTTGGTCAAAGTGAAATGGCACATTCAACAAAACATTGAGAAACATATACCTTTCTATTTGTTTAATTTTATCGTATACAACATATGAATGGTAAATGTTCTATATTTACAGGTATTAATAGCGTTATCAATTAGCATTTGTTTAAGTATGTATATGTATTCGATTTTACAGGGAAGAGTGAAATTAAACCCTTCCATGCTTGTTATACCTTCAGAGTATCCATGTTGACTTTTTGAATGTGTGCCCATGGGCTTATTTCTAATGTGACAATCCGTTATCAGAGAAACAGTAGCCTATTTTTAATATCTTAAAAATAATGTTTACTTTTAATGTGTGAATATGTTGTGCATTGGGGTAGCTCCACACACACAGTCCTACTGAACACCAATAACGCGTAATTTGAAATATAACCTCGGAGAAAGTATAAACAATTCTTATACATGACATAAGCCCCATCCACGGAATTATGTAGCTTAGTGTTACCACGTCCCATAATATCCTTCATATCCGAAGGACAGACTTTCGCGAATTGTTTATTATCGACGAGCTGCTATAGTTCAATAGAAGTAATACCTGTATTACTGTTATAACCACAAAGATTAATTTGTAATTGTGACGCTCAAAGTGACGACACAGAAAAGGTGGAGCGAATTGTTATAGGTACTTAAACGGTGTTTTCTGTTATTTTTCAGAATCGTGTTATTATTAATGGTGCGTGTCATCGCTGTGTGCAGGGACGTTATTAAAAGTGCTCGCTTACAGTGTATAAACGAAAATGTATTGGAGTGGAGTTATTATCACACTTCTTCTTCTATTACCTTATAAGGCGAATGCAATTGCTATTCTTGAACCACTGATAGACACTGATGTTATTATTGGTGATACCGTTACATTAAGTGGAACGGTAACGGATAACCTTAACAACGTAATCCCAGTATCTTGGAGAAGTCAACTGGAAGAACCAGACAAATGGGATGTTCTAACGTATGGAGCGTTCATATTTTCAGCAAAGTCTGATATTCGCAAACGATACAAAATCCAGGTATTTGGAGAGACCTACAACCTAATAATTTCAAATGTTGAATTGGGTGATGCGGGGGTATTTGAAATTGGTTACATAACTAACGGTACATTCTTTCCTCTGGATTCTAATGTGTTAAGCGTTTTAATACCACCTAATGCAGGATTCCCTGTCTGTGACGCTAGTCCCGCAGGAAATGAGTACCTTGTAGGACAAATACTGACATTAAAATGTCAGACTGAGGGAGGAACGCCTGAGCCTGATATAGTATGGCTAAGGAATGGGGTTGAGCTGGAAAGGATAAGCTTAAATAATTCCCTTTCCCATGAAGTCAGACTTACAGAATTTGACAACGGAGCGTTATTTGAGTGCCAACTCGATGGTCCTGCTGTTACTGAAACACTAAGTTGTGAAATAAGGCCTATTGTAGCAAAACCAATGGTAACTTTAGGCCCATCTGTAGTAGTGATTGATGAAGGACGCGATGCTGTTTTTAACTGTACGGGAAAAGGGGTACTATCCCCTACATTTTCATGGTCATTTCCAACTGAAATCATACAAAGTAGCCGTTTCAAAATTGAAAATGGTGCGACCAGGTTAACCATATTAAAAACCACAATGTCAGACAACAATGCAGTTGTAAGATGTGAGATGAACAGTTTTGGCAAAGTCGTAGCTGGAAGGAGCGCAACACTTTTGATTCGGCCAAAGACAACTACAATGCAACCGACAACGATAGCCACAACCGTACGGACAACAATAGCTTTAACTACAACACAACCAACTACAGTACTTCCAACTACAGCTACTCCTCCGAATGTAATTGTAACAACAGTGCAACCACCAACAGATTTGGTTAAAACAAGCGCAACCAATAGAGCAACTACAACCAGAAACACGCCGATGATGACAACCAGTTCTAAACCGACAAACAAAGCAACGACATCTTTTAAAACTACTACAGAAACACCAACTATCACTGCTCATACGTCATCACCCAAAAACATACATATTACAACTGTTGACAGTATATCTTCATCTCCATCTGTTTCTGCTGATGGAGGGGTAACACAGGAAAAGAGTGATAGTGGGAGAAAGAACCGGCAACATCTTGGACTTATATTTGCAGCTTCTACTGCAGTAGTAATTGTTCTAACTATTGTCATATTTTCTGCGTTTTGTTTAGTTGTCTGCAAGACTCGAGAAAAGAAAGACTCGTTTAATGTGAGTAATAACGCATCATCGCTGGCGGGAACTGGTGGTGGATCACCTTATAATAATGGCATATTTCGCAATACATCAGAATATCATGACGACGAATTAACTGGTACCATCAGTAGCCAACGTGAAAGCCAGGCTAGCGCAACAGAATCGGCTGCAGGGGGTACTCAACAACACCCGACATATCCAGAAAATCTGTATACACTGCCAGCAAAATTAGGAAAGACGACAAAGATATACCACCCAGCATCCAGCTCTCAGCCCGACTTTAGCACTTTTCGGCTTGTAGACGAAAGTTTGCGTAATAACAAAGCATTAAGTTCAAACTCACTTGGCAGACGACCAAAACCGGTGCCGGCACCGAAGCCTCCTAGATCGTACGGAGATTATGAAAATGTAAGTCGTGGTAACCTTAATGACAATGTAATGGAATCTAATTTTAGTGAGATCGCAGTTGTCGCACATGAGGATACGCCATTGCAGAGTGCAGTTTCTCCAGACCCTATCGAGACCTCCCCTATCTACGAAAACGGAAATGATATCCGCAATGCTGCTTTAGTAAATTCATCGTCTCCAGAAGTTCCCAAACAACCTAGTCCCGAGGTTTCACCAACTAGTTCAAGCATTAATTACACGTATGAAGACGTATTAAAAATAGCAGACTCTTTCTTACATGATTTGGAACAATTTTCATAAGCTGTTTATTGACCTACATCCCAGGAAAGGAATGGGAAAATAGACTTAACCTTTTGCCGTATGGTTACACTGCAAATTCATACTTGATCGAACTGGAGATTATTCTGGATTATTAAATTATTTATTGAATTTGTGTTTTTCTCTTGACCATTTTGTTTGTTTATCCCGATGTTGCAATAACTTTTGTTCTCAAATTAAAAACTGTTGACCAAGTCCAAGGTCAAGAAGAGACAAGAGAAAAACTACGTTATACGAAGTGCATACGTAAAACGGATTATTTGGCCCTTCAGCCGTACACTTGAAACAATCAGTTACTAGTGTGCCTTTCTTTTTATTTTGTAACAACTAGTAAAAACAGTACATAGCTCTAGGTGGTGACAGTCATTGTAATAAACAATACGTTATAAACTATTCGTTTTTGAAAAGTTTATGGAATAGCGACATCGTCATTTTTTATCTGGTACTATTTCCAATGAGTAAGTTGTCGCAATGCAATACAACAAAAGTAATGATTAGGCCTAATAAATTATAAGATAGGTTGCTTATTATTTAATTTATTAGAGTACCATTTATAATGTTTCCAATTGAAAACATTACGTCACTAGTACTGTAAGTAACTTACTGTAAACATAGTATTGTGTACAACTATAACATGGATATAAGTTATTACCGTAATACTTATTTATAAATAGTGCAGCTAACGCCTTGTATCTAATGCAATTGACGCCTTTTAGTGATGTATCTAGCTAACGCTATAGACTTCTAGTAGTGAAGATAATGCTACAGACGCGCCTTGTAGTGTAGTAACAAACGTTGATGTCTTATAGTGATGTATCTAACGCCCATAGACGCTTTAAAGTGCAGCTAACGCTACCTTCTAGTCCTGTATCTAACGCTAATAGTCGTTTATAATGACGTATACGCTATACGGTTTCTAGTGCGGCTAACGCTATAGACGCCTTCTGGTCAGTTATAAGAACAATAATTTAGATGAAGCGAATAAATATCTAAAAATATAAAAGAATATTGTTAAACTTATGGATGTAGGCCTATATATTTATTATTGTAATGGGAAATGAATTTTAACTTAATTAGTGTGTACATAGAAAGAACAACAGAAAATTCATTGTACAGAATTTTAGTTATTAAATGAAGCCAATGCTATAGACGCCTTCTAGTTGTGTATCTAACGTTAGAGACGTCTTATAGCGATGTATCTAACGCTATTATGACATCTTATAATATAGTGACATATCTAACGCTATGCTTTTAGTCTAGTCTAGAACGTGTTAACAATCATTTAGACGAAGCGAATAAATATCTAAAAATGTAAAAGAATATTGTTAAACTTTTTATGTAGGCCTATAGGCCTATATTTATTAATGTAATGTGAAATGAATTTTGTTTAGTGTGTAAATAGATTGATTGATTTCCAAAAAAAAACAGAGAAAATGCATTGTACAGGAATTTTAGTTATTGGTGAAGTTTACAATTGATTTGTAATTCAACCAGATTTGTTAATTATAATTTAATATGAGTTATTACGTTTTTGAATTGATTTTGTATTGCTTGTTGTTAAAAACACAGTTGTGTAATGATATGATAAAGTAAGTGTGTGAGTGTGTTTTTAAACGTTTTTTCCAATTAAACTATTTCATAGAAGTGTCGTCATGTAAGCTGATATAAGTGTTATAATAACCGCGCTAAGCCATGTATTAAATAAATGTGGACGATCTGACCCAATTTTACTTAAGTGCTGAATGGTATTCGAAAAAATTTATATATTCTTGAAAACATAAGGCCGTGTAAACAAATCGTATCTGCACACCTCTTTATAAGGAAAACATTGAAATCATAAAAACAACTTGAAACAAAGAACATTAGAACTAATATAGCCTACTAATTGTAGGGCTATCTACAGTGGCCGTGTTGTATGGTGAACTCTAAACAGTTAAAATGATGTGTACCAGTTGCACAAAAATGCTATAAAAGAAAGATAAAAAACGTATTCCTTTTGAAATAAAAATTGCCTTGCCATTATAAAATTAGTAGGCCTACTTATCTGCTGAAAATGTTTCATTGCAGAATATCATCACCGGTCGACTGTTTATTTATGATTCACTCGACGTTGGTTCGTAAGGATCGAAAATAAAAAGTATGATAAATTCCATCGTTTGTACATTAACGAACACAGATATGATTTTGCAAAGAAGGGCGGACGCCTTTTGTGTATTTGTTCTGCCCCTCCAAGCGGACTTGACAAGCGAAACTGTATGGCATTTTCCACTGAACCCATAGGGAGAGACTTGTGTTTTGCGATAAATAAAACGAAAAACTTTTATTAAAGATGTATTTTTTCCCTGATTTTTTTTTTAATATGCCATTTTAATGCCACATATTAGTTATTTACTTTGACCAAAAACTGGATTGAAAAAAAAATAATTTACCTGAAAAAACTGTACTTGCCAGCCAATAGGCTTTTGGTTGAATTTCAGTGAAAATATTATTTTTATTGGGTTTTTTTCTATGGAAGTGAATAACTTTATTAGAACTACAAAATTGCCTATTCAAAGTCCAATTTTATTAATTTTCATTTTTCATGTTTTTTTAACAAAAAAAATGAATCTTCAATATCAATACACATCATTAAATGGCACAGTCGTACTAAAAAGATACATTTTATGCAGCTGTTTTTACCTAAACTGTTGAAATAAATTCAATTATCTTTTGATGATGGTTTACTGTTCGAATGGCTAGTTATTCTCCAAGGGAAGTATACAATTTTTAGAATAATCCCTAAATTTAACGGACATGTATTAAAATCTATAGTATGCCAATTAATGATCTGTTAATACATTATTGTTATTATAAAATGTTAATAGAACTATTTCCATGTATGATTCGAGCACAGGTTATCTTTCTTACAGGTTGCGGGTTAGACCAGACTTATTCATGTATGATTCGAGCACAAGTTATTTTTCTTACAGGTTAGGCGGGTTAGACCAGACTCATTCATGTATGATTCGAGCACAGGTTATCTTTCTTACAGGTTGCGGGTTAGACCAGACTCATTCATGTATGATTCGAGCACAGGTTATCTTTCTTACAGGTTGCGGGTTAGACCAGACTCATTCATGTATGATTCGAGCACAGGTTATCTTTCTTACAGGTTGCGGGTTAGACCAGACTCATTCATGTATGATTCGAGCACAAGTTATCTTTCTTACAGGTTGCGGGTTAGACCAGACTCATTCATGTATGATTCGAGCACAGGTTATCTTTCTTACAGGTTATGGGTTAGACCAGACTCATTCATGTATGATTCGAGCACAGGTTATCTTTCTTACAGATTGCGGGTTAGACCAGACTCATTCATGTGTATGATTCGAGCACAGGTTATCTTTCTTACAGGTTATGGGTTAGACCAGACTCATTCATGTATACGTATTTCAATACTTTAATTTCGTTGTGTTAATTGATTGTTATGCACTTAATCAAAACAATTAAGTCTAAAACGTGTTATATTGAAGTCTACTAATGCTGGACTAAATACATCTATAATTTCACTTTTAATCCACACATTGTGGCTAATTGAATTTAATTGTTATGCATTGAATTAAAACAATCGTTAATAAATTTATTTAAAGGAAGTCTGGTAGTGCTAAATAAAAATTAGTTAGGGTATAGTAAAAGGAAATTGTAATTTAACTGCACCCGGTATTTGCAATAAAATGTGGCACTAATTAAGATAGATATTGTTCTTCTTAAAGAAATGCACAAAGTACAGTAGGCCTACATTATAGGTAAAACGATGATGCCCTGATCACAATATCAAGCGAGAGCAATGCTCAGGAAATATAGGCCGCAGAATTTAGTAGTTTATAGGATAAATTGTTTCAACTAATTGCATAAACATGTTTAAGTGTAAACAAAATGCAGTAAAGGCAGTAGGTTATTTTAACATTGTCCCATACCGTGCATTCCTTATGATCAATTAGGTTTAAATTAAGCAAATAACGAGGAAACACTTAATGCGATTATAAAATATATTGGTTTACTTATTTGAATTACAAAAACAATACTTATGATCATGATTAAATTAAATTGTGTATACTAACTTACATACATATTTTTTACTATAAAATTTACAGTTTGACAACATAAGGTTACAAAGTATTATCAGCGGAACGAGATACAAGCGCACTTTTAAAAGCTATAAACTTTTGTTTTATTAGTATGCAAATTGGAATGCGCCCTCTATATCGTCACAACGGTACCAAGTGTTTCTAAAAAGAAACTAACTTATACACATTTTTGTATATCTCCATAGTTTTAGCATGGTAATGAGTCCCTATGTACTTGATAGCTCCAAATCGATAGGTTCAGATTCGAGAGAAAACTGTGTTTTTAAATTCAAATTAAATAGGCCTACAAAAATTACCAAAATGTAATGTAGTGTAAACGCAAGTAGTGAAATCGTATAATATCGCTGATAAATATTTTGACGACGAACATAACAATCACAAAGTGCTGAGCGGGTCTATCCTGTCCTCATGGCATGGTAAAGTGCTGGTTTACTTATTTGAATACAAAAAACGTATTATTGGTTTACCTATTTGAATTACAAAAACAAATCTTTTGACGACGAACATAACAATCACAAAGTGCGGAATTGGTGCAATCAGATCGTTGTGATATCGATTTCAGTTAAATACTTATTATTTATTCATATTTTATACAGAGAAAAAAAATTAAAAAGGAAAAAATAAATAAAAGAGACGTGTCTATAACAAGCTTTCAGTTAAATACTTGCATTCGGTTCGGTATCATTCATTCAAACATGGGGTAATAATAATCAAAAATTATAAAAACGGACATAAAAACTAAAATATCTGTAAAGAATACGTTTATTGAAATGTCAATAAAACATTATGCGACATATTTCCACGAATTATACTTTTGTCTGATGGGATTCGACACAATTGTAGAATAGGATTATTACCCAAGGTCAACGAATCTTAAGAACCTAACCAATTATTAATTTCAATGCCAAATAGATTACATTTTTTCCTACATGAATACGGGATTCGTCATAACGTAATGTTGTTGAACGTTAAAAGCAGTGAACCATTGTATGAAGAATGTCGTATGGCGTCTGTTCAAGCGGCGGTAGTTTCATTCAGCCATGCTACGATGTATAAACATAACATTTGTGTAAAAGATTTATTGTATTGTGTGAAAAATAACAATTTATAAGATCAGACTTTCAATAGGGTATTTTGTAGTTTTAATAAAGGATATCACTTCGCTGAAATACTAGGCGTCCTGTAATTGGCGATTTTTCGCTATTGGATGTGGTTGAAATAAAATTTTAAAAAAAAGAAAAAAGAAAAAAAAAATGTTTTCACTTAAAAAATGACAAAATAAATGGTTAAATTAAGCCTAAACCAAAAACCCATTGGCTGGCAGCAAAGTTGACTATTTTTTCAGGAAAAAGTTAGTTTTTTAGGCAAAACATTTTTTTTTTTCGATCTAATTTTTGGTCAATTAAAAATGGCATATTCAAATAGACAACGTATTTTTTCACATCTTTAATTATGCAATTTATTAAATTCAATTTTTTAACATGACAATACGTTTTACTTCTTTCTCTTAACCCCGTCATAAATTGTTGGCGGCCATGCCACCCCCCCCCCCCTCCCTCCCCACCCCGAACAACGTAAAATCGAGAGGAGTTACCGTAATATATGAACCAAACACAAAAGCTTTTATTTACGAAATATGTGCACATAAATTACAACAGTTTCAAAACGTGGATTGCAAATTCCACTGCCTTGATAAGCTGAACGATTCAAAACACCTAATACCGTCCCCCATTACTATTGAAAATCTGGTTAATATAAAAATGTAGGCATAAAAGCCAGGGAGATAAAATCTTTTATTTACCTATAACTATACGAGGTCGATACCTCTATAAGGATTATAAAAGGTCAATATGCCAAACCAATGTTACAAAACAGTTTTATAATTTTATCACTGTTTATTTGTTTATTTTTTAGTAGGTGGTAAACACAAACACATTTACAAATCCAAAATACAATGCAAAATAAAATACAAACGATTGTTTACCGATATGGCTGCACGCACTAGGAATTAACAGTGATCTGACAATAATATACGATGGATTTGGATCGGACTTAGCATACCACTGCCAAGTAATATGATCACTAGGTACGTTTAAATACTTAAACACAGAGACAAACACTCAAGGTACAAAAACATGGAATGGCCCGTTCAAGTAATTTTTTTCGGTTGAGTTCATTGACTTGAAGTATTAAATATATTTCTTTTATAGTAAAACTCCAGTGGCACATCAAGATGGTACTCAGCATAAGCACACTATTTTCAAATATTTGTTTTGTTAATGGCAGATGGACTTCGAAATCGAAAAAACCTCCTTTGGTTACCCATTCAAAAGACACCCTAGTAAGGGTATACACTTCAACATACTATATTAGTACCAGGAAGAGTGACATTACACACCTCTTTGCCAGGTTCCTTGTATCATGACAGTAACAAGTTTACACCCAAATAAGGATACTGTACAGGTTCCTCAGTAGTAAACCATAGAAACATTCAATATCATGTGCAACGGACTGTGAAACTAAAAATAGCTTCCAATTGAAATAAATATCACAAAAATATATTTTTCTGGTCAATATAAACCAACGGTATATTTAAAATTGATCATTATTGATTTTGTTTTTATTAGGGTACACAGTAACTTATAATGTAAGGTCTGAGCTCTGCTAAGCAACAACAATATTTTTATAATAATGCCTCTTTTACCGAT
Organism: Antedon bifida; assembly: GCF_963402885.1. Classification (NCBI taxonomy): domain Eukaryota; kingdom Metazoa; phylum Echinodermata; class Crinoidea; order Comatulida; family Antedonidae; genus Antedon; species Antedon bifida. The sequence goes on along the minus strand of NC_136235.1, from coordinate 6,523,084 downwards.
GTACATTTTTGTGGAAAATTAAAAATATGTATTTAATTTTTACAAAATATATTCACACATAGGCTGTTGACCAATCATCGTGCCCTATCTATGTATTGTACAATATAATATCATTATACTGTACAATCAACCTTAACAATAAATATAACAATATTGTGTAAGGTTTGCATGGCGAAATCAAACGTAGATATAAAGTTTGCGGTACACCACATATATTAGTTCTGAAAAGAACTGTTAATTTACTCGACGTTTCGATCAATATGCTTTGATTTTCTCAGGAGTGAGAATGCAGAAAGTCCAGGAAACTGGGAATATAGGTAGAATAGGGTGGGACTGGTGTGAAAGCCAGAAACAATAGCAAGTTCACACAATGAGCCTAACCATAACTAAATGTATTCATTCTGGTCCTCAAGCTTAAATTTGGATTACGCACTCTGCGGACCCACAGCAGCCAGCAGTGCAGCGCCTACAAGATCAGAACAGGAGACAATATTTTTTAATAGTGTACCAAGTTCTTTAAAGTGCACAATATGCACAACAGCTTTACATCACAGGCAATGAGAGTAAAGCATATTGCCTAAAGATGCAATCAGTATGGTATATATAGGCTAGAACCCATGCCTATCACTATGCTAGCCCGATATTATCATTGCACCATCACTCTCCGGTATATACAGCACCCATCACTATTCCCAGACAGTCTCCCATCCAGAACGCAACTTTGCCCAATGCTATTGGTGATCTGACGAGAAGCGATGTTTCGACGCAGTATGGCCATATGGGGTGTTTTATCATTTTCAATTTTTAATAACATATTTATTCCAACATAATTTAATTTATTATTTACTGAAATAAGCCTATAAATATTTCATATCTTTTCATATGTAAGTTTATGACCGCACTCGCATTCCTTGCTGTACATGTCATTCTCCTCATCTATACAAACTTCCTCTCCGTAACTATGGTGATGCTCTGACAAATCTCTAGTCCAAAGGCTAGTTCGAACTTCCTTTCTAAGAGCTATAAAGACAAAAGTTTTTTTATGGATGTAAATTTGGTGAGCAGAGGTTGGCAGAGTTGCCTAACTTTTCCACCCAGCCTAAATCTTACCTTGAGGCCTTCAGCTCAGCCAAATGCTTATTTTAAGGCCTTCCACCCAGCCTAAAGTTTATCTTAAGTCCTTCAACCCAGCATAAGTATATCTTAATGTCTTCAACTAAGCCTAAAGCTTATCTTTAGGCCTTCCGCTCAGCCTAAAGCTTATCTTTAGGCCTGCAGCCCAGCCTAAAGTTTATTTTAAGGCCTTCCACCTAGCCTAAAGCTTATCTTAATGCCTTCAACCTAGACTAAAGCTTATCTTAAGGCCTTCCACTCAGCCTAAAGCTTATCTTAATGCCTTCAACCTAGACTAAAGCTTATCTTAATGTTTTCCACTCAGCATAAAGCTTATATTAGGCCTTTCACCCACCCTAAAGCTTATCTTAAGGCCTTCCACCCAGCCTAAAGCTTATCTTAAGGCTTTCCACTCAGCATAAAGCTTATCTTAAGGCCTTCCACTCAGCATAAAGCTTATTTTAAGGCCTTCCACCCAGCATAAAGCTTATTTTAAGGCCTTCCACCCAGCATAAAGCTTATTTTAAGGCCTTCCACTCAGCATAAAGCTTATCTTAATGCCTTCAACCTAACCTAAAGCTTATCTTAAGGCCTTTCACTCAGTCTAAAGCTTATCTTAATGCCTTCCAGCTAGCCTAGAGCTTATCTTAAGGCCTTCCATCCAGCCTTAAGCTTATTTTAAGGCCTTCTGCTCAGCCTAAAGCTTATCTTAATGCCTTCCACCCAGCCTACAGCTTATCTTAAGTCCTTCCATTCAGCCTAAAGCTTATATTAGGCCTTTCACCCACCCTAAAGCTTATCTTAAGGCCTTCCACCCAGCCTAAATCTTAAGGCCTTCCACCCAGGCTAAAGCTTATCTTAAGGCCTTCCACTCAGCATAAAGCTTATCTTAATGCCTTCAACCTAGCCTAAAGCTTATCTTAAGGCCTTTCACTCAGTCTAAAGCTTATCTTAATGCCTTCCAGCTAGCCTAGAGCTTATCTTAAGGCCTTCCATCCAGCCTTAAGCTTATTTTAAGGCCTTCTGCTCAGCCTAAAGCTTATCTTAATGCCTTCCACCCAGCCTACAGCTTATCTTAAGTCCTTCCATTCAGCCTAAAGCTTATATTAGGCCTTTCACCCACCCTAAAGCTTATCTTAAGGCCTTCCACCCAGCCTAAATCTTAAGGCCTTCCACCCAGCCTAAAGCTTATCTTAAGGCCTTCCACTCAGCATAAAGCTTATCTTAATGCCTTCAACCTAGCCTAAAGCTTATCTTAAGGCCTTTCATTCAGTCTAAGGCTTATCTTAATGCCTTCCAGCTAGCCTAAAGCTTATCTTAAGGCCTTCCACCCAGCCTTAAGCTTATTTTAAGGCCTTCTGCTCAGCCTAAAGCTTATCTTAATGCCTTCCACCCAACCTAAAGCTTATTTTAAGGCCTTTTGCTCAGCCTAAATCTTATATCAAGGCCTTCCGCCCAGCCTAAAGCTTATCTTAAGGCCTTCCACCCAGCATAAAGCTTATCTTAAGGCCTTCCACTCAGCCTAAAGCTTATCTTAAGGCCTTCCGCCCAGCCTAAAGCTTATCTTAATGCCTTCCACCCAACCTAAAGCTTATCTTAAGGCCTTCCACCCAACCTAAAGCTTATCTTAAGGCCTTCCGCCCAGCCTAAAGCTTATCTTAAGGCCTTCCACCCAGCCTAAAGCTTATCTTAATGCCTTCCACTCAGCCTAAAGCTTATCTTAATGCCTTCCACTCAGCCTAAAGCTTATCTTAATGCCTTCCACTCAGCCTAAAGCTTATCTTAAGGCCTTCCACCCAGCATAAAGCTTATCTTAAGGCCTTCCACTCAGCCTTAAGCTTATTTTAAGGCCTTCAACCCAGCCTAAAGCTGATCTTAAGGCCTTCCACTCAGCCTAAAGCTTATCTTAAGGCCTTCCACCCAGCATAAAGCTTATCTTAAGGCCTTCCACTCAGCCTTAAGCTTATTTTAAGGCCTTCCACCCAGCATAAAGCTTATTTTAATGCCTTCCACTCAGCCTAAAGCTTATCTTAATGCCTTCCACCCAACCTAAAGCTTATTTTAAGGCCTTTTGCTCAGCCTAAATCTTATATCAAGGCCTTCCGCCCAGCCTAAAGCTTATCTTAAGGCCTTCCACCCAGCCTAAAGCTTATCTTAATGCCTTCCACCCAACCTAAAGCTTATTTTAAGGCCTTTTGCTCAGCCTAAATCTTATATCAAGGCCTTCCGCCCAGCCTAAAGCTTATCTTAAGGCCTTCCACCCAGCATAAAGCTTATCTTAAGGCCTTCCACTCAGCCTAAAGCTTATCTTAAGGCCTTCCGCCCAGCCTAAAGCTTATCTTAATGCCTTCCACCCAACCTAAAGCTTATCTTAAGGCCTTCCACCCAACCTAAAGCTTATCTTAAGGCCTTCCGCCCAGCCTAAAGCTTATCTTAAGGCCTTCCACCCAGCCTAAAGCTTATCTTAATGCCTTCCACTCAGCCTAAAGCTTATTTTAAGGCCTTCCACTCAGCCTAAAGCTTATCTTAATGCCTTCCACTCAGCCTAAAGCTTATCTTAAGGCCTTCCACTCAGCCTAAAGCTTATCTTAAGGCCTTCCACTCAGCCTAAAGCTTATCTTAATGCCTTCCACCCAGCATAAAGCTTATCTTAATGCCTTCCACTCAGCCTAAAGCTTATCTTAATGCCTTCCACTCAGCCTAAAGCTTATCTTAAGGCCTTCCACCCAGCATAAAGCTTATCTTAAGGCCTTCCACTCAGCCTTAAGCTTATTTTAAGGCCTTCAACCCAGCCTAAAGCTGATCTTAAGGCCTTCCACTCAGCCTAAAGCTTATCTTAAGGCCTTCCACCCAGCATAAAGCTTATCTTAAGGCCTTCCACTCAGCCTTAAGCTTATCTTAAGGCCTTCCACCCAGCATAAAGCTTATCTTAAGGCCTTCCACTCAGCCTTAAGCTTATTTTAAGGCCTTCCACCCAGCCTAAAGCTGATCTTAAGGCCTTCCACTCAGCCTAAAGCTTATCTTAAGGCCTTCCACTCAGCCTAAAGCTTATCTTAAGGCCTTCCACTCAGCATAAAGCTTATTTTAATGCCTTCCAACCTAAGAAACATCTGTATACCTGAAAGTACTTTTTGTATATTTCATGCTTAACTTTTGGATACCCACCATTTGTCCTTTCTAAGTACATCCAAGTTATATAAAATGAATGGCATAAAACAATTAATATTATATACATAATATGTTTGGATGTTGAAGGAGCAGTGAAAAAAAACACTAAAAAACAAGCCCACAAAGTACCTTGTATTTTTTTGTTAAATTTCTTTCGTTTTGCCTTCTCTTGATTGTCTACTCGTTTCTGCTTTTCCTCTTCAATGGCCTCAAGACTTTCCCATATTGATAACGCCTTTTCTTCTACCTGTGTAATACACAAAAGATGTATTACTTCATTAGACAATTCTATCTTTTACTACAGCAAATAGATAGTAGGTGTTAATGCATTAGAATTAAGGCCAATTTACACAGACTAGCGGTAACAGTAATAACAATATAGAATCTATGTTATTCATTATGACCATTTACACGAAACGCTGAGCAGACGGACGGTTTCCGCTGAGAATAGATACAGAGTCTACATGGGACAAGCTACGCAGTTTTCCCGCTTACCGTTACCGCTCGTCTGTGTAAATTGGCCTTTAAGAACAGCTTATTATGTAGGACATTTCAACAATATATATCTACATAGTTTTTCACTTTCTTTGTAATACCAATATATAGGCAATTATTTATCAATGCTCAATTGTATACTTTTTATAGTTATTGTATGTTCGAGAAAATATAATGCTCCATTAAAGATTGAAGGGTTGAATCATGTCATTCCACTCATTATTTAAATTTAGTTTTATGCCATGTTATTTAAACATAATCAGTGTATCTAATGCTTAAATAGGCCTCTCTACTATTACTATCTACTATTGAAATAAGACTTTGTTTATGTAGAGCATCTTGTGAATGTTTGTCTTGTGAACAGGATTTCCAGAAGGATAGTGAATGAATTCGCTTATGGTTATCCTTGGCAATTTGTCTAAATGTATAATAAAAAAATTCACCTGTTCTTTTAGATATAATTTCATGTCACCCCATTTGGAATTGTGAGGATTTTTCCTAAGAATATACTTTAGTATTGGTTCCCGTTTATCTAAGTCTGCATCCTTTAATAGGTAGTGGTTCCTTGCATCTGTCTTTGTAATCAGTTCATGACGATCATCTTTATTTCTGTAGGGAGACAAATTAGTAAAGTCTAAGGTTGTTTGAACTGACAATAAATATTGGTACTACAAAGGAGTTAGGTCATTTGGGTATATTCAGGGAAAACCTCTATTAAGGGGGAACTTTTCTGGTAAACGAAAAAGAGACAATATATGTTTAATACTGCAAGTAACCCATATTCAGGGGAAACCCTATTAAACGGACACTTAGTTGGGTTTCGGAGGTGTGTCTTTAACCCTTTCACTGCACATTAACTCCATCTTATGTGTATGATTTGAATGAAATGAAATAAAAGAGTGTGGGGAAAATAAAAGCTGTACATTTTGTGAATTGCTACTAAAATAAGAGACATTTCTCTGCCAAGTTTACATATTTTCCACGGAAGCAGACAAATAGAAGATACAATAAAATTTCATTTGGTAAGCAATTAAGAAATATTACAACCCTTTAAATTAAGGGTTGTAAGGTCATTAATAATGTTGATAACGTATGAAAACAAGATCATTCTATTTTTTCAACATTCAAATACATTCTATTCTAGAAAAGAAGTCATCACGCTACCTTGAAAAAAACCCATGGGGCTTAATTTTGAAACAAACTTTTAAAAATTACATTTGCAAACCACAGAGGGGCTTCTTTTCGACATGGGCTTCTCAAGGTTTTACAGTACTTAAACTAAAACTACCAACAAACCTGCAATCATCACAAATATGTTGATCAAAATGTTTTACAAGGTAAGAATCACGAAAGCCTTGTTGACAGTCTTTACAGGAATAAGGTTCAGACGTTAAATCAGGTGCTGTCAAAAAAACACAAATGAAAATTTTGGTTAAAGAAATTTGATTATGGCCGTCGTCTGTCGCAAACTACAATGTCAATAGTTTTATTTCACCGGAATGATGGATGAAACCTAAGCCAGAACTGTTAAAGCACCTTGTGTGGTCCTATCGTTGATCAAGGGCTACACTCGCACACCTTGACCAGAGGAAAGGCATGGGCCAATACATCTGAGGCAGATACTAGATGCATGGGTTGCCATAAGAGTCAACAGTGCTGATTTCAAATGCCTATTGGGACCCCAGCTCCATATACAGCACCCAATATTCCCAGATGGTCTCCCATCCAAGCTCTAACAAGGCCCATCGTTGCTTAACTTCGCTGATCTGACGAGAACCGGTGTTTCAATGTGGTAAAGCCATAAAAGAAATACTGTGATATTATAAACATTTTTTGGCCAGCCATAACATAGTATTAATATTGTAATATGGAAAAATTGTTTCCTTGTTTAAATAGACATAATTACTGAAAACAATGAGAAAACAAAAATACATATAAATTAAAAACAAAAAAACATTTCATTTCAAAAACCACTATTCTTTAAGAACTGGATAGATGCAGGTTTTAATCAAATTGGAGATATAATTATTTTCAATCGTCTAATGAAACCTATAGAAATAATTAAACAACTACGTATTAAGAAAAACTGGATAGCTGAATATGTTTCCTTAACTAGAGCTATTCCAAAAGAGTGGTTAAATATAATTAAACATAATATGCCAAATATGAACCAATATATGAATGTGAATCTGGAATACAATATCAACAATATAATTAAGATGACAACAAAAGATGTATATTCTAACTTTGTAAATAATGTTTTTATTCCCCCGAAAAGCATACTTAAATGGAACAACATATTTAATGAAGATATCAAGTGGTGTGATGTCTGGAAAAGAAAGGTGAAAAACGAAAAAATTAAGAAATTTGCCCAATTGAATTACAAATTACTAAATAGAATTGTACCTACAAATCTAAAACTGTATAACTGGAAACTGAAAAATAATAACATATGTAACAATTGTGGAGTCATTGAAGACGAAAAACATATGTTTTATTATTGTAGACGTAATCAAATACTGTGGAAAAAAATTGACAACATATTTAAAAAACTAGATAACAGCAGTAGCTCGTTCAAAGAACTCCTGTTAGGAAGTAAATGTCAAGTAAAAAATCAATTGTATTCAATAGCTGTGTACGTCATATACATAATTAAAATTAAAACTGAACTTAAAAAACCTGTATGCCAGAATCCTTGGATTCAGTTTAAATATATTTTAAAAGAAATGAATACACTAGGCATGTTGTAACGTATAAGTGACATCCATATTTGTATTTTAAAATGTACAGTATTATATCATGTACAAAATGAAGTGTAGATTTTTATGGTTTTTGTATGCATATAATCAAAACACTATATGTATAAAGGTTAAAAGAGTAAAAATCAGAAAATAACGAAAAAAGTAGAAAACGGAAATTTAATGTATGAAAATGAAATGTGAACGAAATATGTATGAAATATTAAATGAATAAAGGTGGTGGTTAACCACAAAAGAGAAAAAAAAAAAAAAAAAAACATTTCAAAATACTGTAACATTTATAAAATCATAAGAAATGATCATTTTTATTTTCTTAATTAAACACAATGTGTAAGGGTGTATGCGCAAGCAACAATTTGGATTTTCCATCACTTATGGCCAAATTACTTGCGTTCTTGTGTTGTGTACTACTTATTTGTATGGTTATCAAAAAGGTTTTATTAAGAAAATCTTTGTTTTTGTTGTTATTGTGCTAGTGGATATTATTATTATTTATGACAAATTGACTCAGACCATATGATAAACTGTACTTAATAATAACATGACTTTAGTTCAGTTAGCTCTTATAGACAATATATCACAAACATTCAGCTGAATACTAAATGCCTGCAGCATTTTTTGAAAGCTTTTATTTCCAAATCGTTCGTTCGATGGAAAATCCAAACTATTTTTTGTGATTGGTCAACTCGCTTACGTTGAGCATACACTCTTACATTGTTTTCAATCGTGAACCAAGCTTAAAGACCCCTTCTCTGCAATTTTGGAAATTTTTTGGAAAATAATACATATATATCACTTTAAAAACATTAAACCATGTCATTCCTTGTCTTAAATGTACGTTTTATGGTAAATTATGATAAAAAGTGAGAAACAATGCACTACCTAAGTAGCTCGCGGCGATCGACCTCTCGTGGACGGTCTTAGGCCTAGCCTAGCTAGGCTTAGTTTTGTAGGCCTAGCTGGTAAACATCGGTAACGTACGAACATCGTACGCTAGCTATATACCTAGCCTGACGTTGTATAGTTGCTGCATTAATTGTCTTTCTATTTTTGCCAGACTCCGTTGATACAAGTTGGGGAAAACCTGGTATTTTCGCTGAAAAGTTAGGAGTCTTCCATTTGTTTTTGCCTCACGATCGATCGAAAAGTGGGCGAATTACAGGTGAAAAACAAAAATATCAATCCGCGCGCAATGCATTTTGGGATTTATAGCGGGCCGCTATAATTATTAGAATCGACTTATTTTTCACATTTTTAACAGTTTAAAGACGAAAAAAGTTATCGCAATAGGACCATATAGTATTATTTTTACATTAAATATAGTTTGTGATGTTAAATTAGATCTAAAAAACGTAGGGAAGGGGGCTTTAAGTAGCTAATACTATAAATATCACAAAATTCTAGTTATTATTAAACATTTTACCTGGTTCATGAACAATTTTAATAGGGGCTTTTTCGGTTTCTTCATCCAGATCTTCTTCCAAAAGAAATCCAGCCCCTGTATCAATGAAACGTTTGCCTTGTACCACACTTTTCTCTCCTGCTGGTACAGCAGCACTGATCCTGTAAACAAACAGATATTAAATAATCATATATTAGTATCTTGTAAAGATGACAAAAATAACTGAAACCTATGGGGCACCATATGCAGAAAATTATCATGCTAAAATATCATGTGTAAATTTTAAAATACATGTCAATTTCTTAAAACATATAGCGTAATTGCTAAATACAAGTGTAAGCCTACATTTGAAAATGTTATGTATTTTAACAAAAATTTAGACTGTACGTTTGAGGGATATCTATATTTTAAAGGATGTGATTGTAATATCCGAGTTCTCTTGGACACCCCTATTTGAGGGACACCCCTATTTGAGGGACGCCCCTATTCCTAAAAGAGGATTAACCTAGTAGTACTGGCCTAAACCTTGAATTAAGGTTCTTCTACGGCATGGTTCCTGTTCAGCGCCGGGAAATCAAACCAAACGCGCATATGCGCATATTGATTGGCACATAGCCGCATGGAGCATCCCGAAAACAAACATTGATTTGATTTGCTGGAACAGGTGTAATAAACCTATAAGTCCATGACTATCTTGAAATGGAACAATTGAAATGGTGGCCTGAGGTAAGTTTTTTTTGACAACTTTGAAAAAGACTATGAATATTCATTTGGTATCAAACAAATTATTAAAATGCAATGTATGTATAATTAATATAAAATTAATACAGTGATTTAAAAACAAGAAAAAGAATTGATCTAGTTAGTAGTGATAGTGATTTACGTTTTTTCAGCTTTTTCTTTTGGATATGGTCTTGCTTTCAATCTAGCATTACGTAACATCAATGCACGCTGTCTGTTTCTCTCAATCTTAGCTCTTTGCTTATCTGATAGTTGATTGGTCTCAATTGTATCGTGAGAAACACCAACTGGATTTTCTTCAATTGAAGCCATATTTCAAGATAAGCTGGAAAGAAAAGAACTGTAGTAATTTAATACTTACTAGGCCTACATGGAAATGAATTTTACAATCTTGATACTCAACGATGACCCTTTACAAACTTCTCCAAGAACTTGTCTTCATTAATCATGACTAGGCCAAGCCTGAATTAGGCTTACATCTGCCTAGCCCTGGATCTGTGTCAACTCGTAATACCCATGTCAACTCATACTTCCAACAACTCGTACCCAAATATTGGCTTATTACACTCGTACCCACAATTTCGGCTCACTACGTACGTACCCAACATCATGGGCTGGCTCGTACCCATCATGGGCTGGCTCGTACCCATCATATGGGCTGGCCCGTACCTGGGCCATGTTCAATGTTATTTAAAGTTATTTATTTAGGCCTAGGCCTAGGGCCTACTAGCCTAGGCCTATATAGTTATTACATTTAAAACCAGCTAGGAGGCCTAGGCTAGGCCTAGCTAATACTACTACTAGGCCTAGGGTAGATGTACCAGTCTTCGGCAATGTCCCAAACTTCGGCAGTTTGTATTTATATTAGTTATAATTATTTAAATAATTAATATTTTTTGTTTATCTTAACGTATAATATACTTTATTTATAGGTGGTAAATATAAACCACCGATCGTTTACTAGACACCAGCGAAACATGTCTGCCAGTAGCCATAAAAACTGAAACCTGAAAACCGGAAGTGACATTTCAGCAAAATAGACCAATGAGCTAACACGTGACTGTTCCATTTAAAGTTCCAGGGCATGAAAAATTACACACGAGGGACACGTCTGGGATTGAAATAGGCTCCTACTGTAGTGTAGCAACATTCCAGAATATTCCATTTTCAAACCAATGAAAAAATATAGGGTTTATGAGGGGTGTTAAGATGTTTGGTTGATAATTAATGATATGTGCCAGACTTCGGCACCTAACGGAAATAACTAATTAAATTAAATTGTTTGCAATGTTGTTTATTAATTTTTTTTCAAAATATAATTGTTGGTAAAATAAAGTTAATATTGCTGTTTTTTGACTCATTTATTTCACATCTGGCCATGGCTAGGCCTAGCCTAGCTAGGCCTGCTATTTCATCGACGATCGATTGCGCAATCGCTCGCGCGTAATTCCAGGGCTTGCTTGGGCAGCGTATGCCGAAGATTGGCACACACATGCCGAGGTTTGGTACATAAATAAAAAACACATTTTTTATTATTGTTTGTTAATTATAAATATTTATTTGATAATTTACACTGTATTTACTACTTATATAAATACTAAAAACTCTACCAAAAAATATTTTGTGATGCTTTTAAAAAATACACGTAAATAACGAATTTCCCTGTAACCTGCCGAAGTCTGGTACATCTACCCTAGGCCTAGTACTACTACAACACAAGGCCTAGGCCTATGCTAGTACTACTACTTCTAGGCCCTAGCTAGTACTACAGTAGCTAGGAGGCTAGGTAGGCTAGCCTAGCTAGCTAGGTAGGCTAGGGTACGCCAGGGAGGGGGGCGACTAGGCTAGGCCTAGGCCTAGTACTAATATAGTAGTAGGCCTAGGCCTAGGCCTAGTTTAGTAGACCGGCTGAAAGAAGTGATCATGTCATGGCCGGCCAACCATGGAGGTATAAAAATATTTTTATACCTCCATGGGCCAACGTTGCCGTCTTGTTAAATAAGCAATCCTAACCTGGGCCTAGGCTAAATAAAACTTACTGACAATGTGGTATTAGATAAACATATTATAGGCCTAGGCCTAGGCCTAGTCAAGAACCTCTAGCATAGCATAGGCTAACTAAGGCTGTGTGCTTATTTTGTATGGGACGCCGACAACGCCTTTTAGGTACAAGAATAGATTTGGCTAAGAGTTGCCTCATTTTAATACCTGTCACGCTGGGCTGAATAACCCCCATGGACAATGAACAGTTCATTGCGTCACTATAGCAGGGATTTTATTATGGTCAAGTTTCGTACAGTCCGACCATGGAGCTATAAAATGTTCAAGGAAGATTTGTTTTATTGGAAATACGTGACATAAAAAAGTATTCAATAAAATGAAACAATATTAGTAAAAACAGTATTACGTTTTAGATTGATTAATTCAAATGAGTTACTTGAAATTCTAATTTTAAAATCAAATTGGATAACAGAATTTCACAATTTACTACAAGCCATTCCACAAGAATGGAAAGACGTTATTAACATTAAATGAAAATACAATACAGGACAAGGTTCTGCCTGTTACGAAATGATGTAAAACATCAAGTAAGCAAATGTATAACTGTTTCATTAGGTATAGAACCAAAATATCATATAAAATGGCAATTATACTTTAATAGGCCTACTACAATTGATTGGATTAACCTAGGAACGTAAAGTAAAATTAATAAAGGAAATCAAGCTCAAACAACTATACTTTAAGTAATTACATAGGATTATTCAAACTATAAATATGTTATGTATATGGAAAATTGTAAACATAAATAAATGTCCACAATGTTGAAGATGATGCACATTTATTTTATATATGTGTGGAAGCAAATAATCTATGGATTTAAATAAATGACCATATACACTAAATAGATATAATGAGGCAAATTTCAAAAACATTGTAGTACCTATGGCAATGGAAATACATATGTAGATCACGTGTTCTCTATTGGTTTGCTATGTATATACAAAGCTAATGTATTAAAACAGCTAAATAAATGGAATTATGCCTCAATTTATCATCTTTATAACTGAAAACATATAAGAAAAAAACATACCATCAATTTTAAAAATAATAATTATGTATAAAATAGTATTGTGACACTATTTCACAAGAATGATATCCATAAGGTGTAATATATTATAAATGTTAATGTATGTGCAATATTTGTATACAGTTTTATGAAAATAGATCTACAGTTATATTATATTGTATTATACAACAATAAATTATTGTAAATAAAAATATACTGTATATTATACTTACATTAATGAATGAAAAGGGATAGGAGAGACCCATCTAGCTACGAGGGTGTGTCCCGTACTTCGGTTTGGTTTTAGCTTTGTAATGTACATTAAATTGTTATTTAATCATATAATCCATGTGAATCTTGAAGGCAATATTAAAGTATGTTTAGAATGTCTGTATTTATCAATATAACACCAGGCCTATTACATTTCATCACAGTATTTAAATAAACCATAATCTTATAATGCAATATATCATTTTATCATTAATATACCGAATCTCAATTTGTAATACTGAATGTAAACCCTGTATGTATGTAATCGACATATTTTCTATAATTTAATAACCTACTGACCTCAGACTGTGTAATATCATTTAAATATCCATTGTCTATCATTACGTGCAATAAAAGTAGGCTATCGCCACAAAAGAGAGAAAAATGGTATTTTACTATACAGTGCAGACTTGGAAAACAAATTTGAAAATTGAATTCAAATCGAGAGGATATGAAGGCGATGCACCAAATTTAAATCACCATCACAGATCAGAGGTCGTGTTTCCGCAACCAAAACAAAACATATCGGTTAATTTTTTTAACCACTCTAAAATTAATTTAAAACAAATTGTGCATGTTCAAACCGTAACACCAAGCGTCTAATCACAACAGAACAATTTGTTTTTCGGGTTAATGTTAAAAGTTATCGCATTAATTTATCTGTTAATTATGCCTACTGAAATGTTTACAGTAGTTACCACCACCAATATACTATTTTCACCTATAACCATAGTGCTAAAATAGAAACATCATCAGTGTGTTATGCATCTTTTCAAATTCAATTTTGGCTCCCTCATAATCTAAGGTGCCACTGGAATCATTTCAAGAAGTTCTTTCTTTGAAAATCTTCCGTCTTTATTGACATCATACAAGTCTTTCATTGCCACTGCGTAATCTTCAATTTGACTCATTGTAACTGTCTGAAAGCATAAGAAATATTCAAATTCACATTTATTCAGCAATATAAGTATTTACATTGTTACAGAGACAAGTAGTAATTGTCTGTAGTCGTAAGACCCTTTGGAAAAAAAATATTATCTCAAAGAGAAACATAAAATAAGATTTTAAAGGAATTTTATGACGCGATAGGTGAATTAAATGACGCGATATGAATAAAATGTTTTGAATGAAATAATTTGAATAAAATGTTTTGAATGAAATATTTTGAATAAAATGTTTTGAATGAAATATTTTGAGTGAAATGTTTTGAATGAAATTGGAGCTTCTATTCATCTATTGACTATTTGAGCTCAATTACTCTGAATTGACAATTACCCTATATCTCATCATCTAACTATTCAAGTTAAATATATTCCTTATTTAGGCCTATGTATTATTTCACCATTTAAGTTAACTTTGAAACGCCTCCTAATTATGTCGTAAACACAAACTACTATTTTATCAACTTTTTTCCAAAACGTATTAAGAACAAACCTTGTCACGGCATCATTATGGCGCGCCAAGCTATCATCGGAATTCACCGTCTAGTTCCATTTACTAATTGTTTACACTTTTCAATAGGTTTGATTAAAAAAGCAACATTTTGAGTTTTTACTTACATTGTGGTGTTTACTTAATAGATCATATAGAAATCCTATAATTTCGTCACCATTTATGGTATCATCATTATTCTAAAACAAAGAATTATAAGCAGGTGTACTTTTGTTTCGCCAGGAAAAACCTGTCTAGGCCTATATGAACTTAAAAGACCGAAACATAAAGTAAGAAGAGAAACACACATAGGCTACTATTTCGTTTTAATTTACCTTGTGTAGATAGTTAAACGTTTTTGTCAATCCAGGGAATAATGAATATGTTGTTAGTCTAGTTTGCCATTTTGTTTAAAATAGATGCACAGTTGATAATCTAGCATCTTGTATGTTTTACATTAACTTGTAGATTAACAACTTAATGCTTGCACTTACGTAATCATAATGTTTAAATATTGATTCGAATTCAGTCAAGGTAACTCCTGAATTCTGGAGAAAAAAAATATTTTAGACATTTGTATAAGCGGTGATATTTCATGAAGAGCGCTTTCTAGATGGATATATTGATTTATTTATATATCGGTATCTTTAATTCAATAATACCATCAAAGGCAATAAACAGAATGATAACATAAATGCCATGTCAACAAATTAGTTGAATTGGAACACTTATTTACATTGTTAAAATATAAGCACGAGCGTCGTTATTTGGCAATTAAAATCAAAATGATTGAAATCTACTACAGAAGGTATGAACAACAAAAATAAATTGCAAAAAAAACCATTTTTCTACGCTTTTTACGATCTGCGTATACACGCCATTTTTATCATGTCAAAAGTTGCTCCATATTATGAAATACACTTTCGTTAAAAAAGTTTCATTAAAAAATAAATTTTTGTTCAGAATTTATGAGCAATCATAAAAGTTTATAAAATCGCGCGTAACTTGCGCTACGCGACTCTAACGTCATAATAACAAAGTTTCTTGAACATCTACAGCCTACAGGTCAATCTTATGACAAAGTTATACAATCTTATGTTGGCAAAAATTAGAGATACACGACGAACACAATTTTGGAAAGAAAAAGAATAAGATAGAAAAACAAAGATTCTGACAAAAACAAGGGGTTATCCGCAACAAAAGTTGCGGATAACCAATAAAGGAAAAAAAAAGACACAGGACGATTACAAGGAGTTATCCACCGTGTGTGAATGATTTTGTATATATAATCTATATACGACTGATCGTGAAAAGTGATTTTATATTTGTTTTTCCAGCTAAACCTATAAAATAAACAAAAAATGTGTTTTAGATTCTAAAACTTTTACCTCAAACTGTTTAAAAACATTTTGTTCAACTGGCAACAGCCTGTAAAATAAAAATGATTTATTACTTTTTAAAAGTTATTTTTAGTATTATTTTTTATAAGTATCTACATTCAGATTGAAAAGTATATCAAGTTGGCAATTGTTTATATGTTAAAAAGTAAAGGTTTGTTTATACTATGTGTTTTCAGAAGAATTTCTCAATTGTTACGTTACGTCTTCTTACGCACTACATAACATCATGTACTAACAACATTATTTTAAAGTGTTCAATTAACATACAAAAATGTGTATCTTATTGATGCGCTATCCCACTGAAAAATAGAAAGTCATATCTTAAAGTATTAATATTATAATAATATATAATAATAATACTGTCTTGAAACTTACGGTAAAGTTATACTGGTTTACGTACTAAACGAACTATCATATTAATGTACCAATAGAAGCCAGAAGAAAATGTTTTTAATAAGTGCCATTCATTATGAGATGCATTGATGTATTTTTACTTTTATTATTTAAATATACCATACTCAACGTGTTTTCCTTACAATGACAATTCCTGAATGCTAATTTTGCCGTCGTAGTTGCTGTCAAACTGCGCAAGCTAAAAGTATATAACAGAGAAAAAGGTAAAGGTAAAGTCGAAACCTAAGCTAATGCTAACGGCCGTGGTGCCTATCTCCATTTCCTTAGCGTTTGGGCCAGACTCCACTAAGTGTGTATATTTGTGGGGGGTACGCCACTCCTCCCGAACAGAGAAAAAACAAGTTCTTATATCTCACCTATTACAGTAAATTTATTTATTTCAACTTTAATTATAGAGGGTAAACCTTCCAGCTGAACCTTCAGGCCAACTATATCACTATGTGCTCTCTTTAAAATGACAAAATAGAATTTAGAAAACGGCATGAGCGAACTGTAACTGTGGATAACTCATTTGTAGGCCTAATAACCGAAGGGCAAGATTGTTCATAGGCTTGAAAGCTAGACAGCCAATCTGGCATTGTACCCTCTGTGAGGGTGTATGCAAAGATTTTAGAAGAGTATGGTGCTGGTGCGAAGTGGATTTGAGATGTGCATTACTATTGCACCTAATAGTAAATTTAATTCGTAAAGGCTGTAATATATGTTTATAAATTACTAAATTTTAGTTACTGGTTTTCATTCTACTGCTTCTATATTTTAATTTTTGTATGAGTAAAAAATACCACTGAGTTGTTTAGAATATCTTCTCTGCCGTAAATTATAAATATACTGAAAGTATTAAATTGATCTTTTGTTGCGCGTGCGTAACATTTGAGAACTAAACAGTAGGCTTAGTGATGTTTCTACATATACACGCCGAGGTGTTATATAGGCCTATTACAAATATTTATCTTAGGCCTATATGAGATTTTAAATTAAATACTCCGGAAAAAAATATGTTTTAACTTACAATACTGCTTTTAAAATCAGCAATTGTTGTCGCATCATCTTTTGGCATTATATCAGCAAGGAAATCCTAGAAGACAACGTTTTAATGATTACACTCTGAAATACGCTAGATTGAAATAGCGCATTTGAACTACGTCATTTTTATAAATTTTACAGTTTGGACAAACCAACGGATAGTAGTTAGAAAATAGAAATTAACTAGAAGAAAAATAATATTTTGATAATTACAAAACAACAATGTTGAGTACAAATATTCCTTGGTTAAACGGTATACAGTCGATAATAGCGGAAAGGAAGCATACTTTTTGCTAATCCATCACGTGATTAAGCACTGTAAGGATTATCTTTAAATATTAACATACATTACAAAAAATACACTACTAACGTCAAGTTCGGTCGCTTCAATATAGTTGTTTTTATCTTTGTCATACTTTTTCCAAATCTGAAATATTGAAAAAATGAATGGCGGTCACTGTTAGAATTTGTCTAGACGTAATTTTGATATAAGATAGTACATCCTATAACACTCCATGTCTCATCATCTTCATTTGACCTCAAATGAAACAATAATATATAGGCCTATTTGTTAGTTTTACAGTCGGTTTTTAAATGTTTTTAAATCTTATCTTTTACATTTCATACCATTTTAAATTGTTTTAATTGTAATTGTGAATATCCTAAATTTAAGAAAATAATGAAAAAATAGAGTATTATGAGAAATATGTATTTGTAATAATTATGAACAAATAAAATTAGTAGGTTACACCACAAAAAAAGAAAAAATCAATAAACTATTAATTAAAATGAAATAATATTACCTGAATAAACTCAGAGCTGTGAATGTTTGTATTTACATTTTGCTTTGTTGTTGTATACTCCCTAAAATGCAATTCAACATAAATTATAATTATTGGAAAAATCAAAATGAAAAAAAAACATTCTCTAGATATATCAATTTCAAAGATTATTCTAAACATTCTATATTCTATTATCGCCATCCTTGTTAGGATACTGTACCTACCCTAATAAGTAATATGCTGTATTTATCCTTTGCGTTCAATATGGATTTAAAACATAAAAAATGAGTTTCTCTTGCATATAATTTTACATGCGTTTTCTCAGTTGAAATCTATATTTAATCAGTAAGTCTGCCCACCCGTCGAAAACGTGTACTAATGCTAGTAATTATATACATATTATATAGATAAATATGGACATGGTGTTTGGCCTACAGTCCGAATCGAAAACCAATCGTACAGCACAAAGCTTAATAAACTTTTTACTTACGTATTGGGTGTCGCTTCTTCCCAATTACACATGCTAAAAAACAATAAATATAATTATACTGTAAAATGTATTCTTCAAAAACTGTTAATGTAATTGTGAATTAATATTCTACAGGGTAAGGGTGTATTAAATTAGTCGCCGTTGCAATTCCGTACACTCCAGAACTATGTAACATGATACGCAGGAACAGTTCCACTTGCATTAAAATAACTTTTGTTTCTTCAGGGGGAGAATGGGATATATGCAAAATATTTAAAAATTGGAAATGTATGGAGGTAATTTGAGACTGGTAAAAGACATACGGACATTTCTAAAAATATACCAGACGTGTCATTGTATTTCTTGATTTTGCGAAAGCTTTTCACACAATCATGACTCATAAGAAGAGAGAGAGTGAGAGAAGAACGGAACGGTTTGCTAGATTTACCACGTGAAAATGTTTTCGTGTTTATACCGATGTAAAATTTCCGGTAGTCCGGTAACCTAAAATGACTATTTTACACGACGTTTACATTAAACAGTGACAAACATTCCTTCACACTGAAATTGAGAACCATACGATACACTTACTAGAAGGGAGCGAGCACAAAATACCCGGTTCATACATGTAACTGAGCAAATTTTACGGTAACAATTACATCAATATATGTTGTAAAGCATCAGAACAATTTACTTAATCCCTGCCGTAAAAGCTATAGATTAATTAAAGGTTGTCCCACAGAACATGAACAATGAAGATTAATAAAATCAGACTTGAATAGGCAGTTTTAATAAAGTTATTCCTTTCTGAAGAAAAAAACGAACAATAATTATTTCACTTATAAAAAGACAAAATAAACGGTTAATTTGAACTAAAAACCCATTGTTTGACAGACAATTTATGTATGTTTTGCTGTGAATTAAATTTTTTCCAGGTAATTTATTTTATTTTCTCGATCAAGTTTTTGGTCAAAGTGAATAACTAATATGTGTCATTAGAATGGCATATTAAACAATTATATCTAACCAACCACTGTACCACACCTTAATTATTAATTAAAATGTGATATCAAACAAGGATAAGTATTAGCATTTCAATTCCTCAGAACATTACAATAATAGATAGACCTATCTCAAAATTGATTGAATATTTATATATTTGAACCCAATACAATTGAACAAAGATATCAACTTACTTTGCCATTTCTTTGTATCCCAATTTGTTGTCACCATTTTCGTCGCAAGCGTTTATCTACATGATTTATTAAATAACACTCATGAGATAAATAATTATTAAATAATCTGGGAGTTAGAGGATCTGATCATATGAAATAATTACTTACAATTTCGGTTTTAATAATATGTAGGTCACTATCAGATTTAGATAAATCCATGACTCTTTTTTCATTAGCGAGACTGATCAGATTTGAAGCAAATTGCTGTTAATAAAAAAAAATAATAATATTCAGTAAATTTATTTTACTAATATTTATAAATTCGATCTTAGCGGACATAATAACATTGAGAGAAATTACAATCTATAGAGACGTGGGCTTCTCACTTATATGTCTATGTGTTATTTGGGAATATTTGGGAATTTGGGAATATTTGACGTCGATAATTTATAATTCGGGACAAATTTCTAGATATGTGACATTTGAACTTGAAATATTATGAATGGTTTGATATTAAAATTATATAGGCCTACTTCCAGTTCTTCATTTGCAATATATCCATCTTGATCAGTATCGCTCAGATTCCATATCTTTAAGAAATAAAGTATTTTGTATTAGATTACGTATAAAACTAAGTATAATATGCTTGGTAATTGCCTGTTGATGTGAACTATGGTACTTGTAATCATTATTATCCTAATATCCCTATTAATCTACCACTAATTCTTATACTCTCTAAAGGTAAAGGTCATCAAGTAGCTTCAAACACTATTGTCGATCAAGTTAAAACATTTGCGAAAGTTGAAGAATCGTGGATTTGGTTTGTTTTGTTGACCTTTTATCGCGCCGCGCCTTTAGTCAGTTATGTCAATTAGACGGAATCATTACAAAATAGTATAAACGCGGAAACCTTGCCTTGCAAATACTAAGGCCGAAAATGGGAATTTGTAAATTCGAACTGGGCATGTGCACACTCCAAACACGCGTGGGAAAATAGAATCATATAAAAACATTTTGGACTGGGCATCATTCATTATTTTACAAGTCAAAAACACATTGAATCCTAACACCAGTGACCGAGAATCAGGAACATACAACAGACGTATAAGAGAGGCGATATGAATCCGAAGAAGAGGACAAAACGATGAAATTGGAACGATCCGACTCAACTAAGTCAGAATTGCCCAGAATTCAGCCTATTTACAGCTAGTCACTCTTTCTGGATAAACTGTTTGTGTAAAGAACAACCGAACTGTCAAATTTGTTTTATTCCGATTTGGTTTATTTGTTAAAAAGACATTTATAAATGTACTGTTAATTGTTTGTTGCGCACTGTTGGTTTTCCTGTCAGGACCCGTGTTAATGCGATTAACAGTAAACTTACCATGTCAAGATCCGCAGTCGTGATCCCACAGTCTGCAATAAAGTTTGCAAGGGTGTAGTGACTCGCCATGTCTACACTTCTAATGTAGTTTGTGCTAATCTAATTTCAAGAAAAACAAGTTATGAATGTATCATAATTATACTTTTGAACAACATTTTGATTAAACTATATTTTATCCTTTTACAAGAGTGTATGAACTTTAAAACTTGAACGAGGCCCAATTTACTTTTCGTTACCTTTAGTGTCGCAACTAAAATAAAACGGATGAGAGAACAAAGAACGCAAAATATAAATAATAACAAACAAGAAATAAAAGCTTATACTAATAATGATAATAATAATATAATACATCGAACATTTATAAAGTGTTATATACCGGAGTCTAACAGCGCAACAAGAAAAGAATAACTATTGAAATAGGAATAGTTTTAAGGAGAGACTTAAATAATAGAACGAGGAAGTTAGTTCCAGATCTCTGGTGCCTGAGCAAAGAAGCCTTTAGGCACTAATTTAAGGTTGGTTCTAGGTGGTGTTAACATAGAGGATCCGTTTCCAAAGACCTCTGCGTAGTGAGACATATGATTTAATAAGTTCATGAAGATAATGTGGAACAGTGCTATAAAGACACTTAATAGATAATATATATACCTAATACACATAATATATAATGAAAAGGTTGCAATCTTGTACTGTATACACTTTTTAACTTTAAGGCAACCAGTTGTGAAAGCAAAGATTAGAAATGATCAAAATGCCTTGCATGAAAAGTTTAGCAGCCCTGCTTTGAAGAAGTTTCAGACGCTTTTAAGATAGTAAAAATATCTTTCTCAGAACAACCATGGAGCAGAGAATTATAATAATCAAGACGGGACAACACCATACAGAGTATTCAGCCTGGCAGGTGGACTGATCAATGTACTTTCGGATTTGGTAAATGTTGCGAAGATTGTAGTTAATTGATTTGGAGAGAGAAGTAATATTGTCAGACATCCCCCATCAAAAACTACCCCAAGAACCTTGATAGATTTATACTGTTTTACGGTTAAATTGCCAATTTGAAGAAATATTTATCAGCCTTTGCACGGGACGCCGCAATAAGAAATTCAGTTTTGTCATCACTAAAAAAAAAAAAAAAATCATCAGCATAGAGATGATACTTAACACCATGCCGGGTAATAATATTACTCATAATAATCATCAGAAAATAATTGAGGGCCAACACACTACACCCCTGCGGTACATAGTATTCTAATGCTTTTTTATCTGAGTATTCTTTAGCTAGGCCTACTCTAAATCTAACCTGTATGATTTAAACCAATTGATCACTTTAACATGAAACCCATACAATTCTGAGAGCCTTTCGTTCAATACAGAATTATTTAGTGTCAAAGGCCGCCGACAGATCCGGCGCAACAACAAATTCATGAGTTGTCCCATTGTCGAATTATGATTTAATGTTTGTTTAAGTTCGCCCAAACGTCTCTCTTTTAAGTAAATTGCGATTGTACA
Source organism: Antedon bifida (assembly GCF_963402885.1). Lineage (NCBI taxonomy): Eukaryota > Metazoa > Echinodermata > Crinoidea > Comatulida > Antedonidae > Antedon > Antedon bifida. Next base: position 6,500,482 of record NC_136235.1, on the reverse strand, counting down.
GAATTATATAATATTATTCATATGGACTTACCTCTCCAGATCAAATTATTAAACTTAGGCCTACAAAATGAATGCTGGTTGTGTGTAAACTTCTGCTACTTCACGATTCGTTGCAAATGGTATTGATGGCTGTTCGTTTACCTTTTTTATAGGCATATATTTTTTGAATTGAAATTTATAAAGAAACGATTGTTTGCAATATTAACCACTAGTTCACCTATTTTTTGACCAAGGTTGAAAAGAATGGTTTCATTATAAAGAAACGATTGTTTGTTTTCAACCACCTAAAGACCTTGAATTAACCAATGTCTTTTATTCTTTCCTATTAAACTGAGAAAGTTACAGTTGAACTGTTTTAGCCGTTTGGAAATGAGCAGAACAAATTCTTGAAAATAACAATAGGCTATCGCTCGAAGAAATAACCTATACAAATTGGATTCTTCTCTGGTGATCTGCATACACTGATGTTCGAAAACACCAATGAAACACGAAACCTTCGCCTTAAAACGTCTGACATACCCATGTTTACAACTCTCAAGATGCTCTCCAGATGGCGATTCTGAGATGACAGCGCGTGATTGTAGTTATAAAGTTCAGTCAATTTTTGTGTTAACTTATATTTAGTGTTACTTTCTATGGACCGGAGATTCCGAAATAAAATATTGATTGAATGAATAAATTACAAACTTCCGATATTCAAAGATGGGATCCAAGAATTAAATTTTGTGAAATAAAACCTTTATTTAGTATGCAGCCAGTGTAAACCATCTAATGTGCCTGTGATATATGACAATTCAGACAACTTAGTAATCAGTCGTGCAGCCGTATTTTGTATGAGCAGTTGTTTGAAGCGCGAGTATCAATGAATAGGCCTAATATGCATTCAGTTTAAGAACTTTTTGCCATCCAGACACGAAGTTCAGAGAAAAAAATTTTCAAGCAATGAAATCGATAATTCACTCTAGGTTTAAACGATAGATAAATATGAGTATCATCAACATAAACATGATAGCTAAGGTTATAAATAATATCACAGATAGGGTATACTGTAGGCCTGCATAAATTGTAAACTATACTAGACCTATTTCAATAGGTACTCCACTATTTATTTGTTTATAAATGAAAATAGTATTCCGCTTTTTAAAAAGGCCAAACTTGTTTGCAAATGTCTCAATAAACACCCACGCATGTCAAACCTGTTCACACCACTTTCAAAAACTGATAAAACAAAATGGCCCATTGATTTTATGAAACTGAAGTCCCTCTTGCGAAAAAAAGAGTAATCTCACGAGTGCATTGTTAGTGGGACAATTACATGACAATGTTTCCGTTGATTTGAAAACCGAGACTTTTGTAATTTGTAAGCGTTTTCAGACTAAACAAGCTTTGCTGTTCCAAAACTAATGTTGGTGTTAATAAATAACGTAAAATACAGGGCCCCAATGAGTTCTAGCTGTTTAGGCAACCATGGGTAAAGAAAAAAAAGCAATAATAAACTATGATAGTGATGATGAAGTATTTAACACATCTGTGTATTTATTGTAAAGTAATCATGAGAATATAGGGCGATTATGGATCTAGGTTTTAAACTACATTTAAACCCACTCTGGGTGGGTATACTTCCTAGTAATAATAACGTTGTTCTTGTAGGCTCAATAACGCTTTATTCGCCTTCACATTTACCCTGGTCAATTTTAATCAAACATTATGGAAACATACTCTTATGTTGCAGCTAGTTAAACGAACTTGAGGGAAAAAAAATCTACTAAAATGAGACACGAGTTATAGAAAAGTATAGATAAGGATTGGCACTGTTGCAGAATTATACTGCGCAAGTCACAATTCTGAATATTTATTTTACCACACAAGTGATGAACCGAAAGCTCGGCATTTTTATTGTTATATATCATTATGAATATTTTACTTGCTTCTTTTTATAAAGTAAAGGTCAGTCCTACGTACTTTTCTCAATGCGGGGTATTTAAAATGCTAGATATGATTTAATTTAAAACACCAGTGAGAATTTCACACCTGTACATTGTTGTTTACTCGTTTGGTTTTGACTTGTATTTGGTAATATAAAAATACAATAGAGTGAAATTAAATGCAATGACCATAAAACAATTATATCAAATTAATAAACCTACTTTCATATACGTTACGGCCTTGAGAGAGAGATCAGAATTAAAACTACAAAATGACATGAGTTATAAATAATCCTTAATTTTAACTTGGTGTAAATGTTAATTTGAAATGAAAACGTTTTATTTATCAAAATATTTAATGTCATTATGAGCTTTTTAAATCAGATGAAAGACCACTTCAATTCTTTTCAGATTGTTTTTAATTAATCAAATTGCGTTTTATCGAAATAGTAAATTGAGAATAAGGTGCAAACGCGCAAGGACAAACCATCTAAACACAGCCAACCTGGTGTATACTGTATACCATGTGAAAATGTCGAACGTCGAGAAACTCAACAGTTCTTTTCAGAACTAACATACGTGGTGTACCGCAAACTTATAATTATATCAACATTTGATTTCGCCATGCAAACCTTCAAACAATATATTACTTGCTTCTTTTACAAAGTAAAGGTCAGTCCTACGTACTTTTCTTAATGCGGGGTGTTTAAAATGCTAGATATGATTAATTTAAAACACCAGTGAGAATTTCACACCTGTACATTGTTGTTTACTCGTTTGGATTTGACTTGTATTTGGTAATAATAAATAATAACTTTATTGAACATACGCCTTTAAATCGGCGGCACACGTTCTTCTGGACGGTGCGTTCTTACATAAATTACATACATTAAGTTAGCCAGAAGGCTAAATAAAAGTATAAAGAGAAAATAAAAGAAAAAACATAAAATATAAAAGTACAATAGAGTGAAATTAAATGCAATGACCATAAAACAATTATATCAATTTAATAAACCTACTTCCATATACGTTACGGCCTTGAGAGAGAGATCAGAATTAAAACTACAAAATGACATGAGTTATAAATAATCCTTAATTTTAACCTGATCTAAATGTTCAATTTAAATTGAAAACCGTTTTATTTATCAAAATATTTAATGTCATTAGGAGCTTTTTAAATAAGATGAAAGACCACTTCAATATTACCGTCAAAACTCTTTGTTTAATCAATCAAATTGCGTTTTATCGAAATAGTAAATTGAGAATAAGGTGAGTATAAACCGAAGATATCGAAGATTGCGCGACCCAAGGCCGTTCGATGTCAAAGGTAAATGTAAATTTTCAAAATTGCTCAGGTGGTTGCTTGGTGGTCGGTAAAGATTACATTAATTGGTTATAGGCCTACCTAGTATCTCTTGAAAGCCAATTGGTGCAACTTACTTATTAATGAAGCCTTTGGAGGGGTTGGATGACTTCCTTTGCCAAGTAATTGCTTTTTTTAATCAACTATACTACTATCACTTAAAATGCAATTTGTTTTTAATGTTTTAATTGTGAACAATCATTTTTTTTAATAACTTCACTTGCTACTCTGTGTCAGAGATGCAATTCAAACCACCCTCTAGTAAATGGTTTTGAAGATCTGTACAAAAATTAATATAAACTAAAATTTAAAATAAATATTAGACCATGACTAATAATATGTATTATGACTGCTTTTAAGCACTGTATTTCTCTACATAGTATTAGTAAAATGTAAATATTTGTTACTGAATAAAATGTGAATGAAGAACGCTGAATGAAAATCGCTGAAAAAAAAATAGTAAAAGTAGATTCGATAAATTAGTTTTTTGATCTACTTACCAATAATTGCAACAAGAAAACCAGAGTAATGTACATATTTGATGTATATAGGCTCCTAAGGAAGACTAAAATTAAAATCATACTATTTAAGCACTAGGAAACTCGCCAGGTGTAGTTAGGGAATAGACCTAGAGGGCGTACTATTGTGAGGTATATTAATTTAGTAACGTAATTATTTACGGAACACTATGATTGTCACCCTTTTTATTCCTATAGGACGTTATAGAATAGATATTTTTAGAATAATATACTTGTACTGCATTAGTTACGTGAGAACAAAATATACCTAAAAAATGTATAGTATTAGGAAACCTTTACCAGTGTAAACAAATAAGCTATAAATCCCAGAAAGTTTGTGTATATCTCCTTCCAAATTTGAGATGAGTTCATCTCACGTTTATTTTAATTGCCTGTTATGGATCGTGTATATTATGTACATTTGTGACAATATTCTTTCATTTGTATGTTATACAACATTTCTTACAATGTTAAAAGTAGCTAAAATACCGTACATGCATATTTACATAATAAGATTCTGTAAATAATACTAGCTGGTACCCGTCTAAAGGACAGGCACCATCTTATAATGAGTTTAAGGTGCGGGAATAAAAAAAGATAGTCAATAATAGTACAATGAAGTATACACACATCTATAAATGGATGTATAGTGCCGAAAGGTAATTGTACACCATTTATTTTAGAAAGAATTAGATACAGGTAATAGGCATAATTCTTTATACTAGATGGTACGCGAGCGATGCGATGCGGTTTTCGAATACACAATAATTTCATATGTATTTATTGTCAAAATTTGTTATACACTACATAACTACAGTGTATTGCAATACTATATCTACTATTATACCTAAAGGTTTTAAGTTTATCCCCCAAGGGCCCATAAATTTACATACTTGTGTTATACCAACTACTTATACTCTGGAATTGAGAGATTAGAATGTCCTATTCATCCTTTTTGTATAAACGTATTATTAAATCTATCAAAATAGTATTTTTTTTAAGAAACTCGGCTTGTTTTAAACATTATGATGCCGTACTCGAGTCTAATTTAATATTAGAGAGCCGGGGAACTTTCATAGACTTATTTGTACAGTCGTCGATTATTTTACATTTTAAGCAGTGCGCCACGTGCGTCAAAAGAGTCGGAGCAGAAAAAAAACATCATCTCAAAAAGGTACCTACTTACATAATTATTGATTTAGTATATTATTATGCTTAGAAAAGAAGATGTCAGTTAACTATGCCGAAGGACTGTCACCATATGATAATAAAGGAAAATGTGGAATGCCAGAGGTATTATTTTAATTCTTTCAACGTGTTTTATTCCTAGGCCTAGGCCTAGGCTCTAAAATCAAATCTCTTTTACCGAAGACCAAGTAAAATACCCGACCAACGTAAGCCTACTGAGTGTCGCCTGGAAATTCTAGGTCGTTTCGTCCAAAATATTCTTTGGAAACCAGCAGTGTGGTTGTGACTATTTGACAACAGCAACTTGCTCGGAAGAGAATTCGGAGAATATCTACATTTATTTGCCTCGAAATGCACCCTCGAATGCATCATTAGCTGATGAATACCACACTGAAATGGAATAATGTTTAAAAAATTATTGAGTAAATAAAAAATTCGCCGTGGTTAGGATTCCGGCACCGGAACTCAACTGCCCATTGTAACAGATTCCGACAGAAACTTTTCACTGAGAACTAAAACCTAAAACTAAAAAAAAACATCCCTCTAGGCAATGGTGGGTAAAGACGATGATGAATAAAGACGATGGTCAATAAAATACAATTTTTTGAATAAAAAAAGAATTTAAAAAAATTGATCGAGAATTGAACCTACAATGACCAGCAAAACCTCTAAACCCATAGCCGCACTACCACACCACTAAGCCAGCCAACCAGTCGGAAAAATTGGTGTTGAACTGTGTACATGAGGTTATAAAAATGTGCATGCATGAGCGATTTTCAATTGACCAATAAATTGCGTTCATTCTGCCGGAATCCTAACCACTTCGTAAAAAATTATGTATGTAGGCCTATGTATTTTGAAAAACATTTACATAGTTATAGGCCTAGTGGCTTCCATAAATTGACATGCACTACGGCCAATGGAAATAAATAAATATAATAAAATGTATTTAGCTGGTATTTATAAAACATTTCATACGTGTGATGCTGTTGTAAAGCAGTACTCGCATTCAATCAAGTATAAAGCCCTAATACTAAGGCCTAGTACTATCCTATTTTGTTTATTGTGTTACAGGTTTTTGACAGTATTGAAAAATTAGATGCAAATGTAAAACAACTTGCAGAATGGATTTCTGATAGTCAGAATGTGGTTGTTCACACAGGTGCCGGTATCAGTACTGCTGCAGGCATTCCTGACTTCAGGTATTTCCAAATAATATTATAAGCTCTGTCTACACTATCAAACTGCCCATATATGGATATGATGACATCGTATCACTTCCATATTTGAGCATATCACACTTTTTTTGTCAAACTAGTTTGATAGTGTAGACAGACCTTTTAATTTGTTTTTCCTTTTTATTTTCCCATATGTTTTGATTTTATTTATTATTTTTTAAAGCCCTTTATTTTATGCACACTTTGTTCCAAGAGTGAAAACTCACTGTTCTCCCAAAAGGTAACAATCCATAAAAAAAGAAAAATAAACACAAGAAGCTCACTACAACAAAATCCTTATGAAACAAGTGTTTTTGAGTGTTATTCGAAAAAAAAAATCCTGACACATTCGACTGAGTTTGAACCCATGACTCAAGAATCGAAGCTGAGCATCCAAACCATCAAAATGCAACTCCATTCAATACACTACATCTGTAAACATCTTAATGTTTATTATCTTTCTTAATGTAAATTTTAAATTGTCTCAAATTAAAATATAAAATTATTCTTTGCTTTGTTTGGTTTTTCAAAAGGGGTCCAAAAGGTGTTTGGACATTAGAAAAACAAGGCAAAAAGCCTGATGTCAGCATTACATTTGACGGAGCTAGGCCTACGCTTACTCACTTAGCACTGCTGGGTCTTGAAAGAGCAGGAGTGGTCAAGTATGTTATCAGTCAAAATGTAGATGGTTTACACCTCAGATCAGGGTTTCCAAGGTTAGTAATATGCTGCAAAGTTTTGGTATAATTTATTGAATATTAAGAAGCAGATCCGATTAAGAAGTCGTCTACTAATAATTGCAATTTATCCAGATTGTGTTGTATATACCCATTGTTTACTATGGTAACTATCAATGCTGATGCACAATGGTTTATAAAAGAGCACCCTCTATGTTTGGATTATTTGTAACATAATAGAGACCCCTCCCCTTCCTCTATGGCTTTGCTATAGTTTCCTCCCTATATTCCTGTTTTAATAAAAATTAGAACGCTAAAAGAAAAGGAAGAGGAATAGTTCGTTGGCAATTAATACCAATTCAATCCATGTAGATATTAAAAATTCATCTACAAATTTAAATTAGTATACAAGAACTATTTACTTTCAAGATATGATGAACGTTAAATAAATATATTTTATAAGACCAGTTAAGATCGGATAATATGGTTAAATAGAAATTGTAGCTTTGTTTTCCTTTATTATTATTTTATGTATATTTTTTGTTTCTTTTTCGTATTCGTATTTAATAATGTTATATCTTGGGGTGGGTCAAACTTAAAGTCTTTCAGACTTATATGAATCCCTCCCCCCACATGATTACTTCATTCCATTTATTATCATGTATGTATGTTATAATAATGTGAAAATAAATTAAATTGAATACTGTAATTAATATATTGTTTACTGTATACTTTTTTTACAGAAGTAAATTATCAGAACTTCATGGCAACATGTATGTAGAAGAGTGTGATAAATGTGGCAAGTAAGTACTGTTAATGTCAACTGTTTTAATTGATTTCTTGTTTTATAATTATACCCCTTTCACTTGCCCATAAAAATTAATAAATTTAAACACATCTCAAACAAAACGGCGGTATTGATGCCCTGGTTTGTGCTAGTATTTTCCAAGATAATAATTTCCCCAGGGAGATATGGCACACCAACCAACACCAAGTACTTTACTTATAAATTAGTTGAGCAATTTATAAGGTAGAATTCAATAAGTGCATTTAAGTTATATAAGTGCATTTAAGTTAATCAGTCATCACTCATCTTCTGTTGGTTGAAAATAAGGCATTATTAAATTTGACAAAATCAGGACAAAATGTGGTGCTGCCCTCTATAAGAAAAATATGAGAGAGAATAATTATTATAAAGTTTTTAAAATGGTTATTCACCAGTATGTTAAAATTAATAATATATTGTTGCAGTTATTTCAAACGATGATGATGATTACTTTTTTTTTCAGGCAGTATGTTAGAAAATCAGCAGTACCAACATTGGGACTGAAGCTCACAGGGAACCATTGTACACAAACCAAGTCTAGAGGGCGCTGCAGGTTTGTACTGTTTTTTTCGGGGGATATTCAATATTATAAACTAAATTTGTATGCACACTAATTGTTCTTAATGGCCTGTTCAGTAAGATAAGTGTTCTCTCTGTATAACTTGCAGTTTACAAATTAGTCATATTTCTGTAATAAACATACTAATATTACAGTGTAAAGTCATTGTGCTTGGTTCACACTAGAGACACAATGCAATGCATGGATTATCCCCTTGCATCCTTCTGTTACATCCTAGTGGGAACCAAGCTTTATTGATTAACCTAGTTCTAAAAACCATAAACAAGTTGCATATAACATTTTCTTTAACTAATCTGTATTTTAGAGGAAAGCTTCGAGACACAGTCCTAGACTGGGAAGATGCTTTACCGGCCAGGGATCTTGAGCTTTCTGAACAACATTCCAGGTAAGTAAAGGTTAAATGTGGGTCGAATGTGGAATTTCATACTGTATAAACGCCCTCCTCCACCCCATAGAGCATTTTTAATAAACACCCACCTCGAAAAAATGCCCTGGGGCCTTTATTTATTTCCTCGAATAAACACCCTGATACATGCATTATATACACAAAATTGCAACACATTTCTATTTGTAGTAGAATTGATTGATTGATATGACCTTCAATTTACCAAGCATTTTGATACATTTTTTACTGTATTTTATCACTTCTCAATATTAATTGTGTTGTAATTTTTAATCACCAACAAAAGTATACGCCTCCCCCAATTTAACACCTCCCTCAATGCTAATCAGTTGTTGCACAGTATTTTCTTTTTAATTTAGAGAGGCTGATTTGTCATTGTGTTTGGGAACATCTCTTCAGATTGTTCCAAGTGGAAATTTACCCCTCCTAACAAAGAAGAACAGTGGTAAATTAGTTATTGTAAATCTGCAAGCCACTAAACATGTAAGTTTAAATTATTAACTTTAAGACACTAACATTTTTTTTTTCATTTCATTTATTTTTGTCTCCATAAAAATACAATATAAAAAAATGTTGTTGGGAAATCGGGGAGTTTATTGAGAAATTTGATTGGCAACTGATCTATGATTTGATTGATTAATTGATGATGTAATTTTGTGCTACTATTGATTGTTTGGTTAATGTACAAGGTCAGAATATAAGTTCTATAATAATTTAACTAGGGCCACAACTAATACAAATACAAATTATTTGTGCAGAATATGAATGCTCTGAATAACAGAGTGTAGTAAAATTATACCTATAACTCTCACACACGAGGGCCGGTTTTGTAGGCCTCACGCATACATGGCTATTTCTCACACAGCCATAAAAATATTCTGAAAAACATTATTTCGAAATTATCTTGCTATTTTGAAGGGAAAATAGCCTAGGACTGCACATTATTTAATTAATTTGAGCATAATTAGCCTAGGCATACGTTTATTTGTATTTTATGGTTGATGTAGTACAGGAAAGCCAACTCAGTACGTCGAAAAAATTAAACATAGATGGTGTATTTCGTGATTATTTTGAATTAAAATAACATAGATGGCGCTATATATAATATAAATTCAATGTCTCAAGCATTGGCCACTGAAAAAGTTGGCAGGTATAAAACATTCAGTGTATAGTTAATAGAACATTTCATAATTAATGTATTAGATATACTTGGAATCCCATTAAAATGTGGGTATTGTAGCATACTAGTCAACTCTACCAAAATTGAATGTCCAGTGTGCTGGCCCAGATTTTTCGATTTTTAAAACATATTTTCAATGGTCAACAAATCACGTAGAAGAATATTAATTTTCCTGATTTATTATTCTTTAAAGCTAACACTAACAAATCACCATAATGTGAGTCATGTTATATCATGTGAATATATATAGAAAACACAAAAGAATAAGTTTTCTCATTGAAATGAATTTATGATTATACTACTTATGATTAAGAAACAAAGATCTACTTTTCTTGCAAATAGACACAGTATTTTTAATAGTGCTTAACTTAATACAAGTACAATATTATATTGTAATTCTGATAATCCTTTTCTTTTTTCTTTCTTTCTGGAAATATTGTATATGCCTCTTGTAATTTGAAGTATGAAATATCATAATTCGATAATTTATGGACAATACAATAGATTATTGATAACACTAGTCAGTAACACTTCACTTAGATTAGTAGATGTAACAATAGATCTATAATCTTGTTTGTGCTGTAAAACATGCTTATTATATTATAAGAAACATTATCTAGGTCATGGCATAATGCTACTTAGGTAATTAATGAACAATACAATTTAATATTGCATTGTATAAAAAGTAGATAAAGCCATATAAAGACAAATTTGGTTAGATATCTACAATTTGTGGTACACCATCAACTTGAGGTTTTATTTTTAGTCGCATGCAACACGACTTTACAGCTCACTATGTCGGTCGGTCGGTCGGTCGATCGGTAAACACTAACTTGAGCACGCGACTGCAGCCATGTATCTGTGCCTTGTTTTATTTACTGACATTGAGTAATTTTTTATTCAATATTTTTTTTTGTGTAAATTAACTTATCCATACAGATTATGTTATAGAATTGTGTGGTATTATTCAAAGTAATTAAAAAGTTATTTTGTTGTTCTCAATGAGCATTGAAATGCATGTCTTTGATTTACGTGATTTTATAATCATTTTCTGACCTAAAACCGTGATGCTATGTTGCATGTAATGCATAAGACCTATAAAAGATTTAAACACTTTTTTCTTAATGTTGTAAATTTGATTTTTGTCTGAAAATACAAGCTCATGTAGTGTACATATGAAACGCCATATGTGCCAAAATATTTATCTTTTTACTAATTTCGGTCTAGAACCTAGACTACCTACCATAATATATGAAATGTGCTTTTTTAAATTGATTTTTATTGATAAATGATTTATTCATGGTACTGTAATTTTTTTATGCAGGACAAGAAAGCTGACATGAAGATCAATTACTACGTGGATGATGTTATGTCGCGTTTGATGGATCATTTAAAAATACCAATACCAAAAAATAGTGAAGAAATACAAACTACAAAACCTGTTAAATCTAACAATAAAATAGCGTCAACATTTATTAAAAAGGAAAACAGTAATTCAGAACATTTATCATGTAATGAAACAAAGTCGATTGTGACGAGCCATTCTAAGTTTGAAACGGATATATCAACAAGGGTTGTTAGTGAATATCGTTCTGCACAGGAATGTAAGCCTCAATGTGAAACTGACAGGAAAAATATATCGGTTACACTGAACAATTGCAGTAATGCACAGGATATACCAATTGATGGGACTGATGATAGTACAGTCGCACCTAAAACAGCAAATACTACATTGATAGTAGATTCAGTAGTACAGTCTTGTGGCACATCAATATTGCCTAGTGCGTCTGTAGAAACGATTGATACAATTTCTGGTCATTTACAATTGTGTAATGGGGATGAGTTTGGATCAAATATTGGACAACCTATTCATAAATTAAAAGTTGATGAATCAAATAAGAATGTTAATGGAGAGGTTAGTGAACAAAGATGCGCCAATTCTAATAAAAGAGTGACGAATGACCAGGATGTAGCAGATGATATAGGTCCTACAAACTCTAAGATTAATAAACAATAACATGAATGATGTGTTATACAGTTAAAGCAACTTACTGTAAAGATGTATTGTACCACACAAAGTATATCTTCTGACTCTTGTGTTTCCTTAGTAGTAAATTGGACATATTTTTAAAAGTGCGTATGCGTTGACCTCATTTTAGTTGTTTTTTGCACGGGGCCAATTCTTAATGTCTTTTCCAAAGGACTGTGCTTTTGCCATACAATACTTATATAAGTAATAACTAATTATAAGTCTTGATAATTTTAGCAATAATTTATTCTGCTTTGGAAATACAAGTTTTCATATCACATGGATATTAATAAATCACTTTTTTTTTTTACAATAAATCTATGAAAAAAAAGGACTTGTTTAGTTGTGTTTATATCATATAGATGTGTAAAGTGAAGCGAGTGTGTTATTTTTAATGCCCCATCATCAGTCACTTCAAACTGGTCCTGTTCAACCGCAATGCCACTTTTTAAGGACAATTATGTTTGAATGGACAAGAATCATGAGAAGGGTATCTCGCCACTGTCTCTCTATGGGTTAATGTGTGTTGTACCAGTAAGATGAGGTAATCTGGAATATTTATTTAAGATATTATGATATAATTTCACGTAATAGTTACTCACTTTGACCAAAAAGTGGATAAAAAAAATTAATTACCTTCAAAAATAAATGTAATTTAAAGCAAAAAATACTTATATGCCTACTGTCTGTCAGACAATGTGTTTTGGTTAAAATTAACCGTTTCTTTTGTCTAAATTGAATAATTTGTTTTTTGTTGTTTTTTTTTTACAGAAGTGAATAACTTTATTAAAACTTTAAAATAGCGTATTATTTTGATTTTATTGATCATTATTTGTCATGTTTTTGGGGTACAATCATCTTTAACTATCGCGTAGGCTTTTAACTACCCGTAATAAAAATACCAAAATACTGCTGTTCATTATTATAGAGCGATATTATTTGTTTACACCAACACGATAAGTCAGTAGGAATCTTGTAACAAATCAACATCCCACTCAGGAATGCAACAATGCTGATTATACAATGGACATAAGACTTTAATATCTTCCGCTTATATTGTTGTTGCTAAAATGTACTAAGTGTTTGTATTATTTGATGTTGTTGTTTGTGTATCAATATGCAATTGAAAATTGTGGTTACAAACTTGGCCTTAAATACGTTGGTTAGATATGTTGGTCGCCATGACGTAACAACTATTTATTTATCATGCAAACTGCATCGTACTAGACCTACATGCCTCATTTTTTAATCAGCTACAGCTCACTATGTCGGTCGGTTAGTCGGTCGGTTGGTCGGTAAACACTAACTAACACGCGACTTCACCCGTGTATGGCCTTGTTTATTTACCAACTAGTTGTCTATGTTTGTGTCGTGTGGTGTAGCCTGCAGATTCAAAACAGGGTACACACACAATGTTTGAAACTCCAAAATAAGCATACTTTAAAACATCCACGTATCCATCCATTCCATTGTTTCACAGCCATAATACAGTAGCATAGAATAAAACTTCCAATAGGATGGCGATGGGTCCGCATGTCCGAGTGCGAGAAGAAACAAAATAGTTTAAACACCATCTAAGCAAAAGCATCTACAGTTTACGTGTATTAGATGTAACCACGGAAGAGCGAAGTGTAATTTCACTCTACTCTGATTTAACAGTGTTATTCGCCGTTTCTCAACAATACGATTATTAGTTAATATCAACGGGAGTCACGTGTAGTGGACGAAGACACGTCGCGAAAGTATATAAAATTGATAAAACACATTTCTATACAAAACACTAAACATCATAAATACTGAGTAAAAACATATTTTAATAAAATCTAGATAAATCACAATCTTTGCAAATCAGTGTAACTCAAGTAGCGTGACATCAATTTTGTTCAGAATGACGTAAATTTTCCATTTGGTTTTTTTAAATATTAGTAGTGAGGAGTACTGTATACTATTATTGTTGATTCTTATAAGATCATAATTATTACAATACATCTGGTTGCTATTTATTTTTTGCCTATTACTAAACATAATCTAATTTTACAAAAAAAATATACTATGTATTTTTTTTTTAATAAACAATTCTGAGACTTTAAACAAATATTTATGAATGAAAAACGATAAATAAAATCTGGAGTAGATATTATTATTTAAGTTACGTTTAAATCAAAAATTATAAATTTTACAACAAATTGATATAAATGAAATTAATGTCGCTGGTAATATAGAATAAACCAGATTCGATCAGAATTAAAGTTGTTTAGTCATTGACTAGTTCAACGAACTTAGTTTATAAAGCTCTGTCTACATTATCAAAGTTTGATAGTGTAGACAGAGCTTGATAGGCATATAACGTTATTAAACTTTATTAGGTTTGGTATTACAAATTTACCTCTGCTCTTCTTAATAGTCGTTTCGCGCTACGTATTTAATATTAATATGAATAAATTGAGCTATGATTTAACCACAGTAGGCATAATTTATAACAAAAATAATATATATATTCTTTATTTACATATTATTAGCAAGAGTTTATTTAATTATTTTGCTGTATCACAGCATCTTCGTTGAGCTGTGAGCTAATGTTGTAGACACCGTCGGTTGACTTTGTGTCCATCGGGGCGGCGGCGATGTTGTCCGTAGATTTCGCGTCTTCCTGTGTTACTGTTCCTTCAACGTTATCAATGTTACGTTTTTTGTCTTGTCTGATTGTATATGAAACACAGAGTAGAATCAGTGTTACAGCTACGATGATACAGACAGCTACTATAATGATAATCACGGCTGTATCTAGTGACGAATCGTTGTCGGCATTTTGTCCTGCGTTACCGCCGTCGTCGGTATCAGGTGTTGTCGAATCAGGTAGCACATCATCTAACAAAACTAAAACTTGAGAGGCAGTGTTGGATATGTCCAATGCTATATAAGACGCTTTGCATTTTACAGCAGTGTTATTATCTTTTTCTTGGATGTTCAAAATGTGCAATGTGCTATTTTCTGTTGAATAACGACGTTCAAGAATAATATTGACGCCTAATGTCCATGTCAGATTCAACGGTTGTTGGCCTACGGCGCTGCAATTATATGTAACATTTCCGCCTTCTATAGGTGTTCCAATCTGGATTAGGCGTACATCGGGAGGTTGAGGGAAAGGGACCACTTCACAAGATGCCGATTGCAAATCAGTAGTTACATCGCACGTAAACACCAAATTTTCATCGGAATCTTGAATAGTCAAATTAGTAGCATAATTAGTTGTATTATAAACTGCAGAAGATGAAGGTTGTTTAACCACGCGGGATGGTGCCGACCATACATTAGACCTAATTGGACCAGGTTGTTGATCTTTATTTAAAAAACACTCTAGACTAACATTATCGCCTGCTACTGGTGGACTTCTCCGTCCAAAATAATTTACGTCACATACAGGTTGAAACCACACCGACAACCTTGCCCTGTCTTCCATTCCAAAAGTGTAAAAGGAGCCAGGATTCTCAGTTCTAGAGTATCCGCAAATGTACTCCCCCTGATCGATGAATTGCATTTTCTTTATTTGTAAGCTGTATACGTAAACTGCGTCATTAAAATCATCGATATACTCTTGTATAATTACCTCGTAACGAATTCGCTTTTGGGGGTCGGTAGAGAAAATGGACACACCTAATGTAATATATGAATTAGAATCCTCATGACGCCAAACCATACTCTCTCCTGAAAGTAGTTCTCTTACTCGGCATGAAAGCAGAACTGTATCGTTAATATTTGCAACTATATCCCGCGGTTCTTCGTATAGGATAACACCAAATGTTAACGGCGATAACGTGATTAGGCCCATTGCCAGTTGTGCAATAATATACACACACTTATTCATGTTTAACTTTTTGTAGGCATATATGTTAATGTTTATAACGTGGTTTCTGTAGCACAAATGACTGAATCTGTTTTGTTACCATTCATAATATCGGAGATGGTTAGCTGATGTTACTACAAAGAACATGGATTATAGGGAGCTTGCATACACCGTTACGTCACTTAAGCTTACCCGCAATGAAATCCAACCAATGACAAATAACATAGTTTATAACTATCATCACTTTTTGGATTAACAACTTTTAAACGATTGATATAGGTGGTCTACAACAGCTTTGCATACATAGGCATTTGTTAAGTTATTAATTGGTTAACTGTGATTACATTTTTTTTATTAAAATACATTAAGTTCGGATCTTTAGGATGAGCTAAATAATGTGTAATATTGAAATCTAATTATGATAAATTGTTGTTTCCCTATATTTGAAAACTGTTTACTAGACACAATGTAATAAAGAGTAGGATTATTATTTAGCCTCATAGAAATAACAAGTGACAGTACAGTTAAAGTGTCATAAGTCAGTAAATGTGATTTTTGAAAGTCTTCAGCCTACTCCATGAAACGAGTAGAGTACATTATTAAATAACTTATCTCGATTGAGTTTGTTGGTAATTTTTCTGTATGTCCGTACATTTAGAATTTAAAATTGACTAGTTAAGTTAATTTAAGTAAAATAAATTATAAGCGGATTCTGAATTTACATATCATTGTTTACATTAGGAGTTTCCTCTGTTTTATGCTCTATCACAGCATCTTCGTTGAGCTGTGAGCTAATGTTGTAGACACCGTCGGTTGACTTTGTGTCCATCGGGGCGGAGGCGATGTTGTCCGTAGATTTCGCGTCTTCGTGTGTTACTGTTCCTTCAACGTTATCAAGATTACGTTTTTTGTCTTGTCTGATTGTATATGAAACACAGAGTAGAATCAGTGTTACAGCTACGATGATACAGACAGCTACTATAATGATAATCACGGCTGTATCTAGTGACGAATCGTTGTCGGAATTTTGTCCTATTTCACCGTCGTCGGAATCAGGCGTTGTCGAATCTGGTAGCACCTCGTCTAATAAAACTAGTAATTGAGAAGCAGAGTTAGACATGTCTAATGCTATATAAGATGCTTCACATTCTACAGCAGTGTTATTATCTTCTTCTTTGATGTCAAATATGTGCAATATTTTATCATTTTCCTCTCTTGAAAAACGCTGTTCTACAAGAACATTAAGGCCTACTCTGGTCCATGAATAAGTCATAGGCTGTTGGCCAATGGCGTCACAAATAAACGTAACATTTTCCCCTTCTGCAAATGTTCCAATTTGGATTAAGCGTACATCGGGTGGTTGAGGGAATGGAACCACTTCACAGGTTGCCGATTGGAACTCAGTAGTTGCGTTGCAAGTAAACACCAAATTTTCATCGGAATCTTGAATAGTCAAACGTGTCAAGGACCTGGTAGTTGGTGGGGAAAACCGTGATTGATCTATTATGCGAGATGATGCTGACCATTTATAATTTGGAACAGGCATCTGATCTCCATTCACAGAACACTGCAGATTAACGACCTCTCCTGCTCTGGGTCGACTTCTCCGTCCAAAATAGTTTACGCCACATATTGGTAATAACAACACAGTAACCCTCGCCTTGGCTGTCATGCCGAAATCATCAAACTCTCCGTTGTTTCTAATGTACCCGCAAATGTACTCTCCTTGATCGATGACTTGCAAGTCAATCATTTGTAAGTTGAAAATGTAAACCGAGTTGCCAGCTCCATCGATGTAATCTTGTGTAATTACACTGTACCGACTTCTCTTTCGAGGGTCTGTAGTAAAAATACTCAAACCTACTGTAAGGTACGAACTTGAGGTCGAGTCCACGTGGCGCCAAACAATGTTCTCTCTGGGAAGGAGTTCTCTGACACGGCATGATAGTTGAACGGTATTGCCAATATTGGCGGCAACATTTCGTGGTCCTTCTTCCACGATGACACCGACCGTCAACTGCAAAAGTGCGACTATGCCTGTTGCTAGTAATACACTATCTCTCATCTTTAGCATTTTGTATTTTAGATGTTTACAATGGTGTGTCCATAGCACAAATGACCTGATCGATTTTGTATTTCACCAATATCAGTGATACTCAAATAGAGACCACATATGCTAATATCGGTAAGTATGGCTATGAGTACCTTGTTTGTTTTGAATTCCAAAAAGAGCATACCATGAATCATCAAAGAACAATTCTTTTCCAACTATATAACAATAGTGGTTATCTACTTACTGGTCAAAATGGGACAAGTACATGCTCTACAAAATCTGCTGTTGTTAAAATATGCGTAGAGTGCACTTGGCCACTTCAAGATTACGTCATCATCTTGGTATGTACTTTTCTATTCAGAGATACTTTTTAAACCGCATCCTGAATTTCGTACAGTATTAATAAAACCAAATAGACGACTTAAAAATAGAAAACATAAAATGTCGCGCCTGTTATATGCTAACCATATTCAATGAATAATAAAAAATATAATAATACATACTTTATTTTTAAACGAAGGCTCATTCACACGAAGATGTGTTTTTCCACGAGGCCGTATGAAAGAAATACATACATTATTATATACAAGGGCATATAATATTAATGGATTATTAGATTTTAAAGTATTTAAAGATATAAATTAAATCAGAAATGCGAAAAACAAAAAGCCTTAAATAATTAAGAAGAAATTAATGTTTTGAAATTGTTTAGAGAAAGAGCATTGTTTGTGTGAATTGGTAGGCCTACTTTGCAAAACATGAGCATAATGTTTCGGTAGTAGTACAACTGTAAAAATCGCAAACTTATGTGTATAGTTGTCTGTGGGTTGCATCGTATTTTAATGTAATAATAATATCGGTTCCTCCATCACCTACCATCGATCATTTTTAAAGAAGCAAACACGGCTTTGTCGTTTGTTACACGCTCATCAATCAGTGGCTGTAGTGGTTGTATCCTTCATCATTCCTTCAGAATTTATAATTATTTTCATAAATGATTGAAATATACTTTTCAATAGTTACTTAAGATTCGTTCCCACTAGGACGCAACGCAATGACGTAAACGCAACGCAAGCGTTTTAACCAATGACAAGCGAAGTTATAGACAGTTAGCAATCACAAGCGAATAAGCCATCGCTTGTGATTGGTCAATTCACTTGCGTTGCGTTATGTCCTTGCGTTGCGTCGCTAGTGGGAACCATGCTTAACAGAGCAGTTGCGTTGCCTTCCACTCAAAAGATCATTGGTTCAATCCTGAACTCATGGATACAACCATACTCCTCCCAATTGTTGTGACGTGTGGTCTTTTTGTGTGACGCACAATGACTTAATTTGCATATTTTTCACCTGTGGATATATTTTAATAGACGAGATATGTAACTGACGAATAAAAGTGAACAGTACCAGTAAATATTATTTCGTATTGCTTAAGAAAAATGGTAGAGAACCTGGTTTCCTTCTTGCTATGGATGAGATGATGGCAAAAAAAAAGAAAAAGAAGGAAAACACGTTTAGGGTCAATGGCATTGTTAATACGACTGTAGTAGTCATTCAGTTGAGTACGTTTGCAACCTTGATTCGTACAATCTCAATGCCTATCATCTATTTTAATGTTATTATCGTCATTTTCGAATTTATTTAAGTTTAATGTTTAATTTTAACTCTTATCCGTATATTTTGGCATATTAAGACAGATCGATTTTTGATTTTTGTGTGCTGCCCATATTGTTTTTATACTTATATATTGTTATTATATATCATGTAATACAATGCTTTGAGCTTCTGCTGCTTGTTCAAACGGACTACTAATAATTAAGTCATATTTTTAAAAAGGAGAAAAAGCAAACAATGAAACTGAGAAAAAATTAATGTGCTTCTTTTTATTGTAAGCTAAAGCTAGTTTGAACTTCGTTTTACGACAACATATCTGCTTATACATTATTATACGGAGACTGAAGGTGCTAATTTAGCCTTTACAGTAGGAGACCAGGCATAACTCGTACATATAGTTACACACTCGCACTGTGGTTCTGCTTTCCTTACCGCGTGTTGGACTCAACCACACGCGGGCATGCAGCCTATTTGGTAGTTCTTCATAAAATTGTCGTTTGAAGCAAAGAAAAAATAAGCGAGAGAAAATGTACAGTCATTTAAAATCTAAAGAAACGTTGAGCACATCGAGTAACATAAATACAATGCTACTCTGTTGATTCAGTAATATACAGAAGCTCTTTATAAGTAACAGTAAGGAATATAATGCTTAATGAAAAAGTAATTACGGTGATAAAGGCTTATAAAATAAGATAAATATTAACAATGTGGCAGTCCAATCTAGACACTAATGTACGAAAAAACAACATAATCCCTATAAAAACCAAAAATGATAAATTTATAAAACGTCTCGTTAAGATAACTATTGTTTTTCTTCGTGTACTTCAACATTGCTTTCATCTACTAACCGTAAATTGGTCTTAAGTTCTTCATCGTGTTCATCATTTGGATCTAATTCCTTGATAGTTTCTTGATCATTCAGGGCTTGATCTTCCGTATTTGTTTCACCAATTTTCGTAAATTTCACGGGCTCGGGAGTTCCATCTTGATCGTTATTTCGTCTTGGTTGCCGAACTAGCAGATATGCTGCAATCCCTATTAGAATTGCTATAACGACAACGGCCATGATGGCGACAATTGCAGAATTCTGTAAAGAACTTGAGTCTGTTTGCGGGATAACAGTTCCATCGTCGCGTTTTAAATGAATAGCAAGTCTGCCTTTCTGACTCAAAGGAAAGCTTTCGTATTCAATCTCACATTCAACAAATGTATCAATATCTTCTATTTGGAGTTCCGTAATTGTGAGCACGCGGTTATTGTCTGTGATATGAAATCGGTTTTCTAAGAGAATGTTCATGTTGATATCTGTCCATCTGTATCTTAAGGATCCCATGGCATTTGTTCCACATACAAACTCAACATCACTGCCAATAGCATCTCCGCCCATTTGTCTGATAGTAACATCTGGTACATCTGGATATGGAATGACGTCACATTCTCTGATCTCACCGAATGCATCATTAGTTGTTTTACAAACAAAAGTAGTGCCAAGATCACCGTCACGTAATGCCCATCGTTGAGTGTTTCTTCTCAGCCCCACTGCTTGTCCTATGTTCTCGTCGTTACGATACCATGTTATGTTTGGTACTGGATATCCACCAGTAGTCGCACAAACAAGATTGACAAAATCGCCTGTTCTTGGAGATCTATCCGTAAAATAGTCAACGTAACAGATTGGTGAATTATCACCTGATGGAGCTAGCACGGTTAGAGTTGCACTACCAAGATTCACGAAGTTTCCAGGCTGAATTGAATATCCACACATATATCTACCACTGTCGGAATTTAAATTTGCGTTAGTGATAAGCAAATCGTATATGTTTTCATTGTCTTCTCCAAGAACAGCGTAACGCCATCGTTTATCGTCTTTCACGGAGTTTAGTGTTCGCGCTATTGTGATGTAATAGTTTGTATCTTGATGGTACCAGACGATCCTTTCAGAAACTATGTTTTCAATACGACATCGCAAGATCACTGCCTCACCAGCGGACACAGTTGCGTCATCAGGACCCTCGACTAGATTAATGGCGTCTGATACTTTTAAATATAGGCCTAGTAGCACAAGCACAAAGAGGCATTTACAAACGCGTTCCATTTCTGCCGTTTGTCCAAATCGGCGAGAAGCACGAATAGAAATGGAAGAACTAATAAATAATCATGTTTACTATCCCTCAACAATTAAATCGCCACTTGAACATCTTGAAGCAAGATATTACAATTGTTTACCATAAGGAGGTGTGGTTATTATATTTGCATAATAACATAATTGGTTATTTATCTTATTATGAGTCATAATAAATATAAAAGCATTGAGGGAAAATATTTTTAAAATAGCAAACAATTTGGTAGGTTTTCTGTTTTGTTTTTTTTTTATTGTAAATTTAAATCCACGTCAGAACAGATGACATTCAATTTAATATGAGTTAAAATAGATCATATATGTTTGTATTTGGGATAAATTAATTCAAGCTTAACTTACAGATATATTGTCCCCTAAAAACTATTTATTTAATGTTTAATATGCCATTTTAATCACATAATAGTTCACTTTGACCAAAAACTGATTCGAACCAAAATGTAATTTAAAACAAAACAATAATAAATTGTCTGTCAGAGAAAATATCTTTTGGTTAAAATTAATCGATTCTTTTGTCTTTTTATAGGCCGAAGTAAAAATTTAAAACTTAAAAATAAAGAAGATTCAAATATTATTACTGATGAAGAGAGAAACATGAACACAAGCTACACAGAATGACGGGTACAAAATGACGGGTACACCCAGACATCCTTAACACCAAACAATGTTTATTTACCATAAAATACTAGTTTATTCTATTTCTATATAATCTGGTTCTGTTGCAACCAAGTAATCTTCCAGGTAATGATGAAGGAATTCAAATGTAGGCCTTGACTGTGGTTCCTTATTCCAACAGTTTTTCATTAAATCATATAAGAAGTCCGAACAGTGGGCTAAGCAATCTATCTAAAAAATCTGCCCAAAGTGAAGCAAATTGCAAACAGAGATTTTTCTTTTTTAAATGGTCATATATGATGAGGAGATCACCATTTGAGCATCACACCTCTGTCACTCATCCCGATGATGTGCAAATTAGCTTAAATATGCAAATTAGGGTAAAATTACAGGGTTACCGTATCTAAAAAAACTACTAGTCAGAGCCAGTTGATGTATTTATATTGATGAAAAAATGACCGGAAGTACAATATTTGACCCTCGACTCCATTCCTCAATGTTTGCATACATAATTCGACTAAAATGTATGTAGAGATTTTGTTTTGGCCTCAAATGACTCAGATACAGGCTTCTAACAGCCAGCATAAGACTGCTTTTTAATTCCCAAAATCACACCTGTGTGTCACACACCTCGAAAGTATGTAAATTAGTAGTACAAATGATATGAAACGTGCAAATAATGGGGGGGAAATTACAGTCTTCCCATATCTCGAAAACCATTAATGCTAGATAGTTGGGTTTTTCAAAACCTTATTCAGAATGTACATTATATTCGCTCTAATGAAACATTTTACGTAAAAAATTATCGGAAGTATGACATTGACCCTCGACCCTATTTCTCAATATTTGCATATAATGCGACTAAAATGTCTGTCTGGCATATTTCATAAACTTGTACTAATTTGCATACTTTCGAGGTGCATGACAAAGGCGTGAGTTTGAGAATTACTAAACGGCCCTATACTGGCTATAGAAAACATGTATCCCGAGTCATTTGAGGCCCCCTCGTCGGGGAGCCTAGCCCCCCGTCTGGGAACACGGGTACTTTTTGTCGGGGAATAGAAGTACAGTAAAAAGTGTTCGCGTTCACTTCGTAGCTTCAGCGCCTAGAAAACCGCGACGTTCCATTGACCGCGAGTACGTCAGAGGGCTATTATGCACTTTATATGTATTCATTTATTATTGCCAGCGATCTAACTACTAAACAATAGCTAGGTACGCACTTGTCTGGCGGTATCGTTCAACGTTGGGTCCAGACGCGTGATATCATGTTCCATCCAGGGACCAAAATGTGTATACTGTAGCAAAGAATATATATCACAAGAATGAGTAATCCGCGATTTTCCCTGTAACAGTAATATTGTCTATGTGGTAGGGCGCCGCCATAAGTGAGGATGTATCTGGTATGTATACAACTTTTTGTGACGGTTTCACTAATCAAAGGCTGGACCACCGGTAGTATTTTCATGATAAAAAATGTTATCAACTACATGCCAACATCATGTTAAATGCTGTTTGGATATTTAATTGTTCGTTTTATGCAATTTATTTAGTAAAAACTGCCGTATTAAACAGTTCGCTTTATCAACCGGGCGCTACGATAGCGTGACCGGGCGTGTTGGTGTTTAGGATAGTTTAATAATATTCCTATATTTAAATTGTTTCTAATTACGAATTAAAAGACGTTTACTATATAATTTCAATATAAAATTTAATGACAAAAATAGAGATCGACGTTTCGGTACCATCATAGAACCATTTTCAAGATCAAGTGAATACAAAACAATAATAATTATGTGCACTAAGCACCAAAGTTGGTGACAGGAATGGGTAAAACAAATAAATGTTAATGAAATTTAACATTTTATCCTATTAATAACTCTGTGGAGTCCATCTATCTTAACGCATTTTTTAGTGAAAATCACGTTAGGCCTACTTGTTCATTTAATCATAATTTTAACATAGGCTAGTAGGCCTAGGTTTAAATATCATTAGATATTGTACTCAACAGAATAAATTTAACTCACAATCTAGCTCTAGCCCCCCTCGTCGGGGAGCCTTGTCGGGGGGAATATAATATACAGTAAAAATCGTTCGCGTTCACTTCGTAGCTTCAGCGCCTAGAAAACCGCGACGTTCCATTGACAGTGAGTACGTCAGAGGGTTATTATGCACTTTATATGCATTCATTATTGCCAGTGATATAACCAAAGAACTTATAACACAAGAATCTCCTGTTCGTCCGAAGCGCGTAACAATTTCGAAAGGCATTGTGGGATAGAATAGAGCTATGGGTGGCGCCATTGTGAGCCATGGAGTAGGGCGCCCGCATCAAATTAGAAAGTCAAAATCATAGAGGGGATCTGCTAATACTCTAGGGGGGTCGAGTAATTGACTGAGGAGTAGAGCGCCCGCATCAAATTAGAAAGTCAAAATCATAGAGGGGATCTGCTAATACTCTATGGGGGGTGGAGTAATTGACTTCCTAGTTTGGAGGGGGCGCTGCTCCATGCTGTGAAATGGCGTCGCCCAGTTTGACCTTTTAACCCTGTACTTCCGATACTGTGTTTTGAATGCAAATTGAAGAAGAGGAGATTCTTGTGTTATAAGTTCTTTGATATAACTACTAAAATAGGTACGCACTTGCCTGGCGGTGTCCCTTTCTACGAATCGTTCAACGTTGGGTCCAGACGCGTGATATCATGTTCCATCCAGGGACCAAAATGTGTACTGTGTAGTGTTACGGGTGTGTAGAAAGCGACGACCTCGAATTGGACGACCCCAACGACCCGGGCGACCTCGAATTGGACGACCTAGAATTGGACGACCCATAACACGAAACCGACGACCCCTACAGCCTAGCCTAGCCTAGGCCTAAGTGTGGTATAACATCCCGAAGCCGAACATAGCCAAAGATCTTTAAACCATACCTTATATAATAATCGCAAGCAAACAATTGATTGAAAAAATACAGAAATATCGCCATTTGATACTGAATGTGTCGACACGAACAAACGAACAGATATGGAACGCCAACGCCGCCGCTGAAAAAGGGGCCGTTTTGACCTGGTTTGCCATGTTTATGATATTTCGTGTGCTAATCGAGTCGAATGCAGTTTTAATGATGCACTCTTGGCGTTCCATATCTGTTCGTTTGTTCGTATCGACACATTCAGTATCAAATGGCGATATTTCTGTATTTTTTCAATCAATTGTTTGCTTGCGAGTATTATATAAGGTATGGTTTAAAGATCTTTGGCTATGTTCGGCTTCGGGATGTTATACCACACTTGGGCCTAGGCTAGGCTAGGCTATAAGGGTCGTCGGTTTCGTGTTATGGGTCGTCCAATTCTAGGTCGTCCAATTCGAGGTCGCCCGGGTCGTTGGAGTCGTCCAATTCGAGGTCGTCGCTTTCTACACACCCGTAGTGTTACTGTACTTTCCAGGCGAAGTTTACCGACGGTTACGTACGGTGTAGGCCCACTGTGTGTCAACGTACGCTACAGCAAAACAAATTATGTTAATTGTTCGTCTGTTCACCTATTTTTACTCGGGGTAGCCGAGTCTAGGACTCGCTCGATAAGAAAAATTTTGAGAGACCACGTAAAATTGCACAACGTATTATTAAAGCTGATCTAACGCCTTGTTCATTTATCTATGCAAAGAGTATTTTTAAAAAAGTAAACAATATTATGGAAGACCCCACTCATCCGTTACATTACTGTTATAACTTAAATAGATCAGGTATTAGGCTACGACCTCCAAGAGCAAATCTTTGTAGAACTAGAAAATCCTTCGTTGTAAATAGTATTTATATTTTTAATTCTAATGTAAGACGATAATGCAATTTTTAAATAGTTTTACATTTTTAACAGTATTTTTAACTTTTTATCTAGTATTTTTAATCTGTTATAATACTGCACGTTTTAAATTGTTGCAATATTGTTGTTTTAATCTACCAAGCAAAGTGAATTTCTATTTTTATGGACAAATAAAATTTCTTGAATCTTGAATCTCATCTTCTCCTCTTCCTCTTCCATCTGGACACTATTGAGCCAACTTTCAAGTCCTACTAGGCCTTATAGTCCAGTCCCTAAGGGGATATGGCGATATAACTAAAAATCGCCATATCTTAACAACGCATGGACATTTTACATTAATTTTTTTGTTAAAATGCTTGGAAGATATATATTTATATTTGCTACAATGAAAAAAATTGTACAAAAATGGCCGCAAAGGCTTTATTTTTCAGTTTGACCTTGATTGCCTAATATCTCAATAACGCGCTATCTCAGAGATTTGAGAATGGGCTCAAAATGTTAAGAAAATAAATCTAATATTGAGTCTAATAGAAACTTTTTTCAAAAAATTACCATAAATTAAGCTTTTTTGACCCTTGACCTCTAATGTTTGAATATGTCGATATCTCGGTAACTATTTGTCCTAAAAAGTTCAGTTTGGTGTCTAATTGTTCAGAATACATACATTTATATTTGTTCTAACAAAACATTTTGTCAGAATTCAATTGGAAATATCGTTTTGCATATATTTAGCAACTAATAATCTATAAAAAGGGAGCGAGAGAGGGGAGGTGGTTTGAGTGGATGGAGAGACACATATTTTTTTACATGTTACACAAATGTTAAACTCTGTCTACACTATAAAACTTTATGTGACAAAAAAATGTGATGTTCCCATATATGGACACAATGACATCATATCACTACCATATTTGGGCACATCACACCTTTTTTGTTAAACTAGATTGATAGTGTAGACAAACATGTAAACAATATGTGTCTCTCCATCCACCCCAACCACCCTTCCCCCCCCCCCCCCTCTCTCGCTTTTCCAATGCTACTGCATGCATCTACACACATCAAAATGCCGCAATTGTACTGGAAAGTTTTTAGCTACATTCGAAAATAAGTGGGTGTATTGTAATGTTATCAGAATTATGGCAATTGTTTGTAATAGGAAAGTTTCAAAACTACATTTGAAATATTTGATAATAATATCACATGCTATTAAAGATATAATTAAAGTAATTTTTACAAACATTTTTGTTGAATCTGCAATTTTAATGTCACATAATAGTTATTCACTATTTCACCAAAAATTGGATAAAAACAAATGATATAGTGCATACCCAAAAAACTGTAATTCAAAGCAAAAAATAGGCTGGAAGTCAATGTGGTTTTGGTTAAATTAATTGTTTATTTTGTCTTTTTATAAGTGATATTTCCTCTATTTTTTAGATTAGCTCTTTGATTAAACACCTCTTCCAATGCAGTGAAGATCTTAAGTGTCTCCTTGTCTTACTAATCTTCCTTAACTTCTCTTTGAGCGATCGATATTTGTTGAGGTATAATAATTCCCTCTAATTATGGTAATGCCTGTTTTATTGAGTCAAATTCTCTCTGATAATCTCTAAATCAAAGATTTGGTGATATTCATTTCATTTTTATTTTAGTTGATAGACAAACTGTATAAGATGGTCCTACTGTATGAAGCCTTATATCTTGGCTTATTTACTTCTAAGTTCTAGTCGGTCTCTGCTTTTGTTTTTGATTACTTTTGTAAATTACTTGTGTAGGCCCCTACATCTGATAATATTCGTTTGGTCGGTAATGGTTGATGTCAGTTTTGTCATGTTTTTGTGGATTAAAGTATATCATTGCTTCTCTTCATTTCTTCTGGTTTCAAAGATTTTGTTAAATAGTTTAATGAGCTGGATATGTTATTGCCTCATCTTCATCATCAGTGTTGGAGCTTTGTTTTCTTGCATATGCCTAACAGCTGCATTTTTTTCTACAAGAATAGATGGTAATTTTGTTGACAATTCAGCAATGATGTTATAATTCCATGTCAATGATTTTTGTTGGTATTTTAAAAAAAAAATTCTTAGCATTGGAATTGACTGAAATGAGTGACAATAAAATAACCATTATTGCCAAAAATTCAATCAATAATGAATATTATTATCCAGAATAACTACAGTAATTTGGAGATTAAATAGTAATGTAAATATATGTATTTTAAGATTACTAGGCCATAAAATCATTAGCATAAACTTACCGAAGGTGTAATATAACAGCTGCAATTCCTACACAAGTCAAAAAGCTTAATATCG
This sequence comes from Antedon bifida, assembly GCF_963402885.1. Lineage (NCBI taxonomy): Eukaryota > Metazoa > Echinodermata > Crinoidea > Comatulida > Antedonidae > Antedon > Antedon bifida. The sequence goes on along the minus strand of NC_136235.1, from coordinate 6,472,183 downwards.
CCACAGTAACTGTATAATAAGACAAGATCATAAAACAACTAATGTATATTATTTTATAAACAAATAATCTTATGGAAATTTAGGAAAGTGCGAGGACACAGCCAGTCAAAGGGGAATAAAGCTGGACTCAAACAAGGATGTTTTTTAAACCTGGGTCCTCTTTTTCAGCTCCATGCCCAAAAAAAGAAAACAAAAGTAGCCACTTATTTTAAAACATATACATTGTCCCACGCACATAAAGGATTTTTTTTTAATTTTAACAATATGTGTTTCTCATGATATTCAGTTACAGAAAAGTTTCTGATCATCAAATATTGCAGGCTTCTTATTGGGTTCTTATAATCAAATAATACCTAATTAGTGCTTATCAAACCCATGTGTTCCTCGTAGTGGTGGACTCACCTATTGCACCAGTTGGCCATTCTGATGATGGATCACAAGAAGAATCATCAGCTATAATATGAAGTAAAACATGACATATGTAATATAACGTCTTGGGATGTTTTAGGCCGTATCCGGATATTCACCCCCTGGACATTTACCCCCCGGAAAACTACCCCCCGGACAACCACCACCTGGACAACTACCCCCTTAGGACAACTACCCCTTTAGGACAACTATCCCCCGGACAAATACCCCCCGGACAACTACCCCCTTAGGACAACAACCCCCTTAGGACAACTACCCCCTGGACAACTACCCCCCGGACAATTACCCCCTAGGAACAACCTGACTCTGCAACAGTGTATAATAGGTAGTTGACCGGGGGGTAGTTATCCTAAGGGGGTAGTTGTCCGGGGGGTTGTTATCCTAAGGGGGTAGTTGTCCGGGGAGTAGTTGTCCGGGGGGTAGTTGTCCTAAGGGGGTAGTTGTCCGGGTGGTAAACATCCGGGGGGTAACTGTCTAGGGGGTAGGTGTCCTAGAACCGTTTTAGGCATGGAAAGATGCAAATCTTCTAAAGCAAAAATGTAACCGGAGCATAGAAAGGCAATGCAACATGGCAGAAAGCGATCACGATCAATTGCTCTCCAGGTCACGTAGATATATATAACTCCAAAATATCAATATTATAGCGTATGAAGGCCTAATAAATGTTACGTTGATGTAAGTAGCCCATAAAATAGATTAAGTAGGTAGGAATTTATTTTTGAAAACAATATTTTTTGACCATAATATTATTTATTATTATTATACTTTGTATTCTTTTTTTAATTTACCCTAAAAGGACTTCATGTCTTTATGATTTCTGCTTGAGAGATTTATACAGATATTATATCGATAATACTTTCTTTCAAAGGATAATTGGAGTAGGCCTACAACAACCAATTAAACAAGGAAGCGCTGGAGTTGTTTTGATGGAAAACGAAAAAAAAATTCAGTTCAGTAGGTATAGTGTGTTATAAAAACCTAATGCTTGGTTTCCATGAACCAAGGGTGTTAAGTGCAACGTTAGTGATTTTACCAATAACAATCGATGCATCATCCGTCATTTTGCGCTGCGTCTCTCTCTTATGGGAACCGAGCTTTAAGCTTGATTCCCATAGAAATGACGTAAACGAAATGCAAGTTGACAAATGACAAGAGACGGAGTTCAAATAAATGGTCGCTTGTCAAATTACTAAATAATCTTTATCAACTAATAAAAAAGAACAAAACAGTCAATGTGTCACGGACTTCAAGAAATAAACATGCGTTACACCGATCAGTATGTCAGGTGGTAAAAAGAGGTGTGAATCGACACCTCTATAAAGCTTGTATTCCTATAAAACTGTATCATAAACAATAATATCTAGTTAAAGATGAATACATTGTACATCAAAATAAAATACTATAGCATCAAATAATCATAATCGATCATAAGCAAGTTCAAATTGTGCATACCATCTCTATTATGTTTGTTAGTTATTACCTCCGCCAGAATGGCGAGAGGTTATGTGGCCGATCGCGTGTGTGTATGTTTTTTTTTTCATATTTGTGAGTTAGCAGTATTACTCAAAAGTTATTGCCCGATTTTCATTAGATTTTAAGGATAGTTTCATAGCCGTATAGGAACACGTCATTAAATTTGCATATGCCTAGGCGGAGGTTTGCGGTCTCTGAGTGCCTTCTAGTTCATAATTTCTTCCTGAAATAGATGTTACGATTTGAGGCTCTACAAAATTATCGTGTCGCAGACACAGAATGTATTAAATATGTTAAATGGCATGATGATAATGGTTTTGAGTTTACTGTGTATGCTGTTGCCATCGAGAACAACACTGATTACAAAAACAGATGCCTTGTATACTTACAATTCAATATGAGTGTGGCAGTATTACTTTTCTTTCCTTCCTTTCCACTATAAGCAGCATTTTCTGCTCTACACTGATACTCTCCTTCATCTGTCTTATTAACATTCTCAATCGCCAGTGTTGTTTCAGAATAAGGATACTTTTCAGTATTAGAAACATCCAGTATGACGTTATCTTTGATCCATGTGATAGTAATCGGGGTTGGTAAACCTTTAAGCTCAATGCATGTAAACGTTCCTGTTGTATTTGATTTAAGAGACAATTCTGTTGGAATCAGTTTGGGTTCTTCAAGATCTGTAATAGCAACACCACACCAATGAAATTAATAAACAGTAATTGTTATTTTATTATTTACATTCATTTTTTCTATGGTCTATTTGATGAAAAACAGATTTTTTTTAGACAAGGGTAGTATAATATGGTTATACTCACATAGTACTGTAAGTGAAGCATAGTCATTGGCAGAAGTTTGATTTTCCGTGATAATTTTACACCGATAGTAGCTTGCATCATTTACTTCAATATCGGTTATTATAAGAGAATTGTTACTGGATAGGCTGTATCGACCATTACTTTTCTGTCCTGTGTTGGACACTATAACGTCTCCTACCACATTACCATCCATATCAGCTTTTGTCCAAGTCAGTTGATGGAGTGAATCTCCTGACTTAATTTTATAAGTACACGCTATCGTTGCCTCTTCACCAATTTTGACTGGATCAGGAACCACGACTGTCACCGATGTAGGCTGTGTATTAACTAAAAACAAATTAATTAATGCCATGGCTGATCCGAGATAACTGTTCGCTAAGTAGCGGCGAGAACGCACATTACAGTCACAATAAAAGGCTTATAAGTTAAGTATTGTTCGCTTGTAGCGGCGAGAACGCACAGCCACAAATTAATCAGAGATGTTTCAAACATGTTTTTACCACAGTGTTTTTGATTTTACTACTTAATAAGCTTGGTTCGCACAAGAAAGACACAAGCGCAACGCAAGCAATTTGACCATTCAGAAAATGGATTAATCGAACTGTCGTTTGTCATTTATCAACTCGCTTGCAAATAACAGACTTTGGCAAATGTAAGCCTACATACAGGTCAAAGTAGCAATTGCAATGACGGGTACCTACTTATCACTTGTATGTTAACAACATAGTCTGGGCTCCAGACGGAGTTTTGTCTTAATATTAGTAAAAATATAAATATTTTTGCACATATGGCGTTTCATACGTGTATTACTTGAGTTTGGACAAAAATCGCGGTCGAAATAAAAACAAATAAATTAAAAAAAGACAATAAATACAGACTTGGGGCAAGTCTAGTTAACAACAGTGACAACTCATCAGGTAGATTTGCTATGCTGACATGACGTCAGAGCATTTTACGTACGGTGGCGGCTGCTGCACGACAAGCGCGTGCGGCGAAATCGTAAATCTCGCAATTGTTCTGTTCATATGCACATCCCTAAATACGTCTTCAAAATATGGTTTTCATATTGTGTTGCCGGCCTAATCTTAGTACGTGCTGTGAATTGTGTTTTTGCACTTTTGTTAATTACGCATCACCTGGCGACTGGTATTTACGGTAAAGTGGTACCGGTATCTAATGATTTTAATTACGAAAATTTCGCATCAGGAGGTAAATGTTAACTTAAAAACGCAACCTCCACTCATTTTTTAAACAAATCAATCTGCGCGAGCGCAAGTATTACGAAAAACATTAGTTAAGGGCCTTTCACACCTGTTCCGGCACGGTTCCGGTCCGGCGAATCGTGAAAACGAAACATTGGCGTTCGATTCGCCGGACCCGAACCGTGCCGGAACAGGTGTGAAAGGCCCTTTACACGTGCGTCAAGAACCAAATGTTTGAAAATAACGTCAATGAAAAATGTGGCAAAAATTCTCCAAATGGTTTCAGACAGCTGAGCGTGCAATTTGTGAATTATTGCCACGCGATGTTGTTAACAAATCCGCGTTCAAAAATCAATATAATTTTATAGTGCGCGCAGTTTATAACTGTTCTACTAAAGATTGTATAGCGCCGCTAGGCGGCGCAAGATAGGTAACTGGGTGAGGCGTTTTTAATCCATGGACGCCATTCCGGCGGACAAATTTGAACCGGAATAAAGTCGTTGTCAAGGCAATATCGTACGATGTTTCGGTCAAAGAACGAAGTTGTCTAATCAAGCCTTTTAATGTAAACACACAGAATTAATTGGAAAGTGTCCAGATCCCAAAGAAACTTTTATTTTAATTTGTTTACATAATTTCTTCCCTTTTCCATGCATAAATCCTCAAGATGTTTAACTTCGAGGCGGACCGCCAAATTTAAACCATAATACATTTAAATCACAATAATAACCTGTCCGCCCGAATGGCGTCCATGGATTTACTGGGCGCGTAGTGTTATAAGATAGAAGCTTGGCAACAGTTATCTATCTTTTGGTTCTACGTGTCCAGTCAGTTTGATTATTAAATGAATTAATAAATCAACATTTAAGTTAATAATATAACTTACCAGAAACAATCAGTTTTCCAACATTGTCACCATGTTCAAAGGCAGAATCAACAATGCTACATAGATAATATCCGTCATCAGGCAAATCCGTGTTTGCAATGGTGAGAGTAACTAATAAATCAGTTTCTTTGATATCAACTGTATATCTACCATTTGGGTTTGACTTAACATTATCAACTAAAAGGTTTATCACCACTCCATTTTGAGTGCTGTTGTACCATTTAACAGCCCGAACATATCTTGTACCAGTGAGTTTGTAATGACAGTTCATAACGGCGTCTTCACCTTGTGTAACATAAGTATCGGGTACATCAATCGGCAGCGTTAGACTATCGATTTGGCTGTGTATAACTGAAATCAAATACAGTTTTAAAAAAATGTTTTAAAAATATTATCAATATACTGACCCACTAAAGGTGGCTTTTCAGCCGACATCTCAAGTCATCATCTTAAATGTTGACTTGACCAATCCCTTAGAATATTGATACAAAATAAATGTTAAAAATTACCATAAAATGATGCAATAAAAACAATGGATTTCAGAATGTATCTACAGGTAGTCATTTTTAAGATTCAATCTAAAAAAGAAGACAATAACAATAATATTAATAATAACGAAGACGACGACGCGACCTAACACCAGCAGCAACAGAATCTCAGCAGCAACAATCACAACAACAGTAGCAACAGCAGCATCCAAAACATTAGATGCAGCAACAACAGAATCACCAACAACATCAAAAACGGCATTAACATTAACAGTAGCAGCAACAATAACAGCAACAGCAGTAGCAGCAACAACAGCATCAGCAACAACAACGCCATCAACATTAACAATCACAACAACAGTAGCAACAGCAGCATCCAAAACATTAGATGCAGCAACAACAGAATCACCAACAACATAAAAAACGGCATTAACATTAACAGCAACAATAACAGCAACAGCAGTAGCAGCAACAGCCGCATCAGCAACAGCATCATTAGCAACAGCATCAGCAACAATAACAGCAACAACAACACCAGCAGCAACAACACCAGCAGAAACAACATCAGCAACAACAACACCAGCAGCAACAACATCAGCAACAACAACACCAGCAACAACAGCAGCAACAGCATCAACATCATCAGCAGCAATAACAACAGCATCCACAGAAAACAACAGCAACCGCAACAACAGCATCATGAGTAACAACAACAGCAACAACATCATTAACAGAAACAACAGCAACAGCAGCCTCAACAACAAAAGCAGCATCAGCTTCCACAACAAAAGCGGTATCAACAAAAGCAGCAGCAACTGATGACTAACTGATTATATCAGATTTATTTATTTTTTATTTATACCTTTGTTTTCAATAATACATCCGACAGCGATTTAGCCAATTACAGCAACAATACTTTATACAGTGAGAAGCCTATTCATTACAAGCTTTGCTTTCATTTACAGTGATCGAGTCTGTTCGAATTCAGGACGCAACGTAATAACGTACACATTACACGCATGCGCAAGTCTGACCAATGAAGTTTTGGTGCATATCATCAGGCCTAACATATGTCTTTGCGTGTCACAACGATAACAAATCTTCGCGGATGCGTTTGTACAATGCGTCGAATTCAGATAAAATTTGTTTTTTTGTTTCTTATTTCATTTACAAATAGTCAAACACTTCCAATAGTCAATGTGCAAGATGCTTATATTACATTAGGTGAAGATGCCGTCATCAACTGCAATTACACACTCGCTGATGATACAAGAACTGTTGCTAGTGTTCAATGGTGGAATAGCACTTCAACAGGGGTTGCGTTAAACATTCTTGTTAATTCTCGTGCATCTAACCCAAATGGTAGATATACAGCTGCTATCACACATACCGATGTTGCTAATCTTACAATTACAAAAGCAGTTTTGGCTGATGACGGATATTACCAATGTATAATTGTTGATTCATCGTTCGAAGTTGGTGAACATTTTGGAAAACTTAATGTCAATTGTAAGTATATATCATGCTATTGTTTTTAAAACTTAAAATAGTACTAGCTTCTCTTTGAACTGAAAAAAAAAGCAAATCTTACTTACTTTCAATATTATAACACACGTTGCATCTGTAGTTATGCCTGATACGAAAACGCTTAATAATCAAAACTAAAACGAACTGTGTTCATGAACGTTGAATATTATGTATAATTCACCGGGTAATATACTAAAAGGAATTCGTAAATTAAACTATCGTAACATCGGATCCAGTTTAGGCCTAATACAATTTTTTTTAAATACGCCTCCATGATGCCCCCTAACAGTATACCTTAATCCATAAATATTAATACTCAATAGGATCTTGTACCAAGGTAATTGTTATGATCATAATAATAAAAACAATAATAGTAATAATTATACAACCAAACAATTAACGATATTTTGGTTTGATGGATTGGTAACACTAACATGATCTTCATCATGGGAGCAGGCTGGTTGCTTCCTGGACATCCCCCATCTCACCGGCCTGACAACCCTCACGTATTTCCCCCTAGACATTTTACCCGCGTGACATTTTTCCCTCGGACCGTCTTCCCCTCTCCAGACATTTTGACAAATACCGGGAGAAAATGTCCGGGGAAAAACCAGCCTAGAACCTTTTAAAAATACACATTTCTGTTATCTTACAGATATTGATGACGTTACAAATTATATCACTTCGTCTACTGCTCCATCTTTTACAATGTCATGTTCTGGAAATGGTAACCCTGTTCCTCAATTAAAGCTTTACCATAATGGGACCATCATAGCAAGTGACACTACAATGCTAACATATACAAGACATAGGGTGAGAAAAGATGACAGTGGAAACTACACATGTATAGCTAGTAGTACTGTTGGAAAAAAGGAAAGTGATGTGATACAACTAGATTACTGTAAGTGTAGACATGCCTTCTTACGCTCTTTATTTTAGTAACTATTTTGCCCTTGTTGCCCCTATTAAAACTAAATTTGGTTTTGGTAAAAGCAATCAAACTCTTGTCCTATTTACCTTTCTATTCGCATTAAGGCAGCGATTATTTTTCATATACACAACATTAGAATAAATAAATAAATGCAAATTATAAACACGATTTAACTAGTTTGACAAAACAAAAAAAAATGTGGTGTGCCCAAATTATGTTGGTGATATGCCCAAATATAGTAGTGATATGACATCATGTCCATATATAGGCACATCACATTTTTTGCACATAAAGTTTTATAGTGAAGACAGAGCTTTGGTTACATAAGCGCTGTTTCTGGTGAAAATGGACATTTTAATGCATGTTATCGTATTTAATCCTACTGACGTCACTTCAATTGGGCCGTTAATGAATATTAAAACGAAGATGACAAACGCACATTAATCGCAGTGTACAGATTTTGTTTTGACAGTATTACCAAACACACGAACGAAAAAGTTGCAGCTATTTTCCAAGAATTAACTTGTTTCGCTTATCTATACGGTAGTAAATGCACGCAAAATAGCAATTTATTAGACAATAGCAATCAAAGTTAACCACGGTACATATTGCGGAACTTAATTTGACATACAGTTCCGTATAGTTTAATCAATAAAACATAATTGTTTATACATTTAGAAAATGAACTTAATGTGGAATAATAAAACAATGATGCTATTATATAATTTTATTTCAAATAATTCTGGTATAATTCGCGTAGTCTTAAATAATAAATGTAAACAAAAATAATTGATATACAACTTTATTGGTATAGAAGTGACGTTTTGTTTAGGTATGTAAACGTGTCTGCAATTGGAAAATTGGTGGTGGATAGTTAAGAATCGTAATAACATGATGCCTAAATGCAAGTCATTCAAATTACATCATGTTGTAGCCTACATTAAGGGCGTGGTCGATCAGCCATATCATTATTGTAATACTTGCAACTTCTTCATATTTACCGGTGAGCCAGCACTGTCTTGAATCCGCTTTGAATTTAGAGTGACAATACCAGGCACATGAAGGTTTAATTTCCATCAAATTTTAATTTCCTACATGAGCCCTCGATTGAAAATAAGGCATAATTATACTTGGACCTTATTAGAGGCGCGTACCGATGGATTTTCTCACCGTAAAGCTAAAATATTATTTGAGCCCAGTTTGACCCATCCATTTTTTTATTATGATTATTAGTATATATCATCATGATCACTTGCACTGATGAAGGGCTATTGTTGCCCGAGCTCTGTTAACTTTTCTGGCTGTTTTGATTTAGCTTTTCGCTTTTTTTTTGTATCTCTATTGAGATCCAGCCACTGATACTTTTATCAATAATTTTCCTTTGGATTTATATATATGTATATATATTTTTTTTTTCGGGGAAACTTTTATGTAGGTTAATTTTACAGTAGGAGGTATGAACTCTCGGAGTGCCTTCAAGTTATAATGTGCCTATTTCGCTATCTATATAGCCTAAAACCACACATGTATGTTATCTTACAGATATTGATGTTATAAATGATATTACTTCATCTACTGATCCCTCTTTTACAATGACATGTTCTGGAAATGGTAACCCTGTTCCTCAGTTAAAGCTTTACCATAATGGGAATACCATAGCAAGTGACACTACAATGCTAACATACACCATAAATAGCGTGACAGAAGATGACAGTGGAAACTACACATGTATAGCTAGTAATACTGTTGGAAAAAAGGAAAGTGCTGTGATACAACTGTATTACTGTAAGTGTAGACATCGGCATTAATAATAGATAAATAAATGGAAATTTTTTGCTTGATTGCTGTTAACATATTGATTTTTCTTAGATAAAGCTTGCTTTTATTTACTTCACATAAGCGCCTTTCTGGTGAAAATTGTTACTATTGACACTTTAATGTTATCATATAATCCTACTGACGTCATCTATAAATTGGACCATTAATGATTCTGAATACGAAGATGAAAAAAACCCGTGGTGTAAAAAAATCGTGGTGTATAATATATATTTTGTTTGACATATATTATAATTAGGCCTACCTGTCAAACACACGAACAAAATAACGGTAACTTTTATGAGAAGTTTTTTTTCCAAGAATTAACTTGTTTCGCCTATCTATACGGTAGTAAATGCACGAAAATAGCAATTTATGAGACAATAGCAATCAAAGTAATTATAGTACATGTTGCGGAACTTAATTTGGATTTTTATCGCGTAGCTTAGATTAAAAAGAAAACCACTATATAATAATATATTATTAATGTAATTAATAAACCGATAAAGTATCATTTCCGATAATTTTGTTGGAAGTTATTTATAATTAATTGAACTAACTGGAAACAAAACATATATTAATTGTTTAATTAATAATATATTATATATAATAATAATAATTAGGAGAGCCAATCCATAATAATGACGTACTGTAAGTGACCTTAAATCCTCTTTGAAGTAAGTGTTTCATTGTTGACATTCCCGGGCAAGTAAATAATATGTTTAGTCTCAGAATAGAGGATTTTAATTTAATAATATTCTGGAATTGTCTGTGCTTAAATTTGCAGATTTGCAAAGCTAATTGGCATGTCTATTTTATTTATTGCAAAATGTAGTACGGGGTATTTGTTGAATATGATTAGGCCTAGTTTTACAATTAAACTTCTTAAAAATTCAATAGTTTTAATTATATTTTCATGGATGCGCAAAACTCGTTGTTGTGCGGCTCAAAAATAAGTTTGTAATGGATGCGGATTTGTATAGGAACCGATAACATATAATTTCCGATCATTTTGTTGGCAGTTATTTTCAATTAATTAGAACTGGAAACAAAACATTATTTTAAATTGTGTGCTTTGAAAAGAATTTACACACCCAGCGGAATGCGGGGCCCTTCACAAATTGCATCTTGCATCACATTATGTTCTGCTTTTCGTCGCAGCGCGATGTCTTCGGCTCCATGTTCAAACAAGCCTACCCCCTTGTATTGATAAAAGGCTCACTTAAGTAAGATTATGTAAGTTAAAATATAAGGCATATTGCAAGATTGACTTAAGATTCTAAAAAAAATCTTTAAAGTATCCGGTGACATTCAGCCTTTTACAACAATTTAATCATGTCCTATCCGGTGAAATCATAGCTGCGGTGTAGTAATCGGTACTGCCGCGTATTATATAGGCCTATGGATGCCTAGTTAATTAAAAATATACATAATGCCTAGGCCTAATCTAAACCCAAAAATTATGCATTATAGATATTGATGACGTTATAAATAACATCACTTCATCTACTGATCCATCTTTTACAATGACATGTTCTGGAAATGGTAACCCTGTTCCTCAATTAGAGCTTTACTATAATGGGACCATCATAGCAAGTGACACTACAATGCTAACATATACAAGAGATAACGTGACAGAAGATGACAGTGGAAACTACACATGTATAGCTAGTAATACTGTTGGAAAAAGGGAAAGTGGTGTGATACAACTAGATTACTGTAAGTGTAGACATCGGCATGTGCATGCCTTCTTTCTCTCTCTACTTTGGTAACTATTTTGACCTCTATTATGAAATAAATTTGATGTGGTAAAAGTAATCAAACTCTTTTCCTATCTACCTTTCTACTCGCATTTAAGCAGTGATAGTTTTTTTTTTTTTTCATATACACAAAATCACAATAACTATGTAATAATAAAAAATCAATGCAAATTATATAAGAAAGATTGATTGCTGTATTGATTTTTCCTTAGATAAACCTGGCGAATAACCGCTTGTTCTTGTGAAAATATTACTATTGACATTTTAATAATTATCATATAACCTTACTGACATCACCTATAATTGGGCCATTAATGGTTCTGATACTGAATATGAAGATGACACATTAATCACAGTGTGTACATTTTGTTTGACAGGTCGTGTATTTAGGTAAACACAGGAACAAAATAGCGATAACATTTATGATAGAAGTTGCTGCAATTTTTCCAAGAATTGACTTGTTCCGCCTATCTATAGGCCTAATTAATAAGCTACGATAGCAAATGCACGCAAAATAGCAATTTATTAGACAATATCAATCAAAGTTAATTACAGTACATAACGCGGAACTTAATTTGAAATACAGTTCTGTATAATTTTGTTATTTGTCGCATAACTTTGATGAAAAAGATAACCACTATTAGAAGCCAATCCATAATAACAACCTATTAGATATTTCAAACATCATTAAACGGAATACTTTAGTTAAATAGGCCTAAACCTAATTATTTTTATATTAGAAAATAAACTGAATGTGGCGTAATAAAGCAATGATGCTAGATATAAAATTTTAATTAAAATAATTATTGTATAATTCACGTAGTGTTAATTAATAAATGTAAAACAAAATAATTTGTACATAATTTTTAATTGAACAATTTACTGTTGAGATCTTGTACGTGACTGGAATAATTGGATTATTTGTAACAATGTTTCACACATAAAGTATCGTAATTACATGAAGTCTAAATGCAGTGATTTACGCCATGTGGTAGTCTACATAGGGAGTGACCAGCCGTTCCATTGTTTAATTGATGAAACTTCGTCGTGGGCGTGTCCGTCGTATTAAAATCTAAATCCCAGACGGTCCCGTTGGACCGCGATTTCAGGGTGGGGTATCTTTGGTCCCACGTTTAAACAAGCCTACTCCCTTGTATTCAGCTAAAATATAGGAAAATTGCAAAATTGAATTGAGATTAGGCCTAATGACTATTATTAATGTGTCTATTTTGATATCTAAGACCACACATCTATGTTACATTACAGATATTGATGACGTTATAAATGATATCACTTCGTCTACTGATCCATCTTTTACAATGACATGTTCTGGAAATGGTAACCCTGTTCCTCAATTAGAGCTTTACCATAATGGGACCATCATAGCAAATGACACTACAATGCTAACATACACAAGAAATAGCGTGACAGAAGATGACAGTGGAAACTACACATGTATAGCTAGTAATACTGTTGGAAAAAGGGAAAGTGATGTGATACAACTAGATTACTGTAAGTGTAGACATCGGCATGTTTGCCTTCTTACACTCGGAGATCCCGCTTCATGAACAAAATACTGTAAAAATGAGGGCGTATCAATTTGATCTCTGGTGCGCGTGCGTACAATTGAGGGCCACTGCTGTTCCGTCGTACAACCGCGCCAAGAATGTTAAAGAGTCGCTATCTAATCAAATCAACAATACCATGAAAGCCCTAGTGGTCTAATGGTTAGGACATTTGCATACCAATCAGAAGTTTCCGGGTTCGAATCTCGGTTAGAGGAACTTTTTTTCTCATTCTCACAGATTTCCTCATAATTAATTATCGTTTCAAATTAATTCATTAAATTTCAATATATCACCGAGCGGTTTAGAATGTATTGTGCTTGTGATGTTTATATATAAAAAAAAGTATCTCTTCGGAGATCCGCTTCGTGAATAATAAATTACTGAAAGATGATCTCTGGTGCGCGTGCGTACAATAAGGGATCACTGCAGGTTACGTCGTAACACAATGCAAATGCCAATTATATAAAGGACGATTTCTAACTGTTAATTGTTTTTTTGTTTCTTAGATAAACCTAGCTTTTATTCACTTGGTTACATAAGCGCTGTTTCTGGTGAAAATGTTACTATTGAAATGTTAATGTTATCATACAATCCTACTGACGTCACCTATAATTGGGCCATTAATGATTCTGATATTGAATATGAAGATGGCAAATCCACATTGACATTCACCGCACCAGATGTTAATGAACAGACAGAATATATGATAACAGTGAATGTTACCAATAGCATTGGATCTACAACAGATTTTGTAAACGTAACCATCTCCGGTACGATTTCATTTTTTCATTACCCTTAAGTCAAGTTCATATAGCTATAAAAAAAATGATAGGCCTATAAAAACCATGACTCCCCATGGCACCGTTTGAAACAATGTCCATTATTGACACTTCATTTTGTTCATTTATTTTTCTCTTAGAGAAACCACCATCCCTCATTAACATCTGCAGTCGTCTAATGATAGGAACATTTGTTATTGGCTTGGTCGTTGGTCTATTGATAGGACTATGCTTTGGTATCAATTGTTGCAAAACAGCTACAAAGGTTGGTTATTACATATTTATATACAGTTTATGTTATTAATATTATTATTTGTTGATTACTTTTGTTTTATCCAAACCGCATGAATACATTACAGTAATTATCATACTGGATATCATTCATGATTGTATTCCCTAAAATAACCTCTCTTTGAAAAAAACATCTAGAATATAAAAAAAATTCGTTTACATTTTGTTTAATATAGAAAAGCTCACCACTTATACAAAACATGGACGATAACAAACAAGAAGTAAGTACTGTGTATTAATCCTATGATTTTGTGATCAATTTACAAATCTTATATAAATACGCCACATATTTCGCTCTATTTAACCATCCTTTCGGACACTATTATGGAAAGGTCAACATTTCAATATCACTGTCTACAAAAGTATATATTATTTAATTTCTGGGTGGCTTTCATTCAGGCGGCTGTCGTCACGCCTAAATTGAACGTAAATATGTCTACAGGAGAACCCAATTAAAAATATACTAACGTATAATATTAGCAAATAAATGTCTTTATTTCTTTGTCATCCGTACCAACGGTCCCTTCTTCATGGACTTAATAAAAGTCTCCCTGATCCTATATTGTTTGCTTTTAATGTTATATTTGTTTTTCTTTCTGGATCAAATAAATGGAATTGTCACTTATTCCTGCAAAACAAGGCGAAATATGTTTTAACACTGATGGCTAACCCCTATAAGGGGACAGCTCTAGAAGGAAATGAGGACACTTTTGTGTGTGCCAGACGGTGATTCAAGCACTACTAAGGAGAAACTTTTTTTCTATACAAAAACAACACAAAAAACCAAAATAATTGTATTCCATTTTGATAGTTATTTCAATACCACTTTCTAAACCATTGAGTAAGGTCAAGAACGCGCGATTTACTGAAATTGTCTAGGTATGACGACATTTCCTCACAATTTAGGCATATTTATATGCCTAGATTGTGAGGATAGGTCGTCCAACAATAAACATTTGTAAACACTTTTTTAAAGGTAGAAGTATGCGTTCTATTTTCACGCACTGGGTACGATTTGTATAGGATAATGATATTCAGCTTGGATTATTACAAAGTTGAACGATTCATGTTTATAAGACGTTATAGTTATGCAAAACATAGGTAAACATGCATACTTAGGCTGCTAGCATCATATTTTTTTTGTCACAAATATGTTTTAATGTAGTGAGTATATTTGGTAAAATAATTACGTCGGAACTATGTGTTATCAGCGCAAATTTGTGTCATGAACCATGGTCAAAGTAAAGTACAGTACCACCAGATAACATAACAACTTTTAAACTTGTTCATAACTAATCCAAAGTGCACTGCATTTTTCATTACTTAATATATATTCACCGATACCAAATTATTGTAATCCTAATTGTTTTATCCATAAATAAATCGAAATACAACACATGAAAATAACTATTATTATTGTTAATGTTGGTTGGAAAGGTAGACGTGGGTTTTATAACTTAAGGGCAAAACAATCATAAAGCTCTGTCTACACTATCAAACTTTATGTGACCAAAAACATGTTATGTGCCCATATATGGACATGATGACTTCATATCAATACCATATTTGGGTACATTACACTTTTTTTGTTGTCGAACTAGTTTGATATAGTAGACAGAGCTTAAGGTTATTGGCATGAAAACAATACATGTATAATATCAACATTACTCATGAAAAAAAGATAGAGATATTATATAACAGCTTTTTTTGTTTCATCATATTTCACAGACTTACATGGAATATGGGTTGAATACTGATGAGGATGAACAAGAGATGCGACATTATCACGTTATACAACACAACGTGGAGGAGCCATGTTATGCTAATTAGAGGAAGGAGTCAATTTCAGGAGAAGGTGTTGGGAATAGAGTAAGCGTGGAAAAGAAATTGTTCTTTGTTTTACCGATGATTTAATGATAAAATATAATTAAACCATGGTTTAACGCAGCGCGGAGAAAAATTGATATCAACATAATTATACAGTAAAAATGGAGCGTCAAAAAGGCATATAGAAAATGAACAATACCGTTTTTAAATAGGGCCAGGATAACATAGCCTTCAACGGTTTTGCAAAATGTCTTGAACATAGTGTCACTTTTAACAAAAGTATAGTTAAATGTTATTAGAAATCGTCGAAATAATCTCGATAAACCGCCGACAATAGCAATATTCCAGGTGGGTAATAGCTTTTGTGTTTGTATAGAAAATATATATTATTAAGTGTTATCAAATCACTACTTATATCACAAACATTATTTCTTATGGGTCATTATTAGGCCTACATTTATTCCTAGTAATAGCCTCATTAGGTTGGGCTGCGGATTGGCCTCCGGAACCAGATTTTAGGCCGCGATATAAAAAGTTTGCGCAACGCTGGTTTACGTAATTAAAAACTGGTTGGTAAACAGAAATCGAAATGTCTTTTTTCATTCAGTACAGATTGAAGTAGGCCTAGCCTAATCAAATAATGATATGATATAGGCCTACTAACATGGGTCATTATTTCCTTCAATGATACTTGACACACCGATTATCTAGAATTGTTTTTTATTTGTTATATTTTTTTTAACCCATATATGTTTATTTTATACAAAATCCGCCTACAGTCATTTATCATCATTACCCGTCATTTATCAATGTGAAAACTGATTAGTGCGATTTTTCATACAAACAGTAGGCCTACTGAACATTATGACCAGTCAAAGTCTATTGATCTGCATCAATATTTACTAAACTATAGTATAACGCCTCTTTTTTTGTCTTGTGTGGGTTGGTCTCACTTTTGTTATCATACTCTGTTATACATATTATTTTTTAAGCATATTTTTTCCTCTCGTTTATATGTTACAGTTGTAATAAAAAACATTTGCTGTATATACATAAAATGATTTATTTTGATGTTTTTAAAACCATATTTGCATTCATTATTTTACATTAAAAAAAACCAAATAAAGTAATTTAAATATATAAAATAAATAACAAAGTGGCAATAAAAAGACGATAAAATTTGATTTAAAACGTAGGCCTACTCATTATTCTATAAAATTCGTGTTCGGGTAGAGAGGCTATAAACGCCTCTTTAACATAATACAGTATTCCTAACAATTAGAGATGTTTCGTTAACGTTAACCGCAAACTATGAGCCGTGATTGAATTGGTGCCAGAGTCGTAGGCCTAGTAATAACTTCATTGCGTTGGAATGAGACTTGGTCTCTGAACCAGATTTTAGGCCGCGATATAAAAAGTGGTAAAAGTAATCAAACTCTTTTCCTATTTACCTTTCTACTCGCATTTAAGCAGTGATAGTTTTTTTTTTATTTCATATACACAAAATCACAATAACTATGTGATAATAAATAAATCAATGCAAATTATATAAGAAAGATTGATTGCTGTATTGATTTTTTCTTCTCTTGTTCTTGTGAAAATATTACTATTGACATTTTAATAATTATCATACCGTAAAACATCGAAAAGAAGCCCATGGGCTTCTTCTTTTTTTAGTGCTCTTGGGTGGGCTTCTTTTCGAGATGGGCTTCTTTTCGAGAGTACTTTTGCAAACTGTAGAGGAGGGCTTCTTTTCGAAATGAATGCTGTACATTTTGTGGATTTCTACTACAAACAATAATATGACTTTTGAGACATTTTTTCAACCATGAAATTATGTTTACTTTACCAATTAAAAAACAATATAAAAAGCAGGCCTATGATTCACCGTCAAATACAATAATTTCGTTATCATCGTCATAAATGTATGATAAACACGATCATACATATTAATTATTATCATCAGTCTGCATCACAAGTATCTGGCATTAAATTATCCTACTACAGTAACTCTTAATCACGTGTTTGTACTGTTTATTTCTGTTCCTTTGACGTTCAGTTAATAAACCTACATTCTTAATACAGTATAATAGTCTATCTGGAAAAGAAGCTCATACTATCTTGAAAAGAAGCCCATGGGGCTTCATTTCGAGATTACTTTTGCAAACTGTAGAGGGTGGGGGGGGGGGCTTCTTTTCGAGATGGGCTTCCTTTCGAGGTTTAAGCCCATGGGCTTCTTTTCGAGGTTTTACGGTATAACCTTACTGACATCACCTATAATTGGGCCATTACTGGTTCTGATACTGAATATGAAGATGACACATTAATCACAGTGTGTACATTTTGTTTGACAGGTCGTGTATTTAGGTAAACACAGGAACAAAATAGCGATAACATTTATGATAGAAGTTGCTGCAATTTACCAAGAATTGACTTGTTCCGCCTATCTATAGGCCTAATTAATAGGCTACGGTGCAAATGCACGAAAAATAGCAATTTATTAGACAATAGCAATCAAAGTTAATTACAGTACATAACGCGGAACTTAATTTGAAATACAGTTCTGTATAATTTTGTTATTTGTCGCATAGCTTTGATGAAACAGATAACCACATTAGAAGCCAATCCATAATAACAACCTATTAGATATTTCAAACATCATTAACGGAATACTTTAATTAAATAGGCCTAAACCTAATTATTTTTATATTAGAAAATAAACTGAATATGGATCAATAAAGCAATGATGCCAGATGTACAATTTTATTTAAAATAATTATTGTATAATTCGCGTAGTATTAAATAATAAATGTAAAAGAAAATAATTTATATATATAACATTTAATTGAACAATTTACTGTTGAAATCTTGTACGTGACTGGAATAATTGGATTATTTGTAACAATGTTTCGCACATAAAGTATCGTAATTACATATGAAACATATTATAATTGATAACAGATTTATTAATACAAATGAATTACTATTTTTGTTAAATATCAAATCGAATTGGATTGCTGAATTGTCATGTCTACTAAAAGCAATACCACGAGAATGGAAAGATATAATTTATTCAAAAATTGATAATGTAAAAGTTAACGAAGTTATATCAATACAGTATAGTAAAATGAGTTGTAAAAACATTCGTCTCTTTTTTATAAAAAAAAAATGTAAAGAACCAACCAAGAGTAAAACAAAGTGGGAAACACATTTTAATATAGAGAACGATTGGTCACTGACGTGGAAAAGAAAAGTAAATGATATTAAAGATAACAAACTTAAACAGCTAAATTTCAAACTATTGCATTGTATTATTCCTACCAATAGAAGGCTCTTTAAATGGAATATTAATAATACAGACACTTGCCTGCAATGCAATGTAATAGAAGATGATAAACACTTCTTTTACCAATGTACTGAAGCAAATGATTTATGGAAATACATTAATGTTTATACCACATATAAGTTTGGAATTGAGGCAAACTTTCAAAATATTGTACTCGGTACCGGAAACAGATATGTTGACCACATGTTCTCGCTTGGATGCTTCTGTATCTATAAAGCACACATTTTGAAAAAAGTAAAGAAATGGAATTATGGTTCACTTTCTCGCCTCTTTTTGGCAGAAAAAAATAATAGGTTATACCTTAACCGACTATTATAATACGGTATATTCTACAGAGGTTTATATAACGCTGTACAATGACAATAGGTGGTTAAATCTTTATATAGAATTATTTTTTAAAAAATGAAAATAAATGAAATAAATATTAAAAACAAAACGAAACGTAACATATAAGTAAGCAACAATTATAACCATGAGACATAAAACTAAAACACAATAGTAAGGAAAGAATTTTTAAAGCTTACTATAACTATTTGAATTTTATATTTTTATTTATGTTCTTATTGTAAAAAAAGAAAAAAAAAGAATAATAATTGTATTGCATTTTATATATTGTAAATATTTATTCATTTATATACCTTTGTCGTGGGTATGCATGTGTGCAATCATGTACTCGAATATATGCACATGTGTGTTTTGTACAAAGACATAGACCTATTGTAGAAAGGAATAGTTAAAATAAAAGAAAATAATGAAAAAAGTGGATAATACATATAAAAGTATAAAGTATATATAAATATATATATATATATTTGACCGAGTTGTTTCGATCAAATCGTACTAAAGATAAAAGAAAGTACAAGAAAATAACAGAAAAGAATAACAAGGGAATATATATTTGGATGAAGTGTAAAATCATTGTATTGATCATTTGAGAATGAAATGAATAAAATAGTGGTTAACGCCACAAAAGAGAAAAAAAAAAGTATCGTAATTACATGTCTAAATGCAGTGATTTACGCCGCGGCGGTGTCTAGCCTACAGTAGGGAGTGACCAGCCGTGCCATCGTGTTATTTAATCCGTGAAACTTCTTCGTGGGCGTGTCCGTCGTATTAAAATCTAAATCCCAGACTATCCAGTTGGACCGCGATTTCCGGGTGGGGTGGCTTTGGTCCCACGTTTAAACAAGCCTATCCCCTTGTATTCAGCTAAAATATAGGAAAATTGCAAACTTGAATTGAGATTAATGACTATTATTATAAAACTGTCTATTTCGATATCTAAGACCACACATCTACGTTGCATTACAGATATTGATGACGTTATAAATGATATCACTTCATCTACTGATCCATCTTTTACAATGACATGTTCTGGAAATGGTAACCCTGTTCCTCAGTTAAAGCTTTACCATAATGGGACCATCATAGCAAATGACACTACAATACTAACATACACACGACATAGGGTGACAGAAGATGACAGTGGAAACTACACATGTATAGCTAGTAATACTGTTGGAAAAAAGGAAAGTGGTGTGATACAACTAGATTACTGTAAGTGTAGACATCGGCATGTTCATGCCTTCTTACACTCGGAGATCCCGCTTCGTGAATAAAAATACTGTAGAAATGAGGGCGTATCAATTTGATCTATGCTGCGCGTGCGTACAATTAAGGGACCACACTGCAGCTGTTCCGTCGTAACACAATGCAAATGCCAATGCAAATTATATAAAGGACGACTTCTATCTGTTAATTGCTTTTTGTTTCTTAGATGAACCTAGCTTTTATTCACTTGGTTACATAAACGCTGTTTCTGGTGAAAATGTTACTATTGAAATGTTAATGTTATCATACAATCCTACTGACGTCACCTATAATTGGGCCATTAATGATTCTGATATTGAATATGAAGATGGCAAATCCACATTGACATTCACCGCACCAGATGTTAATGAACAGACAGAATATATGATAACAGTGAATGTTACCAATAGCATTGGATCTACAACAGATTTTGTAAACGTAACCATCTCCGGTACGATTTCATTTTTTCATTACCCTTTAGTCAAGTTCATATAGCTATAAAAAAAATGAAAGGCCTATAAAAACCATGACTCCGCATGGCACCGTTTGAAACAATGTCCATTATTGACACTTCATTTTGTTCATTTATTTTTCTCTTAGAGAAACCACCATCCCTCATTAACATCTGCAGTCGTCTAATGATAGGAACATTTGTTATTGGCTTGGTCGTTGGTCTATTGATAGGACTATGCTTTGGTATCAATTGTTGCAAAAAAGCTACAAAGGTTGGTTATTACATATTTATATACAGTTTATGTTATTAATATTATTATTTGTTGATTACTTTTGTTTTATCCAAACCGCATGAATACATTACAGTAATTATCATACTGGATATCATTCATGATTGTATTCCCTAAAATAACCTCTCTTTGAAAAAAACATCTAGAATATAAAAAAAATTCGTTTACATTTTGTTTAATATAGAAAAGCTCACCACTTATACAAAACATGGACGATAACAAACAAGAATTAAGTACTGTGTATTAATCCTATGATTTTGTGATCAATTTACAAATCTTATATAAATACGCCACATATTTCGCTCTATTTAACCATCCTTTCGGACACTATTATGGAAAGGTCAACATTTCAATATCACTGTCTACAAAAGTATATATTATTTAATTTCTGGGTGGCTTTCATTCAGGCGGCTGTCGTCACGCCTAAATTGAACGTAAATATGTCTACAGGAGAACCCAATTAAAAATATACAAACGTATAATATTAGCAAATAAATGTCTTTATTTCTTTGTCATCCGTACCAACGGTCCCATCTTCGTGGACTTAATGAAAATCTCCCTGATCCTACATTGTTTGCTTTTAATGTTATGATATTTTGTTTTCTTTCTGGATCAAATAAATCGAATTGTCACTTATTCCCGCAAAACAAGGCGAAATATGTTTTAACACTGATGGCCAACCCCTATAAGGGGACAGCTCTAGAAGGAAATGAGGACACTTTTGTGTGTGCCAAAAGGTGATTCAAGCACTACTAAGGAGAAACTTTTTTTCTATACAAAAACAACACAAAAAACCAAAATAATTGTATTCCATTTTGATAGTTATTTCAATACCACTTTCTAAACCATTGAGTAAGGTCAATAACGCGCGATTTACTGAAATTGTCTAGGTATGACGACATTTCCTCACAATTTAGGCATATTTATATACAAATCGTACAAATAAACATTTGTAAACACTTTTTTAAAGGTAGAAGTTTGCGTTCTATTCTCCGCACTGGGTACGATTTGTGTAGGATAATGATATTCAGCTTGGAGAATATTACAAAGTTGAACGATTCATGTTTATAAGACGTTATAGTTATGCAAAACATAGGTTAACATGTATACTTAGGCTGCTAGCATCATATTTTTTTGTCACAAATATGTTTTAATGTAGTGAGTATATATATATACCACCAGGTAACATAACAACTTTTAAACTTGTTCATAACTAATCAAAAGTGCACTGCATTTTTCATTAGTTAATATATTCACTGATACGAAATTATTATAATCCTAATTGTTTTATCTATAAATAAAACGAAATACAACACATGAAAATAAATATTATTATTGTTAATGTTGGTTGGAAAGGTAGACGTGGGTTTTATAATTTAAGGGCAAAACAATCATAAAGCTCTGTCTACACTATCAAACTTTATGTGACCAAAAAAATGTTATGTGCCCATATATGGACATGCTGACTTCATATCACTACCATATTTGGGTACATTACACTTTTTTGTTGTCGAACTAGTTTGATATAGTAGACAGAGCTTAAGGTTATTGGCATGAAAACAATACATGTATAATATCAACATTACTCATGAAAAAAAGATAGAGATATTATATAACGGCTTTTTTTGTTTCATCATATTCACAGACTTACATGGAATATGGGTTGAATACTGATGAGGATGAACAAGAGATGCGACATTATCACGTTATACAACACAACGTGGAGGAGCCATGTTATGCTAATTAGAGGAAGGAGTCAATTTCAGGAGAAGGTGTTGGGAATAGAGTAAGCGTGGAAAAGAAATTGTTCTTTGTTTTACCACGGATGAATTATACTTATGATAAAATATAATTAAACCATGGTTTAACGCAGCGCGGAGAAAAATTGATACCATCATATTATACAGTAAAAATGGAGCGTCAAAAAGGCATATAGAAAATGAATAATACCGTTTTTAAATAGGTCAGAGGCCTAACGTAACTTTCAACGGTTTCGCAGAATGTCATGAACATAGTGTCACTTTTAACAAAAGTATAGTTAAATGTTATTAGACAGCGTCAAAATAATTGACTAATTGAAAACCTTCTCGATAAACCGACAAAGCAATATATATTATTAAGTGTTATCAAATCACTACTTATATCACAAACATTATTTCTTATGGGTCATTATTAGGCCTACATTTATTCCTAGTAATAGCTTCATTATGTTGGGCTGCGGATTGGCCTCCGGAACCAGATTTTAGGCCACGATATAAAAAGTTTGTGAAACGCTGGTTTACGTGATAAAAACTGATTGGTAAACAGAAATATGTATGGCTAAAGATAATTCATGTAATTGTTTATTCAGTATAGATTGAAGTAGGCCTAATCAAATAATGATATGACATAGGCCTACTGTAACATGGGTCATTATTTCCTTCAATGATACTTTACACACCGATTATCTAGAATGTTTGTTTGTTATATTTTTTTAACCCAAATATTGTTATTTTATACAAAATCCGCCTACAGTCATTTATCGTCATTACCCGTCATTTATCAATGTGAAAACTGATTAGTGCGATGCTTTATACAAATAGTAGGCCTACTGAACATTACAAAGAACAAAGTCTATTGATCCGCATCAATATTTACAAAACTAAGTGTAGTGACCATCTTTGACATAATACAGTATTCCTCACATTTAAACTATATAGATGTTTACGTTAACGTTCCGCAAACTATAAACCGTAATTGAGGAGCCGGATTCGTTCAGGCCTAGTAATAGCTTCATTGCGTTGGGCTGCGGCTTGGTCTAGGCCGCGATAAAAAAGTTTGCGCAAAGCTGGTTTACGTGATACAAAACTGGTTGTTAAACAGAAATCTGTATGACTAAAGATAATTCATGTATTTTTTCATTCAGTACAGATTGAAGTAGGCTTAATCAAATCATGATATGACATGCCTACTGTAACATTGGTCCTTTTTTTCATTTTCGACGTTTTCTTAACTATGATATTTGAATACAGTGTTTAAACAGAAATATGTTGGTTGTGAAAAATAATGTTCCAACAAGCTCAATCTTGGCATACAATGCCCATATAATGTACACTATGATAAAAAGGCCCTTTTATTGTTATTATTTTTAAAGTAGATTCAGAATAACTTTTTATACGTTATAGGCTACAGTCTTGATTTAATTCATTTTAATTGGTTTTGTATATGCTTTGTAATTGTTGTGTTTCTCTTTTTACACTGAAATAAACTAGATGTTTTGATTATAAATACTTTAATACTTTTTTAAACTGTAAGCGTCCGTCCGTACGCGCGTGTTTTAGGCCTACACACTACCGATACGCATTTTGTTTTTAATTATTGTATACGGATGATAATATGTATGACCTGAAATATGGTGTAGTTATGATGTGTAAGGACAACTAACTAAAAACGTGTAGCAAATTGTGAGTAGATCACGTAACGATTGATTAATTACATTCGGACCATCGACATGAATACAGCAGTATGCTTATAGAAAGACCCTTTAAAAATATCGATAATCCAAACCTTAACGTTAATCCTAACCAAAACGTTACTCCTAACCCTAATTCTTAACACTAACTGTCATGAACATGTTTCTGTCTTTATCTTGATGGTCCAAATCATATCTGCCATGACTTATCATTAGTTCTGCGTTGGGAAAAACTAAACGATCGTTAATTGTGGTTTGTTTTTAAATTTAATTAAACCATAATACTGAATGCTGAAATGCTTTATTTGTTCATTATCATAATAAGAAGAGAAATTCATCTTAAAGATTGGCAAATATTAATACGATAAAAATCAGATAATAAAAAAATAAATAAACAAGAATCCGTATACAGGTACAATACACATACATTATTTCACAAAACAAAAACTTTAAAATTAAAATGTAAAAAAAATTAAAGACCCTTTACAATTCTCGGCGTGGTAGTAGTAGTGTTTGATATATTAGTGTTGCATATGCCATTTAAAAGTTTAAGGACTACTATTATTAATATTAGTAGATGCAAAATCCGTATAAATCATTTGACCTACAATTTAGTATTATGACTAAAAATATACATTGGTTGTGACCTACTCTAAGCAAAAATACACAAGTTACAGATTTACATTATAAAATAGAGTATGTAAACTGAGGTAATACTTGCATTATTTATTTTTGGTTTTTTTTTTGTTGTTGCTATAATATAACCACGAATTTTCACATTTTAAGTATTAAAACTGTAAGATATGAAGTTGTACATTTGTTTTTTTTTCTGGAAAAAATCTCTGGACCGTTAAACTTCTTTTTAAAATAAAATGCTGTTTCACTTAATAATGACCACCATTTTCAAACAGCCTATGTCTACATTTCCCCACACATCTCATGTTAAGCCTACGGTAACTATACATGTTAGTTATAATTTTTAAGATGTTTCTCAGATCAGTTAAGTACTCACATTTTCACTTCGTACGATATTGATGCTTGCTGAATTCAATGTATCCACCGCTGCAAATACGGTACTGTATACTGTAGTCACACGGCGACAGCACAATGCAAAATTGGTAGGTACATTAATTATCTTGAACCCTAAAGTACACAATATACCGCGGTGGCGATGTGTAGATTGTATACCTATCCAAAGTACAAGACTTTCAGAACATCCGATGTAAACTCAAATGATGGGTGGGTTTGGTCCCAACCATCCCCCTAGTGTTAGTACGTAATAAATAGTTATTATAGTTATATGTATACAGATTATTTGTATTATTTCTATTAAGTTAGGCTATTGTATTATGTAATTTTTTAAAGAAATAAAAGTAATGTCAGAATCTAAGATATGATGACCTTTCCTATTAAAACATTCCGTTTGTATGCATTATTAGCGAATTTTAGTTCACACCTTATGGATACGACTAATGAATATTCATGTTTATTATGTGACGTTTCATGAGGGGTCCCTAACGTATATGTACGAAAATAAATATCGCATCCGGGTCTCGTTACCCTTAAAAACACAAATTCCTTTTGTTTGATCAAATGACTTTGTTCATGTAGCGATTATCAGAAAGTCGTACTTAATTCATTTGTTCCAGTTTCGTCGTCTGTTAATTTTTGTTTTAAGATTTTCTGCAAATAATTTTCTAAAAGTAATGCCGTAATATTTGTTTTCTTCCATTCACATCATGATTTCTTTTCTTCGAGTATGCAATTTCATCATACGATAATAGGATTAAATCACTCAAGTAATAGGTCGTACGTTAATGTTATAAAGAAACTGCTGTAAAAAAAACACACCACAAACAACAACTGAATATTTCCTTCCTGAATATTTAAGCTTGCATTAGAAATAAAACCCTAAAATTATAGATATAATAAAATCACTCATATAGTTTAAAAAAAACAAACAAAAAACATGACATTCCATATGCACTTTATGCACGCATAAGCTTGGTTATAACCGAAGCAAGAGCCCAAATCGCTGGTGATTGGTCAAATCACTTGCGTTGCGTTACGTACGTCCTTGTGTTGCGTCTCAGTGGGAACCAAGCATGTGACAAAATTCAACACAAAATCATTACATTTTTTACTTGTATTGCGTTCTATTTTGAGAAACTAGGATTTATGTTTGGTTCACACGACGCAACGAAAGGACGTAACGCAATGTAGTGAAAATTGTCACTTACTAGATGGTACACGAGCGCCGAAAGTACGAGTATGGCGCGATTTAATTAATTTTGCCCTTACGTAACTCTATATATAGATGCATAGGGCTACCTTGTGTATGAATTATGGACCCAAGTCCACTCTCTAAAGGGCCTTTCACACCTGTTCCGGCACGGTTCCGGTCCGGCGAATCGAACATCAATGTTTCGTTTTGACGACGCTCCACGCGGCTATGCGCCAATCGATATGCGCGTAGCCGCGTAAAAACGAAACATGGACGTTCGATTGGATTTTCCGGCGCCGGACCGGAACCGTGCCGGAACAGGTGTGGAAGACCCTTAATATAAGTACTATTAGGACGTGGTAATATCTGTATGTATAAAAGAAGGGCCAACTCCAGGGACACTCCAATAGACAGCGAATTTGAACCATTCCACTGATGATATTGTTAAGACGTCTGCATATAAAACTATAAAACAGCAGGTTCCGGGTTTGTTTTTATTCTCATTTTTCTATGTTTTAACTTAAATTCTAGACCACTCAGTAATAACCAATTCAAAATAAATTCGTAGTGGCCTACTGATACTATGTTGAACCCATATACAAAATTACTGTCTTTCATATAAACTAGTGTTAGTTGATTTGGTATATTATTTCACAATGTCATTGCGTCCATTATCTTTCCATGAATGTACCCCTTATCTTGTTTTTTTTACTGAACAAGCATAAGTTATCAGTAAAGTTAAATTAATATTTGTACTTTAGTTATTATGTATGTTTGTGCAATGTTATCTGTTACACTTACCAAGATAAAATCTCGTAATCAGTCCTTTGACTGCGACAACTACATATTTTAGTTGCTACAAATTGCAGTATCGTTCCTAGCCTGAGTGCAGTACAAATTTTGCGGGAAAAAGGTATAGGAACATTTTTTTTGGGTTTTTCTGATAGAGTATACCATATAGAATGTCAGAAAAAAAATCCCCATCCCAGGGTCCTTTTAAATTTTGGCCTATATAACACACACAAATGCCTATTAACACACACAAATACCTATATAGGGGATAGGGAAAACCAATTCACGTTTTTTTTACTTGGAGTTGTGTTATGATGATTTAAATTAGCTGAGGCTTACTTTAATAACTACTTCTCATAGTAGTTGATAAATCGAGTCGATAACAATGAAATCATCATGCCAGAATCCAATATGGCGTCCAATTTGGCGGGAAAAACAGGGTATTGCTAACTTCCAGAAAACCTCCAAAAAAACATAGCAAACCCCACCGAACCAACATAAAAGTGATTGAATCATGTATTGTACAACCCACTGGGTATATCCATGTAAAAAATATTAAATTTCTACTGTTAACTACTTATTTTTGGGGTAAAACATCATTTTTTGGTCAAAAATGATTGCTAAACCCTGCAAACCTCCAAAAAAATAAATCAGTATAAAGTAGAGGTAAGTAAATAAAGTAATAGAGAGTTTAGGCAAACCCACTTATACGCATCCGGAGGTTGCCCGAACTGCATTTTTTTTTCGATTTTACAGGTATACGACGATGACGACGACATAGGCAACAAGTGACCATACGTATTCTGAATGTCCTAGATCGTCGGAAAATCCAAAACCTCCCTACTCAAGCAACTTTCACATCGCGCCCGGATTCAGTCCGGCGTCCTAAGAAAAATATTGCTAGCATTGGGCGTGCTTTTACATCGAGCACGAACGGTTATCCGATGTCAAGCAAGGTCATTAAAAAACAAGGCCAGCAGCCATTAAGTCGCGTGCTATGCATAGTGATACCGGACCGACAGACAGACCGACAGACAGACCGACAGACCGACCGACATAGTGAACTATAGAGTCGCGTCCACGCGACTAAAAATTGTACGATTTGTAATATGATGTGTGAGGTTTTGATTGACTGTATTAAAGACTCTTGTTGCTTAGCTTAATAAATGTGCTAGATCGTGTACACCAATGCACTATGTGGCATAGTATTCTAAACTAAATCAAACACATGTATTAAATAAGAAGTTCCTTAACCGTCTGATCTATTAGGCCAACTCTGTTACTAATGCACTACCCGATACTGAATACTTTAGGCCTATACTGTTCAATCTGTTACATACTTTAGACCTAAAGTAACAAATTGTGTTGCCATTTTATAGAAAATTAAATACTGTACCCGTAAAGTGCTCATTAAAACCATGTTATGGTACATGAAAAATCGATTCCCGTATTCATGAAAAGAAAAAGAATTACATAATATAATACAAAGTTATAAACAAAATAAATATTTGTATTGTTTAAATTTCGTTAGAGTTAAACTTGTTTTACTGCATGTGATTTGTTGTTTTTACCTAAAATGTTGAGAGCATCATCTTGCATTCATTGCTTGGTGATGAGTTGTGGTAGTTGTCGTACATGAAAAGAAAAAAAAAAGAATTACATATAATACAAAGTTATAAACAAAATAAATATTTGTATGGTTAAATTTTCGCAAGTTAGACCCGAAGTTGTTTGTTGTTTTTACCTAAAATGTTGAGAACCTTATCTTGCATTAATTCATTTTCGATGAGTTGTCGTAGTTCCCGTCGTACATGAAAAGAAATAAAAATTACAAATTTATAAACAAATATTTGTAAGTAAAACGTTTGGTTTAGAATTTAGAATCAATATATGATTGGTTAATTGCTTACCTAACATTTCGGGGACAGGTTGTTGTGGTAGTTGCCGTAATTCTAGGGGAAAAATACAAAGCTATGAAACAATAATAATATTTGTGTGTAAATTAATTCAACTAGGTTAAGCTAGACTCAACCTTAAATTAATAACAAATGTGATTGTTTTACCTGAAATATTGAAAACTTTTGTTTGAACAACATCATCTCCAAGTCGATTTCCTGGAAGGTCGTAGAGTAGTAGTGCCCTCGCAAACAAGTATAAATCAAAAGAAAAGAATTCAGAGTTATAAAAATTAACTTGTGCCCAAATATGGTAGTGAATGCTCAAACATTGCAGTAATAATATGACATCATCATTTCTATATACTTCACTTAACATTTGTTTGACACATGAAGTTTACTAGTGTGGACAGAGCTTTAAATCATAGCTTTATTCAGTATTTTAACAAGTTACACAGTAACGTATATACAGCTCAGACTATATATTTAAAAAAACAAGGCCATATAACATGGCTGCAGTCGCGTGCGCAAATTTGAGTTAGTGTTTACCAACCGACCGACATAGTGAGCTGTTTGCACGTGACTAAAAATGTCAACTACTAAGTTAATAATTATTTATTTTATTGAAATTAATTAAAATTGCAATTCAATATTCGTACCTGAAATCATCCGAGATATCAGTCGTGGCAGGGTTTCGTGAAAAAGAAAAAAAAAATCAAGTTATACTAACTATACAGTACTTATATAAAGTATACTAAATCTTGAAAAAAAATACAATATAATTTACCTATAACGGGTTAAAGGATTGCCCTGAATAAACGTCATGTATACCGTAGTTGCTGCTTCGTTGCAAACTAAGATAGAACAAAATATAATAGCATTAACACAACATTATAATAACTAATATAATAACTAATATAGGAACAATATTTGAGATACAATGAAAGCGAGGGTGCCTTTATGTTTCTAAATAAAATAATTATCCTCGAAAAATTCCATCTGGTTTCAAATTAATATTTTATAAATGAATGTTTCACTTTTCGGTAAACCAATTGCCAAGTACTACGAATAACAGATCATCTCAGAGTTATATGCGTGACATGGGCTACTGAAAATAGCCGAAACGTAGCAAGTAAGTACTTGACAATTGGTTTACCGAAAATTTAAACATTTATTATAAAAAAAAGAATAATTATCATTATTAATTATACATTAAAAGAATTATCAGTGAAGAGATATGAAAACATCTAGTTAGTTATTTACATTACATTTTTAATTTTATTACCTTTGGAAATTATACATAAAAATTAATAACAAATCGTATATACTTACGTAGATACAATACTTACCAATAGCAACAGGTTCGTTTTTTTTTTAATATTGTTATTATTATATATACTATTATCATCATTATGTGCGAGATTTGGTCTGTTTTTATTATATATTTACGTTTAAAACTTAAGTATGAACATAAGAAACTAATATAATAAATAAGAGAGAGAAACAAACATTGATGAATATATGTTTTATATTATTTAATGATGTTTATATTATCAATATTACTACTATTATTATTCGTTTAATATTTGAACGCTATGAATGTGAATAATAAAAAAAATTATGTTTAAATCAAACGCTGGTTAATACCCCGGCATGTTGGAATTATCTTTTCATTTTCTTTGATGGTGTGCAAGATTTTGATTACAAGATCAAGAGATAGTCGATCATCAGCATTGAATGCTGTACAAGCCTGTCCGAGGTCAATCATCTCCCTACTTCCAATTGCTAATGCTATGATCTTCAAAGCATGACCGACAGAATACACGTCACCCTTAACTGAATCGCAAGCACCATTAAGATATTTTTCTGGTGCTACGTCTGGATAATCTTGGCGGAACTGTAGGCCCTCGTCCATCGATGAAAACGTTAACTTCTTATGTTCTCTTGGGTATTGCAGTCTGCATGCCATCCCGAAATCTGTAATCTTCGCTCTATAGGTGGTTCCATCGTGGTGGATTAAGATATTTCTAAGTGCTACGTCATTGTGAAGCAGTCCTCTTTGATGGATGGTTTTGAGGGCAGTGACCACTTCTATTGCCATAGATATACATTCAAGCGCACTTAATGACGGTTGTCCTGTTTGCAATACTTGCAGAAATGTTGTACTGGACATGTTGCGAATGTTTCCTATAAACTCCTGTACCATACAGCATACCTGACCTTGGCGAAAAACGCCAAAGACTTGAGGAACTGAAGGTAGATCGTATAAAAACTTCATAACACGCGCTTCCATAACCATCTGGTACCATGCTTCATCAGGATTGTTGTAGCTATCCAAAAAAGCCGTCTTGACTGCGACAAGGAGTTGATGACCTGGAAATAGATTCGATGACATCAAGTCAACACGTCCATAACTTCCCTGCCCAAGACGTACTGGATTACAAAGGTGGGAGACGCATGTGCTATCCAATAACCTCATAGGCGGCAGCATTTCAGAAAGTTTTGATGTAGCATCTCTACAGTTACCGACGGATTTTGGTGAGGTGGTAGTGGTGTTACTTGTCGACGCACTATCGAAGCTACTGGTAGATGACAATGGCCATTGCGATGAAGAAGATGATGGAACACTACCAAAACGTTTTCTTTGTGAAACCGTACCGGATGATAACGCGGATGTTGGTTTTTTAGCAATACACTGGGATGGAGAAGCGGTAGATGCCGAGGTTGATGACGCCGCACTACAAACACGTTTCCTTGGGAGATTGATTTTTCCGGGTGATAGACCTGGTATGGCAAGTATTTGGCCAGGAGAAAGCGCGAATGCCGATGACCTCATAGACGATTGCAATGATGATGATGATGATGATGATGATGATGATGATGATGATGATGATGATGATGATGATAATGATGATGATAATGATGATGATGACGACGATGATGATAATGATGACGATGATGATGTCGATGACGAACTTAAGTTGCTATCCGCTGATTCATCACTTCTGATACAAAGAAGATGAATTACTGCTGTCCAAATCCTTCTAAATATTGACTTTCTTCTTGCTTGCTGGGGTACATCTTGTTGAGATCTACTTAATTCAAAACAAAACATTATAATTAATTCATAAAATGTACACTAAATTATTCGATAATAATTTCAATAGTAGACCAAGTTCCAGTAGTACTAAAGAATATCGATGCTCTTCCTTCAGCTTTGTAGGCTATCTATCTAGTATTTAGGCCTGCTTCAAGAAAAGGCCCTACCTAGGTTGAAAATCTCTCTCTAGTCTAGTAGCCTACAGTCTAGCCTAGTAGTAGATAGAGGATAGGCCTACCTAGTACACTACTACCTAGTCTAGTACTTTAGCCTACTAGCGGCATAGTTAGTAATTACTACTTTCCTAGCCTATCATGAGGCCTAGCTAGGCCTAGTAGCTACTAGTACTAGTGAGCTACAGTACGTTTAGTTTTACGCACAGGCCTCTAGGCTAGGCCTAGGCACTCTCTAGCCAAGGCCTAGCCAAGATATAGGCCCTACTACTACTAGGCCTAGCCAGGCTAGGTTTAGGCCCAACTAGGCTAGACCTAGCTAGGCTAGGACCTCTTTAGCCTAGGCATAGTATTTCTATTTATAATTTATTAAGCCTACAGCTTATCTAGCTAGGCCTAACCTAGACTACTAGGCCTAGAGTAGTAGTACTACTAGGCTAGCTATGCCCCCTAGCTAGCTAGGGGACATAACAATTTACCATTTTATTAATTAAGGCTACTTTACTTAGGCCTAGCCTAGCCTAAAGGTAGGCCTCCGTAGGCCTAGCTAACCTGGCTTAGGCTATGGCTGCTACAGTACTACTAGCCTAGTACTACTAGCTAGGCCTACTAGATAGGCTAGCTTATTAGCCTTAGGTCTAGCCTAGAGTAGAGGGAGTAGGCCTAGCCTATAGGCCCTAGGTACTACTAAAAAAGGACCTGGCTGGCTAGGCCTAGCGAGGCTAGTTATAGGCTATAACCTACTAGGGCCTTCTACCTACTAGGCCTATATGCCTAGGCTAGGCTGGGGGCCTAGGCTAGCTACTAGCCTAGGCTAGGCCTAGTCATTTTTAGGCCTAACAACAATACAAACAATACATTTGTTTTGTTCAAAGTCAAAAAAGCCTGGGCCTACCCTTCTTCATTTGGTTGGTCCATGATTCCTTGTTGTTGAAGCTGAATCGATTTGTTGGCCATTGCTTGGTTAACAGAATCTTAGAATAATTTTCGAATTCGAATTTTGCTAAGTAACACGTTATGTGAAGACTATAACAGCACACGTTAAAACAACTGATAGTAGTAGAGCAGTTAGTGCCATAAAAATAGCCAAGTTGTGCACTTTATTACCAAAGCATGAAACTTGCCACAAAGTTTCTTTGATGTATATAGATTAAAAATTTCGGGGGGTGCCAAGTGTCCAACGTCCGGTATGGCGGCCATCTTGATTTCAAAATGGCCACCATAAAAACAAAAAGTGTTCATATCTTGGCAACTATAAACAGTAGAGACTTGATTCTGGTGTTAAATTGTTCACAAACCACATATTTCTATTTGCTCTAATGAAAAGTTTCGTCAAAAAATGACCGGAAATGGCGTTTCTCCCAGTTTGACCTTTGACCTCTTATCTGTATATCTCAGTAACTACTGATAATTTTCAATCGATTTTGGTGTCATTTTGTTCAGAATAGAGACATTTATATTTGTAGTAATGAAACATTTTCACATAAAATAATTGGAAATACAATTTATAACCTTTGACATATATAATATGTGAACATACTGTATGTGGTTTACATTGGTATAAATGCACCTAATTTTTTTTAACGAAATAAATGACACTGCAAAAATGACCAGGAATTATTATTTTGAATTTTTGACTTTTGATGTGATAGGATAGGCGTAAAGTATGACAGATCACTGAGAAACAGCAATCACTGAGCTCATCTATGCCGACTTGTTTGCTAAACTGTGATGTGTCAATCGTTAGATAAAAGTTTTGGTCCTCTCTCCATCATCTTTTTTTTTTTTTTGCAATGTATTATACCATATGGACAATTGTCTGAAATAAAAGTTGAATTGAATTGTTAGATGCCATTTGGAAATATTTTTGATGTAAAGTAGCATTCTTTTGTTGGCCTCTTTGATGTTGCATATGAGACAAGTTCGGAAAGTTTTCAT
Source organism: Antedon bifida (assembly GCF_963402885.1). Classification (NCBI taxonomy): domain Eukaryota; kingdom Metazoa; phylum Echinodermata; class Crinoidea; order Comatulida; family Antedonidae; genus Antedon; species Antedon bifida. Next base: position 6,437,134 of record NC_136235.1, on the reverse strand, counting down.
TTTCATGAGTTAAGAGAATACCGTCTTTCAAAGTACTTACTACAAACTTATCCTGCATTTGTGCAGTAGACCTACTTTCATTAGTCAGAAACTCAGGTAATTCTTGTTCATTTTCGTTGCATCTAAAAAAAATGTACTCCATTTTTATGGTAATGGGCCTTTGCTGTAAACCATCTGAATCCTTTTCCTCGATTTTCTCTACTCATTGATTTTTTAGCAAAATCCGAACCAAATCAATTCGTAAAAGACATCTCAATATAATTATTCAAGTAATTCTCAAATTAGTGACATGGACCTACAATATACTGTTCTGTACAAGACCTTTTTAGGCATCAACTTGTGGACTTTCACTTTGAAGGTCTTGGTCTCCTAATCATACAAGAAACAATGTCTGATTTAATCAATCAAAGTAGTGGGTCCAGACAAAGAAGGGGATGTAAGACCATCCACAGACAAAGAAGGGGATATAAGACCATCCACAGACAAAGAAGGGGGTATAAGACCATCCACAGACAAAGAAGGGGGTATAAGACTATCCACAGACAAAGAAGGGGTGTAAGACCATCCACAGACAAAGAAGGGATTATAAGACCATCTACAGACAAAGAAGGGGGTATAAGACCATCCACAGACAAAGAAGGGGGTATAAGACCATCCACAGACAAAGAAGAGGGTGTTGGACAATCCACAGACAAAGAAGGGGATGTAAGACCACCCACAGACAAAGAAGGGGGTGTAAGACCATCCACACACAAAGAAGGGATTATAAGACCATCTACAGACAAAGAAGGGGGTATAAGACCATCCACAAACAAAGAAGGGGGTATAAGACCATCCACAGAGAAAGAAGGAGGTGTAAGACCATCCACAGACAAAGAAGGGGTATACGACCATCCACACACAAAGAAAGGGGTGTAATACCATCAACAGACAAAGAAAGGGGTTTAATACCATCAACAGACAAAAAAGGGGGTATAAGTCCGTCCACAGACAAAGAAGGGGGTATAAGACCATCCACAGACAAAGAAGGGGGTGTAGGACTATCCACAGACAAAGAAGGGGGTGTAGGACCATCCACATACAAAGAAGGGAGTGTAGGACCATCCACAGACAAAGAAGGTGTGTAAGACCATCTACATACAAAGAAAGGGGTGTAAGACCATCCACAGACAAAGAAGGGGGGGGTATAAGACCATCCACAGACAAAGAAGCGGGTATAAGACCATCCACAGACAAAGAAGCGAGTATAAGACTATCCACAGACAAAGAAGGTGGGTATAAGACCATCCACAGACAAAGAATGGGGTATAAGACCATCCACAGACAAAGAAGGGGGTATAAGACCATCCACAGAGAAAGAAGGAGGTGTAAGACCATCCACAGACAAAGAAGGGGTATACGACCATCCACACACAAAGAAAGGGGTGTAATACCATCAACAGACAAAGAAAGGGGGTATAAGACCATCCACAGACAAAGAAGGGGGTATAAGACCATCCACAGACAAAGAAGGGGGTGTAGGACTATCCACAGACAAAGAAGTGGGTGTAGGACCATCCACATACAAAGAAGGGAGTGTAGGACCATCCACAGACAAAGAAGGCGTGTAAGACCATCTACATACAAAGAAAGGGGTGTAAGACCATCCACAGACAAAGAAGTGGGGGGGGGGGGGGGGGGTATAAGACCATCCACAGACAAAGAAGCGGGTATAAGACCATCCACAGACAAAGAAGCGAGTATAAGACTATCCACAGACAAAGAAGGTGGGTATAAGACCATCCACAGACAAAGAATGGGGTATAAGACCATCTACAGACAAAGAAGGAGGGGTAGGACCATATTACCGAGGAAGCATAGGCCTACAAAAAGAAGATGCAATCAAAATAGGCCTACCACTTGGAAAACAATAAATTGTAGAATAACTGAGGCTTGATTGTTGAAATATAAAGGGTTCTTTGTAAGGTCATTTAATAATATATTGATACAAACATGATCATCATACTATTCATTTGACATTCAAATACAGTCTATCTCGAAAAGAAGCTCATACTATCACCTTTTCGAGGTTTTACGGTATTCCATAACATGTATGTTATTTCCTCTGTCAAACTATTAAAACTTTTAGCGAATCAGAAGGTGCCAACATCATTGAACTAATGGTACCACCAAGCACAATGTTTACCAATTTTATGTACTATATACAATTTAAGTCCATTAATCATTTAATATAATTACGCCTATCAGGTCAAAGTTCAAAATTAGGTGCATTTAAGACCACCAAAAACCACATACAGTATATTCACATAATTAAAAATCAATAATTAAATGTCAAAGGTCATAAATTGTATTTCCGGTCATTTTATGTGAAAATGTTTCATTACTACAAATATAAATGTATTTATTCTGAACAAAATGACACCAAAATCGATTGAAAATGACCAGTAGTTACAGAGATATACAAATACGAGGTCAAAGGTCAAACTGAAAGAAACGTCATTTCCGGTCATTTTTGGACGAAAATTTTCATTAGAGCAAATAGAAATATATAGTTTGTGAACAATCTGAAACCAGAATTAAGTCTCTAATGTGTATAGTTGCCAAGATATGAACATTTTTTGTTTTTATGGTGGCCATTTTGAAATCAAGATGGCCGCCATACCGGACGTTGGACACTTGGCACCCCCCGATATTTTGAATCTATATACATTATAGAAACTTTGTGCCAAGTTTCATGCTTTGGTAATAAAATGCACAGCTCATGTCATTAACTGCTCTACTATAGAGAGAAATCTCAGGTTGTTGTCGATTTTTAGGTGGCCGATGCGCTGCTTATATAGATAATTAGTAGCGCGTACGCGTGCACGTTCGAAATGCATCTTTTGTTCTACGCGCGGTGAAAAGAACGGTCGGAACGTTCCATGGTTGCCATGATACACTTATCGAAATTCCATCGATCATTTTCGTTCAGCTAGGACAAAGATTGTATAGCGCCGCTAAACAATCTTTGGTTAGAAGCCCTAGGTCTAGGCCTCCTAGCCTATTATGCAAATTTACCAAGGCACTGTTAATGACTGCTATTTTCAAATTGACTTTCTCCTAATGTTAGGAAAGTACTAGTTAGTGAAAGTACTGTAGTGGTAACTGATTTTAAAAAAGCTTTTGACTATGTTGACCACAAACAATGTATTAATCTGTAAGTTGATTAAATTTCAAGTCCGTCCACGATTATCTGTCGGTAGGACTTTGGAAAGACGGGTCCAGACAAGACGTCTCGTCGGGCCTAGTCGTACGACGCTGTCTGAGTTGGCCTTTAGTGATCGAACACAATGTGTTAGATATCTAGACAGCATTAGTGAATGGGAATACATTCATGGAGGTGTCCCTCAAGGTACCAGCTTAGGACCCCTCTGCTTCCTTGCCATGGTTAATAATGATGTTTTTTACGATAAGCCGATTGACGTATTTTTAAGTATGTTGATGATATTACCATTGTCGAACCCCGTCTTTGCAAGCAACCTAGCTTTATGCAAAATCACTTAAACGAACTATCGCAATGGGCGACAGTTAAAAATATGAAACTTAATCCTAGCAAATGTTTAGTTATGAGTGTAAATTTCTCTAGAGAAAATGTTAATCATGTTAAACATTGATGGACAGCCGTTGCACATTGTGAATAATACTACAATCTTAGGCGTTAACATTAGTTATGATCAGGGAAGAGTTAAATTTCAATTTAACTCTTCCCTGTTCTGATCTTAAATGGAGCTGTCATAGGCCTATCACTAAAGTGCTTAGCAAAGCTAATGATAGATTATATAATTATGTTGAAAGTCCTTAAGCGATTCAAAATGTCAATTGTTGACTTATTAACTATTTACACTGGGTATGTAAGACCCTTAACTGAATGATCCTGTGTGGCATTCTGGTCTTACCCAACTTGAATCAAATATGTTGTAAAATTATTCTAGGGCCTCTCTTTTCGCACTATAATCTAGCTCTTGATGAGTGTAACTTAATACAGTTAAATGTTCGTCGTAATGAAATTTATAGCTAATGTTTTGCCTCGTTAATGTCTAGCCAAGATGAGTGTATTCCACTCAGTAGGTTTACATTTAGGTATATTTATTCATAAAAAAAAGACATCAAAATACAACGGCAGCCAAAAGGCTGAAAAGTAGTATTTTACAAAATTTGATAAAAATATATAAATACAGTATGTATAAAAGGTAAAACTAGTTTTAAAAAATTAACACATTAAAATTGGTCCACCTGTAAGTTAAAATAGTGCCAGCCTATTCAATATTCATCATTAATGAGTCGGACTAAAAAAGGGACTGGTGAAGATCTAAATCTTTCTGTACGACCAAACGGGATTTCGATTTTGAGTCTCATGGCAGAGACCTACGAAGCGCAAACAAACTGACTGGCAGATATCGTAACAGCTCCATTCCATACATGATTAGGCAGTGGAACCGCAACTGATTTTAGTTCTGTATTGAAAATAATGTTATTCCTCTGTATATGTTTGAAGTAATAAGAATAAAATATAATATGTTTTTAATATGTTTATGTTTTTTTCAATTCACTTGGCCAGTCATTTAGATTTTTACTTGTTTTGATGTTGTGCTCGTTTATTTTAATGTTTTTATATGATGTATTGTGTGGTTCTCAATTGTTGATGTTATTTTATGCTATCTTTTTAAAACATTTGAAATATTTTAAGTACCTTTTAATAATGTAAAAAATTGTCACAATTCAGTTTTTCTGTGAAGATGATTTTAATAAATATACCATTATGAATGAATGAATGAAGTTACATGGTACCTGCTATAATCAATGGATGATTATGATTAATTGATGTCAACAAAATTTTACGCGAAATAAGGAAAGATAAACGGCCGGTTCTCAATTTCAAGCAAGGAGGTTGCCGTGAGTCTTCCGATTCCCTACAAAAAACTAACTCCTACTTCTCTTCAATTCAATATAAAAGTAGGTAGTCTAGGCCTAGCCTAGTTTGTATGCCTATTTTAGAAATAGTTATAATGAACACTCTTTACCTAAACAAGTTATTAATTAGGAATACGCCAGGCCTAGAGAGTAATAATTTAGTTGTCTAAAAAAAGGGGGCATTTTTTTAATTGTTAATGCAGATAGGGCCTAGGCCTATAGGGTAGGCCTAACTAAGAAGATAAGACCAAGAATTATTTTTGACAAAGAAAATGACAAAGAAATAGAAAAAGAGAGAGGCGGGGGAAGAAAAGAAGGTGACGGCCAAATAAAAACGCCTCTTAAACCGGGCTACCTGGCCGCGGGCTACTCAAGAAACGAAAATAATGTTACCAAATTGTTATGTTATTTTGATGTGGTACACCACCTCGGGTAGGATAGTCTGAGCTTGAAGGTATAAAAATGTTCTCTTCTATTCCCTGGTAATACAAAATAAATGAAATGAAGTTGGGCCTATGTATTTTGCGGTACACCACGTATATTAGTTCTGAAAAGAACTGTTGTTTTTCTCGACGTTTCGATATGCTTTGATTGTTCTCAGGAGTCTCAAAGCATATTGATCGAAACGAATCAACAGTTGATTTCGCCATGCAACCTTTCAAACAATATAAGTAACTTATATATAAATATGTATACTAATTATTATTCGCGAGCAGGTCGAGTCAACGAGGTTTGCCATAGTCAATAGAAAGTAAACTAATAAAAATTCTGCTTTATTAAATTATATTGCTTCTTATTGGCTTCGTTCAATTCTTCTTTCAAACTTTTCAATCTATGTTAAACTGTTTCTTCGCAGCTCTGAATTCGCGTTTATTTTTAATTATAACCCTTTCCAAATTGACCATTGATTTTCGGTACTGTATCTATTTCCGAATTATCGTAGGAATATTTGGTAATAAAACATCACGTGTTTCACATGTATCTAAAGTAATCTTACCTTTATTTTAACCTTACATGATACAGGCACCACAGGCTATATAAATGACATGCTGTATTACCAAATATTTCTCACAAGCCCTATTTTTAGAATGCATAAAATATAACAATCTCTAATATCACAACGCTAATGTGGGCCATATATTGTTTTATAATTATTATTATTTCTATGCATACTTTTGGCAAGCCATCCAAAGTTCATACAAACAATACCGTACTTGCTTTAGTAAATAGTATGTTTATGTTATGTTTGTTTGCACAATCGACAAAACGTACATAATTATGTTTTTCCGCATAATTATAGCTATATACTACGGAAGCCCGTTCGGGCCACAAGTTAACTATATTTTAATAATAATACCGTAATATACCAACCACAGATATACCGCGCATATTTATTTCAGGAAAATCGATATATTGATGACGTAAAAGTGTCTTTATCTTTGGTCTGAAATGCTAAAAATAGGACGTCTCTGTTGATCTCTATTGCTGATGAGTGGTTGAATTTTATAATTTTTAGAATAATTGCTCAAATTTCTAATATTAGTCATATTCAGCTTAAATCAGAAATGTAAACATTGTAGCGCAATGCTATATGTTTCACAACTCCATCCAATCGCCTCGAATGCTGAAGTATACAAATTTATAGATAAATTAAACTATATGTTAGGCCTATATGCTACAGTCATTACTTGTATTGATTTTACTAATATCCTGAGTATCATAATTACGAGAACATGTTATTAAGATTTTTTGATCTGGTTCTTATACAACATTTCGTACAGTATGGTGACATTGTTTTATCTGAGACAATTGTTGTCTCATGTTTATGTATCAATCACCTCCATAGTTTATGCTTGCCATGTGATTGAATAATTCCGCATTATGTGCCGTATTAGTTACTCAACGGAAAATTGATATTTAAATGAACGGCACAAATTACGTTCAGCGTTCAAGTAAAAACATGTTTCTCGCATAATCACCTCCTCCACCCAGGAATTTATATTTTTGTCGTCTGAGATATTTGTGTCTTGGTAGGTATGTGTTTGTTAGCAGGATAATATCAGAACAGAAAGGCCCTTTACCAAATTTAAACCACGTATGTGGTCACGGACGACTCCATTCGATTTTGGAGGCAATCCTGACCAGGATCCCAATTGTGGACCACTGTTTATTATTTTACTAATTTTAGGCTGTAGTGTAATACGTCAAAACTACAAGACGAATCGTTATCAGGATTCTTGATCCTTTTTCTATTTTTACACCTGACGGAAGTTGCAACTCTCTGATTGCTCATATTTTTAGTAGGCATATTATTTCACTTTAAACATAAAATCACTTTAGAATATCAATAAGGTGTATTGGTTATATTTATTCAATAATACCAGTGCAGGACATAAAAACATGTGATAAAACTACCTATACCTATGTATGTACAAAAACATTATTTAACGTGTAAACTAGTGCAAATTTAAATTTAGCTTATAAATAGATAACCATCATAAGTTTGTATTTTAAAAAGCATGATGACAACTATGTTATGTATGTATATGTAGTGAAAAGAGTTTGCAAGTAATAGAAACAAAACAGTTCATACCATACATACATTTATAATATAAAGAATGCTGTAAATGTTCCTATTGCTAGGTAAATAAATTAATACAATTGAATTAAAGATATATTGTCCCCCTAAAAAAATATTTTTTTAAATTTTGTTGTTGAATATGTTATTTTAATGTCACATAATAGTTATTCACTCTCACAACAAATTTAGTCTGAAAAAAATTTATTTACCTGAGAAAAATGTAATTTAAAGCAAAAAATGGTCAAATTGTCGGGAAGACAATGAGTTTTTGGGTAATTTAACTGTTTATTTTGTCTTTTTATAGGTGAAATAATTTTTCCCCCGTTTTATTTCTTATGGAAGTGAACAACTTCATTAAAACTGCAAAATGGCCTATTCAAAGTCTGATTTTAAAAATCTTTATTTTTCATGATTTTGGGGGACAATACATCTTTAAATTAAATTAAAGTTATTCTTGTATTTTTTTCAATGTTTCATGAGCATCGGAATTTTGAGTAAATGCCTTTGACATCCATCAAAACATGTTCACGAGTCATGCTAATAATAATACAGATACATTAAATGGAATCAACCTTATTAATGAATGTTACATAATAATAAAGTGAAAGTTTACTAAAAATCATCAAGAAAATCAACAATTTGGCGTATAATATATAAATTATATAAGTGTCCCTTTCCGTAATACTTTGTAAATCAATAAATTGCATTTTTTAAATTTAGCACGCATAAAAAGACTATTATTGTTTCTAGTTGTATGAAACAGATTATTTAATGTATAAAGTTTAATATTGTTCTAGAATATACACTTTTGCATGTTTGTCATCATGTGTTTGAAGGAATATCTCTAATTGCATTCCTTCATCAATCCCGGATGTAGCACTGAATCATTGGAACAGTCTTAAAAAAATACAATTAACATGCTTTATAATTTTATAATAAATGATTTAATAACTTATAATTTCAACCATCATAATATTGTTAACTTTATTCATTATTGCATAACTTGGTATAATATTCAAGTTTCTAGCTGAGTGGTATCTCAATGCACCAACAATATTTGCCAGTGTATTGCATTTTCTTGTATGTAAACTAACAATAATAATTTAAAGAAGTGCAATTTCTCAAAGAGTGTAATCATTTCTCAAAAGTAGAATAGGAATCTCCACCAACTATCAACATTTCTGCAATAAATTACAACAAATAGATGTTACATAATTGAATCACAGTTGTCTACATTGATTAATATTTTATTGTAATCAATCTTGTTAAATATTGTATTGTTCACAACTACTGACATACAAAATAAATGTTGAATTGGCTTTCATAAAAAATGATGAATACTAATTTATATTTCTAATTTTGCCAAAAGTGTAGTTTATACGAGTAGAATAAGCTTTAACCGAGATAACCATTTTGTTGAGCTATAATAGGGTCAATTTATACAAGTTCTTAATACAGTATAAACAATCAATTTATTTATCATTATTATTGGCCACGGTGAAAACAAACACAAATTAAAATGACTGAATATCGTGGCTCAAATAAACATTTTTAATTGGTTTAATAAATTTCTTTGGTTAATGTTAAGCATAAAGTACTTAAAATAACATTTTATCAATGTCAATAAAAAAAATATGAAAATGTCAATGTATGATTTAGAAATTCAAAAAATGTAGAATGCCAATGAATTTAAAAAGATGAAAATGTGCCAAAACTGTCAGAAATGCTAACATTATTCCCATAAAAATAGTAAAAGTTAAATAAATACCTTCAAAAAGACACCCAAAAGCATTCATTGAAAGCATCCATATATACCAACAACATTAACATTCATAATTAATAATCTATCTAAAATTAAACAACATTTTATAACTACAATGATATGACGGAAACTGTTTAAAAAATGACAAATAGTGCAGTGATTATCCTAATAAAATGTTTAACATGCACAGAAAACCTACAGTTTATTATAGGTAAGCAAATGTTTCATTATAAACTTTGACCTTTGAGGTCATCTTGCCATTAAACAAATAGATTTTGCACACAATTCACCCTTTGGGACACCCATATCCAGGAGACACTCCAGTATTAAGGGGACACTTTCCTAAGAAACAAGGGGCAATATCATAATCAATAATTATGATACTTTTTCTGGCATGACAGTTTTCACTGGTGAAATGTTGGCTGCTAAAGTTCCAATTCTTCTCAATTTCTTGATTCCAGATAAATTAGTGTTCATCATTTTGATATATAGACCTATATATGTTTTCCCTCTATTAAGGGGACAATTTTGGGTTTTTGGTAGTGTTGTCTGAATAGGGGCACCCTATCATACAACATGTTATGATTTTCAGAAAACAGTACAAAACAACACAAACATCTGCATACCTAAATGTTACTTTATACATAGAATACCAAAGTGGCACAAACAACATATCAAATACAGTATATATATAGTATTCATTTTTAAAAATCATTACAATTATGATTAAAATATTCCTTTAAAAGGGATAATACAAAAATAGTATTAAAATATATCAGCTGCAAACATTATAACCTTTTAAAATTTATTTACTGTAAATATTGCTTCCAATCAAGACAAATCAAACAAGGTAATACAATATGTAATAGTTGTCTAGGTAGGCCTATAGCAAAAATAGTACATAACATACAAGTTTAGTAGTAGTTGAGATTAAATATCAATGTTCTGAAATGGTATTTTTTTAAAGTGGAGAGAATAATGTAATGATAAAAAGAGATGTAGATATGATAATGACAAGCCTCAAGAAAATAAAATTTTGAGAAATCCAGGGTCATCTTTTTTCTTTCCAAGAAAGTTGATGATTAAAAAGTTATTCAAAATTATTCCCATCACTTTTGCACTCATTGCAGTATTTTGTTATAGGTGTTCGTAAACAGTCTACTACTAGTAGAAATAAAACTTTAGCAGTTGTTGCTATGTTGTGGTAAATGTATCATTTTAAGGCACTATCAGGTTTTGCTTTATTTGATGGATAGTTTAATATCATATTTCATTTATTAGCTTTTTATTTATTTTATTTTCAGTTTTATTATTCCTATATTTGTATTTATTTAGGACCTTCCTGAAACAATATATCAGAATATTAATTATTTAATAAGATTTTTTTGTTTCTATTAAATTTGAAGTATGAATGTTTTTCTCTAGATCTAATTTCAATTATTACTAAAACTGATATTGATAACCACACATTTTATTTTTCTTACCCTTCTTGAGTTTCACATAGTACTAGTAATCATTCATTTCTGATTTCATACTCATTTCTTTCTTAAAAAAGAACAAAAATGAAACGGATTATATATATTTTAAAATGAATGATAAATGATCAATACGTAATACCTGTAATAATTTTTTTTCCAAGGTCTAAAACAGGTTAGAAATATTCAGTGTTTAAACTTTAAAAAAGCCTATCAATTATTTTTAAAGATCATATTATATTCTAGATCCTACAAATCGAACGTGATAGTATAATGAATTAAGTTACGTGATTTGCAATGATGATGTACAGAATTATTTTATTATTTTAGCAAACAAATGGATTGACAAAGCAAAATGTATCACAGACTGGCAATAGTATACAGTGGCATTCCATTCACACAACAAAATAATCTTTACAATACAAAACATCTTTGGAGTATTTTTATGAAAACAAACTCTGGTATCTGACAGGGTTTAAAATCTTGTTGATTTGGAATTAGTAGCCACCCTACTGCTGGTTACTATTTTAAACTTATTTACCGATTTCACTGTTATCTTGATCTCCATTTCCTACAATGAAAGTTAAACAGTGTGCATAAATGTTATCTGTTATGCAGAAAGGCATACTGTAAATACATGTTTAGTTCTACAGGATATTTTCTGACCCTTTATCTGACAGTACACAATTAAAACCATTTAACGTTCATTAACATTGTAATATTACAGTGTTGGTTTATGTGTGTAGACCTGGTATTTAGTAAAAAACTAAGTGGTCAGAGAACACTATCGGTTTCAACATTCTCTTGATCTTGATCATTTCCTACAACAAAATGTAAACAGTGTGCATGTTATAAATGTGCTGTATAGTGAGACCAAGGCCCTACATTATAATTAGATAGCAATACATTTTTTTTAGGTGCTAGGCATTAATGGTTTCTACTGGATTTGTCTAATTTTATCTGTATACTCTGCCCCTTGATAATGTTGTGTACATTTAGTTAGGGTTAGATACTGTGAGTGCACTAGTATTTTGTGATCATTATGGTCAGTAGAAAACGGAAAAAAAACAGATATTTTGTTTTATGTTGGTAAGAATTAACAATTTGACATTCAACAACAATTGTACCAATAGGGCAACCTTTCTTGCAATAATACATTTTTTTAGGTGCATAGGCATTAATGGTTTCTACTGGATTTGTCTAATTTTATCTGTACACTCTACCCCTTGATAATGTTGTATACATTTAGTTAGGGTTAGATACTGTGTGTGCACTAGTATTTTGTGATCAGTATGGTCAGTAGAAAATGAAAAAAAAAACAGAGATTTTGTTCCATGTTTCTTGCAATAATACATTTTTTTTTTAGGTGCTAGGCATTAATGGTTTCTACTGGATTTTTCTAATTTTATCTGTACACAATACGCAATTAAAACCATTTAAACACATTTAAAAACCCCAATAACTGCCCCTTGATAATGGTTTGTATATTTAGTTAGGGTTAGATACTGTGTGTGCACTAGTATTTTGTGATCAGTATGGTCAGTAGAAAATGGGAAAAAAACAGAGATTTTGTTCCATGTGTGCAAGATTGACATTCAACAGCAATTGTACCAATACGGCAACCTTTCTTGCAATAAAAAAGATTTGATATTGATTGTAATGTAATAGCTCACTTAATTATTGCTAATAATATAAAATGGCAAACATAATTTTTGACAAGTCCTAATGGAAGAGATAATAAGATAGATAGTTGAAAATGCTTATTTACTAAGCATCTTGAAAGAAGCAATGGAATGAGTATGTGCATACATAACACCATAAGAAAGCTTTTGTTACAACAAGGTGGATTTTGCCAAAAAAAATATTATTTCACTGTAAAAAACAATTATTTAAATTAAAACTTCTATATACTGTAGTACTATTCAAATCTGACTACACTGTACTTTGAAAACACCACAGTTACATGGAAAAGAAGAAAACAAAAAAATTACATTTTTTTAACTGTAGCAAAAGCTTGCTTATATAAAAGCATAGAGTATGTAAAGATGAAATTGAAAGTGATGAAGACTCTATGTGAATAAAATGGAGTAAATTCAGTATTTATCTATTCAAACGCACACAAAATAATTGATACAACAAACAAATACCGTAAACAAGTAAAATAACCGATCAGCTATTCAGTATAGCTCATTATTATAATAGTCATTTATAATTCACAAGAATCTTCATAACTTTGACTCCCTGTTCCACAAACTATTTTTACCAAAATCACATCTATCTTGATTTAATTTTGCACTTTAAATTGAAAACAGTTCTGGGTGGCTAAGAGAAATGTTATACTTCCTCGAATACTACTTTTATGCTATGCACAACTTCTACAACATAATAGATTGCGGAACTGGGATATTAAGCCGATACATGCAATGATAAATATGTAATGTAGTTTAATAAATTGTTAAAAATGTTATCTAAAGTATTGTTCAAATACCATGCATTTAGTTTAAATTGTTTTTAATACATGCAGTATATTATATTAATTAAAATCATTAACATCAGTGGTTAAAAAAAGTCAATCTTCAATATAATGATTCTATAGTCAGAGATAATTAGTATAATAGGTATAATCTTATTATAAATAAAGTAAATCAAGAATCATCTTCAATTGGAAGAAGAGTGTAATCAATATTACCTTGAGATGCACTTGCTGTTTGCTGTTCGGGATCTCTTTGATCCTTTGTATGATTGTTTTCAATGAAAATGATGTAAACAAATGCTCCAATGAATGCTCCTAGTACTGGCACAAACAATGGAATCACAGGCCACCAGTTAGGATTACTACAATTAAAAGAACAAATAAATATTGTAAACTTGACAAAATCTGTCAATACACTCTTTCAGTCCTATAAGTCTCTGAAAAAGTATAATGAAAAATGAAAAGAAAAACAAATAAATACTCTATTATATATGGTCTGGAATCACAGGTCACCAGTTAGGATTATTACAATTAAAAATAAAAAACAAATACATTTTCTAAACTAAATCTGTCACTATACTGACACTCTTTCAGTGCCATTAAGTCTCTGGAGAAGTATAAAACTCTAGCATACATGGATTCAATTCTATTGGATTGATTGATACTACATTTTGTTTTGGAAAAACTTAAAGGATTTAGAGAAGAATGTGTTGTGTGTATAAAATAATTCAATCTCTTGACAAGGTCTCTTCTGCAAGGTTCTCATGGTATAGACATTAATATTATAGTTATGGAGCCAAGAAGTTGTACAATATGATATTAGTTGTAAGGATTGTGGACAAATCTTACGCAAGAAAGAAACATCCTCTGTTGCAAAACCTGAATTAAACTTTGAAATATTTATAAACATAAACTTACTCAAAGGTACACATTTGTTCACAACCAGCTATGAAGGCTACCAGCCTTCCAGCAAAATCTTGAAATGGATTGAAATAAAATGGTGCATGGTAACTAAAAGCCATTCCAACCACTAACAAAAGTAATCCAATCAGGAACGGTTCAAAACTTTTTGGAGGTTTCACGGTTTTAAACGGTTCATCCTTCTTCTCTTTCTTTTGGTTGTCAATGATTGCCAATACTCCAACAGCAAACAAAGAAGATTTCAAAAACTTGCAAAAAAATTAAGACATTACCATTAAAACATTACCACTTTATTCATTTTGTGTGACAAGTACAACATTTTCAATGATAAACACATTTTTATAAAATATACTGCAGTATTATGGGTCTTTCGAGTCCTCTGAAAACAAAAATGGTAAGGAATGCAAATCTTTTAAAATTCCAAGACTTTACTCTACCAGGAGTGAAATATAGTTCGTGCAGTGAGTAGGACTTGCCCCAAGTCTGTAGTTACAGTAGTTCGAGACTTTTCAATGTTTGTCAAGCTCAAGTAGTACACGTATGAAACGCCATCTTATTTTTTAAAACTACTATTAAGTCAAAACTCTAGCAGTGCCTATACAAACTTAGTCATTATTGGTACTTTCACAATTTCATATTAATAATTTCAAAGAAGCTGGTTGCAATTGGTGGGTGCTTATTACTTAAATGAAGGGCCACCATAATATTAAAGCATTGTTCTACAATAGTAAATGTATTTTCAGAAATATTTTAGTAAAATATACTATATAAAGTAAATAAATTTATAGACTTTGCTTTATATTTAAAATGAATACATTTTCTCATACCACGTCTAGTGAAGCGATTCCATAATTGCTACCATTCACAACTGAACAAAATATGAGGCCAGTGTTGTGATCTTCAAAATCATTCAAATGGTCTACAAAAGAATATTATTGTGTGAAAAATACATTCATAAATGATGAACAATATCATATATTTGAATAAAAGAACTGAGCCATGGGCGATTTAATATAATGTACCCATTGATCAAAATAGTATATACAGTATATGTATATTATAGTTATCAAAAATAGAGACTTGAAATACAGTACAATACAACTTTATTGGGTTGTTCCTACACAACCTGACTCCACAACACGAGTCTAGATTCGTTCTCAACCCAGGAGGTCTCTCACTGAATGTCCTCTATATTAGAGTAACATTCACTTGGTTACAATAATAGCACAATTTGATTGTCTAGTTGGTTAGACTTGCTATATATTGGTAGTTTAATATACTCCACACTCTTCCCATGCTGCATGTTGTAAATGGTAAAAAAAGGGCATGGCCAGGCAATTGAGGAAATAGCCAATTGTACATTGTCTAGTTGGTTGGCAATTGCATTGCTATGTACATTAAATAATGAAACTTTATGAGGTGAATGTAGAAAATATTTTTATGAGTTGATAGATTGACGGCTTTATATTTATTATTAATAGTAGTTAGTACCTTATGTTTGTATATGAATACCTGTATATATATATATCGTTTCAAATTAATTAGTTAAATTTCAGTATATCACCGGGCGGTTTAGAATTAATGTTCTTTGCCTAATGTGTTTATATATATATATATATTATGAAGCATGTTTGTGTACAAATGCTTATATAGTATACATTTTAAAGTGAAAATGGTATTGATATCAAATTAAATTTACCACTTTTTCTTCACCTTCTAAAGGTTAATCATCATCTAAAGCCTGTTTTCCTGTAGACATTATCGTTAACAATAATCGGCGATCTTCTACGTAAACATTGAAATTTTTACGATTTACAGGAAAAGGTACTCGCTATTGTTATCATTTCAACTTGATCGTTTTTAAACGATCGTCGTTGAACTGTTAACGATAAATGACGATAGCGTTGAATAACGTCGACAGAAAAACAGGCTTTATGATGATTAACCAAAGAAAATGTGGTGTTCAGAACTTAATCCTAATTTTAAAATATAAACATATTACAAAATAGCTGCCAAAATGAATTTCTATTCAATTACATGATTCAACAACAGTGTAATTAATAAAGCTACTCACCGAAATATAAACCCAAAATCAGAAATGAGCCTAAAAATGCCCCAACAAATTGGGCAATTAGCAACAGCAACATTTCAATAGTTTCAATCTTACCCATAAAGCGGAAAACAAGGGTTAAACCTGGGTTTAAAAATCCAGCTGCAAATAAACAAAAAGTACACAAATGTTTACTGTTTAGTTGTCCCAGTACAAAGTCTCAATAAGACATTAGAATTTCAATTAGAGTTTCTAGAGCTAGTGGTATTGCTCTATGATTCATAGTCAACATCTCTTCCCTGGTAATAAGTTGTTACACCTAAACCTGGTGACGATGACAAACAGCCCCTTGGATGGCTATATGGTTGTATGAATAATAATGATGAGTGAGTCCCGTGTTCATTCTGAACATAGGGGAATGAGCTGTTAGGAGCTCATTGTACTGTACTGTATTGTACTGCATTATGTGGTAGGGTGACCAGTTCCTTTCCACGCCGCCTTTTTTCCCCCTAGTATTGGTACTCATTTACAGCTGAGTGAACTGCTGGGAGTTGTCGGGAATTGAACCCAGGTCTATCTGTATGACAGTCAAGTGTCCTAACCACTCGGCTATCCAACTCCACAATGAATAATAATAAATAAATTTAAATAAGAAATAAGTGAATAATAATACGTCTTATGGTTATATTTGTTTTAATCATGCATTCACTATTTAAATAAAATGCACTACATATACAACTAATAAGACATTATGGTGAACATAGAGGTGGGATTATATTGCATTAACATTGGAATTTAAGAAAGTAATGTGTCCATATTTATTCTACATAATACTGGGTCATATATTCTGTTATTATGTAAATCTTACCATTCTCAATGCTTACATACAATCCCAGCATATAACCAAATGAAATGCCAAAGTTGATGTAGAAAATACCACTGGCATCATATGAGAATGTGTTATTTGATGAATTTTCTGAATTGTCATTGTTATAACAATTTACATTTGCCACCACATTGCCACTAATAAACTGTAAATAAAGATAAATATGATAATATCTAAAAAATAATATTTATTTTAAGATTGAATATGAGTGCAGTATAGGGTTAACTACTAGTAGAGGTGATTTCATTTAGTTTAGAGTTGTTAATAACAACAGAACCTGGTAAAGATGGATTAATTATAATTATTATATATTTATTTAAAATACAAATAATAAAATGTTAAAAAGGCAATAAAAGTCTACGTTAAATACTACTACCATACTTATAAAATGAAAAAGATATCACACTATCACAGATTGCATGATGACCAACACAATAAAATATATATATATCTTTGTGTGTAAGACACAGGCCTATTGTTTATGTATTGTGTATAATGTTTGTCTGGATTGCCACTAAAAATTATAGGATAGTGAATGAATTCGCTTATTTTATGGTTATCCTTATGATTGTTGCGGCTTCATAAACTTATTCTGTAAATATTATCAAATAGGCATATTAAATAAAACTAGCAGTAACCTGTGCCTATGTTCAGTGTTTCTCTGTGTTCAAATTGCACAAGCATTGAATTTTACGCACTTGCATTCTATTTTAACGTAAGGGGCGACTTTGTGTTGGGGCGACTTTGCGATGGGGCGACTATGTAAGGTTACTAATACTAGGCAAATGCCACACCTTCTTTTGTGAGTCATCACTACATTCACTTCACTGACACTGCCGGCCTGGCGCTGGCTAGACTAGAGGCTAGATAGGCGCGCTAGTAGTACTAGTAGTAGGCCTAGGCTACTTATTTATGTAGCCTAAACACGGTCTCACAACAAGTCACTTACAACAAATATGAACATTCCAAGGAATTCAGATGCTAGTTGTTTCCCCCTTGATGCACAACTACATTTTTCAAGTGCACTTTCATACCACAGCCCCATGATTATCTAGGCCTACTAGCTAGGCTAGCTATTTTGGTTCACGTCACGCGGGTGGTAAAGTCCAAAAAAATATTTATAGAAAAGGGGAATTCCCTAAGAGTCACATGAATGATGATGAACGCCCTCAACCTAACTGGGCCAAAAACTTTGACGTTTGAATTATAGAGCTGAGATCCCAAACTAATCAATTCAAAATAATTATCATATGTCGCTTCTGTGTTATACCAAAGATAATAAAAACCTATCTTTGGTTATACCTCCATGATGTGTCGATGGACATATATGTTGCTCTTTGTAAAATGTGCTTTTATTTTTTATTCTAGACCGTTATCAAACTTTATGTGACAACAAATATGATGTGCGCATGGACATGATGATGTCATCACTACCATATTTGGGTACTTAACTATCATAATTATTTGGGCACATCACACTATTTTTCAATATAGTTTGATAGTGTAGTCAGAGCCTTAGGCCTAATTGTTTGTATCATCATGAAGTGAAGTCTGAAGTCTTGAACAAGTTAGTTAAACAGTCTGGTATGGTGTGAAACTCCGTTTAGGACTTTTTGATTGTTGTTTTGGTAAATTTCGTTCGGTTCATTAATAGGCTTTTTCCTGGTTTATTTAACAACAACACTTTCTTTCTTTTTACACTTCAAATCAAAATCAAATCAAATAATCTTAATTTCTATTTGCTTTGTCAATAAATTCACATCACGGAATCTTACAGACCAGATTGATAGCAGTAATGTATATAGTTATATATTTAAAATTATTATGATATAATTCTGTATCTTCAATATAGTAATTGACTTTAAAAATAGGCTACTTCTCACCACATTGTAGATTTCACAATCCTCAACAGTAGACTTTCCCCAGTCTGTAGGGAGGCCAATAGTTATTGTCTTATTTTTATGCTAGTCCACCAGTCGGCGTTTTGATTTTTCTGAAATTGGGAGCTCAGGTATTATACGTGAATATGCACATAGGCCGATGTGCCAAAATATTATCTTATTTCTTATTAATTTCGGTCTAGAACCTAGACTGCCCCACCAGCTGCATTTTAAATATATTAATTTTTCTATGAAATATACTCTGTATGTAGTCATCTACTTCATAGTCCAGGCCATAATCACAATTATGCCCATCGTTAAAATAAATTAGACCTATGTTTTTTCCCACAATATTGTTTCATTTCTTCCCTTCTAATTCTTCAACAAGTTCAGCAAGGTCGATTCGTCCGGCTTTTTTCAGTGCATTGTGTAAAATATTTACTCTGTTGTCCCCTCGTTTGGTTGTCTTTTTCCATTCGAGAAACATGGCAACTGCCTGTTCTTCTGTGTCTCCTTGATGTTTCGATGACATTTTCTCTTGTTTAGAATACGGCACTCCGAGAAAAGTAGCCAGTTTTCTCCAATCGCTGCCTAATTCATCGGCCAATTCTCGAAAAACAACTTCTGTTAGTGGACAGGTATCTGAAAAAAACGTAGGGTAGTGTTTTCATCTTATTGAATCATACTTGCCATGTTGCCTAATTTTCAGACGTAGGAGCATTACAAAACCTTTCTTATCATAATAACAGTTAAGGAACACTCACTGCATTTTATGTGCAATCATGTTGACTCTAGTTCATGCTCTTCTCGTATAATATACATACTATGAGGACCAGATGATGGCCTACTCAATAATAAGGACTGTTAACAAAACAAGTGTAAGTGGAATGTAGGCTTACAAAATGCCTAACAGGTCGCTACTGACTTATAGTAAATCGGATAAAAGGAATGCCTTCATTTTAAGCAAAAGCCTTACCTGATTTTTTTAGTTGAGACTGGATTGGGAGTTGTGAAGTAGACGTCATTGGACTTGATATACACGGTAAGGAAACAACCTAAAAATGAGACAAACAATCAACATTTTATAATATTTGTTGCAATGAAGAAAACGGAATCAGTGGGCTCTTTGAGTAAATTACACAATAAGAATTATTTAATTCTTCATTTCATTTTCGTCATGTAAATACCACCATCCTAAATTAGATTCCCTAGATACTATCTAACTGACTATAGTACAAGTCTAGTGAATTATATGCTTTTATTAAACCTATATGTGTATCTAACTGATTCTCGATAGTCAGTTAGATAGTATCAAGTGACAGTTACAGAATTGGGTGAAGGGTTCATTGTTTGGAAAATACGCACCTCCGCATCTCGAAACACTGATCTTAAACCGAGTTGTTGTAACAGCTCATATATCTTAGTTTCAAAAATTATAGGATCAGTAGCTTCAGAAAAGTCTACGTAAAGATGTCCACCAAATATTGTGGCAACCCAGCCGTCAGGAGAATAGTCGGCCTGCATTTTAATCGGAATAAATTCCTTCTTGAATTGACGCATACAGTTTCCTTCTAATAATCAAAAAGACGAATATACTTGGACAGTTAACAGGGAAAATAGTGTAACATCTGATAAAACAGTCAATATGTGAAACCCACGTAGGCCTACTGTCGATGTTTACAGTAGGTATAATTAGGCCTACCAATTCAAGCCCGTATGGTTAACTGATTGAAAAGATCTATTTCAATTTACAAAGCTAAAAATTATCATTTTAGGAAGATTGTTTTCCTTTGTTTGACTTCCTAATGTATAACTACAAGGACCGTTTGATCACATTATTTTGGTAGGCCTACTAACTATGCGGGGAAACGTCGATGAAAGCCCTTATTTTATTTTCATTGAAGCTAAGGTTATATAGTTAACAAACCTGATTTGCAATTATCACTATGTTGGTATTTATCAGAAAAGCAAGCCAGAACAACAGCAGCATTTTTCACCGCAATTGCCATTGTGTCGAAGATAAAGCCATGCATCTTTTCTATGTCTATCCATACGTTGTAACCATGTTGTTTCAGACGATCTGCAATTTTCCGAACCATTCTAAGACAAATAAGTTGTATATATCATTATGTTTTGATTGAAATGCATTGATATTATATCATGTGTCCACCTAAATTGTTTAGGCCTAGGTCCCATAGATAAATCATCCGATTTGGACATAATATTAAACATTCTGAATATAAAATAGGTATAATAATTTATTTTATGATAATGTAACTTTGATGCTATTATTTTAAAACTGGAAATGCTATTTTGTTGTCAGGTGTATAAACATCTCAATCGTTACCGAAGCACCATGTTAAATATTAGCTGTATTTTTGTTTCTTGTAATTCAATTGCATTCTGCATAGAGCCGGTTTTAACAAATTCTACTTGGTAATAAAAAAAAAAGTCAAAAGTAATATAAAGCATGGATAAAGTAATTGACAACAAGCATACAGTTGCTTGATAGCTGATTCATCGATTATGCTTATGATCGATTGAATGTAGAAATCAATATCAGTAGGTATACATATAGAACGATATTTTGACATTTTAATGAAACTAACACTTACGCTTGATCATCCCATTGATAACTCATCATGATATATCCTGGAGCCTACAAAAAAAGTCCATTAACATACATTGGCAGCAACAAAATAAAAACATCTTCACAAATGTCGATAACAATAGGAAAAACGTTATAATAAAAACATTATGATATTTATTCCATTCTTTAGTCTCTTCTTTTTACTCCAACAGAACAGAAGTATTTGGATGACAATGACGTATGCTTTTAGTGTGTTGCAATGCAGGCATATAAGTGTTAAGGTATTTATGATCCACTGTGATAAACACACGGCGTATTACCACCCCCTGTTACAGAGTAAGCATTAATCTGCAGTAAATGTATACACGATTTATACAAAATGATTTTAAAAATTACCATTATTATTTATACGGTATCTTTACGTTACAGTTGAGACAACTAAAATGATAGACATAGCTGGGTACGGTGACCAGTTTGTAGCCCGGCAATCATGTCACAATGTAACGGATGTCAGTGCAGTGCTTGAATTGCACGATGTTCAAAATAACGACATAAACACAAAGTTCATTATTTAGGTACGTTAACCACATTTGAATTAAAATATTTAAATAAATTTGGACATTATAAAAATTTAATTAGTTCGACTCTAAAAAAATCAAGGCTATCAAATAACAATCAACATTAGCAGTGGCTTAAATAATTGGAAACCATGCATTATTGCTGCTAATATTAAACTATTGTAAGGCTCATCGGTTTTTAAAACATTTCATGCACTTATTTAACTTACATCCATAGTTGGTTAAACTTGTAGGTCGTCAAAAGTTGCTTAAAAACGAGAAAATAAACGCCTAAAAATACACTTGATTACTGTTAATAAGTAAACTCTTTGTGTAAAAATTAGCCTTTTAAAAGGCGTAAAATAATGTCTCTTATGATTCATTTGTAAAGGAAGTTTAAAATTTCCTGTTTCTTGAAGTGCGCCATCATTATTTATTTCTCTCTTTGTTTTAGGATTTTAATTTAAATTTGAACAGAACTGAATGTTACTTGGCTCACGTTCAATGTTGTAATAGTAATTCTTTAATCGACCTTTTATTATATCAGTCAATTCTATAAGCAAAACATATTATTCGAAACTATATACAATATTCGGGTAAGATCTATTGATGTTACGACTTAGCTCTCTTTCAATTCTAATTTCACCCAAAATGTATACTAGCTCCGGTCCAGTTTATCATTCAATGTTAAACGTCATAATATTAGTTTTATGATAATCTAAACACGGTAATCAACCTACTAAATGCTAGACTATTTATTTGATTCACCAGGTCTATTTTATTCTAGGAGGTTACTACAACATGCTTGATCATTATTAAAATTAATAGTTATAATTACAACTGTGGGCCTAGAACATTCTTTAACTAGGAGAGCACTCAGCAATGTTCTTATCCAATTCAGGTATAGTTTCAGTCTGCTGTTCAGACTCAATATGCTGCTGAGTGTCCTGCAACCACTGCACGAGATCTTTTCTTCCAATATCATCGAGTGCCTCTGAAAGTGTCTTCATCGAGTCTGATTGACTGTTTTGACCTTGATGCCATTTTCCAAGCATCACATAACATCGGCGAGTTACGGTTTTATAATCTTTCTGCAACTTCTGAATTGTTGAAGTCGCAACCTCAAGTCGTTGAGCCAATTTCGACCAATGTAATGAAATTCTTTCAGAAAGACCCTTCATAACAGCCTCAGATAATGGGCCTAATCGTAAGAAATCAAAGTAAATTAAATTAAAATTGTTTAAAACAAATTATATCATTCGAATTTTGTATTTCCATGTTCATGAAAATCCTAAATTCTTACCTTCGGCACTAAAATACAAAACACCATCTATCTTGCTAATTGGGGCCTCCTGGATAATAAAAATAACACTTTTATACTTTTATATTACTGTATTACTTCAAAAATGTTACTTAATCGAAATAAATCGAAACCTATAGAAGAAAAGCCATTCCATCACATTAATGTAGGTAATGCGAAAAAAGTACTGAAACAGTATTTTTAGTCGTTTTTTTCCCTTTGGACAAATAAAATGAAGTATGAACTAACAACGGTTTTGCATACTGTATGTTGAGAATTTGGTAAGTTCATACCTTTGTTATGTCGACATCGACTTTACCAACTTCGATGAACTTTAGATGGTTTGATGACGTTTCATTCCGACCATTATCAATATTAGCTACAAAAAAACTAATACTCCCACGATGTTTTTCTGAACCCCAGTTCCTCTCTTGATTAATAGGTTTCATCAGAAATGTATATTCAATCGTTTGGTTTTGGTGAAATCTAAACATAATGTTTTCTTTTCGGCTCTTCACTTCTTTTAGGTTTCCATCCAAACAGACTTTTATATGTTGGCCTTCTCTTATCGCTATATCTTCACTCTGAAAGATAATATTATAGCAAGAAACTGCTGTAAGCTGTCGAAGAATCTCATCTAACTCGTCTGCAAATACTACTCGCAGAATCGCACGCCTGTCATTTTCTTTCTGCTGACCTAAAATGATGTTTATGTAGAATGTGTTCACTTGGTTCTTTAGATGTCTTGCAATTACTGGTAAGTTGGTCAAGCTTGTTGTATGAAGAGCAATTACCGTTATACTGATTAGAAAGAAACATTACAAAAAATTTTAAGGAAAATATATGCGTTTTGTTCAACGTTGTCCTTCATATAATTGACAGAAGGTGTGCTGACAAAACAGATGGTGATTATTTTAATGGACGTTAATGACAACGGCGATGAAGATGACGATGATAAAAATGATAATAATAAAATAATAAAACAATATAAAAACAACAATACATTAATTAAAACATACCTTTTACAAATATTCAACAACTTAAATCTCAGTGTCCCCTTCGACCCATCGGCGACAACATTACACGGGATAACTGACCATCTTCTCTTGTTTGTAGAAGTCAAGATATGGTAACCAAACATGATTTCCTTTTCACTATCTTTAATGGACTCTAGCTCTCCACTGATGAATTGAACATGCTCAGTTCTCATCATCGTTGGACATGGTAAAACAATCTCTCCCGGTAGCAAACAATCTTCTATATCCTTTTCTGGTAGTAGCGATAGAAATGGACTACACGAAATCAAACCGCCACAGCCTGGAACATTTACATTCGAATTTGCGATAACCGACTGATGAATACGTTCTATCTGTATATAATGCAAAAAGAAAAAGAAAGTTGGTTTAATATTCCCGAATACTTATAATAAAACAATGCAAAATAAGGCGAAACGCATGTAAGCTAATTCATACAGAACTATCTCAAACTACATGTAACTAGTTTACATTGACAACTTTTCTTTTAACTACAAGTCTATTATCATTACTTCTTAAACAAACTTTATTTGTGGATATTGGAAGCAGAATTTGAACTTTTTAACAGTATCATGTTTTACAGAATTGTCAAAATAATAATATATAAATCAGTAAACATTTTAGTATACTGTATTAATATATTTTATTTTATTCTATATTTGTAAAGAAATTACTGAAATATCAGTATAAAATCGAATAAAAATATCACCATGGCGCGAAATACTATGTGTAAATATTGTGTTAAATTGAGTAAAAGTATACCCCAAGTAATTTATTTTTTACAGTAGGCCGAAAAAAGATGAGAAAAAAAAGATAAATTTGTTTTGCTTAATTATTGCCATGTGAAAATTTGGAGAAGAAATATCATTTTAAAATGATGTATTGTAAAAACATAATAGGCCTATACATATATAATATATTATGTTCTCACCAGAAGTTTTGCAGTCAAACTACAAGAATTTTCTCCGTAGGTTATTTCTATGTCCGGAACGTTTCTGAATCGTATAGTTCCACCTTCTTTTAAAATACTAACATCTTTTTCTTTAGGTCGATGGATGATAGCATACATACCAAGTACATTCACTTCAATTTCAAGAAATCTAACACCCTAGACAAGAAAATTGGTCAATAATGTTACGTTCCCAATTAATAAAAGCGTATTTATGTAAACATGTATGGTATCAGTAGCAAAACATACTTTTCAGTTAACATCTCATTCGCGGTACTGTAGGTTAAGTTAAATCTTTGGAAATGTCCATGATACATACATCTTATGATTGATTGTTAATGCTAAAATTATCATAAGTCACATATTGTAATTAGAAAATTACCTAGATACAAATGAAAGATTGGATATACAATTATGGAATATTAAGTTTTTTTTTTCAACGTACGCACGGATTATACCTTGTGGTACACTTAACGCTCTTGGTTTCAATATCATTGACTTAAACTCAACCCTTAGTTGTGTTACATAAGATGACATTTGAAAACAAACTTTTCCGAAGATCATACTATGCAAATCTGTAATCGTCTATACACAAATATAAACTGGCAATTACTGATGCAGTTTAAAAATGCAATTATTTATATCTGTTTTGTAAATGACTGAATACCTGATATTCTTCAAAGACTTTCTCAAACTTATGAGGAATTACGTCATTCCAACTTTTCTCGCCATCGTTCGAACACAATACTACAAGATCATTCACTTGACCATCCAGCAATTCGTTTCTGATTGGTATTGCCAAATAAATAAACGGCTCAACAGATTTTCTTACAGGTTCCAGGTTCAAGATATCACATACTAACACGTCGCCGTCTTTTAATGGTATGGTAGTGTCTTGGGATGGGTTGGTTGCAACAAATGGTTCACCGTCAATGTGTTCAACTGGTGATCGTATAACGCACAGCAGTTGGTTATTATGGTCTTGGACACTGAAATGAAATTGTTGATTTTGTTTTACAGTTATTGATATTTTAGACAGATAGTTTTATTTGTTTGTTATATTTGTATACATGTATTTTTTTGTGAATCAAATTATCAATTATCAAAACACACCTTATAGTTTTCCAGTTGCTTAATGGTACAGTGTGATTTACTTTCGCTTGAGAGTCTTTGTCTTTCAACTCTGAGACCAACAAAGACAAAAAGAAGAAAAAACTGTTAACACAGTTGCGTCAGTTAATCAATTTGATAATATAAATAATGGATGGATCTCCCATTACATCAATATTTGTCGTTTTTTATATCGTTTATGTTTGTATGTGCTTAATACAGTTAGACTGTTTTCTTGATTAGGCAATAGTTTTCCACATAGAGTCTAGTGACAGCTACAGAAGCGCCAACTCTAGTGCTTTAGCTTGTATTTCTTCCTAATTGTTTTATGATTGGTTATTTGAATGTATTATATTATACTATACTTTAACACAGTTAGAGAATCTTTAACAAACTGATAATTCTGAACTAAGTACAATGACAAAGAATTAATGCAAATGATTTCTTACTATTTGAACAGTCTGCGACTATTGAAGGCGGTAAACATTTACATTTGGAAATGTTTTCGTTAGAAGACTCAAAAGAACCAATGAACTAAAGAAAACAATTATTGTGATGTATATTTGTACAGAAAAGTGTTATTAGAAGATGTTTTTCTATCTAATCGTCTGCCTCTTAAAGTTCAATAGCAATTTGTATCTTTTTGTCGAAAATGTTGTTGTTGTCTAAAATCTTTTTTTTATTCTTATTCTTAAAGAAACTCCATATTTTGAACAATATAATAGATCCACACTCTATGTTTGAATCTTTTTATCAGTAAAGGTAATTGTCATTTTCTGATTTATGATGAATTTTTTAAACATTTATGATCGAGAGGTCCATCCATGAAGTTATATAAAAACAAGATCAGAACTTTTGGAAAACAGTTCTTTGCTAATCTTGTTGTCGATTAATGAAATTCACTACCAGATAAGATCTCGAGCTAATGCCAATTAAGTATCCAAGTAAGTAAATCTCTGTTTTTGAGGAAAAGTCAAGACTATCATTTTCGAGTATATTCCTACTTGTTATTGTTACATACTAGTACTGGGTGTTCTGTACAGTTCATTTTGATTGAAATGCAATGCTATTTATGTTTCAAAAGAATATGAATACTTTACATTTTTTGTTGTTTTACCTACCTGATTATTTGACCTAAGGCAGTATTCGAGATGCATCATACTAGCCTGGAATTCACTACTATCTTCCGCTTTTGTGAAGTCGACTTTGTTGGTAGATCGAACCTCTCCCCACTTCTCAATTTTAAGACCAGTCTCTAACACCAATGTTATAAAACCTTTTTCATATTTTGCTATAGATTCTCCAACTAACAAAGAGAATAATAAATACATGTAATAGGCGGTCATTTTTATTTAGTGCTGAGGATGCACAAATATTATTGTAAACATATTTTTTTAGCAATAATAGTTTCTAACCATGACACCTTACCTTTTTGACAAGTGAAACTCTGTTCGTATTTTTTAGAGAAACACCCAAGAACAAAGCGTGAGTGCTGTACTATTTCTGAGGTGCTTATAACTCTGTCGCTCTTGAAGATTTCATCTAGAACTACATCATACCCACTGTCCAGTAATTTCTGGCCAACCTTTTTTGCCATTCTTAAAACGAGAATAATAATAATAATCGAACAGAAAACTATAT
Source organism: Antedon bifida (assembly GCF_963402885.1). Classification (NCBI taxonomy): domain Eukaryota; kingdom Metazoa; phylum Echinodermata; class Crinoidea; order Comatulida; family Antedonidae; genus Antedon; species Antedon bifida. The sequence goes on along the minus strand of NC_136235.1, from coordinate 6,408,975 downwards.
AATCTTGTTTTCCTTGATTATTAATACACATAGCTTTCGTTTACACAACGTACCTCATCTTTTTGTCAGAATGACTATTTAACTCGACAGCTGCGTGGTCGTGTGCGTCGTGTAAACGAAACCTCGTTTTTATCAACATCTTTCTCATAATACGACTCGACACTCGACGATGATAATGATTTGTAACAGGGATTTTGATGACCACCATCATGTGAGGATGATGGTTCATCATTCACATCATCATCTATTCCCTTTTCCCTTTATTTATTAACTTTAATCATTTTATGAATTATATTATGAAAATTATATAATAAAACTTATTTCTAAATAAAAAAATTAATTTAAATAGTATGTTTCTAATCTTTTTTTTTTCATTACATCATATAATACTAACCCATCATCTTCCCGGTTATAGCTAAGTAGTATGTAGCCAGATGATTGATTTCCCTGCAAAAAACGGCTCATAATTAAAATAATCACAAAATATGGAAGACGAAGGTGACGATAAGAGAAGTACTGTCAAAATTACAGAGATATGTAAACGTAAACGTTGGAAGTTTATCCAATACTAAATAAAATGGTCTTTTACACATTTAATATACCATTCTGTGTGATACTTCCCACAACATCCCTCATCAGTTATGTAATATTTAGACATTTCATGTCAAAAAAAATTATTATTATTATAAGCTTGGCTTGAATTATAGAATGTAATCCAAATGATATTCAGTGAAACTATTATTCCTTAGTTATTATTGAGGAGTAGGTATAGGATGTAATACAAACCTCAAATAATCCAGTATTCGCAAACAATATTCGCTCGCACACACATTATAAACGTGTGGTCATCTATCGAAATTCAGATTTAAAATTTGGTGACTCAATCAATGATGATGCAAAATCTAGATACATGTTTTAACCATGGTGGTAAAACTAAGCAAATATTACAAAGCTCTACCAATTTTAAACCTTTAAAAAACAATTATCCTGAATCCCCCTACCTAACCTAGTGAATTATCATCGTCGTATCATAGAGACATACTCACCCCCATATTACGTGTTTGGTTGTTTTTCTCCAAATGAATACCAACTAATAGTGCGCTCTATGACAACTGATCATTATTGATACATGGCATAAAGGCAATCAAAAGTAGTATTTTGTATATTCTATAAAACTCATAAGCAGGTTTTGATTGAGACATTATGGATGCCATTACTATCAATGGGTGTACTATTAGTATTATCTATGTAAATTAAAAGTACCGAGAAGTAGATCTACATTATTTTTATACAAAGTAATCGTGTGACGTCAGTCAAGATTACTTTCAGTTTCTGTAAGAACAAAGAGCAACAAATCTCAAAGGTTTATTGTTGACTGGGTTTAAAGACGATGGAGCTTTTGTCTTCAGTTTAGTCTTAGGATTTCCAATCAATATTACTGTAGGCCTGTAAAGAATGTATTGTCCCCAAAAAGGAAGATGAATAAAATCATATTTTGAATATGCCATTTTGCATTTTAATAAAGTTATTCATTTATGTAGATAACAAAACGTATTAATTGCAAAAAGACAACGGTTAAATTTAACCAACCATTTGAACGACAGGAAATTGACTATATTAATTTTTACTATTATGTGACCTTAAAATGGCATATTCAACAAAAAAAATGTTTGAAAACCAATTTTTAGGGGAACAATATCTTTTCAATATCTTATCAATTGTTAAAGTAGGAATGCGACTATCATTTTTCATTATCTACAAAAGTGGGGTGCTTGGGGACACACATAATAACATAGGCTTGTCTGACTCAGAGTGTGTTTATGTAAATACGTCTCTTGCCTATGTTACTGAACAACCATCAAACTCAATGACATTGGTTGCTAGCATTAGTAAGCAAAATGATAATTACTTCAACTGGTCTATTGTGTACATTATTTTAATAATGATTGCTTCTAGAAAGATCAACTTTTTAAATCGATATTGTGTTTATTTATTTCTTCGTCGTAATTATCGACAGCACTAATGACTTGAAGGAAGCTATCTTTTTTCCCCTTTTTATTCCTTAATATTATTAGGCCTATGTATATTTTATATGCAAATGACAATAATAATTGTCCACTGAAGAGTGAATGAATATTGCTGTAACCAATAATAACAAGAAGAATTAGTTGAAACTGGTTGCTGTAATAAAAAATAATAGGAATTAGTTGAAGAAAGTTATTATTTATTTATTCACTCCCTCATTCATTCATTTTATATATTCATTTATATTGGTGGTAAAGTAAAACCCAACACTTTGCTGGGGGTCTTCTGTTAAGGCGCAGGTATTATTATAAGTTTGGTAGATATCTTTATTATAAGTTTGGTCGATATCTTTTTAGCCCGAACGTTACGCCAAGGAAGGATCGAATTTCCTTAGTGACACGTTAACGTTAATGGCCTAGTGAGCATGAATTATTAATTTTTGAGACAGAAGAACACCGCAACAAAGTGTCAGGCATTTTTTTAATGAGATAATGATTTTACTTGTATACAATAAACAATTCATTCGCAATAAATCAGTGACATTATTCATGTAAAACAATTCACATCGCAGCCTAATGATAATTTAGATAATTAAATAATAATTATAATAAGGTAATTGTCTTTAGCCATTACTCCAAATAATCTGTACTCCTTCAACACGTTGTTTTAAATTTAACAACGTCAAAAATAAACATAAATATTCATATAAAGGTAATTTGTAAACGATATCAGTTTTACTCCATTGAAAATTAACAATGTTATCTAATATCAAAGTTTGTTACGACAGCTTCATACGATTGATTAGCGGTGATGATTAACGAAATGGAAAATCAAACAAGATATATAACATTGATTTGAAGATCTTTCTTCATTTTGTTCCCTATTTTTAAAAATTTAATATTATTGACAAGAGTTCTTCACAAATGATACAATCATTTATATTGATAATCATTGTATTCATCCACATTCATCGAATTTTCCTTTTCTTATATACATTTCAACATCTTTTAAAAAATTACAATATCCTATAATTTTTTTTATTGCAAGGTTAATTCTTTTTATTTATAATTGTGAATACGCCTACATGACTTTTAAGTTTAAAAGTTGTACCTTATTCCAGCAGCAAAAAAAAGGACAGGGATAAAATTACTAATATTTGTAGTCTTTGGGTTGCTGTAAATACTATATTAAATCAGTTAATAGGTTTATTTCCAAAACTTATGGAATAAATAAAAATGTTAAAGATGATGTTGCAGTTCAACGATTGAAAAATAAAACAATTAGGCCTAACAAAATCACGTTGGCTAAATTTCGCATGATGTGAAGTTTAACGATTCCACCGAAGGAAATCGCCCATCAGTAATTAGTGATTTTATGTTTATTATTAAACGCGTAGAATTCTATCTGAAAAAAATTTAAATTCCAATTTCATTTTAATGAGTACGACGATGTTTTAGAATTTCAGTATATGAGGTGGGTGCTTGTTGGACAGAAGCCTTAGTGAATATCGACGACACTGCAATAGGTTCCGAAGTAGATGTTCCGTCATCTATATAAATATATCAACATACATTAAGTATGCGAGATCAGTCATTAATTTAATAGGTTACAAACTATACATGAACTAATAATAATAATTATTTGGTTTGACGCTTTTGCAACAGCGGCACAAACCAATCGATAGTGCATCCTAATTATAACATCATAAAATAGGATTAAATTCAACAATACTATAGATAACTATAATATAAGTACCGGTAATATTTAAATAGTCCTGTCTGAAGATAAGATTGAATCCAAGTGTCCAACGGCGCAAAGTGCACTGCCAGCACAACCCGATAACAGAACCAGTGGAGGTAGATCAAACACCAAACGACAAAACCACTAGATAATCACGAAGACAAAATATTGATAGTATTTGGTAGTGTTATATTATTTTTCGTACCTTTCATCAAGCTTTGTCATCGATTCTGATACGCTCTAATATAAGTAACTCCAAAAACCAACTAACCTTAATCCTAACCCAACGACCACAATCAACTGTTTTTAATAATATTAAATAATCACAGAACTGATAATTACTGGTAAAGTGAGTAAACTCCCCGATTTTAACCAATATCTTAGAAAGTATGGACAGGTTCTTCGTTGCCCAATATTGAACACTTCTTTTGGTGGAGATGGTGGGTGAGTTTTGATAGTGCTGGTTTTGGTAATTGCCTTGTTGAGCCACCTGTGAACATTTTAAGATAAGAGAACGCTTTAACGGATCAAAAACCAGGAAATCATTATATAAATATACTTAATACTTTACCGATACCGCATTTACAATATAGTTGGTCATTGGAATACACTTTGAGTACGTCAATATTGGACATAATACTATTTTTTCACAGTAAGTTATTTAAATTATTCTAATGGTTTACATTAAATTTATGTTTTGAACCGATAGTTAATCGACGTAGGCCTAGTTGATTCGTCACCTCGTGGTGCCTTGATAAGACTTCACGTCGGACGAGCACAATATTTAATATATCGTAAGCCTCTACCAAATTAAGAGAATACATGGCGTAAATAATTATTATGTCGTATCAGAACCAGCACTACATCAAAGCAATATTTTGTCCATGGGATTCACTTTTCGTTTTGTTTTGGTTTTTGTTTTATAGAATTAATTAAATCCATCCATGTTTGCTTTACCCACAAATTCTCCTTTTTCAACTTCATCTCCAAACTTCAGATGTACAGGACCGATCATTTTCCATAAATGTGTTGTAGCCTATGAAACTGTTGTGTAGCTGCAGCTTGTTTCACGTTCTTACCTTCCATAAGGTCCAGGGTTCAATCATACCAGAGTGACCAGAGTTCATTTTGTAACTCACGATTTATACTCCACTTTGATGAAGAAGCATCAAATGAAACTTAGTTTCAACAAGGAAGAATATAAATTATAGTTTATCCGTTCTGTGATTGGCGTTTCTCGCTGTTGAATGGATGCGAGTAAAAGAAAAAGGAAAAGACGATGTTATCTTGAAAGAAGAAATTCTGATTAATCGTACATTTTATTTATTTCCACAAAGCAGCTTGTAGGAGCAATGGCGTCATCGAATTATGAGAGAACACACTTGCTGACATTTGAACCTGATACCTACTGGTCAAGAAAAATGACTTCCGATCTTGTTGATGTAGAATTTGATATCAATGGAAACATTCTTGTCTGCAACTCGACCGATGAAATTATAAAGTTCAATCAACAAGGCAAATTTTTATCCAAATTTTCCGTTGGTCTTAACAGAAAAATAAAGAGAATGTCGTGTAATAAAAAGGGTCAAATTTTTATGACCGATGACAACGCAAAAGAAGTGATAGTCTGTGATGATAAGGGTCAAGTAACGTTCACATTTTTAGTATCACATGTTCCAAATAATCCCAGAGGATTAGTAGTTTCAAAAGAAACGGGAGATGTGTTTGTTGTGGACAGTTACGCAAAAAATGTTCTACGATTCACAGAAAATGGGAAATCATTAAATAGATTAGGCATATATAATGAGTTAAAGGGAAACTTAGTTTCCCCATTTTATATAGCCTTGGATTCAAACCAAAATGTACTAGTAAACGATAAGGAGCAGAATCGTGTCCAAGTATTTCGACCAGACGGTCAGTTTGTCCGATCTCTACGTGGATGTCGCCACCCAGGAACGTCTTTAGAATTCTTAAATCAACCGAATGGTATTGCTGTTTTTGAAAATGGATCTGTAGCCGTTGGTTCACAAGCTGGGTTGTTTGATTGTAAGAATGAATCATACGGGCCCATAATTCGTAGGTTTGACGATAAAAGCAGTTCGAACAGCATTATGGGTACTAAAGGTATTGCTACTTACCGTAACATTATGGCAGTTGCATTATCGATACCAAATGCCGAGTCCACCATCGAGTTATTTAAGGATTCATAATAATTTTAAGATATTAGCTTTTAAGAATGTGTCTGGTGTTCTTTGATAAAATTGCGACAAGCGAACCAGAAAGGTTTCATTGATTATCAAGATACAAATGTTTAACTATATATAGACGTATTTTTTAAAAAAGGCATTTGGTAAATTATTAAATTTAGAAAGCAAAACTATTTTTTACTCATATTAATTTCAGAAGCACAAGAGCAATCCTACGAAATTGTGGTAGGACGGTCTCAAACATGTTGGTGTCTTTAGGTAAATAAAAGGAAACACCAAGTAACTATATAATATATATCAACAGTTATGAATTTGAAGGTCCCTTTTGCGATAAAGGAAAGTTACCTCACGAGTTTTTGTGTAAGTGGGACAAATAATATATGTAACAATTTGCATATAGAGAACCGAGACGTCTGTAAATGTTTTTTAATCTAATTTGTATGATACTATGCATTAAGTACAATTAAGACCTTACGGTGTTCAAAATGAGAGGAGCTACGTTGTCCTCAAATTGTAATTGTATCCGAATTTATTGTTGTATTTTTCAATATTTTATTTTTATATTTTTTCCATTATTTTGTATTGTAATACAAACATTATTAACTGTGTGCTATTGCTTTTGTACATTTTATATACCGTAATAAAACATATAAAAAAAATAACGTAAAATGCAGGGCCCCAATGGAAACCAGTTTTTAACTGTTTGGGCTACCCTGGGTAAGTAAATGTAATAATAATAACACATAACGATATTTTAATTATTATGACAAAAAGGAAAATGCCGATACATTAGATATTTATTTCACCAATGAGCAGGTGAACTTATCAGACAAATTGCCGCTCCTTGGTAATGTTACGGCATAATGCTATAAAGGAAAGGGTGTATTGTTAAATGAGTTTTCGTCTAAATAGGTTTCCGAAAAGAATTAACTATTTAAAGTAACAATAAAGCCGTTGATCTGAATGCTTTACTAGATTGCTTAAGGATAGGACTCCAGTCTATGTTAAAAAATACAAAAATTATAAACATGTTTATACAGTTGTGCAATTTAGGGTTCCAAAAGTGATCTAAAATCGAAGTTTGTAACTTTCGACCTGTTTTTACCTTGTCTTTGATGACAAGGTTTAGAACCATTTACTAAATAGACCATGGCTTTATTTCAATAGTTAAGCTTGGTTCCCACTAGAACGTAACGCAAGGACGTAAACGCAACGCAAGCGTGTTGACCAATGACAAGCGAAGTTATAGACAGTTAGCTATCACAAGCGAATAAGTCATCGCTTGTGATTGGTCAATTCACTTGCGTTGCGTTACGTCCTTGCGTTGCGTCGCTAGTGGGAACCACGCTTAAGTTGTATTTATGATTTTCAGTCTGGTTTGAGATCATCTATTGATTCACCTGGCAGAATGTAAAGAGTATTGGTAATTAACTGCCATGGTTAATTACTGATCTTACATTATTAGATCTTAAAGTCTCTAGTCTCTCTAGTCTAGTAATCAATCTTATTGGAAAGTTGAAAGAAATGTGACTAGTTTGGAAAGTCACTGCAATGGTTTTATTCGATGGCATAATTGTTGATAATGGTAGACCGTTCACCCTAACCCTAACCCTTGGCAAAAATATGTGATGGACATTTTACTACGTAAATGATTTGGAATCTCTAACTAAATGTGTAGGCCTATGGTTATAATTATGGCGCTTGTGGTTTCTGCAAAAAAAACAGTAATCAAATTCAAACTAGAGACTGAACCGTGTATCAATAGAACACGAACCAAAATGTAATCATTAATGCATTTATATTTCAACTTTCTGATCGTGCCAGACGTATCCATAGTCAGTGTATCAACGCAAATCCTTCACTTTAACCATGGAGAAATAAGTTAATAATAACTTATTTCTCCATGCTTTAACCCAACATATTGAATTCTATTAGTTCATAATTCACCGGACGGATATCCACAGATATTCAAATAACAACAAGGCCATATATATGGCTGCAGTCGCCTGGCGCTCAAGTTAGTGTTTACCGACCGACCGGCTGTTGCACGCGACTAAAAAGAGGACAAAGTGACTTCACCGATACCGGTGTCAGAAATTACATATACTGACATAAATTTGATAATTATGATGAAATCACACGAACTGTTTGATAAGTTTATTTTCCTCCTAAAAACGAAACGTTTCAACATTTTATATTATAATTTAACACACATTTTGCTGCGAATAGCTCCCCGTACTATAGATTGGGAATTTCCAGATGTTAATTTCGGACAGCATTGTTAATTAAATTGTCAATGGTGTAGAAATATCACCATATATTATATATTATCATTTTATATGAATATTTATGTTTGTTTTTGTTATAGCATTATCGAAATTAAAACAATCTGTTTATTAACAGATTATAATGTGTAAATGAGGTTTATTACCTAATATGGTTAATTTTATAGTTAAATTAGTAAATTCTCCAAGAATCCAAATTATGACGTGTAGTCCTGTTGTTTGAAATGAACATTGTCACTGATTTTATGCGAATAAATTATTTACTGTATACAAGTAAGATCATTACAATTGTTAATGTATGTCTAACACTTTACTGCGGTTCTTCTGCTGCCTGCTGCCTGCTGCCTGTAGCCTATTCATTGCGCGGCCATATACGTTACGTGTCATAAAGGACTCACAACTTTCCTTGGTGTAACGTAGCGGGCTGCAACATACTACCTAATAAACTATATAAACAACTATGTACGCTGATATCAAGTAAACTATTATAAACAAAAATACGATGCGATTGACAAAATACGATTTCTAATATATTACCATTACCATTATCATTACGTAAAAGTGTTTTAATTTGTATAAAGTGAACTATGAGATATAAGACGTATGACAACCTTAATTTCTATAGAAGGGCCCCTGTGAAGTGTTGGGCTTTTAATTTTTTTAAATTTTAATCTACCATCACAAAGGACAACACACATACACTTTTTCTACGTATTGCACCCCATCTATGTGGCGCAGTGTGGGAATTTCCAGATTATAATATAATAGATAAATATAGCCAATGGTGTAAAGCTGAAAGCGGTGACGTATACCGTAACCATTTATGAATATTTATATGTATTAGTCGTGTACAGTATTTAAAATAATGCATATTGATTATGCTTGGACGAGACCTAAAAATGTCCTTAAAATCTAGGTCAGCACGTGGTGAAATTATTTCTCCATGATCATCATAATCCAAATTGTATGAAGCTGCGGTAGGCCTATGTGGGTCCTGTTTGAAATGAATATGTCACTGATTTATTGCGAATGAATTATTTACTGTGTATAAATAAGATGATTGTACTTACTATGTTTGCCTGACACTTTGTTGCGGTACCAACTTCTGCTTGTAGCCTATTCCAAACCAGCCCTTATGTCACGTGTCACAAAGGAACTACCATCTTCCTTGGTGTAACGTGGCGGGCTGCTACAAAAATATCGAATTTCCTCTATACTACATCACAAACTAAAAATTAAAAAATAAATCATATGAATCTTCAGCAGATGTATTAGAAGTTATGAGATATCTTCAGCAGAAGGCCCCTGTGAAGTGTCGGCTTTTTACTTTTTAAACATGTCTCCTTTTGTTCCATTTGCTAGCATTATTACTGTATTGTTTGAAGGTTTGCATGGCGAAATCAAATGTTGATATATGAGTTTGTGGTATCACGTATATTAGAATATACGTGGTGTACGGCATTCCGCAAACTTTATCATTATTACTGTAGGCCTATTTCTAAAAAAAATAAAACAGTTCCAAACAAAAATGATACGAAATGAGCATGAATGCTCTAAATAGTGCTTTAATATCTTTTCAAATACATTTTTAATGAGAAGATTATTTTACACGATTTGACAGATTCTTTAAAAAATGTGTTTCTTTCGAATGCGTTTTAGTCGTTGGGGTTATTCCATGTAGCTATACAATTAACTAGCTCCATGGTTATGGATAGATTATAATGTTTAAATGAGGCTTATTACCTAATTATGGTTAATTTTATAGTTAAATAATTAGAAAATCCTCAAAGAATCCAAATTAGGTTTAGGCCTGTTGTTTGAAATAAATAATGTCACTGATTTTATGCGAATACATTATTTACTGTATACAAGTAAGATCATTATAATTTGGATGTATGTCTAACACTTTATTGCGATTCGACCTGCCTGTAGCCTATTCATTGCGCGCAGCATATACGTTACGTGTCATAAAGGACTGACATCTTTCTTTGGTGTAGCGTAATGGGCTGCACCATACTATCTAGTAAATTATATAAACAAAAATACAATACGATTGACAAAATACGATTTCTAAATTATTACCATTAACATTATCTTACGTAAAAGTGTTTAAATTTGTATAAAGTGAACTATGAGATATAAGACGTATGACAACCATCGAAGGAAGGGTCCCTCTGTGAAGTGTTGGGCTTTTCACTTTATTTTTACTGAGACAAGTATATGCCACTTTATTTTAATCTACTATCACAAACGAAATTTGTCTACAATGTCAAAAGTTTAATACAACATACATACGCTTTTGCTATGTATTTAATTGCACCCCGTCTATGTGGGAATTTCCAGGTTATAATAACAATAGATAGTCTATGATGTAAAGCTGAAAGCGGTGACGTATTACGGTAACCATTTATGAATATGTATATGTATTAGCCGTGTACAGTATTTAAAATAATGTATTGATTATGCTTGGACGAGACCTAAAAATGTCCCTAATATCTAGGTCAGCACGTGATGAAATAATTTCTCCATGATCATTAAAAACATCCAATTTTTATGAAGCTGCGGTAGGCCTATGTAGGTCTTGTTTGAAATGAATATGTCACTGATTTATTGCGAATGAATTATTTACTGTGTATAAATAAGATTATTATACTTATCATGTGTGCCTGACACTTTGTTGCGGTACTACCTCTGCCTGTAGCCTGACTATCAAAGAAGATTTGAACCAGCCAATACGCCACGTGTCAAAAAGGAAACTAACATCTTCCTTGGTGTAACGTGACGGGCTACATACGACTATATCAAAATTAACTCTACTACACATACCGAAAAAGTAATTAAAATGAATTTAAATGTATTACAAGTAAATGAGATATCGTTCTGCAGAGGGCCCCTGTGAAGTGTCGGCTTTTTACTTTTTAAATGTCTCCTTTTTCCCTTTTGCTAGCATTATTACTGTATTTCTAAAAAATAAAAACTGTTCAAAACAATAATATTGAAAAAATGATACGAAAATAATGAGCATGAATGCTCATACGCTAACGTCAACAACAAACAGCAAAGTTTAAATAAATTCGTATGTTATATTATTCTTTTTTTTAAACAAAAATAGTGCTTTATCTTTTTTCTTTTACTGAGACAAGCATGCTACTTTATTTTAATCTACCATCATCACAAAAGACATTTGTCTACAATGTCACAATTTTAATATTATATACGCATACTTTTGCTACATATTGCACCTCATACTATGTGGCGAAGTGGAATTTCCAGATTATATAAGTAGATAAATTTCATTGTCCATGATGTAAAACTGAAATCGGTGATGACGTATACCGTAACCATTTATGAATATTTATATGTATTCGCGTGTATTTAAAATAATGTATATTTCAAAGATTATGCTTGGACGAGACCTAAACATATCCTTATATATTAGGTGACATTGGTTCTCCGTCGTCATAAAATAATCCTCATTTATGAAGCTGCGGTAGGCCTATGTGAGTCCTGTTTGAAATGATGTCACTGATTTATTGCGAATTAATTATTTACTGTGTATAAATAAGATGATTATACATATGCTATGTGCCTGACACTTTGTTGCGGTACTAACTTCTGCGTAGCCAAACAACTAAAACTAGCCGTTACGTCACGTGTCAAAAAGGAACTACCATCTTCCTTGGTGTAACGTGGCGGGCTACAGAAATATCGAATCAACTCTACTACACAACAAACGAAAAAAGATAAATGTATTAAAAGTTAATGAGATATCTTCTGCAGAAGGCCCCTGGGAAGTGTAAGGCTTTTTACTTTTTTTCAAAACAAAAATATTGAGATAAAATGGAACGAAATAAAACAGTGCTTTAATATCTTTTTAAATAAACTTAATGAGAAGATTATTTTACATGATTCGTTCAAATGTCTGTTTCTTTGAAAAGAAAATGAATAAGCGAATGCGTTTTAGTCATTTTGGTTATTTTTTTTAGATCCTATAACTGTTTCTAATTGAATGATGAGAAATGATTAAAAGATATAGACGGTTAATTGGGTAGGGCTAAAACAATATGTTATATCGATAAAAAAAACAAACATAAATTGAATTTATTCATATAAAATTGAAATGGTCATCAATTCGATAACAATAATATGTTTGAAATAGAATGTTAATCTTTGTTCTTGAATCGTCTTTCTCATTTTTTGTTTTTTTTTATCGGATTTTCTTTTTAATTTAAAATGAATTTTGCTCAAACTTCTTTATTAAAATATTCACTAAACGTAACACCCAATTTACTAAAGGCTACTAGTTGGTAGTAGGCCTACAGTACTTAGCAAACACAAAAGTGCTATTTTTTTACTAAACTATAGAGGGCGATATTTTCTTCAACGTGCTTTTCCGGGTCAAAGGTCTCTTTATGTGGTATGCTGAAAAACTAGTACAGCGACCATGAAGGTGGGAATTATTTCTTATAAAAATAATAATCTAGCCCTATAATTACAAAAATATTAAGCATAAATACTTTAATAATAACAATACTATATTTTAGTTTCATAATTACAGTAAAATTGTTGGTATAACTATGTAGATGACAATGATTGTATTACTAGGCTTAGGCCAGCAGTTGCCTACTATATCTATTCGCCAGCCAGCCTAGGCCTCTAGCCTATTGTAGAAAGCATAGATATATTATTATACTAGGGGGTAGTAAGTAAACAATTTTATTCCACCTGATTAGACCGTATTTTTTCTTTGTGAACTGAATTGACCAAATCAATAATAAAGCCTTATTAGAGCCTGGCCAAAACTAGTTAGTTTAGGGGGCCTAGCTAGCTAGGCCCCCAGTTTAGCTAGACCTAGGCCTATATTTCATAATAATTGTTAATAATATCCACCCAGGCCAGTCCAATTTGTTTAATATTTAATTACTTGTTTATACACCAAACAATAACTGATGTCAATTCCCCCAGTGTGTTTTAAATTGTACCGGCATTGGTTGGAACTTTGGGACCTCAACACATTGGTTGTGTATGTTGACTTGACCACATGTTCTTCAATTGAAAGTCTGAATTGGGCTAAGCAAATGGAAACATTTACCCTAATCTTATATTTGCTTAAACTTGACTTAATAAAATATACTTTTGTTTTTCAGCTGAATGTCAGCTACCCAGCCACTGGCTGTCAGAAGCTCATTGAAGTGGATGACATCAACAAACTAAGACCATTCTTTGACAAGCGTATGGCTCATGAAATGTCATGTGAACATCTTGGTGATGAATGGAAGGTTAGCATGTTGTTTATAGCATCCTTCAAGTTTGTTTTTTCTGCCCCAGCACATTTGTTAGCTATGCCTTCAACAGTATTTCCAAAACACTACAATTCACTGACAACAATATTATAGACTGAACATCATAGCCTACCAAAATGTTAAACCAACATTAAAACCAACAATTGCATGCTTACTTATTCATTTTTAATAGTTTTATTTATTTAACACCCCTAGGCTTTTATAAAAGTGTAGTCCAAGTATAGTCGTGGTATGCAATTTAGCATAAATAAATTGAACGTCTTGCGACATAGCCCACTTAACGAGATTTCTCCAATCAGAGCGAGTATTGGCCAAAGTGTGCATAGACTTTTCGTATCATTTTCTATAATTTTTATCCATGTGGGTATATACACATATTTTATTAACAATGAAATTGACATACAATCTTTAGTTTGCATCTAGCTTAAATTATATTTGTTCATGTGTTTATACTAGTTCATCCACAGTACTATACCCTCAATGTCCATCACTTCTCGTACTAATAGATTTCGCAACAGCTTCTATCCAGCTGCCATTCGGGCACTGAATGGTAGTTGGGAAACCGTACGAGAGTGATGTGACATTATATCATTGTAATTGTGTTTCTTTTTTGTTATTTATATCTGTATTTTGTGTCTCAGAGCAAACACAATTTCTATATTTTGTTTTACTGTATTGCAAATGACAATAAAGGAAACGATGATTTCCACTAATGAATGAATGAATGAAATGACAAACTAATTTAGTGAAATTGGATCCAGAGTCTGGTAAATTTAATAAGGTCTTGGAAACATTTATCAATAGATAATCTGTGGTTTACCATCTGTACTAACCACTTTTTGCCAATGTATTTATAGGGATATGTTGTGAGGATTAGTGGAGGCAATGACAAACAAGGTTTCCCAATGAAGCAGGGTGTATTGACACCAGGCAGAGTACGTCTTTTGCTCAAGAAAGGCCAGTCCTGCTATCGTCCACGCCGAAAGGGAGAGAGGAAACGCAAATCTGTACGTGGATGCATTGTAGATTCCAACTTGTCCGTGCTGAATTTGGTTGTTGTCAAGAAAGGTACATTAGTTTTATTAACGCAACTAGTTGTCATCGTCATTTGATTGGTTAATTTTTTATCCCATGCCTTGCATCATTTTTTTAATTGAAGGTACTATTGCACGGTAGGCTTTTAAGTTTATGCAATAGGATATGCCTGAATATTGCACATCACCACAGGCAAAATACAAGTCTAAAAGTTGTCATGGCCAATTCTTCTACAGTCAATTGATGAAATGACAATGATGATTTTTGGATAAAAATTTTACTCTAGTAATGGACAGAATGTGTTCATTTGTTGGAAGCCTGGCCTATTCAACTTAGCCACATCAATCAATAAACAAGGTGTCTGTCTCCTGTATAGGGATTGGCTGTAAATGTTAAAACATATATTCCCTCTCCTTCATTTCACGGGAAAGTGAATAATGGTTATGAAGAGTGCTATTTGTTGTATGAATATTTCAAACTGGTGAAATGTGATTGTTTTAAATTCTCTTATGTTCAATTATTAGGAGATTCAGAAATTCCTGGACTTACTGATAACACCATTCCCAGACGTCTTGGACCAAAAAGGGCCGGTAAAATCCGAAAGCTTTTTAACTTGTCCCGTGAAGATGATGTGCGCCAGTACGTTGTACGTCGTCCACTTCCACAGAAGGAGGGTAAGTGTTGTTTTTTTAATTAGTTGTTGGACTAAATTGGCCAATAGCATAATGCTTAACATTGTGTTTGCACACTGTTATATTGCTAGGGCTTTTAATTAACCCTATGACAAATAAATATTAATGCATTACATTTTTCATTGACAGGAAGCAAGCGAAAATGCTTCAAGTCTCCCAAAATTCAGAGGCTAATCACGCCACAACGTCTGCAACGCAAGAGACATGAGATCGCAATGAAAAAGCAACGTGTGAAGAAGAACCGAGATGCCGCTGCCGAATACGCTAAGTTGCTTGCTCAACGACAAAAGGAAAAGAGAGATGCCATGTTGAAGCGAAAACGTTCAGCATCTGCCAGAGAATCTCACCGTCAATCACAATCCGATAAATAAATTAGACGTTTTTAAAGGTGGTTTGAAAGATGTAATAAATAGGCGGTATTGAAAACTGAAATGTTGTAGTCGGTCTTTTAGTTTCATGTGTCTTTTACTTACAACACCAGTTCATATACATACCATTCCTTGAAATTGTTTTTATACGAAGAACACCAAAAGTATTTTCACACTCATCGTCTTGCATGTGAAAGCTAGACGCTGCTACAATACACCTGTACGCAAAAGTGATATGTAATGGTGAGAATGATACTAGTATGCATATATTTTTTTACCCATACGAACAAAAAGAAATTGACTAGCCAGCACTTTCATGATGGAGAAAAATTTGTCTATATATCATTTCAACTCATGATTATCGCTAAAAATCTCTGTCTACACTATCAAAAAAGTTTGATGTACCCAAATATGGTAGTGATATGACATCAAAATATTCATACGTTACGAACAAACAAAACACAATGATCCAATTGATAGAATGCTGTTTATTTGCCAAATTAAAAGATAGTAGACACCGTACACATTTTCTTGTATATAGGCCAAATGAACAAAAACATTTAGATTTCAACATGTTGGTAAATATGATTAGTATTTAAAATAAAAAATTACAAGTAAAAGCAATTGGTTTATCCAACAGTAATGAATTTATTATAATATATCAATATGATTTGAAAAAAAAAATACCTAAAATTGGAAAAATGAGGGAAAGGAACGACTAAAATTAATGCGTCTGTACTTGCAAAATCACCTGCTTGAACAGTAATGAATTTATTATGATAATATATCAATATGATTTGAAAAAAAAAATACCTAAAATTGGAAAAATGAGGGAAAGGAACGTCTAAAATTAATGCGTCTGTACTTGCAAAATCACCTGCTTGAGGCATTTCAGGCAAAATTGTATAAGCTCTTTGAGTAACCTTCTTTTTTGTAACAAAAAAAATGAAATGTTAACAGAATTACTGTTACTATACTAATACTATATATATATTTTTTGTTTATATACTTTTAGGAATTTCTTCTCCAAAGTGATGCAGCAATTTTATTATTAAATCTTTCTAAACTCAAAATTGTTATGGGATGAACATTTGGGTGCACTTTTTTAATTCAATTTATTAGTAGTTTTAGACTAAATTCAATAGAGAGGCTTAGTACAAATATAAATAAAGTTTGGTGCATTATTTAAGAATGTTATCAGGAACAACCTTTGGCTCAGATCATGGGGCAAGGAGGGGGAAGATGGGATGGGATGGTAACCCTAACTTTTCAATTGCAAACCCATAAAATTCAACTTCGTACTGTCAGAAAGTGAAAGATACATACGCAAGATAAGATATACTGCTATAAATGACTATAGAGATAATTGCACCAATATTCACAATTTGTTTACTTTGTTTAAAATGACTAAAACATTACCACGACCATACAAAATCTTAATGACATAAACATAACTGAAATAATATGCACAAATTAAACATCTACTGCTGTATGCAATAATGTCACATCTAATTTTACTAAAACCAGTTTACAATTTGTAAAAAAATAATTAACATAAATTATCTAACCAAATATCTAACAAAAATTAAAAGCTATTTCTTGAACGAACATGCTCTTGGCTCACTCTAGTTTTGTTTGCCCATTTCAGATTTAACTGTAGTATGGTGTATGCAGTAACATTTAGGAATTTCATAGTTTGGTTTGCCATTCTAATCTACATGCACAAATACAATACTGAATGAATTAACTATATTTATAAAGCTCTGTCTACACTATCAAACGTTATGCAAAAAAAATGTGTTGTGCCCATATATGGACATGATGACGATGTCATATCACTACCATATTTGGGCACATCACTACCACATTTTGGCACATCACAAACTAGTTTGATAGTATAGACAGAGCTAATTAATTTACTTTATGGTAAATAATCAATTAATCTCCACAGTTAGGGAGTGCAATACATAAATTGGTTTTAATCGAAGTCAAATAATTGATGCTAATTGGCAAGTTGTACTCTTAAGCTCTATCTACACTATCAAACTTTATGTGACAACAAAATGTGATGCGCCCAAATATGGACAGGATACCATAACCTTATTTGGGTATATCACTACCATATTTGGCCACATCCCACTTTTTTTGTCAAAATAGTTTGATAGTGTAGACAGAGCTTTACATTACCAGACATACCACCAAATTACTTTGAAGCACTACAACTTGCCCAAATACACTGTCCAAATTAGCATCAGTTAAATACAGTAGGTACACATAAAATGAGGTCATCATACAAGTACTGTATTTTGTTTTATGTGTATTTTCTATTCATTAAACATGTGTGTTACTAGACCTAGCGGTAAACTCATCAAAACATTACTGCAGCCTTAGCTGTGCGTTTAGATGGTAAAGTTAAATCAACATGGGTTTTCAGATCACATGTTACACATACCGATTTTGGTGATGTACCATGCATAAAGTATAGGTCCTTACTGCAAACCATAGGGTTGTGTTTTAAATTTGCATCATATTTTTTAAATTAGTATTTTCTATGTTTTATAGCTGTTTGAAATTTATATTGGTGCATCATTTGTGCTGCCATTATAAAATTGAATCAATGAGACTTAACACACAATATGTTGGATAAGTCTCTAATTCAATTGAATTAATTTACAAACAAACAATATAATAAGTGATAGCTACAGTATAATATAATGGTTTTACCAATATAATCCTGATTTTTAAAATGGTTATGGTTACGAGAAAATAGATAATGCCTATTTGAGTGTGCCTTATTTGAATGGGTATGTTGCTCAAGAGGACATAAATTCCATTACATCTATGCATGTCTGACCTCACCAGAGATTGTACACATCATACACAGATCTGAAAGAAGCTCTGAAGTTGTTGACACAGTTTATATAGAGTGGCAAAAGAGCTGTTGTTGAGAAATTAAATTGGGTAATGGGGCGAAAACAGATTTTATTTACCCCATTATCACCCATATAATCATGTTAGAATTTAAGAATCTATTTTTAAAATAGCTACATTCCTTTCGAGGTTTTAATCTTATTTAAATTGCCTTCAGAGAGAAACTCCCTTTGTAGACATCCGTATTTAACTTTGTTGTACTTATAACCAAGTGCTTTCCAATGCTTTGCACTCATTACGCTTTGTTCTTTTTTAAGCAACTCAATAACGTGCAAGCACACGACACTTCTCTTCATCTACGTCGTCTGTTGGTTGACAAGCCGCTTCTTCCGCTTCGTCATCTTGTGTTCGGTTTACTTTAGTAGTCATTCAGCCGGCGTTTGGGCGCGACAGCCTTTCCGGCAAGACCAACATCGCTAGAATGGTGAATAATTGGTGATGCCTGGTCCATAGTTTCGATCTCCTTGATAGGTTGAGTCTTGAGACAGCGCCGCATCTATCTGAGACTTGAATTCTTCTCCCAAGTAACTATCCTGATGAAAACAAATAGAAAACCATAAACATATTAATTTATTTGTATAGAGCCATTCCGATAGACCAGCATTCATGTCATTGCAGCCAATTAAGGCACTATTTGGCATGTCAACAACAGTGGCTGTGTATGGACTAGTACATCAGGCTAACATTCTTACTCATCTTGAAAGATGTATTAGTTTTTAGTACAATAACAAATATATTGTGTACACTGGACAGTTTATAGTCCTTATTCAAGAAGGCTCGTTTTACCACCAGAACAATGGAGCGAGTGAACTGCAAAGCATTGCCAATATTGAGGCCAATTTACACAAATGAGTGGTAACGGTAACCGCATTCTTGTCCCATGTAGAAATTGTATCTATTCTGAGCAGGCTTTCGCTCAACCGTCCACTCCGCCTTTTATGTAAATGGTCATAAGAAAGATTCAATATTTTTGCTTCCGCTTACCATTACCGCAATTAAATTGGCCTTTATGTTATATCACAAACCTTACTTTCTAAAATAGGTTAATTACAAATGCTCAAACCATAAACTGTAGGCAGTTACTTACCTGGGATAGTTCAGGTTGAGATAAACCTGGCTGTGACAGACCAGGTTGAGAGAGCCCAGGCTGGGAGAAACCAGGCTGACTCAAAGGCTGGCTCATTGACATGTTGCCCTGGGTCAAGGGTCCTTGAGAGAATGACTGGGAGTGATCCTGATAGATAAAATGCACATCAAAATAAAAATACACAAATACATAAATACTTGATAAATGCAAAACTGATGATCACATCATGAATTTGTGTTTTTCATTCAAAGATCTTAAAATGTAATTATTCTTTAAAAAAGCCAAACCAAGATTTTAAATGCTTCTATCCTCAATAAATGTCATGAATATATTTTATGTATGTTCAATAAAAATTTCAAATTTATTTTTTTTCGTATCACATACAGCTTTTGGTGCCGTACAATACATTTTTTATTTATATTTGAAATTATTTCTAAAAACAATGTAAACCATGGTTCCTTTAAATAAAATTTATCTGTGTCTTCTAGTTTCTAGTGCGTCTAAATTGAGATTCACCCCATACCATAGTACTGTTTTTTCCCCCAGTAATTTGCATTTAAATAATTAAAAGATAAGCATCACTGTAACAAGCAAACCTGACTTGCCTGGCTCTGAATGGACAAGCTAAACTGGGACACTGGTTGAGAATTTCCTTGACTTGCTTGGCTTTGCTGGTTGCGATTCTTACGTCGCATTTGCCCGTTCTTGTTCCTTGCTTGTCCGTGTGCCGGGGGTGGGTTGTTATAGTAGTGAGCAGGAGGATGGTGCATAAACATGCCTACCGGAATTGGTATATTCATGTTAGCAGCTTGGGCAGTCTCAGCACCAATGAATCCCATGCGATCATGAAAGTTGTTGGGAACTCTTGGGCCTAGAGTTTAAATTTGAAATAATGTTAATATTTTGTTTGAACTTGTCTTATACAAAGCATATATCTTTTCAGAACTACATGCATGTTGTACCGCAAACACTTTATCATGCAAATAGTCATATATTACAAAAAACTTGTTTCAAAAACAAAATCTCTTTGATCAACATTGAATAATCTAGACAAGTAACACAATTTACCATTAAGGCCTCCAGATCGATCATAAACACTGCCAGGAATCAGGGCTTCACGGGCATCAAACATTGCTGTACTCATGAATCGGCCACCCTAGAAAAAAGCAAGTAAATATCAATTAAAATACAAACTGAACTTACTAATGTACATTTAATATAAATGTTAACCCTCCAATAAAACATAATGCTTAAAAACTTTGTTCCTTTTTAAAATTACTAACTTGCACACTATAACAATTCTTTCAGTATTTATTTATTTATTTAAAAAGTCGACCAAAGTAAAGCTCTGTCTACACTATCAAACTTTATGTGACAATAAGGATTCGATGTGCCGATATGGACATGATGATGTCATATCACTACCATATTTGGACACATCACACTTTTTTTGTCAAACTAGTTTGATAGTGTAGACAGAGCTTTTAGCATTTGCAAAATTATACAACTTCCATCATGAAAACTTATTCTCGATGGAAATCTAATTTCCATCACAACTGAAATCAAAAGAGCATCTTGTTGCTTTTCCATATTTTCAAGTAAAATTGACTCACTGGATTGGCAGGGTTCACCAGCTTACGTGGCTTGCTAAACTGCATGTGGCTCTCCTTGAGGTTGTTAAGAGGTCCCTCAACCAGAACCTTCTGGTCCTTGTAGTGGTTAAGTAAATGGTTCCACAGAGGGTGTCGAGACAAAACTTTAGGATTACCTACGATAATTACACCATACCTGCAACACAGAAACACATTCAAGGTCAACATTTAGGTTTACTAAATGTTAGTGTTAATGCAAATATCCTTGTTTTTATATTATACAGTAACAATATTACTTAAAAAACTAAATGTAAAACTAACTATAATCATTAACAAATTAATTTGTTTCAAATGTTAATACTCCTTTATTACATATAATACTTTTGGGTTGAGGTAGTTGCCTCTAATTTATTTTCAATATTGTATATACACTATTATTATTATTGCAAGTTGTATTATATTTTTTAATGGTAAAAATAATTTATAGCAAAGATAGAAATGCATTTGTTGTATTTAAAAACAAGTCATCTCTAGTCAATATTTTGTATAAACATTATTATTATTTAAATGTAACTTACTTCCCACGAGTCAAAGCAACGTTTAAACGCCTTGGGTCATTTAAAAATCCAATGCCTTGATGTTCATTTGAACGTACACACGACAGAATAATGAAATCCTTCTCGCGTCCTTGAAATGCATCTACGCTAGCTACTTCAATTTCCTGATACAGTTTACTATTCAGCGGTCCACTATACTGCATGAAAGTAGTCACGTATGCCCTTTGACCCTCGTATGGGGTAACGATACCAATCTGTTCCGGCTTAACACCTGCACGTAAGAACTTTGTTGTGATCTTCTCAACGTTAGATGCTTCAGTCCTTTAAAATACCAAGACATAAACTATATTTATTTGATTCTGTACTATTCTTTGTACAGTACTATTCTATGTACCATACTATGTACTATACTATGTACTATACTATGTACTATACTATGTACTATACTAAGTACTATTATATGTACTATTCCATGTACTATTCTATGTACCATACTACGTACTATACTATGTACTATACTAAGTACTATACTAAGTACTATTCCATGTACTATACTATGTACTATACTATGTACAAAAACTTGTATTATGTAAACTACAAACTATGTTATGAAAGCGATTCTAAAGTTCTTATTTATTGCTATAGCAGCAGAAATGATGCAATTACCTGTTTAAGTATGATGTTCCAGAACTGGAGATTTCCTCCTGGCCGGTGGTGGCCTGAAAGAACATTGGTTTATCTGGTTGAGGCCAAGGAAACTCTATACCTCTAGTCACTCTCTCGCCTAAAATACAAAATAATTAATTAACCCTGTTAACACTGAAGTATTGAGATATATCTAAGATGTATGGATAAATGGCCTTTGATGACACAATGTAGCATAGCAATGTGTACTGTTCTGTGTAATATAGAGTATTTTCACTTGTTTAGACAAACAACACCTATCAATAGAATAAGTACTTGCCTTTGGCTAAACAGAAAGTTACAGAATTTTATTTGTAAAGAATATTGTGTAACATGTAATTCAAATGAAACGTAATAACTAAAAACATACTAGCTGTCACACCATTCTGTAGAGACCCTTCATAGAAGATGTTTGAGGGAAACTTGCTGAGCTCTGGGTGCATGCGATATTGAACTTGCAGTCTAATGGGTCGGATACCCAACACTACAAGACGTTCAAACAGTGATTGAGAGAGGCCAGCATTCGCAGCTTTCTTGCACATCACCACAGGACCCAACTGGCAGTGATCACCAACAAGGATTAGCTGGAAAAAGTAATCATTTAAACTCAAGATTCTATTTATTTTTTAAGGGATAGTGTATAATGTTCTTGCTATTGCATTGATACATATGCATGGGATATCAAAATGACCAGAATTGTAAAGAGGTTTAAACTACATTTGGAGTAGGCATCTTTCATAATAAGTAACTTTCTATGTTTGACCGTGGATTGAAAGAAAAATGTCAGATCAGTCACAGAAACAGGAATGAATTATTGATACGTTTGTATTACCTTCACAAGGCTCTCACCTTCCTAGCCCCTAATACCTATACCATAACTTCATACACCCTTTTATCAGTTAATAGCTAGGCCCTAGGTTTCAGAGTACACACTTACCTGTCTGCAGCCTAGTACAGCTGGGATGATGCATTCTGGCTCAGTAGCTTGTGTGCTTTCATCAATCAATACAGTCCTGAACCGCATGCGGGCTAGACGAGGATCACCAGCGCCTACAGCTGTACAGCATATCACATCAGCATTCTAAAAAAATAACAATGTCAATAAGTTTCAATCTATTATAACACAACAATTAGTACATATGGGTTTATTTATTTTCAGTCACGGCGGGAAACTAGACACTAACATAATGGATTAAAGATATATGAAACAATATTAAAATATTTAAAATTGGTAATGTTTAAATATAAAATATTTGAGCAGTGAAGCATAATAATTTATAAAAATAGAAAAAAATGGCACTGTGGTAATATAGTGTATCAAATCATGGTTTCTACCACAGTACAAGGATGTTTTTTTATCATGTCCAAAACATCACCATTACCTAAGCTTTATATAAGTCTTAGTTTAAAAAGCATGAGTTTGTTTCCCATACTTTAATTTTCTAGCCATGAGCCTGCTGTTATTGTTTTGAAATAATATTTAATAATAGACTCTTATGTACACACCTGAAGCAGTTCTCGTTCTGAGTTGCGTTTCAGCGTTCTATAACGCTTCTCATCCTGGCTTGATAATTCACCAGTCTCGTCTTTCAGCAGTTGAAGTTTTGCAAGCTCTGGTAAAGCGGCCATCTTGCGAATCTTTAACAAAAAGTAGAAATGAATAAGGATGTAAAAGTAAAATCAATTGAAATAAAAATATTATTATAGATAAAGAGTTATGATCAAAACATAATGAATATAAAGGCGGTTTAAATATAGAATTTTATTAAATTATTGTTTACATGATATTGTTTAGAAAGCTTGTCTTCTATTATTAAAATGGCAAATAACTGCTACAAAAAAAGAAGCTTTGGCATTCTGTTACTAATTCTATATTTATAAAATATTTAAAAATGTCGTTACTATCCTCACACTGTTTAAACAAATCATAAAATTAAAAGGACATCTTTAAAATCTCAGTCTTATTACCAAGAAAAGCTTTATATTATTACACTTCAGTGAACATGACATGACCTTACCTGGTTATGCAATGCCAGGAAAGCAACAGGTGAATCAATTGCTTCTCTGCTCTTTGCGCAAAGACGGACGACCTTTAACCCTGTTTTGTGAATCTTCTCTGTAAGTTGGTCCACAGCAATATTACTTGGAGCACACACTAGCACTTGACTATAAGAGTAAGAAAGATCAACTTGTAAAGCTCTGTCTACACTATCAAACTTACTATTTTGACAAATAAAGTGTGATGTGCCCAAATATGGTAGTGATATGACATCATCATGTCCATATATGGGCACATCTAATTTTGTTTGTCACATAAAGTTTGATAGTGTAGACAGAGTTTAAAGTAATAGTGAAACAGGATTATATTAACATTTTAATTTATGAAGCACTCGGAAACTGAGATACAGTAACTACAACAGAGGATGCACTATTCAATATTTTGGCCTTATATACAGATAAAGATTTTAATGTCATGTAAATGTGATGTCATCAATAAATACATTTTCTTGTTTATCAATAAGCATGGTCTACACTTCATTATATAAAAAAAAAATCAGGGTAACTTAAAAATTAAGGACGTTATTGTTCCAAGAAGGAAATATACATTTTGCCAAGTAAAGTGCATTCTACAGTAGAATGGTGTTAACACAAGGATTTTTTTATCATATTGAATTCATAAAGATCAGCAACATTCAATGCATCACACAGACTTTATCTAAGTTTTAAGCGGATACACTCTATGTAAACTTATTTGTATTATTTATCTATTTGTATTGCACTACCCTTATTTGTACATTTCACAATGTTTCAATGTTATGTTCATGATAATAATGTAAACATACCCTTGTGCTTGACGGGCCAGATGATAAACAATAGTAGCAGTTGTTACAGTCTTCCCTGTTCCAGGTGGACCCTGAAAAATAATCACAATCACCACAATTGTAAAGTAAAATGCGTACGAGGACAAACACAATAAATGCAAAAAATGCGTCTCTTTGGCATTCACTTTTACTATCTTTTTTTTCCATGGACATCTTTAACATTGTTTTTCACAACTGTGCTTTATAAATCTAAAACCATATAATGGGAAACTGAGAAAGCACAGTTTATACTGTGTCTGTGACAAAAGGATTCCAGTACAAAAGAAAGTAGATTTCATGTTATTTACCTGAATAAGACTAAGTGGCCTAGCAAGCACAGTTTTTACAGCATACACCTGTGAGTGGTTAAGTTCAGGCAGTCCAGGGGCTGAGAACCGCTTGGGAAGGTTTACTTTAAAAGTCATTTCCTCCACCTCATGGCCTAGCAAACGATGGTACAAGTAACTAGACACAGCGGTCTCATCCATAGCCAACATCTTCAAAGCATTCTGCATCCTGTGGTTTAAGATTAATGTATTATTAGTTTTCGCCCTAGAACGCAACATGCATAAACAAACAATGTACAGTATAACAACATATTTCTATTTATAGTGGAATTCATTGACTGCCATGATCTACAATTTATCAAGCATGTTTATATAATTTTACTGTATTTTAATTTATCACTTGTTGATATTAATTGTGTTGTATTTCATATCTAGGGGGAACATTATTTGATTATACCTGTTACTATATTACACCCAAACAAATAAATGCCTCTCTTTCTGGGGCGTTTATTTCAATACAGTGACATTATAAATTCTAAATAGATACATGGTTTTTAAAATTAAAAAACAATACCTGTCAAAAGAGGTAGACTTCCAGACAAAGTCAACCACATATGGAGTGGTGATGTCATGCGGAGCACCAGCGTTGCTCTTCAACTCTATACCAACCTCTTCATTAAAGTCTGAGACCAGATAAGGATTTGAACTATACAATTAGATCACCAACACACACTGTAGGAATTCAGATCAGACTTTACTCAAAAGAAACATTGTACTGTATTAGAATACATTAAACATAATGGGGCTAGTGTGTGTGTTGGACGTTGGATTACTGATCATGAGTTTGAATCAAACTCTTGTCGCAATCACTTGTATCCTTAGGCAAGACACTTTATTTATGTTTGCCTCTCTCCACCCAGGTGTATAAATGAGTACCAGGTTAGGTCAAGACACATCTTTGTGCTGATTACTAGCTGCATTATGGAAGTATGTTTTATATAAAAAAAATGGCCAGGGTAATAATGTGAAGCGCTTAGAAGGATTGTGCAATAAGCACTATATAAGAATATTATTATAATTAATGGTTTGTATATGAGAGATCCAAATTTTAATTCTAATGCTTCATATACTGTCAGACACCCAATCTCAGTATAGCTTTGTTATGACCTATAAAGGGATAAACACGCTTTTGTAGACTCTCACAGGATACATATAAAAATATATGGAATGGAAAATATAAATGCCAAGTACTTTTGACAAAAAATCAAATTGATAGTTTAATAATAGACAATTAAAAGGATACTATCGGGGATTGAGATAACATGGCCAACACCTGCCCACTGATCTCTTTTATCTCCTACATAACGCAATCTCAGCTCATCTCCATGCATCAGTTTGACATCTAAAAAAATAGTTTAGGGTTAATCATAAGAAGATTTTTTTTTCCCATTTTTTTTTCTTATAATAAAAGACACATTTTTACTTAGTTTTCCTCTACGGAAGAGAGTATTAAAAATATATTTGTTTTTAGTAGTAACAAAACCTAAAAGCGCTAAAAACATGACGAAACAAGCTAGTCATAATTTAATATTATAGTAGGATTTCAACATGTACCACAATAGAAGAATGTTACTATTGTGTTGCATGTGAAACCTGATATGCTATGTCTACATGAATGAACTCAGTTGATACCAGGAAGTAAGATCAATTGTTATGAAGTTAAAGGTCATCAGATAACAAAGGATATTCAGTAAAATGAGGGTATTTATTTGTATTTATTGCATGTTATAGTTCTGTTTACCATACCTTCAATTTTACTAAAATTAAAGTATGCTTGTCGTTTCTTGTTAAGACCAATGTCCCAGCGAACCACAATATTCTCCTGAGTCTGAGCTTCTTTTAACTTCTTGTCGTAATCAGCTTCCATTTTAACCAATGGACCAAACACATTCTGGTACATGTATGCATCTTCATATCTAAAATAAATAATGAAATACCGGAATGGTGTCCGACGGGCTTTAGTTTTTTACCAACAGTACAGTAGAAGTACCGGGATGGTGTCCGGCGGGGGATAGTTTCACCATGTAGTTGAAGTTCTATTTATTTGCTGTTAGCCGAAACCATTCAAATTCATTTCAATGTAAATGTTTTTTATATGTTTACAAATGACAATAAATTAACATGACTATTTAATTGCTCTGTATTTTAAACAATTAATTTCACTTTTTACTAATTTCTATTTATTTTTTTACAATTGTGTATTTTGCAACTTTTCTCTATATTCTAATTGGGTATTAAAGATTTTGCAATAACAAATTTGAACAATCGTTTGATTAACTTGTAATTTTCCCATGCTTGTATTTTTTTTACTAAGCTTCTTTATGTTTGTTAACTCATGCGATTAAACACGTTCCGTCGATTAGAAATAAATAAGGAAATAAAATTACAGACACAAAGCCCAAAAGTTGTGAAATGGAACCTATGATTAGGTTTAGTAATTACCTGAGCATAACAGCAGCAGGTTCTTCATCTACCCCAGGCTTCTCAAGGTCCTCAAGCACAGCTTCTGGGCTGTCCTTCCATAGCTCTTCTAGGCGGTTAATCTGTTGGGCTGATACCTGCCTGGCCCGAAGCTGCTCATCGTCAGATGGAATCTTCACTAGCCAGGCTAGGAAACAACGATCTTGAATCAACGGCTGCCATTGGGAAGGGTCCCTGTAAAAAAACAAAGACTCTTGATAATTAGTAAATTAATCAAATTAAAATTACTTTCAAATTAGGATATTTTATGGATTATTTTGTAAAGCGCTTAGAAACATTAAAGTCTCAATATAAGACTACCATTACTGTATGGTAGTATTATTAACATAATTATCCCTTCCTCTTTTTATAGAAAATATGTGTATACAATATGAATTACACAGAATCATACAGCCAGAATGTCTAATGGTCAGTTGGCAAAAATCATTATTAATAAACCTGTCTCCATGGCTAATGGTAAAAATACTAGTGTTAAATATAATACCTATACTACAATACGTTTTCAAACTGATTCGGTTCACATTTAGGACTATACTATGAACTCAGCTTTATTGACTTTGTAGACTGTATTCTGTATTTTTTGACATTACCATATTTTTGGTAACATTTTTAATTATGTCATCAATTTATTTTTATTTTATTTATTTCATTTCCCAACCAACAGTGAACTCATGGTTCACCACTTACAAGAGGGAACACAGACAAACACGTACACATACAATAAAAAATATTAAACTAAACTACTAACAATGTTGCGAAACTTACGGAGATTATTACTAAAGATATCTAACTCAGGGTTTCTTAAAGTAAAAGAATTATAAGTTTGACTTAATCTACTAAACCATTTTTTAAAACATTTACTCTACAAACAGGAATATGAAAAGTAGGATTTATTAAATTAATTTCCATAAAGTTTAATTCAAACTGATTAGGATGTATTTAAAAAAAGCTTAGAAAGTTAA
This sequence comes from Antedon bifida, assembly GCF_963402885.1. Classification (NCBI taxonomy): domain Eukaryota; kingdom Metazoa; phylum Echinodermata; class Crinoidea; order Comatulida; family Antedonidae; genus Antedon; species Antedon bifida. Next base: position 6,379,818 of record NC_136235.1, on the reverse strand, counting down.
TGGTGGTAGGTGGCAATTAGATCACATGATAATTCTGGGAGCAAGGTCATAAAAAGGATGGAAGACCTTGAAATATACACACCCCTCATGTAGGATGTAATGCATTCTGACTGACACACATGCATCAATGAATGATGTACACAATGCCTTCAAATTGACACAGTTACACCCAATGTATGATAATGCTTTTAAACAGACACACCCACAAATCAGGAAGTCAATGGTAGGTGCTAGAGTGAGCAAGGTCATACAGAGGGTTTTTAATATGGAAAATATGGAAACTAGTCCCTATGCAATGCATGATGGTGTACATAAAAAGAAAGAAGGGTGGGGGAGGAGGTTAAACAGAAATAAGTTTCACTTTTTTAAGTTGGAATATATTTTTGCTTGGCAATAAAAGGGTACTGTAAAGCTCTGTCTACATAATCAAACTAGTTTGACAAAGAAAGTGTGATGTGCCCAAATATGGTAGTGATGTGCCCAAATATGGTAGTGATATGACATGACCATGTCCATATGTGGGCACATCACATTTTGTTGTCACATAAAGTTTTATAGTGTAGACAATGCTTTAGTAATGAACATTTATTTTTAAAAGCTCTTGTCTTAATATAAGGAGGGACATGTTCTCCAGGAGAGTTATTCTCTTATGGAATGCTCTACCTATGGATGTAGTTTCATTTGCTACGGTGAACTCGTTCAAAGCAAAACTTAACGTCGCATGGTCCAACCACCCGCTGAAGTTTTCATTGAATATGATTTTATCGTTAAGAGGGGCTTTTAAGCACTGAGTGCTTCGCCTCGATCCCGTAGACGAAAGTGTACGGGAAACAAGTAAACATTGATGCATGATGAATTCAAATCTTACCAGTTCATATCCTTCAAATTGCTCTGAGTCGCACAAGGATTACGGCAGAGCAACACGACAACTGAATCGGCTTTAGCTGGAATAAAACCCAGAAGAAAAACATTGCGACAGCCACAGTTGTAACACTCAAGCACGGTCTCTCCCAGGGGACTGTCACGATGCAGGGTAACTTCCTTACATTTAGCACGTACAAGATGGTTCACAATGTGACTAAGGATAAACAAGTATTATACATTTTTTTAGACTAAAGATAAAAATTTCCAATTTGTATTTAACATAGTAAATTACATATAAAAGTACTGTATGTCAGTAACATTAATAAAACAGTTGTACTTATTGATAAATGTACAGTACTGTAGCTTTGGGTAGGATGACTGTCAAAATAAAAAGCATGGATGGTGTTGAACCAGAAAGTATGAATTCAATCAGTCTTTGCTTGTAAGCTTAACAAAACTAATTCCCTCATGTGCCCTCTAGAAATACAAATTTCAACCAATCAGAAGACTGCAAAGGTCAGAATTTTAATTGTTTACATTTAAAATGTATGCATATAATTTATATGCAAGTAACAGCATGCTATCAACTGCTTAAACATAATTGCAAAGTCTAAACTATATAATTAACCAAACTTACTATACACTAGAGTACCAGCATTAATAAAAACAAGAGATAAGGATCTGTAAGTAGGCAAATTAGTTTCAAGATAGAATTTTATCTCTTACCTTCCAGAAGTGTTTCCTCTTCCATTGCAGAACCATTTTTTAGACTTGTTACACATGACAACAGATGCAGGGTCATGAATTCCACAATAGCTAAGATTAGAGATATCATTTGTTATATTTTATACTATTATAAATATGGCACTTCATGAATCAATTTATAGTTTTTCTAGTTGTTTAGTAAAATACTATCAAGCTGCCTGTGGATAAAAGTATCAATTATTCTATTATTTGGTCATAAAAAACCAAATCATATTTTACTGAATTATAAAAAACTATAAAACCTTCGAGTTCAATTGATACCCAATGTGTATCATATGGATGCGTAAAATAGGAAAGATGAGTAATACAAACATCCACTCTATAATATAGATATTTTTTAAATTAATAATAATTGTATAGTAATTGTGTAGTACATACAGTAATGTGTATTTGCTTTTGGTTAACTTAAAAAATTAATTTCTAAATTTAGAAGGTGTTCATACAAAAATAATGCAGTACACTGTACACACTACAGTATCTCCAAAAAGAGTTTAAATACAGTTAGTAGAGTGGAGTTGTGAATTGATGGTTATGATGCTTGGCTACCAATCCAAGGCTCCTGGGTTCAAGTCCTGTTAGTGTCAGGATTTGTTCTAATGACAATTTATAACTCTCACTCCCAAAGACTTGTAATAAGACTTTGTTTATGTAGGGCATCTTGTGTATATGTTTTGTGATCAGGATTGCCACCTTTAAGAAGGATTTGCTTATGGTTATCCTTTGCATAATTATATAAAAACAAAACAGCCCTTCAAAAATGTTGTCATCATATCTTTTTAATGTTTCCCTGAATAGGTTCTGTGGGTTACAAACAATGTGTGTTGAAAGCATGACTTACCAGCATGCATGTGTCGGCAACTCCTTGGAGAAGAAAGCCTCGTCCTCCTCATCTTCAAATGTGAGTTCCTTCACACCTTGACCAACCACTGTCACTCCATTCTCAATAAATCCATTTTGCAATGGTCTCTCAGGTTGGTCAGCCTAGAAATTCAGGAATTTAGTTTTAGATTAATTTTAAAACAACTACTGTCTAAACTACAGGCTGAAGGTTTTTTAACAAATTAAAACATTATCAAAACAATATGATTGCACAAAAACAAATGCCAAAATTAAATACCGCTACTAATTAATTAAACCTGTTAAATTTAACATACAGCATTGCAATATAAATAAAACTGTAACGTTTTTAAGCCTGTTCTCCAGTTGATGTTAAGCTAGTTTCAAAATTGTTAAAGAATTAATAATGATGATGATCACAAGCAGGAATCATTCAGTTTTCTTGGCTTGGGTGCTTTTTCTGTAAAATCGTTGAATCTGGTTAACTCAATGCAACTCCACATTGAGTGAAAAACAGGCCTTAGAATATGGCAATGTAAAGCCTGGTTTCCATAAAATCGCTACACGACAAAGCGTAGCGATTCTATGGAAACGCTAGAATTTATCGGGGATCTAGTACGCGAGCGCTAAATATTCTTTGGTATGCGTATACGATTCATCACCGACAAAATCGGCAAAGTTGAACATGGTTGAACATTGCCGATTTGACTGCGATGATCGGGGAGCCTTCCCGATTGCGTCGGCGACATCTGCGCGTGTAGCGGTTTTAATGGAAACGCTGTAGCGACGGTGTAGCGATTTTATGGAAACCAGGCTTTAAGAATAGAAAGATAATAATAAATATTTTTGAAAATAAATAATATAAGTGTCATGTCTGTGGAGTGTGGTGTTACTTTACTGTGTTAGCATGTGCATGGAGTGTCATGGATTGCGAGTGAGGAAAGGTATTCTACTACTAAAAATATCTACTGTACAGACACACAGAACTCAGGGCCAAAAACTTTCTAACAACAATCATACATCATCATGATCATATAGGCCAGGCCTACATGATCATACACGTACGTACACACACTTTTCTTTACTTTCTTTAATTGTCTTTTTATAGTTTTAACTTAAATCAGATAAATATTTTAAAAATTGGTCAAATTAATATCTTGAAACCTGTTAATCAAACGTTTCCTACCTGACTCTGGCTCTGACTGGTATCTAGCTGAGACGCCTGACTCTGTTGAGTTTGGGTTTGTGAAGGTAAGGTGAAGTCTGTAAAGTCGTATTCTGAGCCTTGAGTATCAGCCCCCATCAGCTCGCCTTCATCAGGGTCCAGGAAAGTCAAAGTTTGAGCGGTTGTTGGTCCATAAGTATCCTCACTCATTTTCAACGTTTCCTATCTCACAATATTCTCTAATGCATTAGAAATCGAATGTGAATACAAATTTTAAGTTATATTGCAGGCAAGTGGTTATAAATAATGTTAAATTCTAAGCCTAAAAATACCTAGCACTCACTCTCAAAATCCCTCTGCGTGCAAATGACACGACACGGCGCAAGACTCAAAAGCGTGACGAACAGCACATATTTTGATGACGTCACATATCAATTTAAAAAACGAGTAGAAAAAAAGAACACAATTTCCTCGACCTCGTGTCAAATACACACTCACGGTGGTACACAAATAACATCATCGCGGTTCGGTGATGACGTAATAAGAAATTAAAATTAGATTGAAATTTATTTTAAATATATCTAACAATATAATCTAGGCCTAGTTTATACCTACTAATAAACATAACTTTAAGTATTTGTTTGTGTTGTCTTAGAAAATAAATAAATAACTGTGTAATTATATTAATACTGATAATATAATAATACAAATCATTTATGCCTACCAAACCGTACCGCCGTACATGTCGATCGGTGTTTACACAAACCAATACCATTCAGCAAGAGATCCGCGTTGCCGTCGTCCCTCCTGCGGTTGGTAAGACCTGCAGTCTTTCCCTGTTTTTAAAAGCTACTAGATATTCTAAATTTGTAACTAATATGACATCAACGTGTTTATAATTATTTTAGAGCCTAATGGCTAGAACGCTAGGCCTACTACTAGCAGCTAGTTCTAGCTAGGCCTAGGTTATATAGGCTAGTTTAGCTTAGTAGGCCTCCCCCTTTTACCGGTGTATGGTCGAAGCGGCCGCCAACCAAAGCGGCCGCCAGTTTAATATCGTCATTTGTATGGAGCGCCGTGTGCGCTTTGATTGTTGTCAACATATATAAATATAATGTATGATTTTAATGTTAATTTAATAATTTAATGTATAAATATAATGTATGATGTATGATTTTAATGTCACTAATTTAATAATTTAATATATAAATATAATGTATGATTTTAATGTCACTAATTTAATAATTTAATATATAAATAAAATGTATGATGTTTGATTTTAATGTTAATTAAATAATTTAATATATAAATATAATGTATGATGTATGATATAAATAAATTGCTCATGTTATTGTAAATAAATTGAAAGTTAATTGTAAGTGCAAACACTTTGGTTTCTTGATAGTACAGTCAGTAGTTAATTTACTAATTAATTAATATATATATATAACAACAATATATATACATTGGCTAATTTCGAATAATATATATTTCGAATTTATACAAATTTTCAACAGTTGAAAAACAAGTGATATCGCCGATCGGCCATTTCGTTTAAATGAACGTATCACATTCAATCTGTAAAAAAGAGAATAAATTACATAATAATGCATTTAGATTGTTATTTACGTTCAAAGAAAACCTGTCCAACCAACGACAATCAAATATTAAAGCACATGGGCCAATGGCGTTTTTGTAACAAAAAAACAACAATCGAAGCACACACGGCGTTCCATACAGATTACTGTTATTGAACTAGCGGCCGCTTTGGTTGGCGGCCGCTTCGACCGTAAACCCTTTTACCTAGGCCTAGCTAGAGTCAAGACTGTCTGTGATGGTGTGGGATCCTCCAGTGAAGCGAGGACTGGCCTGGTCCTTCTTAGCTGGTAGCTAGAGGCCTACCTGCCATGGTCCTAGTAGATAGGTCTAGCCCAGACAGGCACTAACTAGGACAGCTAAAATAAGGCCTCCTTTCTAGGCCTAATCCTAATTTAAAGGATCTCTGTGTGTGAAAGAAAGAAAGAAGACAAGATAGTAAATATATACAATTATAGGCATTAATGATTAATTAATTGTGCATGTTCCAGTCTTTAATTTTAATTTAGCCTAGTTTAATATTAAAAACAATTTGATGCTTAAATGTGTATCACCTACATAAGCTAATGTTCAGTCACTCGACATACCAAACTACATTAGTCATTAGCTACATATTCATATTTTATTTATTTTTGTAGAATTGACAAAATGTATCAAGACAATTCATATGTCAGTCCAAATGGATTTGTTCTACAAACTCCCGTCTACCAAAGGCTAAGTGACTTTCACAGAGACCAGATAAGGACCTTTGAATACAGTAACAGTAGAAGTGTCACCTATCCCCCACCTATTGCACAAAGGGTGATATCAGGACCTGGGGCAATTTCAGGACCTGGGCCCATGCACTCGGTCCGTGGCACTCAAAGAAATAACTACGATTCTGATTACAGAACACCAAATACCGGTATGCACCAGCTGCCATGGAGTAACCCACCAGCCCAAAGATATTATGGAGGGTAGAGTATGATTCTACTATTAATAGTGATTTAATCAACCTAAAGCTCCATCTACACTATCAAACTTTATGTGATGATGTCATATCACTACCATATTTGGGCATATCACCACCATATTTGGACACATCACACTTTTTTGTCAAACTAGTTTAACAGACCTTTAATCATTACTAGGTGTAAATATATTTTTAGCACAGTGCTACTTATTATAATCTGTCAATGATAGAACATTTCTAGTATGTAAATTAAATCCGATTGATTTATTATTTATTATTATTATTTACATTATCATAATATACAAATAATGAATGTTAATGAGATGGATGGTGAGAATATTTCATGAATATAAAAATTAACTAATCTATTTTTAACGAGACAAAAGTTAAAAATAGAGCAGTAAATTTTTACAAAACAACATTAATTATTTATTCAAGTTATACATTGTAAATTATTGATAAATGCTAGGTTGGGAAGCTAGACCATTAAAAAAGACAGTGCTCCAACATGGAGTAGAGCAGTTATACTGTAGACGGCACGCACAGCAAGTTTCCAAATACGTTCAATCTAACTTTAGTCATTTGTGATTAAATTTATTCTTAACCCACAGACAACAGAATCTTTCAAGAAAAAGAGTGTTTGATAACAATGTCAATGAACAGCCTACAAAAAGGAAGAGAAGAAGAGATGATGACAATGGCAGTAGCTACAAAAAAAAGAAAGACACTAGTAGTATACCATGCACTCAGACCCCACAAACCTCGAAGAATGCAACGCCATCAAGAGTACCTCCAACTGGCACCTCATTAACAGACACTGATATGGTATTTCATTCAGTCCTTTCCTGTTTAAATATACCAGACTAAAGCTCTGTTCATACTATCAAAGTCTATGTGACAAACAAATGCCCATATATGGACATGATGACATCATATTACTACCATATTTGGGAACATCACATTTGTCAAACTAGTATAACAGTGTAGGTAGAGCTTAAGTGCATGGGAAAACAGAAAATAGTTTCACTTTTTTAAGTTGGCATTTATTTTTGCTTGTGATGTGCCCAAATATGATAGTGATATGCCCAAATATGGTAGTGATATGACATCATCATGTCCATATATGGCCACATCACATAAAGTTTGATAGTGTAGATAGAGCTTAAGTCTTTTCCAACATCAATTTTCAATCTGAAGTCAAAGTAAAATCGGGTATCTGGTCCAATCTTTATCAGTAATGAATAGAAGACTAGGTTACATGAAAGATTGCTGATCAAACCCAGTACCGTTTTGATTTTACAATCATTCAAAATATTATTTCACGTAATTTATATTTTTTCAGCTTTCCAAAGATATCTGGGAACATTTCCTGGAAAGAAAACAAACAAAAGCTGATCTACGAAGAAAAGTAGCTCTTAGAAACGACTTGGCTACTGTGATTCAATTTCTTTATCCATGTGGGTAAAAGTGTTTTTTTATTTGATAGATATTATATAAATTGCAGTGATGTAGCTAGAGAGAGTCTAGGGGTGGCTATAAAAAACACAAAGTATTTACACACATTCAACCTGCACAGTTGATATCTATGCCTTTGTGACCAGTGGCGTAATGTAGGGGGAAAAGGCCCCTGGTTTTGCACTCCTAAGGGGCCTTCTAATGCTAGGTATTTGCATTGGGGTTGCCCATACTCTGGCGTCCCTTAAGCTCTTAGACCCCTGGGTTTAGCCAGTGAGCACTCATAGCCATTATGCCACTGACCAATACTCTTTACTTTTTTTAAGCCTTGACTATTTCTTTTGTACAGATGGTGGGTTGTATTTAGTTGGTTCTTCTATGAATGGATTTGGTAGTACTGATAGTGATGTTGATATGTGCCTTATGATATCAAATGAAACAGTAAGTCCAACCTCTATAATTGTTTATTTTTTTTATCTCTTCAATATATTAATAAAAGCTGATGGTTTCTTTCCTTCACTTGATACAAAGCAAAGCAGTTTCTATTAATTTGAATACAATTGTATTAAGGTTTCAGCTTGATTTATGCTTACACTATATATTTATGTTATAACAGTTGTAAGAAAGTATTTTTATTGCTTTGTTTATTCAGATAAGTCAGAAACATACAGCAAAAATGGTCTTACAACGGATATTAGTTGAACTGAATAGACGGTCTTTTCGTGAGTAAATGTTTTTTTTTTTTTTATTAAGGATGAGATTTTACCAGAAATTAAGTAGTTTTATTGTGTGATTTTAAAAAACAGCAAGTAAATAAATTAATAGGTTTATATTTTATATTTCATGAAACACACTGTACTAAACTCTAGCATTTTTTGTGTGGTTTTAATCCATAGAGACAGTATGTGTGTTTTATTATTATAATTTAATCACACTGCTTTACATTTTTTGTTTTTAGATTTTGTACGAAAACCTCAAGTTATACCAGCAAAAGTTCCCATTTTAAAATTCTATGATTGTTTAAGGTAAGATTATCAATTTAAAACAAACTATTTCAGATACAGTAGATAGAGATAACATATTGTTGCTGTTTATTATCATTTTGATTTACCGTATTTAGTTGAATAAATGCACCGAGGCGTATGTTGTACAGGAGATGTTGTTCAAATATAATTGTCTTGTAATACAATATTGTGTATAGAATGCATGAGGCGTTTATTCGAGGGAGACATACAAAATGATGGTCTATGGCGAGGGGGGGGGGGGGTGTTTATTTGAATAAATACGGTAATTTATTTCTTCTTTATACTAGGTGAATAGTACAAGACTTTTCTCCCCGAAAGACCCATGATTAGCATACTCCATAATCTTTTCAAATAATGTATAGTTCTTTATCATGCACATGATCAACAGCTTCATGTCCCATCCAAAGGGCGAGCTAATTAAGAGTTAAGTATCTTGCCTAAGGATACAAACATTGCTGCACCGAGGTCTCAAACCCTAACTAACCCTATTATTATTACACATTTAAATTCGCCTTATAAATAAATCAATAATTGATTACATATGTAAGAATGAAAAACCTCAAATATTTCTTTTGTAGGAAAATTGAATGTGACCTAAACATCAACAACGCAACAGTAAGTTCTCTGACAGAAAGTTCTGCTTACCAAGTAAAACATAACTAGACAGTTTTATCTAGCCAAAATATCAAGCAGAATACCATCACATGTTACTTGTTTTGATCAGACAGCCTCGTATGATGATGCCCGACGAAACATCTTGACTGGTCGGTGCTGTCTGAGTTGAATCCAGACAAGACAAGTCGTCTTGAAATAGCTTTGGGTTTTGAGATCATTGGGAAAACTTTAAACATGTCTAATTTTCTCCCAACCAGACATCAGGCAATCATTGGCTGGTTTAGTTAACATATGCATAAAATACACTCACACATTTTATTATTGAAAACAACTTAACGTAAATGTCATGTATATTAGAGGAGATTCTTTAATAATGTATAAAATAATACTTTTAATCATCATTAAATTTATTACAGGGAATCAGAAATACATACCTGATGCAGCTTTACTCAAAATGTAAGTAACAAATAATTTAATAATTAGATAGATAATAATAATTGTATTTATATATTTTTTTAATAAAATAAGAAGTATACTTCCATCTAAACATGATCACAAACCAATTATGTTTGTGATTGGTTTTTTGCTAAATGATAGATTTGTGAGATATTAGAAGCGCTCTATTTTTGTATGCAATTTGTAATGTTAAATGTTGAAATTCTAATTTTTTTTTTAAAAAGGGAAAATGTTTTAAAATTGAGAAAGAGACTTCCATCTTTATAGAATTAAAATTGCTAGGTAATAATATGATTGATGATTGCTTGACTTAATATTGCAGTGGATTGGAGAGTAGCACCGCTAATTCTTGCCATAAAGAAATGGGCAAGAGATGTAGGAATTAATGATGCGAGCAAAGGAACGTTGTCAAGTTATTCAGTAGTACTAATGGTGTTGTATTACTTGCAAGGTAAACTAGAAAAATGCAGTTTACACTTAGGCCGTGTTTCCGCAGCTAAAAATTAACCGATATTTAACTGATAAAGTTCATGTGGAAACAGGGTTCAACCAATTCCACTGGAGAAAAACCGATAATGATCTCATTCAAATCAGATAAAATTTTTAACCTTTGACATGAAGGAAAAATGTTTGCGATTGGGCACCGGGTTGTTTGGTAATGGCTGATCATACAGACTTTATTTTTTAATTGATCACCTTATTGGTTAAAAAATTAACCGATAATTTTGTTTTGGCTGCAGAAACAGTAGAACAGTAGGTGTTTTATAAAACATGAATAATATTTTCATTATTTTTTCATATACCATAAATTTAATTTTCATTCAATATATTTTGTCAGAAAAGTACAAAGACAAAACAAATGACAAAAGAAAATAGTTCAAAATCCAAATGATGGGTTAACCAAAATGAGAAATAAATCACTGCTAAGTGGCTCATCAAAATTGAAAAGGAAATGAGATATACATAATTAAAATGCAAAATAATTAAAGATGTATTGTCCCCCTGAAAAATATTTTATTATAGTTATTTACTTCGACCAAAAATTGGATCGCAAAAAAAATTATTTACCTGAAAAAATTGGAATTTAAAGCAAAAAATGGTCAAATTGGCTGCCAGCCAATGGATTTTTGGTTGAATTTAACCACTTATTATGTTATTTTATAAGTGAAAACATCATTTTTTTTCATTTTTTTTTTTTTTTGGAAGTGATTAACTTTATTAAAACTACAAAATAACCTATTCAAAGTCTGATTTAATTAATCTTCATTTTTCATGTTTTTGGAGGACAATACATCTTTAATTATTTATTATTAAATAATTCAGTTTTTTTTTATCCCAACAGTTGGTGCTAAGCCCCCTGTTTTGATATCGTTGCAGCAGAAATACCCTGTAAGTAAAATATCTGTAACGTCATAATTGATTATTATACCTATTGCACGCCATGTGACCCACAATCGTCCTTCTATCAAATGACAGGAATTTATTTAGGTGTTATATAAAATAAAATAACAGTAAGCATGGTCAGGCCTATTGTACAGTGCTATACCATGGCTGGCTGGTATTGCAAATCCACTAACTAGATTTGTGTGACCAGTAGTATAATATAATTCCGTAAATTTCAAATAAAAAAAACCCCAACAATTTTTACAAATTCTGACACGATAAAGTTCTGAATTTTAGTAAATTTAATTACATTTTATTTACTAAATTTGTTTATTTTTACAGCAGAAGTTTTTGAACAGTACTAGCGTTTGGGATCTACAAAATCTAGCCCCAGAAGATCAACTGCCATCATGGATCAACTTTGAATCCACAAACAAACAAACCTTCTGTGAACTGTTAGAGGGATTCATGTCATTCTACACGAAAGACTTCCATTTTTACAAAGACGTAGTTTCTGTGAGATTGGGACGTCCATTGTTGCTCAGTTCAATTGAAACTATTGGAGACTGGAAAAAAAAGTTTATACACATTGAAGGTAAAATTGGCTTAATGAAAGGAGTAAATTGGCCTTTAGATATGATACAATTGGACTTCTCTGTGCAGATACCTCACATAATTGATACTGCACCAAAGCATGTTTTTTATTCCTTCATAATTGTATTTGTACCTCTTGAAAATGGACACCTCCCATTTTAAGCAGACACCTAGATTTTGTGTATATGTTTTAAGGATAACTATAATTTCTCTACAAAATAATGAAAAAAACATTACAATTTAATGAAATACATATAATACCAACCAAATTAAGAGGCACTCTGCATTTAGAATATATATCTAAAACAGCTGAAGTTATACAAATCATAGTGTATGTTTTTTTCTTTCAATTACATCTATCTACGTTTACTAAATGTTTATATTTTATTTTTCTCTAGAACCCTTTGACAAAACAAACACAGCCCGTGCAGTGTACAGCGAACAGAGCTTTAGGGTAATCATAAGAGCAATGAACAAGGCTGCAAAGAAATTAAGCAAACCAAAAAATCTAAAGGTAAATGATTTATGTCTCGGTTGACAATCGTATTGGTTAAACGGTATGATAACCGAAAGAAGATAGGAGGAGAAGCTATGTCAAAGGTCAAGTGCATAACCTGGAGCATAGTTGCATGGCTTTCTTGAGGTGGGCAAAAAGGTTGAATAGGCTGGTTCAATCCCTTTAACTCAGGGTTCTGACTTATTTGATGCATTGAAATTTCTGAACCCACTGGAAACAAGTTAAGACTTAAATTTACTAAATCTTCTTTAATTAAAGAGTGAGGCAAAAAGAGCATTAATTATAAATGACAAGCTATAAACTACAAATAGATTTTAAGTTAACCAAAGTTTAATTTTTTTTTAAAGAGCACAATGTTAGAGCAGTTTTCTTTTTCATATAATTGATTTAATATTATTTCTACTGTTATTATGTTTTATCTACATAATTAAAATTAACGAGTTCAAGTAGTATTGAGATAACTATGGTAACTAATAATGATTATTAATTGAAGAAAAATCTATAAAAAATCTTGGATACAGAACATGTTACTGATAAAGAGTTCCATTTGATGCTGTACAACCAAGGCAATCTAACAACAGGATGCTCAGCTCCAAAGATCAAAAGGTCTATCTGTGTACCTATACCTGTAGTACAGTATTGGTGGTATCTGTCGCAGCCAGACACAAGATCAAAGGACTGTTACAAGTTCCTATCTTGGCAAGGCGAGCTCAGTGTCCTGTGGTTAGATTGCCTTGGTACAACCAAATCTCTCAAAATGTAATAAATAAGTATTAATATCTTTTCCCAGAAAGTTTGTTGCTTAAAAACATTTTAATAGAAACCATGTATAAAACAGAAAAGTCATGTGCTTTGTGATCTGAGAAATTGCTTCTTGATCAGAATAAAGAATATCATTTGATATCCATTGTAGAAACTTAGTTTTCAAATTGTATATTCCGTTTAAAACTTGTAAAAATGTAAAGTGTATAATTTGTATTGATATTACATTAATAAAGTTGTTTTCACAACGTATAGCATTTTGTTATTTATGCTTTTCTGTTTTTGATTTAAATATTATAATGACGGAAGTTTTTAGTTACGATTAATGAAAAATTATAATACATTATATACATAATATAATTGACATATTCAGGAAATGTGTTGAGGTACTGTTACTTTATATCTTTTACTAGTATTTCTCAACCTTTTAAAATAAGCAATAAAAACATTATCTGTGAACCACTTTTACTATGAGAATGTGTCCAGTGTCTTATACACTACACCTTTCAGTTAGCCATATTGTTTGAATGGTTGGAAAAAGTAAATATCTTTCATTTTCTTTAGGATTTCATGTAGCTTTTAAATGTAAAGTTCTGTCTACACTATGCAACTATGTGACAAAAAATTGTGATGTGCCCATATATGGACATGATGATGTCATATCACTACCATATTTAAACATATCACTACCATATTTGTGCACATCAAACTAGTTTGATAGTGTAGAAAGAGCTTGATATACAAACATTTTTATTTTATTCTTTGTCTCTACAGTGTTTCTGTATTCTGTTATAAACCCGTGAAATGTATACAGTTTACAGAAAACATGAAATCAGTGCTGTTGCCTCCACATAGCACTACTTCACTACAGAATTACATTTTAATAGTATTTGTAATATTTACTTTAAGATGGTACATACCCACGCAATGAAAAATCAACTGTTATTTAATGTGAAATTATTAACTGTTCATCAATATCAACACCATACTGTATATTTATAAATATATTTTATACTATCTTTTTTCTTTTTTATTCAAATGCATGCTACCATGATCCAAAAAACTTGCTGAAAATGGATGAGCTTTGTTTGTCTTTCAATGGTGGTATTTCTTGAAAATTATCTTGAATTAAAGGTTGTCCCTTATCATCAATGATGATATCAGTTGGTCTTCCATTATCATCAGATGAGATGGTTGTCTTTACGTTCCCGTCAGAATCTTTCTCTGTACGATGTGTTTCAGTGGTCTAAAAAAAAAAAATATTAATGATTTTTTATTTTAAAAAGTGTTATATACAGTAGTACCTATCCTTTACTTTAGGAAACCCATATTCAAGCCATGCCCACACACATTCTTGTGAAATGAACAAGGTGAATTACAACACTGGTCAATCTCTCGTTGGACATATTGCTGGGTCACAAACATTTTCATTTCAAAGCAGTTTAAGGAGGTGCAGTGCATTACATCATTTGTATGCAAAATTAAGTATAAAAGATTACTAAAATTATTTAAATATGTTTATTGTATGACTCGTGAATATTCCATGCAATGTAAAATGGAGTTTTTTAATTGTGAAACAAAACAAGACAAAAATGGGTCGGGAGACGCTTAAATCATCAATCCATTTTTTAACTATGTCGTAATATTGCCACAGTAGATACATGCGACTTCAGTGGCCTATTTTCGTACTGTACTATGGTGTAGAAATTAAAGTGATGGGAAACAACAGAAGCTTATTTGTAATCATGGCATTGTAGCCATTGGACTGCATCATGACATAATGGTATGTGCCAAATTAAATAGATGTTTCTATTATGAATTGATGAATGAAAGTAAAATATGGTAACAAACTCACCCCATCAGCACGTCTGATTGTTCTGACAGAAATACTACGGAAGAATGATTTCTGACCAGGCATACTTGGCATGGTCTCATCTCGTTCTTTTGGGAGAATGAGATCCAAATTTGATTGGTCAATATGCTCATCTAGATCTGAAATATTCAAAGGAAAGATATGGAATACGTATACTATTTTACTTTCAATGCCTTAATATGTGTACCACTCTTTACACAGTACCACATTATAAACCTATTTTAAAACCGGTCTTGTTATTTTAACAGATCAGATAAGAATAACACTCTAGTACGGGTGTGTGGCGCAGTGTGTTGGATGTGGATTACTGATCATGTCTTAGGCAAGACACGTTTGCCTCTATCCACCCAGGTGTATAAATGGGTACTCGGTTAGGTCAAGACAAAACTTTGCTCTGAATACTAGCTGCATTATGGGAGTATGTTTCCATATGTGTTTGATCCACAACAAAAAATGTACCGGGTAATAATGTGAAGAGCTTACTAAAGTGCAATAAGCGCTGTGTAAGAACAAGTATTTAAGTTACCTAAGGTTATCTAGCCATAGCAAAACATATATTATTCCAAAAGCCATGTTAATTCTCTGCACCAGATTAGATCTTGGTAACAACAGTTGGGAATGAAGGTTTAATTGTGATGTTTACCTCTTTGATAAACCCTGAACAAATGTATCTAGGGGTCTATGTACCTCTGGAAACATACAGGGTCTTTAGCAGGTCCTCTCCGAAAACATAATTTTAAGCTTTCACTGAGCATTTAATATTGTTTCAGTTCCTTCCAATCATGTCTTTGGCATAGATACTAGAAGGCCAAAAAGCTCTTTCATTGGTACAGTAGTAAATTAAAAACGAAAAATAAATAAAATATAATTATTACAATACCTCTGTCTTCTTTTTTTCCATTATTTGAGTGTTGACCGATATCTAACGATGGAATCTTAAATATATCTCCAAACTAACACAAAAAAAGTAGGACAATTAATATCAAGTATAAAAAAATACATTTATATAAATACATTTTACCATCAGAAGTGTTGAATATTATATAACATTTGAGCTAACAGGATAATCTAATACAAAGTATATTAGAGCAGGAGTTCAATCATTTATTATTACTGTACTATAAGGCCAATTTACACAGACGAGTGGTAAATGTAAAGTGCTAAAAGAAAATATAAATATAGAATCTGTTACATGTTATTTCTTATGACCATTTACACAAAATGTGTAGTGGATGGGCGTTTGAGCGGAAACCTGCACAGAATAGATATATATATATACTACGTGGGACAAGCTACGCAATTTTCGCCAGTCTAAATTGTCCTTTACAATTATTAAAAAATTATTCTATATTGCAATTGCTGTTATGAATAAGGATGACATTAATAAACAACATGAGACCAAATATGGGCACATCTATCACATTTGTTTGTCACATAAAGTTTGATAGTGTAGACAGAGCTTTAGATTGCCTTGTTATAACAGATACTGTACTACAAAAACAATCATAGATCACTTACTGATGGTCTTTGGTAGGAAGGTGAGAACCAGTTTGATCCTCCCTGTCTGGAATTTTCATTCTGTCTGCTTCCTTTGTCCTTATTATCACTGGAGTCTTTATCTGACTTTAACATCTCATTTCTTGGTGATTTGGATCTGGGCAGTGACCCATCATGTTCCATTTCTGGAAGACCTGCAAACAAATGTATCAACATTAGAGACATTTACTATAGTAATTATAAGTAAGTTCTTTCAACCTCAAATCTTAACAAAAATAAGAATTCTGTAAATGTACAGTATATAATTACACTTTACAGTACATTACAGTAAAAATAAAATAAAAAATCTACTACAGTACTAAATACACCAATGGTTATGTTACCTATTTGGGGGAATTCAGCAAAACCGAAACTGCTAAACATCTCCTGAAAGTGGCTAAACATTTCTTGTGTTTCCTTGAAAAATTGGTCATGCATATCTCCAAAGACACCATCGTCCTCACCCCAGTGTCTTGAACCAAAGTCATTGTCTTCATCATCATCTATAAAATCCCTACATTTATGGGAAAGAAAATAAATTCAATGTTAAAGCATTGAACTATTAACTTTAGAAACAGAGGCTTATAAAGATTCACCCATCTGACTCATCATAACCATAATATTATGTTTTACAGTGACCTAAACTATGGATAACCATATTATTGTTTAACCAACTCAAACAGTAGCCTATAGGTAGCCCATGTTCTGATTGGTTAATAGTTCTATTGTAATTCGTTATGCATAAATGAATTAGACAGGTGCTAGCCTAGTTAGGCCTACTCTTACATTTGACATTGTCGGACCCTGATAATAGGTCATTTTATGTCATAGAAAATAGGTCTGTGTTGTGGTTCTGACCTATAGGGGCCCAGTAGGCCCAGTGTTCTGACTGTGAGGACAGTAAGTCTATCTAGCCTACTGTTTGCTAGGCCTAGGCCATTTCTAGGTAGGGATCTAGCTAGCTAGCAAGGCCCGGTCTCAGGGCCTACCATGCATGGATTAAGGAATTTAATCCATAGGCCTAGTAGGCCTAGAAGGCCTATCTAGGCCCTAGTCTAGGCTAACTGTAGCTTAGCTAGCCTCCACTGGCTACTTTTTTGCTTATTTATAAGTATCAATTTCTTTGTAAATAAACTTAGCGATATACCCTAAACCATGGTTATTTGGTCTACTTGAAAACCCAAATATTGAACGAAATAAGTCGTTGAAATTCATATTCATTTTCTCTACTTTTTTGAGCCGAAAAGAATAAACAAGAAATGATGATGAAATCATAAAATAGACTTGCGCCCTCTATCGGTGTATATGTGAGCTGGCCACCAAAACTTTAGCTTGGAAAAGTGTATGCGTAAATTTCAGCCTTTTTTATGTGTTTGATTTTTATCAGATTCCAATTAATGCTACAAACAGATTCATAATGTCATTAGTTAATTATGGGAGTAGTGACGAATCAAGCGGTGAAGAAGACACTCCAAAATCACACAATATGTCTAGGCCTAAACCTGACCCCAAACAACGCAAGGTTACCCAGGGAAATGATGGTCTCCAACCGCCAAGTAACAGTGCTGAATCTGTCAGTTACACATCAGATGACAGGCCTGGGACAGTTGATATGAAGAGAGGTCATGCTGCTAAGGATGAACCGATACGAAAACGGTCATTGTTATCTAATTTGCCTCCACCTAAATCCACAAAAGTAACAGGTAATGTAACAGTACTTGGCTAGTCCGGTAATTATTATTAGGCCTAATTAATAAATTAATCATAATAATAATTATATGATATATTGATATAAATAATGGTACTCATTCGAGATTGATGGAGGGATGAGCTTGTTAGACAGGCCGGTACCACAGCATGGCCAAGATTTGCAAAAAAAGGAACAACTAGCATCAATTGGGAGAGGCCTTTGCCAAGAAGTGAGACGATTATATAGGTTGAAAAGAGAAAAGATTGATAATAAAATATAGTATACGTCGTATGATAATATTAATTAAATGATATTATTGTATTGATTGAGTCAATTTCAATGTTTGCCATCCAATGCTATCTAGCCTATATATATGCCATAATTATGACTAGACCTTAATTTGTTAAGAATTAAATAAGAATTATACTAATATACGCCTACTGTACAGTATGTAGGCCTGCAGTTGTGAGTAGGTTTAGCCTATTAAATGATGGTTTGACATAACTTTATTTAGTGCATTATGTTCTCTACAGTAATTTGAGTAATGCACATGACCCACTATACAACCCCCAGGGAGAGGTGCGTCATTTGTCCGATGTGCGTCATACCTTATGAATGAATGTTCGTCAAAAATATGACTTACCTTTAGGTGACCATGACGCACCCATTTTTAAAGCCCCCTTCCCTACGTTTTTTAGATCTAATTTAACATCACAAACTATATTTAATGTAAAAATAATACTATATGGTCCTATTGCGATAATTTTTTTCGTCTTTAAACGGTTAAAAATGTGAAAAATAAGTCGATTCTAATAATTATAGCGGCCCGCTATAAATCCCAAAATGCATTGCGCGCGGATTGATATTTTTGTTTTTCACCTGTAATTCGCCCACTTTTCGATCGATCGTGAGGCAAAAACAAATGGAAGACTCCTAACTTTTCAGTGAAAATACCGGGTTTTCCCCAACTTGTATCAACGGAGTCTGGCAAAAATAGAAAGACAATTAATGCAGCAACTATACAACGTCAGGCTAGGTATATAGCTAGCGTACGATGTTCGTACGTTACCGATGTTTACCAGCTAGGCCTACAAAACTAAGCCTAGCTAGGCTAGGCCTAAGACCGTCCACGAGAGGTCGATCGCCGCGAGCTACTTAGGTAGTGCATTGTTTCTCACTTTTTATCATAATCTACCATAAAACGTACATTTAAGACAAGGAATGACATGGTTTAATGTTTTTAAAGTGATATATATGTATTATTTTCCAAAAAACGTCCAAAATTGGACTATGTTGTTTATGATATGGTGGGTGGTAAAGTGACAGACATTGACACACCATTGTTCCTTGGTGTGACATACCATTGTTCTAGGTTTTTTGACGCACCCCTGCGTCGATAATAAATGACGCACCCATGACGCACCTCTCCCTGGGGTCGTATAGTGGGTCTTACAATTGATAAGTGCATATTAAAAGGTAATTGTACAAAATAATAGTTATGTTTTTATTAAGCAACAAAAAATCCAGTGAGTCAAGGTAAATCCAGTATGAATCATAACTATTTCTTTTGCATTCCTATGGGCTAAATTTAACTATTATTATTTTCACAATGTCAATTCTTTTCAGGATTTCCCGTAAAACATAAAACAAATAAAGAGTTACCTGAAGTTGTTTCATCAACAACAATAAAAAAATCGTTCCTAAGTTTACCACCACCAAAAAAGAAAAGTCAGACGGTGAAAATAACTCTACCATCACTACCTGATGTGAGTACTGTACATTTATCTCACTTGTAAAATGAAGAATTCAATTATTTTCAGGAGTATTTCTCTAATCAGAACAAATGAAAGAATAAAGCCCTGTATAAGCCCTGTCTACACTATTAAACTTTATGTGACAAAAAAATGTGATGTGTCCATACAGTATAATGGACATGATGATATTTTTTAAAATAATTACAAAAGCAGCCACTTGCTGAAACTGTACTCTTACATCATAAGCCTACATGATAAATAGGTAAAAAATAAAATATTTTTAAAAAAAGCATACCATTCACATTATACATCAAAACATCATTTACTGTACAAGACTTCGTTTAACAGTCTGGCAATAATAGGAACAGGTGATTTCTTAAATCGCTCAGTTCTGCCAAAAGGAATACGAAGGAGAGGGCGAGACCGAAGGCTGACATCAAGCTCGTGACAAGGAGGGAGCATCTGAAATATGTCAGAGGCAAGAGGCTTCTTGGGTATATCATTACCATATTTGGGCACATCACACTTTTTTTGTCAGACTAGTTTGATAGTGTAGACAGAGCTTAAGGATGTTCACTACTAGTCAAATTGTAACTCCCCAGTAAATTGCTCTTCTGTTTAAATAAACTTACCCCCAGGAGAATGAGCCAATAATGTAATCAAGCTGGAAATTCAGACAGCATTAATAGATGTGGTAGTAAAGAAACAGGTTATCAATATTCTGCACAGAACTAAGTGCAAAAAAAAAACAAACTATATTTTACCAAAATGTTGAGAACTTGATTTTGCATTTAGTACAGTGGTACTGAGGCTTGTGCTATTGTGTGAAGTTTCCGAACTTGCCACCCTCAAGTCCCCAAATAATGTTTACAATATGAAGTCCTACATGAGAAACTGTAAAGTCATTGTCAAACACAAAACAGCTCTTTGTAGATGTCACTGGTTATAGAATTTGGAAAATGTTGAATTATATTGAAGTGTAATTCATTATTTTTTAGCCTGGATCTGATGATGATGAGGACAATGAACCAGTTGCTAAGAAACCAGCAACAAGTAAGGTAGGGTTCTTTAAAATATTTAATTTCTATATGAATGACAATACATTAGGTTGTAAACCAAGATTTGAAATATTCGGATCTAAGTACATTGTGTTGAACTTATTACAATGAAATGTGTCTTGGTTTATGCAACTTTAGATTTTCAGTCAGGGGAAAAATGGCAAAAGGCTTCCTACTTTCTAGGAGTTTTATGTTGTTAAGTTATCAAATAATGTAGTCTATATTGCTTCGACAACTCTTAACTCATCTCTTTGTACCACATCAATTTTTCGGTTTTCTAGTTCACAATTTATTTTTGTTAATTAAACTGTCTATTGAATTTCTTTCTGTTAATATTTTCTTACTACTTTAGGGAGTTTCAGGACTGTTGTCTATGCTGCCTAAACCCAAGAGTGCAATGAGTAGTAGAATTCTTGTACCACATACCGTGTCACGGAAAAAACCACAACCATCAATACCACGACCTAAACCACAAACAAAACCCGCACCTCAAAGTACCAACACCACAGTACCTAGTGTTATTGGTACTGATTATGGTAGTGATGATGATATAGGTGAAGAAGGTAGTAGTTTCTTTGCATTAGATGATAAAAAGGTTACGATATTACCAGAGGTATCATCTTCAAGTATCAAACAATCAAGTTGTCCTAAAAGTAAGACTTTACCATCCAGTACTGTAAATACAGATCTACCTAAAGTAGATAGTGTTAAACCTTGTGATGTAATGAAAACAGATGTTGTGCTGCAGGAATCATCAAGTAAAGTTAAAGCAATCTCCACTAGCTCTGTGTCGTCATCGTCATCCGCACCATTCAGCCAATCACCAAGCACTTCACAAATAAACACTAATGAACCTTTGACCCCAAATTCAACAACAGACTTTGAATCATCAAATGACATAGCTGATGCGCCACTCAGTTTCAGCAAAGCATATACTAGTACTGCCACTGGATATGGTCAGGTTACTTCAAGTTACTATGGTAACTATGATTATAGTAGCAATTACTATGAGGAAGGTCAAAGTTCATATGAATATAATCAACCATACCAGGTAAATTGCTCTGTAAAAGTATTTTTACAACTTTATCCACTCTAAATAGTTATGTTTATTCTGTACCATTATTTTCAAATTGTGAAATTATTTGTTATTAATTTTTGTAGGATGTCAACAAATATCAATCAGTTCCTGATAGTACTGAAGGTGAAAGTTCACAGTTCGGTAATATTCAAGAGGATGCTGACGAGGTAACTCCATTTTTATTTTAAGCTCCTTACCAATAGTGGAATAGTATATGCCCACCTCAGAATTTTGAATGCGAACTAGTCAAACTAGTTTGACAAAAAAAGTGTGATGTGTCTAAATATGGTAGGGATATGACCAAATATAGTCCATATATAGGCACATCACATTTTTTTTGTCATACTGTATAAAGTTTGATAGTGTAGACAGAGCTTTAGTCTTCATCAGTGTATCTATGAATGGATGGCTGTTGTGAACAGGAGCGCTAGTAGACCAAACTCGGTACCATTTTTATTTCAGTTGACCAAAAGAAAATTGATTACAGTAAAAATGTTAAGATGCATTTTATCTATTCCAGTTTTAATTGGTTTAGTAAAATGAAAATTGGAGTTGTAAAATCAGTGTTTTTTTTGTTGTAACAGTTTAGAAAATTCTTTGGCAAGAAACAAAGTAAAGAAGATATAAATATGATTAGTATAAATGCTGATGATCAGACTGCAGGAAGCAATACAAGGGAAGCTCTACTAAAGACCATCTCAGAAGAAAAACAACCAATGTCTTATTCTGTAAGTTACTAAGAACATTTAAATCTTGATCGTACTGGATTTATGTCCGAGAAGGCAATGATATGGTTAAGTCTTATAATTGTTCTGACATTACTTTTTCTTTGTTTTAGAAAAAGAAGAATTCTGATTTGCCATCGTCACAACAACGGCGGAAACATCAGATAACTTACCTAGCCTTTCAGGTAATCTATGTACAGTACATGAAACGACGATGATAAATGAAAAACATCATATGTGTTTGATGATAGGTCTAAAGATATTTAAATAAATGTTCTTCATTAATTAATTCACTGGTTAATAAATTCAATTTCTTTTATTTCCAAAATATTTCATTCATATCAAAAAGAAAAAGACAAACAAATTTGCATCATTTAGAAAAACTTCAAGATCTTGAGTTTATAGAATACTTACTCTATCTACACAATACATTTTTTTCAAGGAGCATATATGTGTAAACACATGCAACAAGAATATTACAACTCTTTAACATACATTTCATAAAACTATTTTCGCATATACTCATTTAAAAGAAGGGACGCCATGTTCAATAAACATCATGTTGTGTTTTAATTACTTTTTCATAGGCAAAAGAAAGAGAATTGGCTCTAAAAAATCAGTGGTCGCAAAATAGGATGACGCGCAAGCAAACTCAAGCTAAGTATGGCTTCTGAACTGGATGTGGCACAGAAGACAAGGACTATATGCTGCCCAGTTGTCTAGGTTCTCCACGGAGTTTAAATATACAGAGTTATAATGTACTTGAGATTTGTTTTATTTCATACACATCCAACAGCAAGTAACTTGTCAATTACAGGATGGATAAACTATTTTATAATTTATCTTGCTTATAAACTAAGTTAGGGAGTCGAGTCGGGCACATCACACTTTTTTTGTCAAACAAGTTTGATAGTGTAGACAGTGCTTAAGAGGAAATAGTATGCGACTCTTGAGAAATTAATGGTAGGCTTTACTATTAATGGTATAGAATACATATGTGCTTGTAGGCGGCATATTTGACTGCTATTTTGAGCAGATAATCAGCAGTTTTATCTCCTCAAACTGTTTATATGGGAGTAAATCACTGTGGAGTTTTTGAATGACCAGTCGAATACGCCTATTGATTATCATGGTAGTACACAGACCAATATTTAGGGAGTTATTAAAACTGGCCCAGGGTTAAAACAAATTTTACATTTTGAAGATTTATAACCTATTAAAATTATTTATAAAAGTATTTTCCTTTTGTTTTTTGATTCATGCGTTACATATAAAACTAAAATTCTATGTTTATCCTAAAATGTATTCAATCAAATCAATATTGATAGCTTAGGGACTCTGAATTCGGACAACCCATTCTGGTTGTACTTGAGCACAGTGATAATAAACAGGATTTAGTTTACCACTGTACACTACTATACCCATTTTGGTTGTATTTACGCACAGTTATAACAAGGCCATATACATGGCTGCAGTCGCGTGCTCAAATTAGTGTTTACGGACCAACAGACAGACCGACATAGTGAGCTGTAGAGTCGGGTTGTACGTGACTAATAAATAGGATTTAGTTTAGCATTATTCGCTACTATACCCATTGTAGTAGCACTAACGCACAGTGATAATAAATAGGAATTAGTTTAGCACTGTGCGCTACTCTACTCATTGTGGTTGCAATTGAGCACAGTGATAATAAATAGGAATTGTTTTAGCACTGTGCGCTACTATACCCATTTGGTAGCACTAGCGCACAGTGATAATAAATAGGAATTAGTTTAGCACTGTGCGCTACTATACCCATTTTGGTTGTACTTGCGCACAGTGATACTAAATAGGATTTAGTTTAGCATTATTCGCTACTATACCCATTGTGGTAGCACTAACGCACAGTGATAATAAATAGGAATTAGTTTAGCACTGTGCGCTACTCTACTCATTGTGGTTGCAATTGAGCACAGTGATAATAAATAGGAATTGTTTTAGCACTGTGCGCTACTATACCCATTTGGTAGCACTAGCGCACAGTGATAATAAATAGGAATTAGTTTAGCACTGTGCGCTACTATACCCATTTTGGTAGTACCTGAGCACATTGATAATAATAGTAATTAGGATATAGATTAGCACTGTGCGCTATTATACCCATTTTGGTTGTACTTAAGCACATTGATAATCTATATATAAATTTACGTAAGGGCAAAAATCGGTAAATCGCGCGTTATTTCTAGAATGTTTACTCGATGGTATGTAAAGTTGATTCGTACTTTCGGTACTGATTTTAACCACCTGATGTAACCCTGTTTACTAATTAAATTGAGTTAGATAATTAGTTATTGACAATTAAAACGAATTTAGGTTCAAAGATTTGCCCCAAATAGGGGTGTTTTCCGATCGTGGTATACACCGTCTAAAGGGTAACGGGACGATTCGGCCCTGGGACGATTCGGCCCGGGACGATTCGGCCCGGGGACGATTCGGCCTGGGACTATTCGGCCCGGGACGATTCGGCCCTGAGACGATTCGGCACACTTACATTTATCGGCTTTGATATGCATTTATAAGCATAAAATAAGCTTTTTTCCCCAAACTTTATTTTCAGAGAGACTATGGGGTAGCATTACTAGGGATAAAGATGCAATAAAGCAAACATTTTGAAAACATTGTCGAAAATAATCATTTTTTAGTAACGCGAACGATGTAAACAAGTTACGCCCTCTGTTGGCCGCTTGGCGAATGCACGAAATAAACAAGGTTTTCGAAGTAATAAATTGAATATAAAATTACGTTTTTTTAGTAATTTATTATATATATTATATCAACTTTGTCAATATCAATAAAATACGGATTGTTAAACACCTTTAAAAACTTGATAAATAAAAAAAAAAAATGAATATGAATTTGGTCTAAAGTGAGACGTTTCGGCCCACAAAGTGGGATGTTTCGGCCCAAAAGTGGGCCGAATAGTCCCGGGCCGAATCGTCTCAGGGCCGAATCGTCCCTGAACCGTCTAAAGGATGTCCATCTTGAAAAATACCCGCACACAATAATACGAGGATGCTTCGCATTTTCTATCTCCTCCTACGATAATTGTTTTTAATAGCTGAAAACCGGTTGAACAGCTCGAGTACAGCATCATAATGTTGAAGACAGGCCGATTTTCTTTAAAAAATACTATTTTGATAGATTTAAAATACGTTTATACAAATGTATTGATTTGCGATGAATGGAACATTCCAATCTCTGTTCCACAAGTGGCTATTCCATCAGGCGTCGTAAGGGCAAGTAGCCTACACTCAGAACAGAAATTCGAGCCATTTTTTTTCAATCTGTGCCGCAGAGGTTGGATATAGGTTTTTTATAGGTTTTTTTTAAAACGGATAATGAGCTAGCGTTTTCAGTCGCCATCTATTAATATTATGTACAAAACTTTATTATTGCAATTAAACCACCCACACCACCACCACCCTCCCCTCACTGGCATGAGTAGCGTTGTAAAGCCAGTAGGCCCTAGAGGATAGACCTACGCGTAGCTGCGGTACGAAGGATCACATACCCTAAACGCAGAACAACTTTGGTGGGTAGGAACCAATTTAAGTATGAATTGGCTCTAAGAAACAATAGAAAACCATTTGGCCTATAATACTAATTAAGTTGAGTTAGATAATTTTATATTTATTGACGATTAAAGCGAATTTATGATTTGCCCCGAATAGAGGTGGTTTTCACAAATTGTTTTACATTATATAAACAAATAAACTTTATTACTGACAGTTGCTTCTGAACGTTTGTATTAATTAATACTGTAATTACAAAACAATATAAACGTCGTAGTGATGTATCATTACATGTACTGTACTATTTCAATCGACTATGACGGTGACAGTTTCAACAAAGTATTACATCGCAATGTTTGACTGTGTTTAGTGTTATATTATTTGTAAAACAAGAAAACAATTAATATTTCGTTACTAAATGGATAAAGAATATATTGAAAAATTGTTCCCCGTTGCATCAATCCTCTTCCCCATCCCTCAATCCTAATGTTACATACAAAACACAAATTAAGTTTGTTTAAATTTGACTCAAACAATTGGTCTCATTTTGTGACAACTTTCTCTTTCGGAAGTTATTCCAGGGTGCTAATTTTAGTTGAGTACATAAATCACAGTGTCTATTTATTCGTTCCTGTAAACGACATGTATTATTGTCCTGCGGTACGTACATTTGAAATTGCCAGTTTTTTAACGCTGAAATTACTATTCTATTCGAGAACCATCTGTGGGCACGGTCTAGATGGTACGCGAGCGAAGCGAGCGTACCATTAGTAATAATAATTAGGATATAGATTAGCACTGTGCGCTATTATACCCATTTTGGTTGTAGACCTACTTTAGCACTGTGCGCTATACTATACACATTTTGGTTTTACTTGAGCACAGTGATAATATAGGATTTAGTTTACCACTGTGCGCTACTATACCCATTTTGGTTGTACTTGCGCAAAGTGATAATAAATAGGATTTGGTTTACCAGTGTGCGCTACTATACCAATTTTGGTTGTACTTGAACACAGTTATAATAAGTAGGATTTGGTTTACCACTGTGTGCTACACTATACCCATTTTGGTTGTACTTACGCACATTGACAAGAAAGAAAGCCACTCCGAGAGTGCATACCTCCGCCTGCTGTAAAATTCGCATACATAAGATTGTCTTAATGTCGTGTGTGATTTAGGCTAATTTCACTACAAGCATGCGAATTTGGTGTAATGGTTATGTAACCAGCCTTTTAACTAACAATAATATCAGTTGACTAACAATAGAACAGCAACGCCAAAAACAAATGGGTGAATTTGAAAAGAAATAGGTTTTTTAAAACTACTCGTATAAAAAAACCTTTAAAATAAAAAAAAATGAAGTGTTTTAGATAAGTAGTTCTCGAGAAAATGCAGTTTCAGTTTACTTGTTACTTAACTTTAAGACTGCTCGCCGGCTTTTGAAAATTCTGTCCTAACACTAGCAGGTCTGAAAAATAATGTTAAAAAGTGGTCCACAATTGGGACCGTGGTCCGGATTGCCATAAATGGAGTGGTCCTTGATCACATATATATCTGTATTTTCATTTTGGTAAAGATCTTGCAATAACTTTTAGTAATCCTGCTAACAAACAAACAGACAGAAAAACAGGCACACGCGATCGATTACTATTATATATACCTCCTTGGCGGAGGTAAATAATTGCTATGTGATGGTAAATACGGAAGAGTAAACAAAATGCTTTTTTGAATTAGTACTGTACCTCATCATTGTTGTTGAATTAACTTGTTCTGATATAGATAATGTGGTTTTATAATGTACATACATGTAGACTAATTATATACAATCCAATTCAATTCTTTATTAATACATCAAAACAAATTTGATAAAATTAACACTGCAAGAAGGTAGGCAAAAAACAAGCAAATAAACAACATCGAAACTTTCAAAAATAAGAAAATGAAGTTGTTGAAATTGTCATTTCAATAATCAAAATAAATTGCTCCCTTTCTAACATTGCTACACACATCATAACGTAAATCTGAATAAAATGAGCAATTGATTAAAAATATACTTATATATACTTTCTTGTCTCAACATTGTACATAGAAATAAAAGAAAGACATTAAGAACAGATTATGGGAGCTTGATTAAAGTCAGAAATGAGATAAGACCACATTTTTCCTCTTAAGACAGGGTGTTGTTCGTCTTAGATTTAAGACAGAATTAAGCAAATGTTTTTGCTTAGATATATTAATAAATCTGACTTAGTCAAAATCTAGGATTTAGGGCAAAGTTAAGACGATTTTTTTACTAAGCAAGTTTGATAAATCCGGCCCCAGGTCGGATGATCACTAATAAGGTTTATCGCAAATAGCGTGCGGGGCAAACGTCACGACGCGTTCGTACGTGATTTGTTGTTTGTACGTACGCGTCGTGACGTTTGCTCCCAAACCCTTCCCACCATCGTTCCTCGCAAATTCAAGCTATTTACGATAAACCTTATCATATTGAGAGGGTACGGACTAATTAAGAGTTTCCTTTGTTTAAGCGAGCCTATCAAACTCTGTTTAGGCCTACACTTTTAGATTCTCCTGATGAGTCCTCTTGAACGCCATTTTTTAGCTCTGATTTTGCGCAATTTTTTTGGCTGAAGCAAAAAGTACTAATTTTGCTGAAGCAAAAAACTAAAAGAACTAGAAGCATAAATGATTTCCAGAGTGTTGGATTCGAACCTCGATCTCACGATCAGTAGTCGAACGTCCAACACACTGCGCCACACGCCCCTATTTAATCACACTCTTGTTTACAAGACCAGCCAATTCTGGCTTATGAGTGAACAAATATATAAAAATATAGCAATTAAAATAGACACAGATAAAAACAAGTTTTAACAGTCTTACAACACCAAAATAGAG
This sequence comes from Antedon bifida, assembly GCF_963402885.1. Classification (NCBI taxonomy): domain Eukaryota; kingdom Metazoa; phylum Echinodermata; class Crinoidea; order Comatulida; family Antedonidae; genus Antedon; species Antedon bifida. Next base: position 6,350,666 of record NC_136235.1, on the reverse strand, counting down.
TAGAAAGGGAATAGTTTGTCTTATCCTGATATGGTTGGGTTGCTAACGAAACGTGTCTCTTCGGTTACTGTCGCCGTATTATCTGTGTAGTCTTGTCTCCTAGGCCTACTGTAGTTTTGCACAGAAGGTCTACTATTTTGTAAAGCAGACCTACGTTTCTTTCTTCTATAGATGTAGATCAAACTGTAACATTAACAAAAAGTAATTTTAATCTACCAAACCTTCAATCTAATGTTCATAATAATATATTACAATTTGGTTTTACAACTTTAAAAAGATGCTTTTTGCAAGAGAATTGTTTTATCTATATGTTTGTTAAGTGTATTTTTGTGTTTGATTGAGTATCCTGGTAAGACTGGAACATGTGACAATGTTTTTATTGAATAAAGAATTAAGAGAACACTTTTGATCGGAAAGTTTACTGTGTTTAAATGCGGTTCAGTATTTACAAGAAGAGGTCCGAATGCAGAGGTTCTTTTTTTCACTGTGGGGAGTCAGTAAAGCCATGTTTAGAAGACCCAATAATATATAAACCCAAGCATGTAAGGCTACGTGTTCTTACCTGACTGCGATACCAAGCAAGACGGTAACCAACAAAGCGTAAGAAATCAAAGATCCAAACCCTGCCTTTTGAACCAACTTTTGTGATTTTAACGTTTCTTGGCAAGATTTCTCTTCTGTCAACGGCCCTTCGCATGTTCTTCCGGAACACGATGCATATGTAGCGAAGTCTCGTGATCTTAATTGACGGGTTGCATTTTTACACGAGGACCAATCGCTCCATTCCTGGAAACTACAGTCGACATCTTTGCACCCACAGCACACTCCACTATATCCATCTTCACAGTCACATGCGTTCTCGTGTGGTTTGAGGACCCCGTTGTTGTAACAGTACTGGTTGCATTCTTTCTGTTCAACAAGGTCTATAGGACAGACAGCACCACCGCAATCTGAATCTTTGATAATACTACGTGTACGGAACTGCTTTCCTAAAGGTCCACAATTTTTAGAACACGCTGACCATTTGCTCCAACCACTAATAATGCAATCTTGTATTTTACAGTCGCAACAAGCACCACTGTAACCATCTTTACAGTCACATCTCTGCTTGGTGTCATTAGGTGTCCCGCCATTGTAACAAACCCGATTACAAGATTGCTCCTCAGATAACATGGAAGGAAGCATAGTTTCACCACAGACAGACGATCTGTCAATGTCACGTGTTCTGAATCGTTTTCCTAGCGCACCACATGTATGTGAACATGACGACCATTGACTCCAAGGAATCATAGCACAGTCCTGTAATTTCACACCACAACACTGACCACTGAACCCATCTGGACATCTGCAAACGTCCTCTGACCGAGCCAGAGTGCCTTTGTTGTAACAAACGCGGTTACACGATTGCTGCTGAGAAAAGACAGATGGACATTCACTTCCACCACACTCTGGTGACTGTTGGATATCTCGTGTTCGAAATCGAGTTCCTAAAGGACCGCATTCTTGAGAACATTGTGACCATTCACTCCAATCTGTCATTTCACAATGCTCGATTTCACAATCACAGCATTTTCCACTATATCGAGAGGAACATCTACAATCAGTTCTGTCTAATAAACCACCATTACGACAGACCCGATTACACGGCCGGTTTTCTGATAAAGCAAAGGAGCACAATCCACCACATTCTGCCGGTTGGTTGACGTCACGAATTCTAAACTGAGTTCCTAGAGGACCACATGTTTCGGAACAAACAGACCAATCACTCCAAGACGAGAGTAAGCAGTTTTTTACCTTACAATTACAACATTCACCGGTGTATCCAGTTGTGCAATTACATTGATCATCTGCAACTCTCCCGCCATTGTAACAAACCCGATTACAGGATTGTTCCTCGGATAACATGGAAGGAAGCATGGTTTCACCACAAACAGCAGATCTGTCAATGTCACGTGTTCTGAATCGTTTTCCTAGCGTACCACATGTATGTGAACATGACGACCATTGGCTCCAAGGAACCATAGCACAGTCTTGTAATTTCACACCACAACACTGACCACTGAACCCATCTGGACATCTGCAAACGTCCTTTGACAGATCTAGAGTACCTTTGTTGTAACAAACGCGGTTACACGATTGCTGTTGAGAAACATCAGATGGACATTCACTTCCACCACACTCTGGTGACTGTTGGATATCTCGTGTTCGAAATCGAGTTCCTAAAGGACCACATTCTTGAGAACATGGTGACCAATCACTCCAGTCTGTCATTTCACAATGTTTGATTTTACACTCGCAACACGTGCCTCTAATGCCAGAGGGACATCTACATACTTTACTTAGTAATGAACCGCCATTGTAACAAATACGATTGCATTGATCCTGTTCTGTAAATGATTCACATTCATCTCCGCCGTTTTCCGGATAGTGAGTTATTGTCCGATTTCTGAAACGAGTGCCTAGAGGTCCACAATCATGCGAGCATATTGACCAACTGCTCCAGCTAGTCAAACGACAATCGTTCACTGGAAGTTTACAACATTCACCGGAGAATCCTTTTGGACACTCACAGCTATCTAAGTTCTTATAGCCATTATAACAGAAGTCATTGCACTTTTTATCTTCATAAGATGGCCCTGTACAGGTCGCACCACCACACGTTGATTCGTTATATATTTTTCTATACCTGTATTGCATACCCTGTGTCCCGCACTCATGTGAACAGTCGCTCCATGGACTCCACCCTTCCCATTGACATGCAACGGGAAAGCATTTGTAACGCTTTCTGCCTATAAAAAATCCTCCAATTAAACCTCCTACTACTGCAACTACTGCAACTACTGCCGAACAGATTACTATAGCAGCTATGGCAGCCCCCTTCATTTTTTTTTCTGCCAAAGATATAGATAGTCTAGACAGGTCCTTCCATACTGATACGGTTCACCACCGTAATGTAGTAGGTCTGATAATAAAACTTGGTCAAATATTTACATTAGTAAAATATTTAACCTAATCAGTCTGTAAAATCCCATTATTACTGTGTAACTGTGTTTGTCTCACAGCCAGAGCGAAAAAAACATTATGTATTTGAGTCTAATTAAACTCTTACTACAATGGAATAATGTTAACATGATCCCTAACTCTCGGTTTCCACTAGAACGCAACGAAAAGTTGGTCAATTCATTTGCTTACGTCATTGCGTTGTGTCTTTGTACTAATACTTATATATCCATGTAATGTTAAATGAAGATCGTTGTTTAGATAGTCACCACTCAAATGTTGATGCTTTTTAATTTCAACTCTAGAATTAAAATTATTAACGTCTCTGCGCTCTTGTTCAAGATACAATTTTTTGGTGCCTGGTCTTGTTGGAATTTGTGTTTTATTCTTCTTCGTCTGTTCAAATCAAATCAAATATTAAAAAAAACTCAAAAGAGCTTGATTAGTTGTGTCCCCCTACGTCACTAACTAGCCTAAAAAATAATAATAAAAGATAAATCCTGCAACAAGTATTATTTTTTTTAATTATTTGTAAAATGATAATAAATGTTCTTTAAACAATTATTTAAATATATTTAATGATTTGGTACTTTGTAGTTCGTAACTCAAGTCATTCCACAATTTGGGTCCCACACATGACACTTAAAACTAGTAAAAGTACGATTACGTTTTCTGAGTCTCATTTTGTCCTTAGATCTTTTATTATGATTATGGCAAGAACCTTTTTTATAAATAGTGATGAAAAACGCACGTCCTGATTAGTAGTAACATTGTACATGAAGCCCAATTTGATACTTATTGATATTCGCAATTTTAAGAAGTTTAAATTTATAGAAACATTCAGTCATTGAATCATTAAACTTTGACCATGTTATAGCTCGTAATGCCCTTTTCTGGAATTTAAATAACTCATCTAGATAACTTGGAAATGTACTACACCATATTATGTTGCAATAACTTAAAGATGTATTGTCCCCCAAAAACATGAAAAATAAAGATTAATAAAATCAGACTTTGAATAGATTATTTTGTAGCTTTAGTAAAGTTAATCATTTCTGTAGAAAAAAATGGAAAAAATGTATGTTTTCACTTATAAAATTACAAAATAAATGGTTTTTTAGATCCAATTTTGGTCAAAGTGGATAACTAATTGGTGACATTAAAATGGCACATTCAACAAAAAATTCTTTAAGAATTAATTTTTCAGGGGGACAATACATCTTTAATACTGGTTCAATGAGCGATTTGTATATTGTCCAGAGAGCATTGGTTGGTAAAAAATGTCTTATTTTAGGCCTATATAGTACAGTATGCCTACATATCGAGATATTTTCCTAGCTGTAACATTGATGTGATTCTTGTGTGAGAAATTCATCAATATATACTCAAAGGAATTGAGTCGATTTAACTCTATCTATTCGTTTATTGTTGACATAAATATTTACATTCTCTAAGTTACTTGGATTTCGATGATTGCGGTAAAATATGTAATTCGTTTTTTTAACGTTGAGTGATGAACCAATCCGAAACATTTTTTAGTTCAGCATTAACTAGCTCTATGAGCGTATCCAAGTTTTCGTGAGATGCAGATATGTTTGTGTCATCAGCAAATAAAACAAAAGATAACGAGTTTGACCAATTAAATATATCGTTAATGTACAAACTAAAAAGTAGAGGCCCACGAATTGTACAACGCAATTTATATCCATCAAACACGAACTTGTGTTATCAATATACGTAAATTGTTTCCTTCCACTAATATAGTTTCTAAACCATTTAAGTGCCGTGCCTCTTATGCCATAGGGTTCCAATTTTTTAGAAGAATATCATGGTTGATGGTATCAAAAGCTTTAATTCAATAAATATTCCGATGGTATTTTTTTTTCTTATCAAGCGCATCGGTAATTCGTTCAACCAGATCTATAACGGCCATAAGTAGAATTGTTTTTTCTGAAACCATATTGTGCATTATTACGGATGTTAAACTTTCTGATATAATAATATTTTTTTTTTAATTCCGATTTTACGATAATATTGATATGTATACTTGTAGCTTGCAAGTTGAAATTGAACTTTTTTATCTCAATGCAATTATACTAGGCCTATACGTCAACAATAATACAACAATATTTGACAAATTACTTTTATGACTATAGTGCTTTGTAGACAATTATAATTATAAAATCAATAAATCAAGATGTATAGTAAAAAAAAGTACTGATTTTGTTGCACTCTTTTTCAATGTTACAGTCGAAGTACTTGATGATAGTTAAGCTACAGCATATTTTATAATTTAAATTGAATTGCAAGACATTGGAAGACATTTGTGTAAGCTCTAACAACAGTAGAAGTGTATTGGCTCGTTATTTCATTTGACAAATACAGTATAACATTTTAATAAGTAACATTTATAAAATTCAATAATTATTTTTGTTGTTGGAATTAGTATGTACAAGATAACAATCGTGAAGTATGTACAATTATATCCTGCTATCATTTATATATTTGCTTTGTAAGCTTCAAATATGTCTCTGAAAGGCTAAAGCACGGTACCGTAGACTATATATAAAATCGAGAAATTTATCTATGAAAATTACCATTAAGCTTGGTTCCCACTAGAGACAACGCATTGACGCAGACGCAACGCAAGCAAGTTGACCAATGACAAGAGAAAGTTTGAATAATCCATCGCTTGTGATTGGTCAAATCACTTTCTCTGTTACGTACTTGTGTTGCGTCTCTAGTTGGAACCAAGTATTATATTACTGCAGTGATATAGACATCTTAAGCACATCAAAACGTACCTTAATCTCATTTTCTTAAATTATTATTATATTAGTATTATATTTATTATTATAGAAAATTGAAAATTTGACTTTATAAAGTCAAATTTTCAATTTTCTATAATAATAAATATAATACTAATATAATAAAAATTTAAGTAAATGGAATTAAGTTAAGTATACCGACCTAACAACGTACTCTCAAGTTATACAGTACTAATTAACAGCTTTTGTAACATACACAATTTTAAGTTGTAGCGTTTATATTCTCAATATTGCCTCATTAAATGCTTTGTCTTAGCTGATTCAGCCTCGAGTTTTTCGTTTCACAGTTCATTGTCAATTTTATACAAAAATATTTGTTGATGCCTTAAAATCATGTTGACAGCATATTTTTAACGTTGAATCAACGTTGAAATAACTGTCTATTAAAGATGTATTGTCCCTTGAAACACAAAAAATGAAGGTCAAAATATTATAAATTTAAATTGGCTATATCAAGTAATGAAAAGGATGTCTGAATTTGAGAATGCTAGTGCTAATCACCGTTGCTTTCAAAGAACTTTTTCAAAAGTTTTTACAACAGAGCAGGATTGCTGTTTTTAACTTAATAACGACAATTTCGCATTTGTGTGGGAGAAAAGGCCTAACAATACTAATTACTAATAATTATGTTTGTGATGTGATTCGGCAGTGTGACATGCAAGATTGTTTACGCTCTCCATGTTATTAGAAATTAATTAACATTGCCTATGTACCAGATTTGGGTAAAGCCATAAAAAAAGAAAAACTCTATCCGTTCAAGAACTGAAACACAAGGCTGTGTGTCTCCCATCAAACAGAGGGCATGTTTTTAGTCGCGTGGACGCGACTCTATAGTTCACTATGTCGGTCGGTTGGTCTGTCTGTCTGTCTGTCCGGTATCACTACGCATTGTAGCACGCGACTTAATGGCTGTTGGCCTTGTTTTCCCTTGCTGCATAAATTGAAAAAAAACCACACTTGACATACGTCGCCCTCGTTCGGCTTGAGGGGTGGTTTTCACCCAGCGAGGGCGCCGTTCACACAATTTTTGCAGCCCTATTATTTAGAGAAATTACTAGTTATTACACGCAAAACTAAAAATATAAATTTTGAACAACATGGGAATATAATTTTAGTATTTAGAATTCGTTTTTTTAAGCATACAACCGTTGGTGGCGCTATTTAGTGCCACATTTTGTGGATTTGTCATTATTTGGCCAAATCTGTCATTATTTGAGATTAAATTTTATCGCTGGCAACGCTGCCTCAGCAACAACATGGCGGCTTCCATGAGCGGTGTGGATCGTTCAGATCGCTACGAAAAAATTAAATTTCTCGGAGAAGGGCAGGTAAAGTTGTGAAGCAAAGTAGTGAAATTATTATTTGTTTTTAAATACAATTAGCTCTCTATAAAAATATATAACTAAGACTAACATCTATATATAGCTAGGCCCTAATGGTATGCCTTAGTTAGCCAGCCGCGGGCAATCAGCAGACGGAAAGACCCCTACTACTCTAGGCTAGGCTAGTACTACTACACTTCACTAGGCCTAGGGAGGGCCTGAGTAACTAGGCCTAGCTAGGGCCGGACTATCTATGAGGAGGATACGTCAGGCCCAGTATTATAACGCCAATTTTGATGGAAAATTTATACTTGTAATTTTATTACTGAATTCAATAGGATCATGAGGAAATTAAAATAGCCTATTTATAAATTATAGGCTAGGCCTAGCCTACCTAGCTAATAATACATAATATTATTATTAATAGGACTAGGTATACTAACTACCCTAGGGCCTAAATAAAAAGTTTATTATAACAAAAGCTAGACAACAACATTGTGAAACTATGCTAGGCGTAGTAGGCCTAGCCTAATCTAACACTTTTTGTTATTTGGCCATTATTTAATTGTCATAATCTTCACCCTTTTTACTCATTTTTGAATTAATTATTTCTTCTTTTTTTTAAAGTTTGCTACAGTATACAAAGCCCGAGATGTAGAAACAGACAATATAGTTGCTGTTAAAAAAGTATGTTTTATATAAATTTAATAAAATGCGGGAGAATATCCTGTGACTTGCAGCCTTCTGGTCTGAATTACGCACAAGTGTGAATTACAAATACAACAACTTCCCCAGCCCCCAAGTTTCCCTCCAGCCCCCAAGTTTCCCCCCAGCCCCCAAGTTGTCCCCCAGCCCCCAAGTTTCTTTTTGTGTCATACAATGCCACCAAACTGCACCATTCATTTATTCATAGTTGAAGATAAGAACTGAGATGGAGAAGTACACCGGGGTAACATTTCCCAAAACTGTTCTTTAAAACACACAAGCCAGACAAACCTCTGGTTTCTAATCAAAGTCCTTATCTGAGAAGACTTCTTCTACCACAAGTTCCATGGTCACATACTTTTACCGCTCGAACAATTTGTTTTATGTTTCAGTTTAGTTGAGGAAAGTTACCTTTATTCATAAAATTCATTATTAAACTAGAGGGGCACTCAGAGAGCGCAAACCTCTGCCTAGGCATATGCAAATGTAATGATGTGTTCCCATACAGCTATGAAACCATCCTTTAAAATCTTATGAAAATCGGGTAATAACTTTTTGAGTAATCCTGCTAACTAGCAATATAGAAGGAAACAAACATACAACACACGCTATCGATGTCATAACCTCTCGCCATTCTAGCGGAGGTTTTTAAGTTGTCTGATTTGTTGTCTGTACACTGAGAGTTAAATCTTTTGTTCAATATTATTACACAGATTAAATTAGGTCATAGGTCAGAAGCAAAAGATGGAGTGAACCGAACAGCTCTAAGAGAAATTAAACTTCTACAAGAACTGCATCATGAAAACATTATTAGTGTAAGTAATTGCCAATTTAGATTTTATGCATGAGATGATACAGTAACTGTAATATAAGTATATTGGCATGTTTTTCAGACAATTTAAAAACACTTTACCTGCAATTGTTTATGTTTTGTAAAAATAATGCATATATATTATAATAAATATTACTTTAAAAACATTAAATTGCTAAAAAGATACAGTTCTTTTATTTGTTTTCCTTTAACTATCGGTCAAAAGTGGGTGCATCACAGTAAACAAAACTACAATATCAATCTATCTGCGTGCTGCATGCTGGTATTTATAGCGGGCAATTACAATATTTGAATTGACTTAACACATTTAACGATTGAAATATGAAAATAATTATCACAATATGCCTATAATAGTATTTGATTTTACATAAAATGCAGTTTGTGACCTTAAAGTAGAAGGAAAAAAGTGACGTAGAGAATGTGTTTTTAACCAAGGCAATCTAACAACAAGATCCTGAGCTCCGGAAATCAAAGGTTTTATCTGTGGCTGCAACACGATCAGTTCCATGCCCCTTAACAGACACTACACGCTGCGGAGAATATGTACATAGTACAGTACTGTTGGTATTTGTCACTGCCAGAGGACAAGTTTCTATCTGTTGATAGATTTTCTATCTGTTGATAGATTGCCTTGATTTAACAAATTTGTTTAGTTGAATTTATTAGATAATTCAAATGTGTATGTTATTGAGCGTAATTTTATCGTACAGCTTGTAGATGTGTTTGGACACAAGTCTAATATAAGTCTTGTAATGGATTTCATGGATGTAGATTTAGAGGTAAGAGAATAAAGCTCTGTCTACACTATCATACAAAATGTAATGTGCCCATATATGGAGAGGATGTCATATAACTACCGTATTTGGGCACATCACACTTTTTTGTCAAACTAGTTTGATAGTGTGGACAGAGATTTTCTTGTAGCATAACAACAGAAAACAGATATTCTCAACTTTACTATTATTCCCTTTGGAAACAAACAATGTATTTCAACACTGATATTGCTAGTGTTTTTCCGCAATGCAAATCTTTCAACACAAACTTTGCTTACTTGATTCTAAGTGATGATTGTTCGGTACCAATACCACTTATGCAAAGATGGACAACACAGGTTGTGTCATTGCTTTCAGGGAAGAGTGAAATTACTATTATTACAGTAATTTCACTCTTTCCTGGTTCTACTGAAAGGAAAGGATATATAATGATGATGATGATAAATGAACATTCAGCTTTTTGTAAAAAAAAAGTTTCTCTTGCATACATAAAAAAAATCACAGGCCAGTCTTTTCCACAACTGTTCTTTTTCCACAGCCAAAATCTTTGTTATAGCGCCACCTATTTTGCTTGTCAATTAACATTCCAAATGGCACTTGACATAGTACATTTTTGGAAACCGATATGGTAACAATTAACACGAAAATAAGCACTTAACTCTGCCTCATTAAATAGAGCAGTCAATCGTTCAAATCATGAAATATTCTCACCATTCATTATGTGTATACTATTGTGTCGAATGAATTAAAGTTTGTTTAAATTGATGTAGTACAGTAATTCTCATATTCTCGTATTTATTTAGGTTTTGATTAAAGACACCACACTTATTCTCACTCCAGCACATATAAAAGCTTATATGTTAATGACATTTAAGGGACTGGAATATCTGCATAATAATTGGATATTGCATAGGGTGAGTCTAATAGAGTATATAAATTGTACCTTTGAAGTAGAATTCATGTGTATGTAATATTTCCATTGTTTTTTTCATATTTAATTCTTTTAGTGTTTTTTTTTCCACCACAGGACATGAAGCCCAATAATTTACTTGTAAATGAGGCTGGAGTACTGAAGTTAGCTGATTTTGGACTTGCCAAAACGTTTGGTAGCCCAAATAGAGTTTATACACATCAAGTTGTTACTAGGTGTGTGATCTACTTGAATTTATAAATCAAATTTTATTGCATTGTTTGAACACGTATACATCTACTTTGAATTGCTTGGCCATTTGTACTGTAAACCATGGGGTTGATTTTATAATTTCACCGTTTGGGTTGGGCTGCATTTTTATTCTCCCAACTTATGAAATATTCTCATCATTTAACTTATAAGCATCCAATGTTTCCAGAGAGGTCAAAGATCAAATCAGCTAGTTCTAATTACCATATTACAGGTGGTACAGATGTCCAGAACTGCTGTTTGGTGCCAGGATATATGGTACTGGAGTTGATATCTGGTCTGCTGGCTGTATTTTAGCTGAACTGCTTCTACGAGTACCATTCCTTGCCGGTGAAACAGATATTGATCAACTTGGTAAAATATTTGAGGCTTTAGGTACACCAACAGAGCAAGACTGGCCTGTGAGTTTTTCTTTTTTTTCATATGCATCCAACAGCGAGTAATTCACCAATTACAGGATGGATAAACTATTTTATAATTTATCGTGCTTATATACTAAGTCTTATTTGAGGCTTAGGGAGTGGAGGTGAAAGAGTCGTGAGTTACAACCCTGTCATTTACGTCAGGATTGGACCTTGGGATTGGAAGGCAAGCACATTAACCACCAATCTACAGCTCCACTTCCAATTAATCTTTAATTATGTGATCAGGAATATAAGTCACTATTTCAACATTAATTATGTCATCTTCAGAATATAGAGGATATATATGTTGATAATAAAACATGAATTCATATATTAGAAAAAGTGATCGTGAAATCAAAACGGTGCTGGGTTTGGTCTACTAGCATTCCTGCTCCAAACTAATCCATTCCATCATGATGACATTTATTTGTGAATTACTCTCTCCTTTCATTTAATCTTTAATTAGGGTTCAGTATGTCAACATTTTAGAATCTTTAGCTCTATGACAAAAATAAATGGGTCTTTAAAACATGATGATGACATTTCATATTGTTGAAATTAGTGTGTATTTTATTGCTTATTTTATTGTTTTTAAATATGTTTCTCATTATTATTATATTAAAATTTTACTTTCAAGGGAATGTCTTTACTACCAGATTACATTACATACAAGTCGTTCCCGGGTACGCCATTAAGAGATATATTTACTGCGGCCGATGATGCCCTGCTGGATTTACTACATAAAACGTTAAAGCTTGATCCTTCACAAAGATGCACTGCCACTCAGGTAAGTTGAATAATAGCAAATCTATAATAAAATTCAGAACTAGCATTTATCAATCATTTTGCTTAAGTCAAATAGTTAAGTGAAAATCATCAAGGTTTTATTTTAATAACAAAAATTAGTTGCTATTGTTAATTTCCTGGTGACATTTTTTTTTTTGCTGTGGCAGCTCCAATACTGTGGAATTCCTTACCAATTTTAATCAGACAGTGTGCCACTCTTAACTCTTTCAAGACCCAGTTGAAGTCTTTCCTTTTTAAAAAAAGCTTTTCATGAATTAAAATTATTAGCATTGTCTATTTTAATTTATGTACAGCTCATTGAGAACTTGGTTATATGCGCTATATAAGAATGAACTATTATTATTATTAGTTTTCTTTTTTGGTTTTGAATGTTTTGTATATGGATGTAATATCCGAAATAATGGATATGAATGAATATAATCTCAATAACTTTAGATTTAAAATTATTTTGTATTTGAAGGCCTTACAGATGGCGTTTTTTAGCAACGAACCTGGTCCAACACCAGGGCATAAGTTGCCTAGGCCTGGACAACCAATAGCAGTCATCAAAGAAGAAGACAATAAAAGACCCTCACTTAAAAGGAAGGTTATGGAAGAAGCAGGTAAGTGAATTTTATTATAAAAAGTTTTATAGTTTATGAATTCAATGTGCCTAGCTTTTGATTCAAGATGGAAGAGGCAATTTAATTGGATAGAAGTCTTTTTTAACACACCTACTGTTCTAGAGTAAACACTAACCAGTGGCTTTTATCTTGGAATTGATTGTCAAAAGCTAGGCTATGCAAAAATTGCACATTGATTATGGCCACAAAAGCAGAGCACTAGACAGTGCACTCTTCAAGTGGCCTTCCTGTTCCGCAATATTCAGGCTTACCGTTTTGAATAAAGAAATTACAAAGAAGTTACAAATACTACATTTTCACAGACAATTGAAATATATATAGGAATATCTGGAAGTATATAAAATAAATGATAACAATAGTTATAACTGATGATTCATTGAAACAGAAAGATAAAAATAAAACAGACAGACAGCAATTAACTTGTTATATTTCAAACAAATTTTTTACTGTTAAGAACTTGAAGATATGCAATATTTGCTTCATCATTGTATCGCCATTCCCTGGAGAATATAACACTCATAATATTCTTTACAAAAATGTAATTACATTTATTTGTCAACGCGGGTTGCTGATCCCTTTTGCCAATAAACAGTTTTTCCAGCGTTTGTATCCTACAGTAATGTTGTCATGGTTGAAGAAAAAAAACTTACAATTTGTCTATCAAGGCCTTTTTGATGTTCTGAAATTTTATATAATAATAATAAAAGCATTTATAATGTACCATATATCCATATAATGATTGCTGATAGGTGCAGTACATATATGTATAAAACCATTATAAGAATTGAAACAACATTAGAAGGCAAGTTAAAATACCATAAAAGTCTACGACAATTAAATTGGTGTATTGTTACTAGATAAAAAAAAAATCTGGATGAAAAAAGGTTAGGGTAGCTCTGTGAATGAAGTTTCTCTTGCTTGATTTTGGTAAGTTTCTTATCTCGTTCTGCTTTATCACTGATGAAATTAGATTTTTTCTAATAGATTAATAATAAAAATTTCGAAACTTGGAGCTACACTTTAAAGCAATGTACTGTTAAATATCTTTATCACTGATGAAAAATATTTTTTTTATAATAAATTATAGAAATTTGGAGCTACACTTTAAATAAAAAAAAAAAAGTTTTTTAAATGTAATGTTAAATCTATACTGACAAAAAAAGAATCTAACCCTACTGCAAGAAAAAAATTAGTTGCTAGTAGGAAGCAAGGGCATTTAAAGGAGATTATTCTTGATATAGAGAAAATTGTTTAAAGTACAAACAATTTTGTCATTCAGGTTATTGCCATGCGATCTAGATGTTACTCAGTTCTTAATAATTAAATTTACACTCAAGGAAATTAATTGATATCAGTACTTTTAAAGTACGCTGAGTCTTGTTCTGGATGGAGAAGGGATAATTATAGATTCCGGGGATAATGATAGTCTACATGTCTACCACCTGATAGACGTTACGTCCATTGGGAGCAAAGAGCCTTGAGGATAAAAGAAGAGAGGCTCAAAGCCATGACAGCAGGTGTTAAAGGTCATGTTTTGTAAAGATACCTCTGTATAGATGAAAGTGACATATTTTAAATTAATTAATTAAATGGAATTAATATCTGTAAATAAATATCCTCAATAATTGTTTTTTTTGTTTTTTGTTGGACAAATTATTAACTGTTTACTTTGAGTTTCATTTTATTATCTATAATAAGATTCTTTTCACATTTAATCAATACATTTTTTTTTCTAAAACAGGACATAATTGTACAAATCAAAATGTAGAAATGTACTTTTAGTTTTAAATCTATAAAATAAATTTGCTATAACTACTAGATAATCCTACACACTGTAATGCAGATTTGGTAGTGCGTGACTGTATAGGGGACATTACTAGTGTATGAAATGGTCGATTGTTACATCCTTGGATAGTCAAGCCCCACCCTCTCACCCAAACCTCTCTCCTCTCACCCCACTGCACTGAAAATAACTTTTTGCATTGTGACAACTATAAATTTTATCCAAGAATGAATCTTTTTTTGTTTATAATTATTCTCCAATTTAGGTTCAGTAGGACATATGGTTAAGAAACTTGTCTTCTGAAAAAAAATGTGAACATTCAGGCTATTAATAAACTGAAGTTGGAGCATGTGCAGTGAGATGAGAAGCTGTCCTCTCATCTGTCCAGGTGAGATGTATGGAATGCCTATGATGTCATAATGATGATTCATACTCTTTTGAATTAATCTTTTGTACTTATTTATTCAACAAACGTCTTTGCATAACATTCAAACTGCAAGATGGCAAAGTTTTAAAACTAAACTCTTGGTACAAAACTTTATTGTGTTTTTGCTTGATACTTGCCAACTGCAGAATGACAACTGTGTTAAAGCTATGTCTTAGTACAAGGCTTCGATTGTGGTATAGTCACCATAAGAAAATTCATGGTACTGGGTATGCTTCGAACGTACCATCTTGAGAATTGTGTGAAATTTGTACTGCTAAATCATAGTACTTAAATTCATCAACCACAAAAATGGAGATTTAAAAATTCCATGATGTGGTTTTATATTATGTAGAGCTATTTGTTGTCTGAATCTGAAATATTACGGGCGGCGTCATAATACCCGAAAGAGCTCTAGTGGAAGAAGAAAATTAGAAGATGGTGTCAACAAAGATTTTTGTAAATTCTAAAATTAGTATTATCAACAAACCACATAAATCATGACAATACAGTACACTTTTTGCAGAATCAATTTTTTTTCGAGAAATGATTACAAATTATTTTTTCTTGGTAAAATTCATTTGCACTGGGGATCATTTTAGAATAAAGTACTATCGTGGTATTACATGCTTGTAACTTGGTAGGCGCAGAGTGCAGGCATAGTGGTGCATGACCTAGCAGAGTTCGCTGTTTCAATATTGCATTTGATTGGCCAATTTACAGCCAATAGTCATATTTTAAAACGAACATTACATCTGTATCTAATGCGTTTTGAGTTGATTTTTGCTATCAGCATTTAACATTCAACATTTAAATTTCACAATCGTTATATAGATTTGAGAATAAATAAAGACAATTTTTGTAGCATGTGAGCATGTTGAGAAGTGTGCCTTGCCAAGTTGGAGCGCGATTTTCAAATCACTATGTTATGCTTACGTCGTTGCGTTGCATCAAAGTGGGAACCAAGCTGTAGTATTAATTTATTGCAACACTCAAATTTCAATACATTCGTATATCATTAGCAAGACTAAAGCGGCAACATTTTTACTGCGAAGCTATATACCAAGTCTAAAGTTTAAGGCTAGATCAAACACCCTACCTCTAGACTGTAAAACAAGTAAGTGGTCAAACGAAAGCACAGGCTTTGGCACTATATGTATTAATGGTGAATCTGAAGATATTAACCATTTTTTATTGAACTGTAATGCTTTTGACGAAATCAGAAAAGAAGAATTAAGAAAACAAGAAAATGAATTGACACTCTGTAATGATTATGGCATATGGACACAACATTTAAATGCAAATGATGAAAGCAAACTAAGTTTTATCTTAGGAGGAGAGTCTATTCTTCTCTCTGACAATTCTTACAACGCATTTGATAAATTTTGTAAAAGATATTTAAGCTTGTCATAGGAGAAACGGTCTTTGTTGAAATATTCCCAATGACTGTTTTTGTTGTATTGTTGCTTGTATATAGTTTAATTTTCTTTTTTTTTCTTTTTTCTCTCATTATGTTTTCTTTCTTTTTTTCTTTTTTTCTGTCATTATGTTTTCCTTCTTTTTGTTTATTTTTCAAATTGTTTTGTTTTTGGACCGCTGCACCGCATGTTGTGAGTGCCACGCACCGCATGTTGTGAGTGCCACGCACCGCATGTTGTGAGTGCCACGCACCGCATGTTGTGAGTGCCACGCACCGCATGTTGTGAGTGCCACGCACCGCATGTTGTGAGTGCCACGCACCGCATGTTGTGAGTGCCACGCACCGCATGTTGTGAGTGCCACGCACCGCTTGTTGTGAGTGCCACGCACCGCATGTTGTGAGTGCCACGCACCGCATGTTGTGAGTGCCACGCACCGCATGTTGTGAGTGCCACTGATCCAAAGGTGAATGGGTCAACAAATAAATAATACATTCAAAGATATTGTATAATTTCAAATACTTTGTATATGTCACGCAATGTGATGTCAGATTTGAATCTGTCATATAAGCATAAGATCTTTAATAATATTAAATATTTTAATAGATTTGTATATGAATCATATGTCGTCTCTCTGTTACTTTTATTTTATTACATTTTCTTAGCTACACAAACAATAAAACTGAAAGTTAAATTCTGTAATTCTAATGTAATGCCCAGACGTCTGTCATGTCTGATATGTGTAAAAATTAATGATTTCCTTTTAGAATTAAAAAAGAAATTATAAGAATATTTTAAATATTTTAAGAAAGGGAAATTTGTATAAATTATATCTGTTTTTTTTTGTTGCTTTTTTTTTCCCAGCACAAATAATATGTCTTATTTAGATTAACTTTCACAAGATATACAGTACACCTATTGTATAGTTCTGTATTTACATTTGAAATGGTTTAATTTTTCTTCACCCTTTTATTTTGTTTGGTTGCATTTAACATTTCAAATGCTAAGAAGAAGTATACAGTATTCTTGCTTTGTATTTTTAGATATTTCTGCACGATAACATCCACAGTTTTCAAGTTATCATTCTAAATATTTTCAAGAAATTTGATTTGTTTATGACCACACAAAAGCTTATTAAATCTTGCGTTAATCAATCCTAAAATCTCTGTTGCTCTCTGTAGTCTGCTCAGTTTCATAGCGCTTAATTTATTTTTTCAGCAATTGGTTTCAGGAAAAGCTAACGAATCATGATGCATTGATTCTACTAGGAATTATTGAGAATCTATGATAAATGAGTAGCCATTGTATATATTCAAGTCATGAATGCCAAGCTAATGTTTTCTCTACTGTATACATTGTTAAATCTAATGTACTGACATGTCGCCAGTGTCATTTGTGGATGTCTATATTGTGATGTATTATTAACAATTAAAACGTTAGCTAGATAAAGGAAAAACATTTCTTCTAGATGATGTCGAAAAATATCAAACCATGGTTAAATAAGTACTATCAAACACATAATTGTTTTCTCTAAAGATCTAAAAACTATTTAATTGAATTGGTTATTTTAAATGAGTAATGGAAAAATGAATCATATTGTGATTAAAATTCTGTTTTAATTTCCAAAAAGTTTTTTCAGAAATTGTTTTTTTGACATACATTTGTAGACACATCCACAGCCAGATCTGTTAGCGATTCCTACATACAAGCCCATGTCATGTGTTATGTATGAAGTGATTACCTCCACAACAATTTCTCTTTTTCTAGGAAGCAAGTCTGCACACATTGAAATGATTCAAAAGCAATGCTAATTTAACTTGATGGAGAATAAATTTAATAATTTTAATGTTTACATATTTAATAATTTGATGCTTCTTGGTGAATGTTAAACATCCACACATCCTATTTCGCATTTACAATCAGCCACGGAACATGAATCATTTAATTCCTGCTTTAGACATGTAATTTCTGATTCTGGAAGTCATAGTTTATGTTCAATTACTCTGGAAATATTCAGGGTCATACACGAGTATTTTAATGTGAAGTCGTGCATTCATCTGGGAATACTGTATATGCCTATCCTATCCCTGTAGTCACCAGTCTGACTTCAACCTGACCACTTTTTGACAGGACACATCCATTGATTATGCTGCTAGAGATTAATTGATACATTTTTTCAATTTCTATTGAAGGATATTGTTGGCAGTTGACAAATGCCAGTAATATTTAATTGCTGTTTTGGAGGGAGGGAGTGGAAGGGTTGTGGGTGGGAGGGTTTTTTGTTGTAATGAGTCTCAACCACACCATGTTAAGTGTGGTGGCTATGTCCCTCTGGGTGGGAGGGGTTTTTGTTGTAATGAGTCCCACAACCACACCCTGTGTGGTGGCTATGTCCCTCTGGGTGGGAGGGGTTTTTGTTGTAATGAGTCCCACAACCACACCCTGTGTGGTGGCTATGTCCCTCTGGGTGGAGGGTTTTTTGTTGTAATGAGTCTCACAACCACACCATGTGTGGTGGCTATGTCCCTCTGATCAATTTTAACATTCAGTGTGTCCACAAGGCATTTGCTGGAAATCTTACCATACATGGAAATTCGGAAAGGCGAGCTTCAACACACTGTTGTGGTGAAACTGCGCTAGGATCGCTTGGAATGAATTAATCATGGTGGTATACGTGCAAGGGTTTGAAGGATGACCAAAAGCCGTGAAAGGGTCAAAACTCTATGAAAATTGTGAAATCTAACTTGAAACGTTTGATGGAAATGATTTTAAATAATTTTTTTTTTACCCAAAAGCAAAGAATCTAAAGCACTCTTTTGAATATATATTTTTCTGGAAATAAATAGTTTTGTTAACCAACAGATGAAATGTTGCCTCTCTGTTTAACTTTAGTGATGATGATGAGATCGGTATTTAACCAATCTCTTGTCGATATCACCCTTGATAGACTTGGTGTCGACACTTGCAATTGTGTTCCTGTTGTATATGACAGTGACAGACAACTGTTGCTTATTTGGGTGCTTTTTTGTGGCCTAAGGGTAGTGAAGCCAACTTTGTTATTATTTAAAAGAATGAATAGCAGGCAGTGTTGTCAGTTTTAATAATCCGAATATAAAAAATTTGTACACAATAAAAGAAGGAAACTTTATCTCATTGATATTTCTAAAGTAGAACACCCCATTTGGGACACCCCTATTCAGGGGACACCACTATTTAATGAGAAACTTTCCAGGTTTTATTACCCCTAGGACACCATCTTCAGAGGACACCCTCATTTAGGAGTCCGTTTGTTGAGTACCTAAGGTGTCGCCTTAGTAAGGGTAGCCAACCAATATTTTCAGTGGACATCTTTTATAATGTAGACACTTTGTAGAGGTTAACAGCAAACAATATTCGGTAGACATCCTTATTAAGAAGATTTGTTGAATCCCGAAGGTGTCCCCTTAGTAGGAGTTAGGATGAAATGCAATGTTAATTTAAATAATGTGAAATTATTGAAAAAGAAGTGATATAGAAAGTAAAAATCATATTTTTGAATGACAGGATATGTATATTAATTTACTATCACAGGAATTCATCTTATAAACATATGCCACCATGGGACATTAAAGTTATCGAGAAGGCCTGGCATTTTAATTAAAACATTCCTTATAATTCTATTAACTGTTTATTAATATTAATGAGATGGAAATTATCTTGTATGTCATTACATGCATACATACACACATACATGTCATTTCATATCAGTAAAAATACTTTCTGTTTACGAATAAATGTTTAAAAAACATGCAAATAGACCTTATAGTGTTTAAAGCTCTGCCTACACTATCAAACTTTATGTGACAAGAAAAGAAAATCATGGACATGATGATGTCATATCAGTATTTGGGGATTTCACTACCATATTTGGGCACATCACACTTTTTTTGTCAAATTAGTTTGATAGTGTAGACAGAGCTTTACATTATGATTATTGTCAGACAAAGTGTCCCCTAATTAGGGGGGTCCCCATAACAAAGGTCCCACAAAGGAAGGCTTCTACTACTGTAAAGTGTTTCTGTACTATGATACCTAAAGTAGGAACACATTAATGAGATAATGAAATACAGACCGGCTTAATTATCCTGTGTTGATTATTACCAACCATTGCTGATCTATAGTGACAGTAGTGTGAACTTTCTGTAAGGGGTTAACCAAACTTTAAAGAAGACAACATAACGATCTATTAGCCCTGATGAAGGAATACTGTTTCCGAATGCTTGAATGTTCTTTCTGGCTGTTTTACTTTTTATGCATTTGATTTTTCTGCTTATTTTATATCTATCTCTATTGAGATCTAGCCACTGATACCCACAGCATTGTCTCATTTTTTTTTTAGTATTTTGCCTTTGAATTTATTTATTGTAGACATATTTATTCTTTCTTTATACTGTTACAAACAGTAGCCCAGATCAGTGATAGCACGTTGCCCTCAAATCAAACAACACATCATACGTGCAATATTAATGATATGACCCTAATTTACCTAGTTATACTGTAAATCGTTTTTTAACAATTGACAATTTCAATTTATTTTTATTTCATTATTGATACACCATAAACAAAATTTATTAATGAATCAAGATATATTGCATATTGCATAAAAAGAAATATATATACAAACAAATAATATAAAATACTCTGTAGTAAAATCATATGTTACATTTTTAAAAGATAACACATACACTTTAAAGTTGATTGTTCAATGTGATTGCGATAACTGGTTATTCTACTGCCAACTATTTTGTACAAATACCAGAGGCACATAATTAAACAGTGAAGCCCAAATCCCCTTCAAATTATCCTGTGTTAATTAAAAGCTAACAATAATTTATTTATTTTGACAGTGGTGTGAACTCCTTACCTTCGTGTGGTTACCTAATTTGAGATAAGAGTTGCGCTGGGTTCAAATAGGAGGTGGACTGAGGGTTGAAAGGCTAAATTGTAACTGTCATCACAAGCCTTGTTTAGTATTACTTTAGCTTAAAAAACCTAGGAATACATAATTAAATCATAAACCCAGTTCCCCTTTAAATTATACTGTGTAAAGAAATCAGATCATGGCCATTATCATTATACAGGCTGTTATGCCTTAGTTTACTTTAGCAAACTTCTGTTTAAAAACCCTGAGTTTGCCACTTTTTGGAGAAGTTATTTAAAATTATCCCAATGTCCATTGTGGAGGCTGGGATGTAATTCTGCAGGACCACATAGTAAAAAGACTTTCATATAGCTGACTCCCCAAACAGTTTGTCAAGAAGGTGCTTGGCCTAACTTCTGCACTACCCTTCAGCCAGGGCCATAGCCACCAGTACGGTTGGTAAGGTTTCAGCCTGACCACTTTATCACAGAAGCCTTTGACAACCCAGTGGCTTGAAAAGAGATTGTTCTATTTATTTCTTGTGGCTACTGTTTGCTGTTAGAGTTCGATTTAGATCAATACTTAAACAACTAGATTTTTACTGCATCTTTTACTTCCTAAATAAGTTGTATATTATTCATAAGTGTGTGTTGACCACTTCTAACATTATTTTGCATTGCACCTAAAAATAGTACCTGCAAAATGGTGTTTACCCATTATTTTGACGAATTCAGAGATGTGCTGCGGGTAATTTATTCACATTTTATATCATTTTAATAGTAAATAATTGGTTTGCCTTTATGATATCCTGAAAATTATCTTTGATTTATTTATTATTTGAGGATTTATTTGATATATTTTAAGCTCTTTCTACACTCAATCAAACTAGTTTGAAAAATGTAATGTGCCAAAATATGGTAGTGATATGGCATCATCATGTCCATATATGTGCACATTTAAATTGTTTTGTCACATAAAGTTTTATAATGTAGACAGACTTTAAAGACTACTTTTTCATAGGAATATACTGTATACGCCTAATTAGATATTTGTTCAACCTGTACAATACAAAACTACAATCTCCAATTCAAATCCACATGTTTGTATCAATGTGCATTGAAAGTGACATTAACATTAACATTTCTTATCTTTTTTTTAAACTATAAGGTTGAATGCACCACTTTCCTGTGTGCTACCAATATAAAGGGTAAATGTCACAACAATTAGTATAAGTAATATTTACACAAACCATAAGGAACTGAATTTACAAATGTGAGTACTCCCTCTATAGTTTGATCAGCATGAACTTTAAAACTATTTACTTGACCCATGTAATAAGTTTATTCCAACTTGATATTAAGTACAGTTGTAAATTTGTAATACGTATAGTAGTAAATTTACAACAACACACATTTTGGCAAAATTATGTATTATATTATTGTACTTTATTTATTAAAAAAAACACATTCACATTTGAAGAAAGACATATAAACTTGTGTAACCTTTACATGCACTGAAAAAGTTTCAGCGGAAGAAGAAAGATGTAGATTTATAATAATAGTAATTATGCGTATTACTGTGTATTATTACTGAATTTTTGTTTAAGATGAAAAGTAGGATTTCAGGCCGATTCTCTGTAAAATAATCCTTTATGGAAAAGATTTTCCTTGTCTGTGTGATAGGATAAGTTATAGGTAAACGCCCACGTATCATTCCGTTAGGAAGTGAACAGTTAATCAGAACTAAGAACATGTTATATGTAGAATTGTACAATTGCTTTCAATTTTCTTTTCTTATTCATTTCGGAAACATGCTGAACGTTTTGCAATTTTTAAAGTTGTTTACATCAGATGTTGCTTTTACAGATTTTCTCGAGTGCCTTTCCAACTTTTGTAAGTCCTTCATTGATACCGAAGTGTTTAAGGTGAATAATGTTGCCAAACTTTTCTTATTCTTATTAATCCCTCTCTTTTAGTGTATCATTCGTTGATATTGGTATTCATTGATCATTTGTTTGAAGGATTGCATGCCGAAGTATATTGATCAAAACGTCGAGAAACTAACAGTTCTTTTCAGAACTATATATACGTGGTGTACCTCAAACTTTATATTAACATAGTATTAGAAAAATTGTAATGTAAATATAAAAACTACAGAGTACTGTACGATCAAATGAAAAGAAATTTTGTTTTCCAATGTTAGTCAGCAGAGACATAATGTGATGATTAATATGTGATGAAATATTAAATAGCATAGCCTGTCTGAATTTTACAACGTGTTTCGGCCAGTTTCTGACCACCACAGCAAAAAAGAGTAGATAGGAATAAATAAAAATAAGACCTATTCATGCTTTACAATCAGGAATAAAATTAAAATAACTTGATGATGATCTTTAATAAATAATTTGACATTTTTACAATAACTCTTGAGTCACAAGAAAAGAAAATCATTAAACTATTATTTTAACAAACCTATTAGATGATTACATTTTAAATACTAACAATTCATTTTACAAGCCGATGAGTTGTCATGTACTGACAATATAGACAGATTTATTCGAAACATGAATTTACATTATTGGTTTAGATAAACACACAAAATAACAAATTGTTTTGGCTGAGTAATTTGTTAAAAAAATTGCCTCTCCTCTCAGTCAAATCCATAAGGTTAAAGGTCACTAAAATCTGTAGACCAAATGGAAAGGTTGAAATCAAAATGGATATCGCATTCTAAACTGTTAACATCGTTGCTCGCAGGTAAAGCTTAACAAAAATAAACCATTTCCTGTTTGTGGCAGATTCTAAATAATTACTCCATTTGCTTATTTCTGATCAATTAATTAGAAAAACACCACTTCATGAATTTATAAACAAACTGCCACATGTCATGTCAAATTGTAAGAAGCCATTGTCAAAAATTATAAAGACTCTCCTCCAGACTTATAAAAACTCGAAGTCTAGTGTACACATCTGGCTTGTGTGTACTTAAGAACTTAGTGTGCCTTTCGGAAGAGTACGGGGTTACCCAAGTGCACTGGTCCATCTCGGCCTCCATCACGGATTGTTCTGCTCGGAATAAAGGGACCATTATGGGGAAAAAGAAAAGTGTTGCATGTGATATCATCTAGTTCATGGCGCTTTGTATAAAGTACATTATCATATCCACTGTGAAGGGATGTGATAGAGAAATGATATGAAGCAACATATAAGGTTCTTACTGTATTTATCATTATGAAATATTGAACTGTACACACAAATATTTACTTTAATTATTGGAATCCTATTTTTATTGATTAAATTCTAATTGATACTGTATAATTTAATTTTTTGCACATATTGGAACCATTTTAACTGCAAATAATATATATATATATATTGTAAATGATTGTTCTGTTTTGACACTACACAATTGTTCAGTTTTATGTATTTTTATTGTTTTACTTTTATATGTTTGAAGTGTAGTATGGAGAGCCAATTCGATAGTGCTTAGCACTCATGGCAATCCCCAGGGTGCTGCAGCACCGTTGTCATGTATTTTATGTTGTTGTTTGTACCTGAAAATTGAATGAAATAAAACAAAAATAAATAAAAAATCTGAAGAAAAAAAACAATTCAAATTTTTCATGCGTAACTATTGATTTGTTGAGTTTATTTAATAGTTAGCTTTTCTTTAACATTAGTTTTTAAATAGTGCAATTCATTATTTTGATTCATCAAATATTTTATTGTTTTTGCTTAGATCCTTATGAGGTAAATATTAAAAATTTGTAAAGGAAGTTAGGTCGTATGAGAGTACAAGTTGCCCTTAGGCTGTGCTTGTCAGCAAATATTTAGGAGTGTATTATTCAGGTACACCTCGCAGGGGGATGTCACAAACATCAAAAGTCACTTTGCTTCAGGCCTAAAATTAACTTTTGATAACATAAGGTCATTTCTTATTTGTTTAAATCTGCTTATTTTTTTTGTCCGGTAAACTGTTCTTAATGTCCAGAAATTAATTAAAATATTTGACTCATTTATAAGTGCTTTTGTATTTTTTTTGCAATATTTTCTTTTTCCCTTTTTTACTTCTTTGTTAAAATTTTCTTTTTTAATTTGATATTTGTTTATTAAAGTAACATGGGCCCAATGACTATAATCAAAGGGGAAAAAACTAAATACAAATGTTAGATAACTAAAGTCATTATCAATCTATGATTAAAAGAAAATATTAAATCAAATTTGAATTAAAGTATAATTTCTTATAATATTTTTTGTATTAATAAATAATAAAAATGAGTATTTGTGAGAAATAACGGTCAATTTCTTTTGTTGTACTTTTAAATATTTTTTATTATTTTATAAATAAATGTGTTCGTATTCATTTGATTAGTATTAGCCTTGCCATTCTAATATTACTAACCAGAAGTTGATTTGGTGGTTATGTCACAACTTACCGAGTAAAAACATATTACAGTACTCTCGTACATTGCTATGATTATTTTACATTGACATACAAAGAGAATTTCCCTTACAACACATTTTAACTTACAACCGTTTATTTACAGCAAAGTAATAGATGTCACATTCCTGAAAATGAACTGAAATCAGTAATTCCTAAAATTATATATTTCCTGAAAGTTTGCTTTAGATCTGTTTTTAAAGATATCACAAGTTGTATGTCCAATACAAGGTTGAATTTCATTCTATAATCCACCAAACTATCATTATTTTACAAATTCTGTTTCCAAGGACATCTTTTGATATAGGAGCATGTTGAGCAATAATATCACAGAGAGATTTCAGTTTATGATATGTTTGTGTGTTTGAGTCCGTTTAGTTTTCATTTTAAATTCTCAATTCTTAAGGCCATCTTGATTAATAGATTGAATCAGTTGTGAAAATGCAATCACGTTCGGATAAAAGAAACTCAGAGATTTTGGCAGCGATAAACCTCTAATAGAGATGAGACAATTGGAAATCATTCAAGTTAAAAGCTGACAAGTCATTAATTGGAGCAATTTGTCTATCGCTGGCGGGGTTGCCCTCTACTTTGAGCAATTCAAACATACACAGCATGCTATCAAAGCTTTCCCATAGTGAATGCCTAAATAGCAGGTCCTGAACAAACATCAAACGATCATCTTTAAGGATGCGGACATTCCAACCTGACCCCCCATCCATTTTTTAATTCATCAAGCCTGAACCGTATCAATCTATTATCGCCTTTTCACACAAATAACCAAATTGTTGACTGCGTAATGATGGCATATCGGTTCAGACACCCTGAGGCTAATATTATCTCAACTAGGCTGTTTAATCACCGGATATTGTACGGCCAATCATAATTTGTCATTATAATTAGTAATGACTGAACTATGATTAGCATCAGTTGAAAAAACAGCATTTCATGTGAAATTTGATGTTTTTATTGCCTCATGTTCAAATTCCTATTGATTATCCCAAAGACTTTTTATCACACCTCAAATTACAGTCTTTTAATAAAAAAAAAAGTGACTGAGAAAATTAGAGGGATTTTCTGTATGGAAATTGGCTTGAGAATTTGAAATTAAATTATAGATGGAAGAACATTAGAAGCTCTGGTATTACACATTCATCTGCACAATTTTTTATTATTTAAATGTCCTAGTGTCACAATGTAAAATTTATATTATTCAATTTCCAATTATGGTAATTTCATTGTAAAATTCCTATTAATTTGAAAGATACATTTTGTAAAAATTTGGATGGGAATGGAAAATTGCCATTGTCAGTTGGTTCACACATAAACATTTAATAATAATTAAGAATTTTGTTCATAACATACAATTTTATGGTTTTTTCAAGTTTATGAGTATTACTTTTAAAATTGATTAAGTCACAAAATAGTTATCTTTTTTATAAAGATGCTTATAAAGTTATATACTTTTTTATCCTTACAAAATGATAAAATGTTTATCTTTAGATGCATAATATTTTATCTTTTTGTACAGCGTTTAATTCATAAAGTAAAACCTACAGATTTTCCCACACGTTAAAGTAAGAAAGACATTTTTCCCAGAATGGTGTTTCGTTATTATAGATATATTTTGCAATGTTGACAAACAGACTGTGAACATATGTACAGTAAGATCCACTTGAGTTTGTCCTGTGAAATGTCAAACTATTATCCACTTGTCCAATGAACTAAGAGTGTTAGGTCAAATAAATTGAATTAATAGATGATTGTCGTCTTCCTCATCTTTTTTCGCTGCACAAGTTTTCTTCTAATTTTACATAATCTACTTTTTAGAATCTTATTCTGATAGACAGTTAGATTAGATAGTGTTAGATATATAGCTAGTTAGCTATTTAGTTTCAAGTTAGTTAGTTGCAGTAGTTACTTAGTTATAGTTAGTTACTTAGTTGCAGTAGTTAGTTAATAGCCTAATGAGTAAACTTAGTATAGAGATGCTGTATACACTACTCTGTATGGGGAAAACAAGAAGTCTTAATTTGAATAGTTTTATTAAGATGGAAATAGAAAATTACTGATGATACATCAAATAAGGATAGAAAAAAACCACTACCAACAAAATTAGAGATTTTGGATAATGAATCAAATGAGGCTAGAATGATAATAAAGATCTTGAGGAACAAATAATTACAATAGATTAGTAGGAAACAATTGAAAAAAATGTAAAATAACAGAATAACAGAACAGAAATAAAAGATTTTAAACAAATTTATTTAATGCAACAAGCCTCATGTTTGATAGCTTGATAGTGTCTATATTTGCCAAAATAAAACTTCTTAATCGTTTCTTTAAAAATGCACAACTTTTACTTATTTTAGTGTACACAGTTGCTAGCTGTTGATGGATGGATATTAAACTGCTGTTTTTAGGAAATCCCCTGTTGACAGCATGGCTTTAAATCAGTTGTTGTTAATTAGTCAATATTTGTTTTCCTTTTTTTATTTCTTTCCCTTTTGGCTGTAATAATATAGGGTTCTTGACTGTGTGGTCAGAAATTCTAGGCCTGCTGCTAATAGTTTGTTTGCTATCCACTAAGACTAATGTTCTACTGCTATTATTACTTCAGCATTAGGTAACATTTGTTGAGGGCTGCGAAGTTTGAGCTAAACAACAACAAAAAGTGATGACATCATAATTTGCTTGAAATTAAAAACACAACTTTTACAATAATCTTCATTATTACCATTTTTCTTGAAACTGTGTGATTCTAAATTATGGAAAGAATTGGGTAATGACCTAAAAACATATAAATTATTTTTCAATTAAACATACTTCATCATTATCATCAAATACGTCTCTCGTCTTATATGTGTTTCAAATTATCGTTATTTAAGTGAGTTTGAATACTCATATTTGTATATTAACTTACATATGATTAAGTATTGAGTTTTACTCTTTTGTGTATTTGATATTTGTGATCTAGTGGCCTTTACTGGTTTTTTTTTCATTTATTACTTTTTTAGCGTATTTTTCCATATATTTAGAAAGTTTTTCTATAGCATTGTTTGAAAACACCTTGAAGTGTAACCCTAATTAAAGTATATTATTATAATAGTTGTATATCTATTTGTAAAGGTGTTTATGATGAAATAGAATCATTACCTTACTTGACCAAACTTCTGAGTGTGAACTTAATGCCGACTTAAATAATATGGCATACAATAATAAAAAAACATCAGTTTGAACACCATACTCTTTTAGGTGAGATTATTGATTCTATTGTGGGTGGGTAAATGATTCTGCCAAAAGCAATTTGCCAGTCAATTTAGTTGTGATAAACTTTATAGCTCACTTTAAATTTATGGGAGGTGATAGAAGACCCTTTAACCTACATCTGTTTCCCTGTCCACATGCCACAGGTAAAAATACTTCCACCTTTACCTTACTAACTTAACCAGTATAATAACAAAGTCATGATGTGACGATGCATGTTATGACTAAAAATGCTTAGGTTCGTTCTTGCTGCTTCCTTTCTCTCGCTTTGAAGTGGGTTCCATCTTGATGTATAAGTAACACCTGTATCAGTAACACCTGTACTTTACTCAATATGCCTACTGATGATTATTTACATATTTCTGAATTTCCGATTAAACAGGATCCTCTGGTATCCAGTAAATTAAACATGATTTGAGGTCAAACTTGTAGACCTGATTGAACAAAGATGGGGGTTATTTTTTCCAAAAGGGCAGATACCACAAATTGTTAATTAATTAATAAGAGTAAAATAACATATGCAGGAAAAAAAAAACAATGAAAATTGATAATAAATTTCTACTGTAATTTTAATTGTTCTGCAATTGGAACCTAATTAAAAAATGCACAAATAAAATTGATTAACTGGTAAATTATATTGCCCATTAGCCAACCTTGCATGAATTACAGTTTGCAGGTAAATATTTTTAATTCAATTTTGTATTATTATTACTATTATGTGACACTGAAATGGTATATTTAAAAATTGTTTTATATATTTTTCATCCTGATTCTCTAATGCATGGGAGTTGAATTAGGAGTCACTTTGAATATTGCAAGTTTCCTTAAGTTTGTATAGTTCAAATCGTTGTGGTCTACGTCAAGTAACTAAGTTTGAAAGCAGTTTAGTGGTATGGCACTCTCCAAATTAATGTTAATTTGTGGCTATTCTTCCACTCAAAATGATCAGGATGTTTAAAGATGTATTGTCCCTCAAAAACATGAAAAATGAAGATTAATTAAATCAGACTTTGAATATGTTATTTTTTAGTTTTAATAAAGTTAATCACTTCAATAGAAAAAAAAACAAAAAAAATCATGTTTTCACTTATAAAATGACAAAATAAATGTTAAAATTCAACCAAAAATCTATTGGCAGCCAATTTGACCATTTTTTGCTTTAAATTACATTTTTTCAGGTAAATATATTTTTTTTTTCGATCCAATTTTTGGTCAAAGTGGATAACTATTATGTTACATTAAAATGGAATATTCAACAAAAAAATGTTTAAGAATTATTTTTTCAGGGGGACAATACATCTTTAAGGATTAATGTCAAAACTTAATTAAAAGGACTGAAACCGTGTTATACATTCATTTTGATTCTTTTATTCTCCTTCATACCATTTTGAGTCAAATATTTTTTTAATACACTGTTGATTATGAAATGGAGATCAAAATTGTTTTTATTTATAATTTCATGGAGGTTATAAAATCTCCCTATTAAAAATTACTACCTGGAAAAAATCTCAAATAAAAATGTTAAATAAAAATAGAGGGCACTGTAGTAAATCTAAATCTTGCATGGTTTTAGCAAAAAGCACAATTACAACATCAAAATATGACCATCAAATTTTGGGTCGTTGGGGTTTTGGCAACAAACTTTTTTTTTGCCCTATCATTCCTTTATGTACATGTACATTGTATGTATTGGTGTTATATATTTTGTTCACAGGTTTTTTTTTTAGTAAAAATGTTGATGTTTTAAAAAAATGTCAATATGATTAGTGTTATTTACTTTCAGCCGAGATATGCCATCATTAGTCGGGGGTTCAAAAACATTTCATTTTAAATTGAGAGCCAAACGTCTATTATCGACCAATAAATGGTAAGCGGTAACTGTTGATATGAATTCAACCGATAGAAGTTTATGTTACGCCATTAACAGCTAAAGGAAGCCGCCGGTAAAATATAGCATTTTGGTGTTAACCTTTTAGGCTGTTTATTATTACGAGCATAGACACTGAATCAAGTAGTTGAGATATTTTGACAAGAGGGATGTCTTAGGATTTGCGGTTTTGTTTGGTGTCCTATCAGTTGAAGCACTAATAATTTATTATTTTCTTAGTGCATATTGACTGTTTTCAAATAGGAATGCATGTTTGTTTCTTCTTATAGCTTTGTATATAAAGCAAAAAAACTCATGAACTGATGTGGATTTATAGGATTGAAGGTGTAGCAAGGGGCCATGGGGAGTTTACTATTCTTACATTAAAATACATAATTTACCTACTAGAAGATAGAAGACTAATTTTTGAATGGTTTTAAAAAATAGTAACTTGCACCTTCATTAGGCCGGTTTCTGCTGCATGTCAAGAACAACTGTTTATTTTAAATTATTAAAAAATACAATTTATATAGCAATATGTACATTGTTTTGTCCTAAAAACCATTGAAATTTTAATATAGAGTCAAAATGCAATGCAGTCATGTGGTTAAATGGTCAAGATACTCTGATAGTGAATTGAAGGTCAACGGCGGTCAACTAACCATTACTTTATATATCTAAAATATGCACAGCTAAATGACGTCCCAAAACCTAATCATTTGTATGTTTTTAACCATTATTTTGAGGCGGCCATTTAATCGGTTAATTGAATGTGTCGTTTTTCTGTTGCCATGAAGTTGGGGGTAATTTTTTTGACACAGTTATTCGCTTGCATCAGAAACAGTCCTATTTAAAATGTCATTGCAAAAACACAGAAATATATCTGTTAAGTTTCAATCAACACTGCATGAATAAATTGCTTTGAATTTGAGTCAAATCGCTTGAACCCACAACCTTGATCTTAGAAGGCATGGTTAAACTTGTCTACCACAGTTCATTCACTGTCCTATTGTGAACTTTATTATATCTTTCAATAAATTACTGAAAAGGATATTGAGTGTTGGCAGGAGGAAAGTGTTTAAAATTAATGTTGATTTTAGTGTTGTGATTAAATTGTATACATTTTTTAAAGCCCATTTTGTGTGCTGAAATAAAGTCAGGTAAATGCCAAACAATTTGTTTATGTTTACTTATTTGTTTACTTGTATAGCGACTCTTGCAATGTTTATTCAGAGCCCCTTGTTTATAGACTCTTGGAAATTTCTTAAATGGATTGTATACATTTTTTTTTCAGTCTTTATGAGCCAAAATAAAACTTTACTGTATTTTCTTCTGTATTTTGGTTCGCTAAAGAACTTTAGCAGCGTGTAATTTTCAGGTTTTTCACAACATTGATTTTTCTTTTTACTTGTACTGTACTTTGTAGTTTCCTTTAATCATAGCTTTATTCTGCATGCTCAAAGAAAGTGTGGTCAGATCCACTTAGTATTATAAATTAGTTGGAAATGATCTTGTCGGGTTTTAGTATCAAATTGAAATATACAGCTCAAACAGAATGCATAACATGAAGACTAATGAAGTTATTATGGGTGTGACCATCTCAATTAAATCCTCCGTCAAAGGGTCACTGTCTCTATTAATGTTTCCGTTATTTGGTTGCCAGGAATGGTTAGTGGTTTATCACAATTTATAATAAACAGTTGCCGATCATTCCTAGTGTAATTCTTGAATTGGAAAAAGTAAAGTTGCTGTCATTTTTGTTTCTTTCACCAATGTTTATTCTGAATATTTGGTTTCCAGGTAAAATAACAATCAGGTAAAATTGAATACTAATTGCAATTTATAGGGGCAAGTTGACAATGTAGCCCATGTATGTTTCTATCGTTTTATTGTTGGAAACACAAGGCTTATTTCAGCTTGTTTGTATTGCTGAGAACTAGCTCCTCGGAATCCTTGCTATTTCTATGCAAACAGTTTGAGAAGCTCTTTTCAAATACTCATATTTACTTGAAAAGATGGGAAGGAAGTTGTTGAAGGACTAGACATAAAGGTAAAGTTAACCAAGAAATGAACGTTTATGAACCATTGCTTTAACTTTTGAATGTTCTATATTCCAAAAAATGGCAAATTTGTCTACACTATCAAACTTCATGTGACAGAAAAGATTTGATGTGCCCATATATTGACATGATGATGTCATATCACTATATTTGGACAAGTATCACACTTTTTTTGTCAAACTAGTTTGATAGTGAAGACACTGCTTTATGTTCTATATTTTTTGTTTGATTTACATTTTTTGATTTGATTTTTTACATTTGTTAGAATAGAAAACATACCCACTCCTAAATTCAGATCTGTTAATAAATCTAGTATAGTTTTTTTAATAGATTGACATTTTGAATCATATTTGCAACAGGAAGAAACAAAAATATTCAATCATGCACTAATGTCACTTGTACGTCATTGATTCCTATGCATTTGTGACGTCATGCAATGTGTCCTTGTGGGAATTAATGTACCCAACAGAATATCAATCCATATTTTATAGTAGGAACTACATTTGTAAAAGTAAAATCTTACTTAAATTGTGCGTTATATGTCACAATGAATTCCTGCCATCTGGTTTGAATCAATAGCATAGACACGAAGTTACATACTTCACCATTAATAAAAAGTTAAATGTCATTTTACTTTGATACAATTAATTTCAATTAATGTTAAATTCTTTACTCTTAAGTTTGGCATAAAGTGGTTAATGTTTTGGCATATTATATTTTAGTTGTAATTTTAAATCTCAAAAGTTAGCATTTTTACAGTAGTAGTAGATACTTAGTTGTTAGTTAAACTTAATATTTGATTTGTGTTAGAGATTGAAGAGTAAGATAAAAAAAGTAGTGTACAGATATAATAAAATACTACTAATTTGATAAGATTGATTTAACAATTAAATATATATGACAAAATAAATAAAATGGGTAGTTCAAACCTAATAACGTTTTAAAGCCCTTTCATATGACTTTTTTTTAAACTGTTTGTTTTTTTAAGAATCACTCAATTTTAGGCCTATATCAAAATGTCATGATTGTGTAAACAGCAACTGGAATTTTAAAGTATCATTCTCATGTTGGTACATTGCATATAAAAAACCGTAATTGTTTTTAAAAAATCAAAGGATGTGAAACTAATTTATTTTTATTTGGCCTATAAACAGTAACATGTAATTTAGGAATGGTCAATTATGTACCTGAAAACAGTGTTGTGTTTTGTTTCTTATCCTGTACAAGAGAAAACATTTTGCCAAAAGTTGAATCAATTGATTTTGAATTACAGACATGAGTTAGACATACAGGAAATTTCAATTCATTGAAATGTCCTGTTTCTCCTGTAGTTTTTGAAGGCATACACAAGTTTATAAAAACCACTATTTCAATAATAATCCTTCAAGAAATGACTTAATATTCACATAATAACTTTCTGCCTTATCATCAAATTATGTGGTACATTTAATTTGTTAAACGAGACAGAAAGATGGGTTAACTTTTAAACCTAGGTTGTTCAGTGTTGAATCATATTGCAAATGCAATCTCAAAGGATTTCTTGAACAAGTTTAGAAAATTATAAAAATATTATGCAGTTAAGATCTGCCGATTGAAGAATGCCAAATCACGGATAAGAAAGCGATTTCATTGAGAAGTTATTAGACATTTTGAACTTGAAAAGTCAACATTTAAACTTTAAATGATTAGTTACAAGTAAACTCATTCTACATTAGTAGCTGGGCTGTAATATTTCATGCTTCCAATTAAACATGAAGGGTACAGTACTTTTAAAGAACCTTTTCTTAAAGGGTAGCTCTGGGTTTAACTATAGTTGGATATCATCAATGTATGTATTTCATAAATAGAAATTTTATACCCGGAGCTACTGTCCCTTTAATGTTGATCGGAAATTCACCAATATCACCAGTATATAAATCAAAAGAACAATCAATTTTTTTGAAATACTATTTTTAAATCGGTTAATGATTGTAAGTCATTTTTTTCTTATAACATACAAGAAAAGTTTTGTAGCACATCCAGAGTTAATTATCAATGTTGTTAGAAAGGTTTTAAATTTTATAATAAATTTTAAAACTACAGCTATCCTTTAAAGTTGAAAAAATTTTAAAGGAAAAGCTTGTACGGAAATAGTCTGGCTTAATAATATGTCTCAGAAAATAAAATATTTATTATACTCTTAATAGGCTTACTGTTGATCCTAGGTCATAGAATTTATATACAAATATGTTTATGTAGAAACTTTGATTTGTGTAATGAAATACAATCAATCGTAAAACACTGAATCTATATTATACAAAATCAAATAGTATATATAGATTTCCAAATCCAATATAGAATTTTCAGAACAATGATTAAATCTAATAGACTCCATGGGAATTAAATTCTACTGGTAAATTTCCCAGCCAGCCGTCCCAGCTGAATTCGTCCCATCCCCCAGTTATCCATTTAGACTTTAGAATGACCTTACCATGGAGGTAAAAAATATTTTTTACCTCCGTGACCTTACCGTGTCATTTATTAATAGGGAAGGTTGACATTATATTTGTTACATTGATTTAGTAATGTTTATGATGTAAAGCTTGACAACAAAACTGAAAACAATTTGTTTATGTTTTTACCTTTATTTTAGCACTTTTAATGCCTACAATGTTTAAAACAATCAATTTTAAAGCAAGATAATTGGATGGCATAACATATCAAATAACCTAATAATAATA
The DNA here is from genome assembly GCF_963402885.1 of Antedon bifida. Taxonomy (NCBI): domain Eukaryota; kingdom Metazoa; phylum Echinodermata; class Crinoidea; order Comatulida; family Antedonidae; genus Antedon; species Antedon bifida. The sequence continues at coordinate 6,315,313 of NC_136235.1, read as the reverse complement.
ATCAATTTTTCTTTAAAAAACTTAATCTTTTGTACATTATTTGCATAGGCTATTAATTAATACTACCAAACCTGGAATAAACTTCAGTATTCAATCTTCTTTTTTGGTTTTAACTATAGACTATACCATAAAAAATAGAGATATTAGAGTTCACTATAATATCTCTATGACTATTATCAACACTATGTTCTTGCATCGGGTCATTTGCAAAATTCAATATTATATGAAAAAAACTTAAGTAATTTATTTTTTTTTTAATATTTTATTTCTTAGCTGTATCCACTATAGTAGAGAGGCCAAATACACAAAAGTCCTCTATAAAAAGTTTGGGGGGCATTTTTTGTTAATAGCAGGCAACCATGTTGAATGTATCCTTTGTGGGGTGACAAAGACGATAGGGGTGGATGCCATCTTCAGTTTTGGGTTTTAAGGTCAGTTTATGTGGTCAAGAGGTCAAACAAGGTCAAAATATAGGATATTTTTTTTATTCACAGAAAATCATCTAAATCATCAGATCTATCCAAAAAGTTATATCTGAAGATCAACTGATGCTTCATATTATAGTAATTATGAGATAAACATTTAGTTTTACACATAAAAGCATAGGAAATTAAATATAAAAGTGTCATTTTCTCAAAATGTTGTTTTCACATATTTCTGTAAAGTACACACAGTTTTTAAATAGGCTTTTCCCAGTCTGTTGTAAATTTGTCTTTTTCATGTTGTCCACCAGTCATCGTTTTGATTTTTGTCGGGAAAAAATAGGTCAAGTGTTATATGTATGAAACGCCATATGTGCCAAAAGATTGGTCTTTTACTATAATATTAATATTACCTATAATAATGTAATACAGTAATATTTAGAAATTTGTTTTTAGAAAAATTATTAATATTACCTATAATAATGTAATAATATTTAGAAATTTGTTTTTAGAAAAATTTCGAAAACAGAGACCCCCTATATGACCTAATGTCGAGATGTTTTTGTTTGGGTCAGAGACCCCCTATAATGTAATTATTTAAACATTTTTTTCATTATTTCAATGATACAAGTTTTTATTGAAGTTTGTTGTTTCAAGAAATCTCGAAAGAGAAGCCTGGGTATCGAGTCTTTGTTTTCAAAAGCTCTAACTATTGGACTTTATCAAGGTTGGAAGGAGTGGTAATTGGGGACTTCTTCTTGAGGCCTTCGCATCTATGCTATCATGGCTGACGGTGATAACAAATATAAAACAATTTAAGTAATTAAGAAGTCATTTATACACATGGATAAAGACGGTTTTAACGTTATTTACAAACATTACGTTACGTACTGTGTCCAGGTATGAAATCCATTTCTCCCAAAAAGTAAACGCACTTGAAGAGGACAACGTCATGCGACAAATCAAATTCCAGCTATCCATTCTTATTCATATGAAGATCGTTTAAAGTTTCTTGTATGACAGACGAATTCATGGTGACTTGATTGAAAATTTTCAAAAGATTTCGAGGGTGTAGCCAAGGAAGACTTCCTTTAAATAAGATGCAATCTAAGCAGAAATACACGAGGACATCAGCTTAGACTTTTTAAACCTAAATTTCACAAAGGACAGATAGGAGATCCACTTTTTCACAATTAGTAATTATATATTTTAATAGTTTGCCAACCAAAGTCGTCATTTCTGAAACCACCAACACATTTAAAAACCGATTGGATTCGTTGTAGAAATGAGGTTAAAAGGGTAAACAAATTTACCTATCTAAACTATCAGAACCAATATTCTAAACACTGAGTGGATGATTGATCAAATTAAAATAGAATCATTGGTATAACAAGAAACGCTGTAATTCATTGATAGGTTCTGCATGACATGGTCAGACTGATCACGAATCACACATAACACACAATATTCTTTCGAACTGACAGATGATAAGGAAGATCTTATTTTTAAAGTAACAACTTATTGAAAGAAAAAAAACAGTAGAACTTAGAACTTCATGAGCCACTGAGAAAGCATCGCTCTAAACCTTTGCGGATTTCTATAAGGCAACTGTTTCGATAAAGTATATAAAAACTGACAGAAAATCTGCTGATCAACCAATGGAGTATGATCATAGCCCAATTTTAATATCTTTAACCAAATATGACTTCACATATCTTGATGGATGGCGTTGAAATACCCACAGATGTTCCAGAAGAAAACTTACAGTAAAAACATGATGGCCATGCACTATAGGATGCAGTAAACATGGCTGTAAACATTTGGTGACTATGCAAGTATTTATGCAAGTTACCTAGATATTTCGCCATTTTGTTGTATTTGATCATTACATTGGAAAGGGGTGGATAAAAGCAGTGACACGATTGAAAGGATAGTCCCAATGTACTAATCTGTACTTCCGTATGTGTTTTGGGCCACACTCATCGGTTTGGAGGAGAACAAATATCACACAGTTTTTAGACATTCTTTATGTCAATAACAAAGAGCTTGCAATTATACATGAAAGTTGATGTTAATAATGATATGCACTTTGTAACAGTAGCCTTCAAAAGTATGGACGATGAAGTATAGTGAACAATAAAGTGGTTGAAAACCTATTAAGAATAATCTAACCAGCTTCCATGCCATTACAGGTTGCAGCACGTCATTATTTGCTGGTTATGGGAAGAGGTCGTACTGGAAATCATTTGTAACGCATCCACTCCTTGTAAATGGAATTGATTAAGATTAAGACTTTCCACGTACAGTGTACACTAAAGTTTAATATTGCCAAATATATGGTACTCTTGAGCAGATAACTGTATAATAACAGACTACTCTTTGGTGCTACCTCCATCTAGACTCAGTCTTCACTCAATAAATATTTAAGTACCTGTATTTCTACTTCGGGAAACACTTAAAATTTAAAAAAAATCACCTATGGTGAATACAGACATCATAGAACCTAAACATACGAGCCAACTATCAGGCAGAGATCAGTATGTGGCCTAAATGAATCGGGTCGTTTGGAAGCCCCTAACCCAGTTGTCAGTTTGGAACTTGTTACATGTGTATGTAAACTAAAGAGCCAGATGAAGTTGTTACAGAAAGCATGCATGTGGTTGTGATTCAATCGTTTGCCGTTACCCATATGGCCAGTGCTTGAAGAAATACCCACCTCAGAGCGTTACCTCCTTCCATCCCAGAAAAATTTCGAATATTGGCATGTGCCCATGCCGCCCATTACTCCCAACCCACAAGGAGTGACTCAAAAAGTTTAAAATCTTCCCAGTACAATTCTGGTCTTTTTGACACCACACTATAACCATCAGCCCAGCTATCATGAAAATTATATTTATTTCAATTATTAATACCGATAATTAACGGGTCTGTGCTCTATTTGACCTTACGACCTTGAAAATGACCTTTAAACTTGTAAGTTGAAAAATTGATGAACTTCACCATCTGCAGCAATATGTCAATAATGATCCAATAATGGTTACATTTCTTTTAATTAGCGTATATGTTGTTGAAAACAGCTTAAACCTCTATTTTACCATATTTGACCTTATAACCTTGAAAATGATCTTTGACCTGAAATTTGAGAGCGGCATCCACCCCTATCTTTTTTGTCATCCCATAAGGGATATATTCCACATGGTTGCCTGCTATTAACAGAAAATGCCCCCCATGATGAAAAAGCTCACATTGGCCGCCCTACTACTAATGGCATTCATAATTTTTTTTGTGTTTTGTGAGTTTCGCTCATCTTTATTTCCATTTCAAAACTTGTTAATACATAATAATAATATACACATTAGTTTATGTTATAAAACGCCTACCATATGTATATCTTTTCAATTTGATTGGTTTATTTAGTAGTGTAAATGTTTGCATTTTTTAGGCTTAAGGAAGTTGATTGGTTTGTTTTAACTTCATGATTTGGTGATACAAAGGACTGAAATTTAGTGAGTTAGACACACAATTTTGATATTGACTAAACCAGAAATGTAATTACTCTATGACTAAGCATACACTTAGATATTGTATAGGCAAATTAATAACATTTTAATCGATTAAACATTTAATCAATGATAAGATATAAATTTATTTTTAAGTTCAATTATATGCTAATTCTACAAAACTAGACTTGTTTTCCTATTTCTTCTCTTAATATAAATAGTTAACAATTATTAGATTTCTTAGTTTAAAATATCTCGGTATAATTCAGTCAAGGTGTCCATGGTGTCCGCAACCCTCCCACTAACTTTTAAACGGTTCCCTTTTTAAGAAGTTACCCGCCGTAACATAATCTACTAATTGTAATGTGTAAAACAAGCGAAGTACTTTTTTGTCTTATCGCTTGCACATGTGAAAGGCTTTTTCTATAGAACCCCCTCTAAACTTACCTCTGTCACATTGAAAACAATCCTACCCAATCTATTAAAGACCTGATGCAATTATACACAAATAAGCAAATTCTAAATTTAAATACTACAAACTTATTACAATAAAATTGTCACTATATACAGAGCACTACATTGTTATCAATGTTTACATTTATAAATTAAAATTTATGATAACATTTGTATGTTGATTATATCAACTAATTGTAGACAGCAAACTTGATAGTATTTTTTTCATACGACGTTGCGGCCGAACTTGAACTATTTAACTGGTGGATTAATGTCTTGCACATTATGCACCAGATCATCTAAGAAAACTTGTACACCTTATTTTTGCTCAATTCGCAGGGGTCACCTTGGAATGTCCCTTTTATATCTGACTGGTCACTACACAAATCTGGTTACGTCTTGAGACAATTTTTACCAGTATGAAATGTACTCCAGCTATTCATTTTGTTCTGATTGTTGTTTCCAACTTTAAACCCAGAATTGTAGCAAGATGTAATACTGCAGTAGCTATCCACTCCTACTTTTCAATGGGTTAATACGCCACTCTCATTACTATCAACATAATTGATATGTCGGTTTCAGTGTTCAGTATCTCATAGCACTGTTTCAACATCTTTGTTTGGTTTTTTTTTATGTAGGAGCCTGCTATTGCTTGGTTTTATTTTTGGTTGTTCAATTATTTATTCTTGAGTGAAGAAGCATCAATTAATGTGGCATGTATCTAGTTACCAACACAGTATGGAACACGACACTGGAATTTTCCATTTTGGAAATCATGGCCCTGAAAGAAAAATGTCCCAAAATTAGTTATTCAAATACATAATAATTGAATTAAAAGATTTAAATAATCTACTGTTTGAATTAAACCAGTTGTAGAGTTATTTGTAAAAGAATACACATGCTGTTGTACCTGTAGTTATATAATTGATTATTCATTATTACACACTATGATACAGTAGAACTCTTCCTTTGGGACACCTCTATTCAAGGGACACCTCTATTCAAGGGACACCTCTATTCAAGGGACACCCCTATTCAAGGGACACCTCTATTCAAGGGACACCTCTATTCAAGGGACACCTCTATTCAAGGGACACCTCTATTCAAGGGACACCCCTATTAAAGGGACACCTCTATTCAAGGGACACCTCTATTCAAGGGACACCTCTATTCAAGGGACACCTCTATTCAAGGGACACCCCTATTAAAGGGACACCTCTATTCAAGGGACACCTCTATTCAAGGGACACCTCTATTCAAGGGACACCTCTATTCAAGGGACACCTCTATTCAAGGGACACCTCTATTCAAGGGACACCTCTATTCAAGGGACACCTCTATTCAAGGGACACCTCTATTCAAGGGACACCTCTATTCAAGGGACACCTCTATTCAAGGGACACCTCTATTCAAGGGACACCTCTATTCAAGGGACACCTCTATTCAAGGGACACCTCTATTCAAGGGACACCTCTATTCAAGGGACACCTATTCAAGGGACACCTCTATTCAAGGCACACCTCTATTCAAGGCACACCTCTATTCAAGGCACACCTCTATTCAAGGCACACCTCTATTCAAGGCACACCTCTATTCAAGACACACCTCTATTCAAGGCACACCTCTATTCAAGGCACACCTCTATTCAAGGGACACCTCTATTCAAGGGACAGTGCACTTTCCTGTGAAAACGACCAAGATGAAATATATTCTTTCTAAGGTTATATTTATATATATCTTTGATACGATATGATATTTGAGATACGTTTATTCCGCATCAGGAACCTGACTTTAAAGGGATTTTTTAGTGCATTACTGGTGGTAAAAAAAATAATCTCATTGTAATGTGTGTTTTTTTTTTCATTTTGTTTGGTGACCTACTTCTAGACTTATTGTGACCACCAGCCACATTTATAAATAATTAATGATTTATTAAGAAATTACATGTATTATTTGCGGAAACTAATAAACAAAGTACTCATACTTGTTTTTTTGCTGTTTGTGACTTTTTTTACGGTATATTTATATATTTTTTGCTTTTTACAATGAATTGTAAATATCAAATCTTATATTTGTTTATATTGTTTGCAATAAAGATCAATGAATATGAACAACAACTGTACATTAATAAATTTAAAAAATATCTATAAAAAAAACAAAAAAAAATTAGGGAATTATAATAAAAAAAAAAACATTTTTGTTAAAGTCATCTTACAGGCGATATTAACCTTTAAATGACAACTGGTTGTCATAAGCAACTAAACATACTGGATTTTCATGACTGTTAGTTTATTTCAGTTGAAGGTTGCCCTATATAATAATATAGATATGTCTGCCATTATGCAGAAACCTAACTTTTTTTTTGCTTGATATAGTTGTTCTACATAGCATTGTCTTTTATCAGTTTGACTTTTAAATGACATTTTATTTAGTTTTTCTGACTCATAAGACTGGCTGTCATTGTAGAGGGTCTTTTTTTCTGTATGAAAGTTCCAATTATTTTAGCATCATAATTTAAATTAATTTACAGGTCAAATGTGAATTCATCGCACTGTTAATAAGTGTACATTCATTTGTAATAAATGTACATACCTGGCTGTACCCAAATGTACAAATTTCACCCTGAAATTAGCTAACTAACTCCAAATAATTCTTTTAAAATAGATGTCCTTGGTGTGATTGACAGCCGTTGTAATTTACGACAGGAAATTCCTATTTTGGCTTGTTAGTGTGGTTGTTTATGGGTGGTGAATGGGCATACATCACCTAATTTTTGTCTTGTTTGACACCTTTCACACTTTCAGTTATGAGTCAAATCAGGAGTTTGTTACAAATAGAATTTTAAGTTAGCTGGACAGGAAGTTTGTGACATGATGGGAAGGTGGGAATGTGAATAATAACTTAAAGTTTAAAGTTAAAGATGAAAAGTTTGATATTGTAGACAGAGCTTAACCCACCCAATTTATGTTTACTTTTAAAATCAAGTAAAGCGATACTTCCTTATTCACTTCTTGGTAGTATATTTGTTTTGAACAGTACATGTCTGTATGTGTTTTTTGCATGAAAATATGATTTTTTTGGTAAAGTCACAAAAGCTTATTAAAAGCTATATCATCAATATGGGCTAAAATATTAAATTGCATGCCATTTTTTGGTCTCACATATTTGTCAGTTTCTGTTTTAGAGTTTGTTTTTAAATATGTTTTCATTTGAAAAGGTGTATTTTTGAACAACAGCTGTGTAAATAAATTAAATTTAGTTATTTCTATACTATTAATTTATAAATAAGTTTTTGTTGAATGTAACATTGCTCTAAACCAAATGATTATGTCCAAATTAAATTTAAGGAATGAATAAAAACCTGTATATTACTCAGTAGGTGCCATATATTTATGCCACAGGCAAAAGTGAGAAAGAAATATCTCAAATCCCATGATATGGTGTGAACTAAGATATAAAGTACCGTATAATTCTAAATTTATATTTTCACCTGCCATCATTCTTTATTTTCTTCTCTACATTCTTTCATGTATTTATCTAGCATCTTAACAATAGAAATATTAATGATTACAATATAATTAATAATTCATTACTGTATAGCATACTGTATGTATTACTGTGTACTGTTACACATACTGTAACCTATGTATTATTGTATGCATACTGCATGAAAACAACTCGCATGTAAAAATTGTGATAAAAATGAATATTTTAGAAAACATCATTTTGACACTCAATCCTGCTAAGTGCAGGAATCTAGTAAAACTTGTTTGAACTTTTAAATGTTTTACAAAAACAATATTTAGGACCATTGTTCATCTACTCAATGTTATCTACAAACATTCTTGAAATCAATTTTCACTTTTAATGAACTCTGGGAACCCTGTTCTAATATTGAGATGTAAATTATACCTGTTTTACACCATCAATGGAACAAGATGTTGAGCTAGGCCCAACATACTGGGTCATCCAACTATGATGGTGGATGGTGTAAAGTAGCTGAGTTTTTGAGAAAAAGGGTAGTGTAAAGTATGAACTTAAGATGGCAAACATTGGTCAATTATGATAATATTGGTTAGATGAAACCCAAAAACATATACATGTTTTTATAATTCTTTTTAAAAATATATTTTTAGATTTTAATGATCGTATAACCACTGTAATAGTGGAAATAGGTGCAACCCAAGTTTATCTAAAATGAGAATAGTCTATGATGTTTTTCTCGGAGTTGATTGTACCAACAAATGTTGTGCTTAACCTAGGTAGGCTCCATTTATTCTGGGCCTGTATCAAGAACTTTTTCCTGGCACCTCTGCTAATATGATTACATACTGTGATTAGGGATCCTATATTGTTTTTGGACAGAGCTATGGACTGCTCTGAAATAATTGGTTGAGGGCTACGCTAAATGTTCCGTGTTATACATTAACAACCTTGGTGCTGAAACCCTATGTTCCCCTGTTCTACCGAGTCAGCTGTTTCCTTCCAGTTTTTGGTTAATATCTAATATTTTGTCCTTGTAGGTTTCAAACATCAGAATGAGTAATCATGTTTGTTCAAATCCTGTTTTACATAAATTATTAATTTTCACTTTGATAGTGAAGTATGCCTAACAGGAACGAATATTTCATATAGCAAGAAAACTTAAACACCATAAGATTATAAACTTAAATCCTAGAATATACTGCAATTTATTTTGTATGATCTGGTTCATTATTTATCTTTCATTTATGATGCTGATTAAAATGAATTAAAGGTGAATAAAATCAAACTTTGAATAGGCCATTTTGTAGTTATGATAAACTTATTCACTTTCACCAAACAGTAAGCGAATAAATATAAAGATTTTTCTTGAAACAGGTATATTTAACCAGAAACATGTTCCAGTGGGCTTCTGGTTGAATATTTTTTAAATTATAATATTTGAAAGTGGAGGTGGGCTTACCGTATGTCCAGATTTACTGTACAGTACCGTACAGTACCATACAGTACTTTGTTGTGGAAGATAGCCACAGCAACCAGTAAGAACTGTACAGTACCGTACAGTACTTTGTTGTGGAAGATAGCCACAGCAACCAGTAAGAACAGATAAGGTTTATGATGCATAAATAGGTGGAGCATGTTGGAGGATATGGGTAAAGCAAGAATGCTGTTACGAATAGAATACTATACTAGTAAATTTAATTAAAAAAATGATAATATAGGATAATGTAGGTTGCAGACTGACTGGTTTCTAATAACATGTTTTTTAATCCCTGTGTACTATGCAATAATCTTCTATAAATAGTTGCCCTTCCTGAAAACTCATGTATAGCTTGGATATTTGCACTTGCTATAGCAGATGTATGTCACTTTAGATCGAGTTGAAACACACTCAAGTTTTCTAATCATTTCATATATTAAAAACTGGGGTACCAACTCACTGTATTGTATCAAAACACAATTTTGTTTCTATTTTTAAATGTTTACCAAATTTAATGTTAAATAAAAAAATAATTTATTAATGAGAAAATGTATGTATCTTGATTGTTAGGCCTAGTAGGCTTTTCTCAATTAGACTACTGTACTATATAAACCATTAAGGCACTTTTAGTACCCAACTAAGCTCTTTCTTTCAGTCTATTCTTTAGTACATTCTCTCAAACATCAACACCCTAGAATCAAGACCATTCACTTTAAATAATCCTGAAATCAGAATTTCTCAGGAAATCAAAAGGTAGAACTTTTTATACCATTATTATACGGTTTATGTCTGTAATCAAAGAATCAAAAGAAAAGTAATTTTAACAATTTGGTTGTTGCTTATAAAGAAAATTTGTCTATAATGTAATTGAAGTAAAACAGGTTTCTCATTTGGTGGTCGTAAGTGGTTGGTTGTGTATGTAATGATGTCATTATTATCCAATGAGGTAAGGTCAAATTGATACCGTAATACATTATTTCCATTTCTGAATGCAAGAAAATAATATGGTATGAAATTGATTCTTTTATGTCAATTATAAAGCGGCCGTAAGTCCAAACGGGAAACAAAACAAAGCAGCTGAAGGAAATGTTACATGAATGCTGTTGATCAGTAATACTTTTTGGCAATACTAGTATAGTATGCTATGAAAAGTATATTTTATCTTGCAAATTTATAATATTTACAAACATTTAACAAAATTAAATGGAAATATGGAATGGAAAAGTAAGTTGAAAATAAAATTAAAAGATAGTATAATTAAAGACCTAAACAAATATTGTAATGTTTCTCAATCCTGACCAAATCAAAATTCATGGCTCGGCTTTTTAAAAAGTTGCATGTATGAGTGATTTTTATAGCGCCCTCTATTCTTGTGTTGTGCTTTCACCCAGTAGTAGTTTTTAGAGAGAAAATCTACCGACCCTGTTTTTCTCTTGATACTGTATTTGAGCAACATAACAATTTGTTTAGGTCTAATAAAGAGTAAATCAAATTTAATACAAAAATCATAAACAAAAAATAAAGAGTGTTTCACATACATCAAATCTCACCTCTTCGGAACCTAGTCCACATGGAAACCTCTTTTCACACACATGTTTTTTCAGGCATTTTGCATATTGTCTCATGCATCGAAAATCGTCTTTTTTGCAGCGTCCACATTCAGGCTCACTGGAGACAAACTCACAGGCCATACAAGAGGTATGTTGGCATTCTCCTTGGCAGTCCATCTTTACGTCCGCATTATTTCTGAAAAAGAAAAGTTTGCAATGACAAATTTTTTTTATTTTTTTTTTCTGGTATAAAAAAAAATATTTAAAAATTTAGAGGAAGTCTATACCCATAGCTTTTTATTTATAGTAAAGAAATGAAAAATAACTGTTAAAGTTGGTTTATTTTGCTGTTGGATAAATAGCTTCACTATTTTGACAATGCAAGCCAAGTAATTCTTAAATGTTTTTGCAAGAAATTGTTTTTTAAGTTGGGGGCATCAAGATTCCTAGTATACAGACTTTCATTTGTATCTGAAATAAAGTACTAATTATTTTAATTCAGCCCCAGTTGTAATATTCAGATGAACTAATACCCAGAAGGCTACAATAACATTCTACTTTTAACATTATGATTTAAACAGTCTGCCAATAAAGTTGACAAATTATAGGCTGTTCATAAAGAAATATCATGCAGGTTATAATTAGGGCAGTGTTTCACCCTCATACACCTTGTCAAATAAATTAATGTTAGCAGTTTGTTGAGGTATTTTTCAAATCTAATCATTTCTAATTGATGTTTAACAACAAGACCACCACTATACTGATGCACACATCACACAGAGCTGTTTCCACATCACATACTGAGCACTTTTCGGTAACCCTATATGTCACGGTCCGTCAGTGTCGTCAAAGGTCTGAATGAAAGCGTGATGACCTTGCTATAATCAAAGTTTAAAGGAAAGTTCATTATTGCCAATGGAAAATTTAAAGCAGAATCGAGAACCTCTGCAACAATATATTCTGTGAATATCATATTTGTTGGCATAGACTTGTGAAAAATATTATTGTTAAATTGATCAATGAATTGTTGGATCATGTACAATTAAGACTTGTAGACGTGACAGCAATGGTGAATTTGTGATTTTGTACATGAGACATGTAAATAAATTTTGATCAAAACTATTGGATCAATCCTAACCCTATTCCACCCAGAAAGAGCGTTACTTTGAAACTACTGTAGTCAACTGGAGGAAAGTTGTATGGAAGTTGAAATAAATAAGATTAGCTTCCCATGTAGAGTTTGGGAGTTCACCAACCTGACAAAACCATGTAATAGGGTTATTTCAAGCCATGTAATGTGGTGATTTACTATTTGAACTATCTGAGCCCATTCTACCAATAATAAACAGAACTTAAGCAACAAATTATTGTACACAAAAAAAAGGAAGAAAATAGTGTCATCAGGTTTAATTTGATACAGTGTTATATATTATTATTTAGCAAGGTTTAATGGGTGGAATCTTACATATAATAATTGCTATGCTGAGTAAAAATTGTAAATAAAATTTATCCTCAAGAAATAATCTTCAGAAAAGCAAACATTATTGACAGGAACTGACAAAATAAACATGCTAGTACACTGCTTAACGGAGTAGCATCTACCAAATAAAAGGACCCTTAGGCCCAACCACTGATGTGCTATAAAACTAACATTGGTGGTTGAACCATACCCTAAAATTGACCGCTACAGTATACCACCAGCATTGCTTACTGCCTGAGGTGAGAATACAAGTCCACAGCAATGCCAGGGTCAATCTAGACTTGTCAATCACCAGTTTATGTCAGCATAAATGGTAATAAAAGTTCTAAGGTGTTAACCAATCCATAAGCCCAATGGCTTAAGAAAAGCTGTCTAGTTTTGGATGTTGTGACTAGATAGTACTGTACTAGTAATGTACAGTATTGAAAAATATAATTGAAAGGTTTTGAATTTAATGTGTTTACTAAATACATTATTTATTTTGATAGCACATATATTATATTAGTATTTTGTGTCCTTTTTGTGTTTTTTCTTTCTTTGTGCTTAAAATTGAAATTTAAATAAACAACAAAAAATCAAGCAGAAAAAACAAGGCCTATTACAAAATGATGGTAACTGCAGTAAAACATAGAAAGACTATTAATAGATTGTCTAGTATTTCCACATTAAAAAATCCAACAACACAAATAGAAAATTATAAATTAGTATGAGCCTCAATTTATTGATGTAATCAGACCATTGTAGGATATCAAAAAGTTAGAATGTATGTATTGTAAACATCAGTTATTGAGATTTACTGTTTACAGTAATCTCTGCTGGATGTGAAGAGAAATAAATAATATGGTCGATGCATCAAAAGGATGATACAATAGGTATCTAGGTAGGAGCACGAATGCTGTGTCTAAGAGGTAACCAATATCACTGTGCTGACAGCAACACCGTGTCATTTTCAATCACTTCCTCATTACTGCCTATAGCGTTCTATTTTCTTTGGATGTTGCCCCCTGTGTTGAGAGCTACACAATTTACCACAATTCTTAGGCTTGTTTTATTATTTATGGAACTATATTGTTAATGAATTCATGATTTACTATAGTTTTTTTTTTCACCTGAAATTTTGGTTTGTATGCGTTTTTTCATTGTTGTAAGCCCCATTGTATTTCATTTATATTTTTTATTTCTATTTTTTGTATTGTATTATAATTATGACTGTATTTTTTATACATTATACATTAATTATATTGCTTTTGAGTGCCACTGATATAAAGGTGTACGTTAAAAAAATGATACTGTAAATATTATAAATCTTTTAATTCAAATATCAATATGTCGCTTGTAACCACTCATATAGTACTGTATACCTGTACAGTATATGTTCCATGTTAATGGATTACCTCTCCCTAGAAATTCTTTTTTCATCATGCAGCGTTGACTAAATCTTGGGGAGTATTATCATCAAGATCGTTAAGTGCTTTTTGTTTGGATTAATGTTTGTTCTTTTCATTAACACATTCTATTGGGTGGTATCCAACAGACTTGTTCTTTTAAAAATAATATAGGGCACTGAACCTTTCAAAATATGGAAATTAATAAAAGCTACCTTTTGCCCACTCCATACACACACACACGGGGAGAACTTCCTTGGAAATATATGTTTCAATACTACGGCCAACCCTAATTAAGGGGACACCCCTATTAATGGGACACTTTGTTGTGTCCCCCAAAAAGGGGTTCTACTATATAATATTAAAGTAAAGTATATAAAAATGACTCAACCTCAACTATGAAATTTAATCATTACCATAGTTTATACAATATTCTAAACATTTGTTGAAAATATTAACAATAAACAAATGCTTGATTATTTTGAGAATGCAATTTTTTATGTCTTTATAACTTTTTTAAACATTTGTTTGTGTTTTTTTTTATTTTTTTACTAAAACTTATTCCTCTCAGAAGACTAATAGCTTGTTTGTGTCTTAATAGTATTGAACACCAAGTACTGTATCCAGCATCATTCTAAATCAATTAACAAAAGGGGATATCATCTGTACTTGAACCAATTTGTCAAAATGTTGAGACAACCTTTTGTTTACTAATTATTTCACTTCAATAGAAGAGCAACCTTACAACCTTGGAAAGAAATTAGAAAATTGATTTAACTACACTACTTGGTGGTGGTATGGATTTTAGTTTTTTTTTTTTTAGGTATTTAGAAAACTTTGTTTCATTTTAAACAATTCCAGTCTGATTGTTTTTAGCCTTGTAAAAGGAAAGTAAAAATTGTAGCATTCATACATCATCATCATCATACCTTTTAACAGTTAAAGTTACTTGATGGTAGAGTTATGAGTATTTGGACTACTGTACTAAGGTATCAGTGGTCATTACTCTTAACTTGACATTTCATGTTACAACTAACATTATTGTTTAGCTTTCATTATTGAGTTATTGTGGAAAAACATTTGAATCTAGTCACAACAAATTGTCTTTGTATTCTACATCACATGTTTAAAAAAAGAAGAATAAAAAATGCTTATATTAGGGTTGGCATTCAAATAAATGTGCATATGGAACCATGTTAGCCTGACCTGTCAGTGACCCAAGTTGACCTGGGCCCTGGTTGTAAGATGGAAATCGAATGCATTTAGAATAATTGTACTGTAGCTAAGTTTGGTTGGGTTTACAGATTTACAATCATTAATATTTATTAAGTAATTATTAGGCTGAGATTGAGAGGCCTAATAGAAATAAAGGTGGACGTAAATGTTATATTTCTGTGTGCCTTGTCAATTACTGGCAAAGGTAATTTAAATTTACAATGTCAAATTCATCTAAAACAATATATAATACACTGGTTTAAAATGATCAGTATGATTATGTCTTGATTGTATTCAACAACGACAGACAACACTTGCACGTTGTTCAGCTTAAATTTCATCAAAACAACGAAAACATCTTTCTGGAGAGGCCAAATGACAAGTGATCTAATTCGCTATGCTTAATAAATATAAAATGTGTCACATTACACAATTTAGCCTGCCATGCTCTACCAGCGGGTAAAATGAGGTCTGCTGAGGTACCTGTCTGCCACATACTTAGTACACAATTGGAAAGAAGTAAAATGACAGCCATATGATGCTCAATCACCCCACATTCAAATACTAAGCCACAGTCTTCCAGTATTCTACATAGAGTGTATTAATTTAACTAAGTGGGTTAAATAGTAATTTATCTAATGCAATTATTTAGAACTGTTAACATCTCTAACATTTAATTTTGAGCAATAACAATAATTTGTGTGTGGTACGAGTTTGTTCTTGTGAAATTTGTCATATCATAATTGCCATCATTAAATATTATTGCATCCGTGTGGATGCTAAATACCTTCACAAGGTCTTGAATGGGGGTTTGAGAACTATTCAATAATTTCAGGTAATCAGGTTTATTCTCTGAAGTTGTGTTCCTACACACTAGATTTCAGTATGCATAGAATGGATTTAAACTGAAGGAATCATGTCTGTGTTGAGTCGTGTGAACAGCTAACTCTCTTATACTCTCTGTATTGTTAATAGAACTTTGATGTACCTCCAATAACTCTGTTGTAGTCATATTCAAAGTAAAGTTAGACCAAACACAAGTTCAAATCCAGAAAATGCAAACTAAACCAAAACATTTGCTGTGTTTAACTCTGATCAAAGAATGTATATTTCCTTTGCTCTGACAGAGAAAGGATCTTATATAGCATATTATTTCTGTATTTATGGATGCTATGCTTTTGCAATCCAAAAAAGGTCTGTAAACCCCAGACTATTAAATGTGTTACAACTTACTTATTCATTATACAGTATATGGTAGTTGATATTCTCAACTTTCAGTGAAAACAATTTTAAACCTGTTATTTCCTCTTATTATGGTGTATTTCTAAATATCAGCTGTCAATTCCAGAGACTTATCTGACTTAGTTTACTTTAGTCATCTGTTCTAGTAAAACCTTAAAGTGAAAACTACTACAAACCCGGTTTATTTCCTCCCATGTATGGCCTTGTTCCTCATAATATTGCATTCAATTAAAATCTGGGTGATAATATTAGCATCAAAAAGTGCAAAGAGATCATTAAATAACCCATTTATAATGACTAATAAATCAATAGTTTACAAAAGATGTTATATTCTGAAGTTGAAATATAAACTGGGTGTTTACCACACCATAGTAGAATAGTGCAATGACTGCAAATAAACACCCATCATATAAAATACTAAAAGTTATTTGTTAAATATACACTTAACTATGTTTTAATTTAACTTGCTGGTATGCTAGTCCAGTCATTTGGGAATAAAGTGCATTAAAAGTTTATAGTTTAAGTGTGATATAGTATAATAAAGAAAGACGTTGTATGATGTTTGCTGAAATATAAATTTGTAATTTTTAGAGACAAAGAGAGAAACTCTAAATCAGTAAAATAAGACAATCTGCCACAGTAAAATGTGAAAATGTTGGCCAATCTATATTCGAAAACTGCGTATTAAAATGGTTATTGCCAATATATTTGATAAATTTAAAGATAAATCAACTTGACATTTAATTTAGATTGACTGAATTATAATGTCATTACCAGAATTTAGTTCAAAAAAGCTCCAAAAAGAGGAAGAAAAACAATGAAATCAGAATAGTATTATCAAAAGTACAATTGTGTTTAAATGGAGAAGATCTTTGCTATTCTAATTTATTTCTACTCCAATTTGTAACCCATAACTTTTTTAACTCATTGAATCATCGCCATAAGTATGGCTTATTGGGGTCACACACAATCATTTGTCATGGTAAATATACCTTTGGTGAGAAAATGTGTGTAGCACTTTATAGAGACCTTGAAGATATTGATGCATCCACGTGTTTGAAGATTTCAACCTATTTCCCAATGTTCATGCCAATTGTTGGGGTTTCTATAATCTTGTTTCACTTTATCATAATTAGAAAATAATAATATATAATGTAATAATAATTTGCCCTTTATCACATAAACGAAAGCAATGCAGCAAAGTTTTTAGCAAAAGGGAACGATTTTTTGAACTTTTTGAATGTTGTATATTAATATAAAGTTTGGTAATTTTCCAACTGTAATTGGTAAAGTTTGAGTGATATTTCCTGTCATCATAAGCACTTGAAAATATCACTTTATTTGAATTAAATACTTAAGATTAGATTGATTATTTTAATACTACAACAAAAGTTGCATCAGATGCAAATAACTTTTATCAAGATATTGCTTAATAGAAATCAAATCAAATCAAAAATAAAAGTCAGTAAAAGTGGAATATGGAATTGTTGATTCCCAATTATTCAAACTTTCAGATTCTAGATTTAGGGGGTGGGGAAGAAATAAGTGGGCTTAAGTAGTTTCATAAATGTTTATCCTTTCTGAAGAAGTTGGTTCTCTGACATACATCAGTGACTTGAAATCAGTGACAAATAAGATATTTATAACATGATAGGCCTACATCGATTTAGGCCTACTACTGTACCAATTTCCCAAAATACTGTACTGTATAGAAACAATACCAACAACCCATATTTTATTCCTTCCCAGAATCCACCCCATCCGATTCAATAGAATAGAATAATGATTTTTAATATTTAGTTTTCATATTCTAAAATTGGTCCATTTAAGTCCACGACCTTTTACCTACCGTCAGATGGTGTTAATCATGGAAAACATCAACAGAGAATGCAATAATTGACAACAGTACTTAGGAAGTTCTTGATGTATGATCAGTTTTCAACTAGTCGTTTCTCTAAGGAAATGTGCCACGGTGTTTCATATTCAGTAGTGTCAAATGGGATTTAGAATTCATTTGAAAATTGACGCATTTTGAGTGCTTAGGCCTAAGGCTTCTGCGGACTTAATTCAAAGAAAACTGAGCTTGCAGTATTAAATTAGACTACTGCTATATAAAGATTTTAGACTTCTAAAGTGGCAATAAAGCTATAGAAAGCCCAACATTTTGAATCGGTACCAGTATGAAAAATTGATAACATACGATGTGGGGAAGAGTTAAATAACCATTGGTGTATAATCGAGCAGTTTATGAGGGCTGAAATTCTTGCAGAACAGGCAATCGATATTAGGCCTAATTTATTTTATTTATAAATTAGTATATAGGCCTAGTTCATTAGATATTAATCTTAAAACTAATATTGGTGAACTATTCAAAATAATATAAATATTCCTTTTGAGTGATTTTATGTTTTATTGTAGGCCTATTACACGATATATGAACGAAGTATGCCACAATAACCTTAACCACGTAAACAGAAAGGATTTTTCGTGGTACATATAACATTTCAAACAAATCATGACATTAAAATAAATACGCTCAAAAGAAATGAAGGATGGTTGATTGCTAGTTGAACGTGATTTTAACACGGACCGCCATCCAAACACTTTATTCTTTGCCGAACCTGACGTTAACACGCTGTCTCTATTCGCGATTTCCTGAATAATAAAGACCTTATGGTTTTATCATGGAACTTTGATTACACGTTGAATTTAATCTGTCAGTGATTGTGACGTGACAGACGTCAAAAGAAATCTCAATCATTTCTTATGACTATATTAGATACCTTCATGGTACGACGGATAAAGGTAATTTCAGGAAAAACACGAAGTAACACGATTTTTATTTCATATTAAAAGATAAATGTTATTGTCCCGTATTCGTTTACTTACGAATACGTTTGGTGTTTTATACTTTACATTACAAATTTGATATAGCGCTCAGCTTGGAATGAAACCATTATCAAAAGCGCTGTACATCGAAATTATGTTCCATAAACTTGTTGGAAAAGGAACGTTTTTAGTTTACGCTTAAAATTATCAAAGTTAGTTTCAGATCGAATTGACACTGGTGTTTTATAGAATATCCACTTTTATTAATTCACTCACTGTCACTCGTACAGCATTTGTGTTTTAGAACAAATTTAAACAGATGTAAAATTAGTCATGAAATGTTTCGAGTTTTATTGAAATAATTTGCCACGAATCTTAAGCAACGAACTTATAACTCTTACCTGCTGATTCGGAAGTGGAAAAACCTATGCCCTTCCGTTGCATTCTCTCGGCCCATATGGGTCTCTTTTGTACACTTTCCTCACCTACCTTTCTTTTGTCAAAAACATTTTAAGACATCTGGTAGATTTGAGAAAAACATCACATTAATTTGCCTGTGTGTAAAGTGGTGTGTAAAAGTCACCAGCGGGTTCGTTTTGTAAAGGTGTTAAAGCGCGTTAAACGTCATTGAAGTAAAATGAATAGAAAAGGATTATAAAGAATTCGGCGTGTGTTCGGTCGCGGATGCTGCTGCGCTTTTGATTCAATTTTGATAATTAAACTTCCGGTAAAACCCTACATTGTATGACAAATTATTGAATGTGTTGTACAGTATAAGCGAATATTTCGATTCATGTTGAGAAAATGACTACCAGTACCGGTAATTAGGTCTTTCACAGTTTTGGCGTTGTTTTGTTCGGCATACCTTCTCGGAGGACAATTTATTGTACATTGTCCAGTGACTGAAGCTGTATCTACCCCCTAGCGACGGTGATATGTCGCTACTTCCATCTGCACCTGCACTATTATAGACTCAGACTTCAGAATCGGGAAGTAGGCTACATTGGTCCCAAAAAAGTCATGACTTGCAACAGTAAATGGTTTCATGAATAATGACTTAACAAACACAAAATTGATAGATTTGTCATCTGAAAGCACGCGATGGCACTGTTGCCAACCAGACCTACTTGCACTCAATCCACACTCATACAGAATTCATCAAAGGTTACACCTGTATATACAGTATTACAGAACCCCTAAAGGGGACACTTTCGGGGCCCAATAATATGCCCCTTTAGTGTCCCTGAATATGGGTTGGTCGTAGTGTTAAAACAGTAAACCCTCGTTTGGTACATGGGAAAGTGCCCCCATGAGGTGTCCTAAATGAGTAGTTCTACTTCTATAGATCGGAAATTATTTTTATTGGAATGTCTCAAAATGAAAAATCATCATTATTTACGTTAAAAAGGTCTAACTATCCTACTACTTGACCAGTGAAATTCTGTTCTTCAAGAAGACTCAGTTGTATTAAAAATACAACAATATTTAAAAACATTATATTATTAAAATAATCTGGAGAATAGATTTCAAATTGCCTAAATATATGATTATATATAGGTTTATGTTACGATGAATCGAAACAACATATACATTACTATTACTAAAAATATACGTGAAAAGAAATCGGTAAGAAACGCATGATAACCAAGAATGACTGACATTCGATGATGATTGGCCCGGCATCATGAAATCATTTCATGTGTTCACCTGCCAGTAATAATATTACTAGACAGCCGTGTAATTTCTAGACTTTTCAAACCTCCGTCCATAATGTAATGTCAACAGAAAGGTGAAATCTGCATGTTAACACCGGAATTTAGAAATCTTGGTTTGGTTCCGTTTGTTTTGATTGTAAGTGAGGATTAGTTATTGGGGCGGGGGGGGGGGAGAGACAATTGAAGGAAACAATAGTACTCTACCTGACCGATTTTGGCCGGTACAATAGTTCAGATCGATTTTTGTCATAGAATATTTGAAAAATGGGAATCTGGGACTATGTTTATCCTTTAAAACGGAATGGGTGGGGACGGGGTGACAGAGAAGGGGAAAAGCATGAATTTTGTTGCAATACGAGTGTGAGAATGTATTGAACGAAATCGGGGAGGATGTAGGCCTATAATCGTGGTCTGGCTATAGTTAAAGAATGTTCGATATACTCACCTAATTAATTACATACACTATCACTCAGTATTCGTCAATTTCCCACACACGGTCGGGAGCACGACGTTTCTTATTATCGAATAATCACGGGACAAAATCTTTAGACTAATGAAAAATGATCTGATGTCGTCGTGAAAGCGATCTTCGCCTCCCAAGTTGTTTTAATGCCTTAAAATTACAACAATTTTCTTCAGTGTATTAATATTTAGCGGTATATGATTGAAGTGAAGCTAGGCCCGCGTTGAAGGGCAATTGATGCATTGATGATACAGTTGGTAGAGGGGAAAGCTCCCTGACAGTTGGTGACGGGAAACTAGCAGTATCAAGGCCAGTTCAACTAACAATGATGCTGACGGTCATGTTCATTAAATATTACAATGCATAATATTGTGTTAAACGCTATGTTCATTTTCAAGACTAAGCCTCACATATTTAACGGCATTTTAAACGTGAATTAATCAACGTGGCTAATTTACATACAGGAGGTACATTTTTACCCGGTATTCTCAGAAAAGAAGTGGTTAATGACGTAACAAGTATATTGAAAAATACAGATGAGCTGATGGCTTTAAAAGGTCAGGTATCTATTCAACTTGTCCTGTCGGCTGGTTTCAATCAAATATAAAATTAAGGTCGTCTCCCAATACAGGTAAAATATTATACATTCAAGATTTTATAATATAAGACGGATGTGTTATGCGAACGTCGACAAAATCTATAACTGGAATTTAATATAGGCCTAAAGAATTTTAAAGATGAGACCTGCTATATATAAGATCTAGGGCTATGATTATGTTTTAACTCCTTGAATTTAATATTTTTCAATTTTAGGCCTATTTATAGTTCGCGGTAAAATTCTGAGAAAGACCGTCTGAGCATTACCAATAGTAATATTTGTTTTAGCTTACAATACTAATTCCAGGAAACTGATTTCATTGATATAAGCACGAATCAATTATCGTTCACAAATATTGATACTAATTTTTGGAATGCTAAATTAACCACTTTGGTTTGTCTTATTTTCATAAGGTCTTGAAAGTCTACACTGAGTGATGGAGGCCTACTAAGGAGGTCGTCACAGCCCTGACATAACCACAGTTATGAAACCAAGAATGGTTGGTAGATCGTTATGGGAGTTTGCCCCTGGGGGAGAGAAATCACTGGTACTGAGTTCAATACTCAGGCAGACAAGCATGATTTCCGTTGTCAAAATCTTTCCTCTTTGGTCCTGGGCTGCTTTGTGTGTGTCTGTGTATCTTCTACTGTAAGCCTACCTAGTCGGGTCCGTACACTTTAATATCAACTTGGGCCTACTGTATGAATGTTTTCATCAATATTCTTTACCATGTAGTAGTGAAATGAGACGTCACGATCAATGTTTCCGAATGGTTTCATCTCACTGACCATGCAATTCTTTGACCCTGTTTTGTATTACAGTTTCCTAATTGGTCTATCAATGAGGGTATGAAAAAAATATGATTTCACAGAACTAAAGAATCACATGGACTTTTGCAAATGTGAATTAGAAATAAGATATCTTTTTGTATTAAACATCTTGTGCACGTAAATGTCATATATTGAACTATACAAAATACGGTTAATATTGTTATAGGCCTAATGGAGACCTTAACAAGATTATTGCCAGTTAATTAAGCTCGGTTCAAGTGTTTTAATATGAATCAATTGCTGACGACACATGAACTGATCACCTTATTAGCTTATCTCAATTCATTTTCTTTATTTTGGATAGAACATCCATATACAAATCATACAAAAAACGAGAGAGAGAGAAGCAATTTCATCTGGAATTAACAAGATAAAAGTAACTTCCACAAAACCAACCTACAATATCCTAAAACACCAATTTACACCAACGCTGATGTATAGGTTGGATTGTAGATGAATTCTGTTAAAACTATGTACTGTATATAGTTCCTAGATTATTCATTATAGTTATATATAGCCTAAATTCGTAAGCTATGGCTTGTTAAATGCAAAATGTAGAATTTAACTTTCGCTTGAAAGTCAAAATACAAGACAACTCGTCGGCCTCTACTTATCGATCCAGGTAGTATGATTATTTTTGTTTCTTGTGAAAACAAATATATTTCGTAACGGTTTACCTGTATTACCGGAAGTCGTTTGTTACCGGCATAATTTGAACATGCAGGAATTTGTTTTGAATTAAAGATTCCAAAATGGATCATCTGTTTATCCTTTAAAACAAAGGAATTACTGTTTTATATGACAAAATGGAAATACAAATGAAAACTTACATAGCAGAACAAATAGATTTTGGATTTTCTGCGCAAAAATCTGGAGTACACTTGGGCTGACATCCAGATACTCTGTTCGCTTCGTCTCTCATTTGTAAATCTATTTGGAAAAAAATAAATAAATATTACTGATATACATATACACACATATATATACTGAATGACATTATAAGCATTGTTTTCCAACGTGGTTCAGTATAGAACATCGACAATAAATACCAAAATTATTAGGTAAAAGTGAAACAGTAGGCATACCGCACTTTACATTACCAACGTACGTCAAAAGAAAGAAAAAATATGGAAGAAATATTCATGGTAGACGAATTTTTCAAAGATAACTTAAAATAATAAAGTTTTTGACATTTCTTTCTTCTTCTTCTTCTTCTGTTTGTGATTCCTATGTGGCAGAGGACGAACCCCATTTTCTTTTTGTTTGTCCTTTTTATGTGTAACTGAGAAATAAATTATGACTTATTTCACTTTTAGTGATATTTTTGTAAATTAATTAAAATTTTCATATAAAAATACGTCTAATAATTATTATCAATTTCTTCTTCTTCTTCTTCGTATTTGGAGCCAACTTCATAAAGAAAGCATTTTTTTTAATAAAATAGGTATGAATACGGTATAAATTATATGATTTTGTAAAGTTGAACAGAGACCTTTATTTACGAAAGAAAAGTTCCATAATTTGTAAATGAATAGGCCTATAAGGATTTTAAAGGTTAGAATGCCGCAGTGTTAAAAATACTATCTCTATTCGTTGTGTTTATTCAATGTTTGTTATTGCCGTCATGCTCAACCAAACTTGATCTTGAAATTATTAACACCAATAAAATTCGTAATAACAAGGCGTTAACTGATCGTAATTTATGTAAGATGAGATGATGACATCAAATTAAAGTTCAAACTGTGAACGAGTTGTCGTTTTAAGAGTTGGAAATGCATTGTAAGACCAAGACCAGTGAATACTTAAACATCATGAAAGTATTATTAAACCGGGAGAAAAGAGAATACTAATGATATTTAAATATTTTTATATTTAATAATTGTTTGTAATTGTGTTGCGATTTAAATAAAAGCAGCTGATTTTTAGGTTCAATTTATTTAAAAACCTTTAATTAATATTCGATTATTTTTAGCCGTAGACCTATACAATTACTTTAAAACGATCTCATGGTACCCAATATAAAAAAACAATCTGAACGAAGTCACTGAAATATTTAAATTAGAACAATTGGGACTAGATCAATAGCGTAGTATAAGAAGTAGGTTTATAATAAAAAGAAAACTAAATGAGCAAATTATGAGAAACAACACTGTCCGGTGGCTTCTTTTTCTCATTCTCACAGTTTTCCCTATGTTTATCGTTTATATTAAATCATTCCAGTATATCATCACTGGGAGTTTCTCCGTACCATATACGGTGTCACAGTAAAATACAGTTTTAGGCTTATATTGTTAAAATGCTGTTTCTATAATTATTCAAAGCGTATTTTTAGAAACGTTATAATCTAGAATAGGCCTATAACCTTATTAATTGGACCTACACAGTATAATGGTACCGGTACCATGATTAAGCACCAACGAAATGTAAGCCTATAGTACATATTTTGTGAAGGAAATATTTATCAGCGGTTTAGTTTGAGGAAAGAAGGTTTAGCATCTATACGTACAAGTGCTTCTTTGTGATTCATTCTTAATCATAGATATCGACATGTGTTATAATTCGTTTATGATGAAAGTTTAAAATACACTTGTTCTAAAGTATAGTTTGTAATAAAGATACCATGCTGCAAAAGTTATACCTGTAATTTAATAGTTCAGTGCTGGTGTGCAATGACATTTCATTTTTTTCAATTAGATTATTTAGATATTAGGTACAGGTATTCGTTTTCCCTATTTCCAAATAACATTTGCAGTGAAACGCATGTTTTAAAATGACAAAACGTTGACAAATTTCAAAATATTGAATTGCAATATAGTCGTAAGCAACACCATACTAAACTATACTTATATAATGATTGGGTTAATCTTTCCATGTAAATATGTAACTTATTTTGTTTTTGCCCTTAAATAAGTTTGGTCAATTTATAGGTAACTTATTCACTTACTTCTTTTACAGATTCCCCCTTTCAACGTGTATGGCTCATTGTTTGACGTCGTATCTTCTACTTCAACACACTCAAGTCCAGCGTCGCATTTACCCAAGTAATTGTGTGTACTCCCACATTTTTCACCCTCTTGTTTGGCGCACACCGGACAGCAACCACAAACGCCCGTCGTAACACCTCCCGGACACTTCAATTTTGATGCTTTTCTGGGCGAACAATGAACTTCATTGCAAGGGGGGCACTTTAGTTCCGAAGCTCTAATGTCCCTGTGTTGTATTGCACCGCAGTCCGCTTGCGTAATCCAATTACATATAAATATGGAAAAGATAATGTATACATCCATTGTAGAAAAAGTTATGTGCGTTTTCTAAGTAAGTTCAATTAAGTTGAGTTGACGTAATGCACGACGATATTACCAATGTTACGTCATAAGTATCATATCAATTATAATATCCGACTGTCAGAAATAAGTATGTCGTGTCCTTATAATTCAACTCTTTAAAAGAGAATACAATCAGCAGCACACAGTTAAGAATGCAAAATGCAATTCCTAAGAAATGTTATTAACATCAGTAGTAGCAGCCTATAATACTCAAATTTTGCTGCGTTTTCGATCCTGTGTCCGAATTTGTTAGTTGCTTGCTATTAAGAGAATGGCTCAATTTAAAGTCTCACAATCGAATGATAACGTGTGTGTGGGTCCTCGGGGACCCGGAATTATTCTGCAAACTTATTTCGATGATCAGTGCGTATCACTGTCTGTCTGTCGGGTTTATTTATGTGTAGGGAAACTCCTGGTCTGTAGCTGTCAATGCGAATAAACCAATCAGATCACTTGATTTTAGTGAATGCCGTCACTTCTTTAAAAGATGTGGTCAACTAATGACGTCATAAGGAAGAAGTTTTTGATTGGATGAAACTACAGACGTTGACGAATTTTATCTATAAATAATCACGAATCTAAATATTAGGCCTATACAATATTTACTAAATGCTTGGATTAACTAAACTTAATTGCTACTTAAATATACGGTTCCTACTAACAAAAAGGTTTATGAAATTCAATGCTGTTTAATCAATGTAGCCTATGTGATTACCGAAAGTCCAATTAGACGTTTCGATATAATAAATTATAATATATAATTAAACCTAAAAAAAGTACGAGGAATTAAATTAAAGCAATATAGCAAATATTAGAAGATAAGATAAAATAATAGCGTGATTAGACTCCTGTTTCGTTTACTTTGGTTCTTAATCTTAAAATCCATAGTAAAACATGTAAGTGCAGTTGTAATGAGGATTTAAAAGCAAGAACACATTGTCTATATTTAATCAAGGCAATTAATTGCCTTGATTAAAATATCTATCTGTTCATTTTGGTTGTTCTTAATCGGATTGTAAAATAATACCGTACATGTTTTACATTAATCGATTGTGAACTTTGTCTGCTGCCCTCATTAGTAAAAATTACTCAAAACATGCACAACAATCAAATCATCATCCAAAAAAAACATCAACAAAAACATTCGCGGCGGCCCGTGACAACAAAAAACATAACATAAAACTTTGATAAGCGTAAACATTAATTTGTATAGTTTACTGGCCCTAGGGCTAGAAATAAACTACCAGCCCTGTCCTCTATATTCTAGGCTTAAAGCCGCTTGCTTGCTAACTAGTAATAAGTAGAGACTCTAGCCCGATATAGGGTAGTAGGACCACCGAGCGGGCCGGGGGCCAGAGCAGAGACGACGGCCAGATAGGCTAGCCCTAGCTAGACGCATAGGCCTGCCTAGCCTACCCTAGGCCTATATAGGGACCAAACTCATCAGTATCGAATTGAGTGGGTAGGTAGACCTTTTCATGTCCAATTTTCCTGCTGTGATGACAATAAAATAAACAAGATCATGGTAGGCTATAATAGATATCGCCCAGGCAGGGGGTTGTCAGAACCCGTCAAATCTGCCAATATTTTGGGTCATGTCCGATGTCGCAGATTGGTTGATTTGACACAGAATACCCTGTAATGCAAGAATTGCGAAGATAGTGCTAGTATTAATATAAAATAGATTATTTAAAAATTATTTTTTACAGAATATGATTGAATAATGACTACAAAATGTCTGAGATTAAAGAAGAAAATGATAGTTTGGCCAAAACTAAAAAAAGTGAGCCTGCAGAAAATGTAGAAGAATGGATAAAAAAGAATGGCTATGTAAGTAAAGAAAATTTTTATTTTGATACAATAAAAACACATGCTTATTAAAAATTAATATCATACTTTTATTTTTTATTATTTTAGGATGTTTGGTCAGAGCCTTCAGGTGTCAAAGGTTTTCTACCTGAGCAAGAAAAGCAAATGCTTGGCACAACCGAAGAAATAATTGAAGAACTAAAAAGCCATGCTCGTATCCTTTGTAAAAAGAAATAACCATTGTCTACATTTTCGAACTAGTTTGACAAAAAAAGTATGATGTAACCAAATATGGTAGTGATATGCTTAAATAAGGTAGTGATATGACATCATGTCCATATATGGGCACATCACATTTGTGTTATCACATACAATTTGATAGTGTAGACAGAGCTTAAAGCATATCATTTTGATAATAACAAATTTGAATTGTTTATAAGTCTCTATTTTCCATGATAAATAAATACAGCTTTTCCTATGTATATGTTGGAAAGATTAGACGCAAAAGTGGATGAACTTGAGGAAAAACTGCATGTTTATTCCAATCAAATTATTACTGAAGATACCACATCTGGCAGACACAAAAATAATCTGTTCCATTCACCAGATAAAAGTAAGTTGGCAAGACTAATGAATATGTTAATGAGCATTTCGTATCGTTTTTGTCTACACTATCTATCAAACTGTATGTCACAAAAAATGTGATGTGCCCATATATGGACATGATGATATATCACTACCTTATTTAAGCATATAACTACCATATTTGGGCACATCACACTTTTTTTGTCAAACTAGTTTGATAGTGTAGACAGAGGTTGCAAAACCTTCGTATACAGAAAAAAACTTTTGGTGGTAAGACTAAGAGGTACAGTAAATGTGAACTTGACTGACTGAAAGTGGCTGCATTTAGGCTGATCAGGTTAAACCAGGTCCACACAATGAATTAACTGATTTATAATATCTTGATATAATATTTTGTCTTTTTCAGCTAGATATGTTTCATGTAAGTGATGTAAAGAATTATTTAAAAATTGGTTTGGTTACTAACTTGCAATATCAACATTAAAAACACACACTAACTTTTGTTTTTAAGTATGTGAATATGAGAATGTGGTTTACGATTGACATTTTGTTACTTTCATAAAAAATGAACATTGCTTGTTTTGCTTTGTTTTCCGTCCATGTTTTTTAATATATATTTTGTGATTCGCATAATACTTAATACTGTACAGCATTTTTAATTGTAATTTTTGCTTTTTAAAGTTTTTCCATTTAAACTGATAAGGCAAAACCAGGCTCCACAGATCCAGATATAAAGCTCCGCACATATTGTACTGGTTAATTATTCAATGTATATTGGTTTTTGTGATTGTAACACTACAATTGATTGTGATATTCATTAAAGACGTAATAGGGAGGTTTCGCAACGCTACGAATACGATAACGAAAACGGATACGTCATACATTTATGAAACTTTTGAGCTGATCCCCATTTCATATTCGTAAAGCGTGTTTGTGTTGACGAATATCATCAGTCATATTCGTAACTACAAAACGAGTATAGTTTTTGATTATTTTCCACATTTTGCATTTGAATCAGAAATGATTCATGATTATAATATAATTATAGATTTATTGAAAGTAATTTACTAAAAGTAATTTACTAAAATAACAAGTCGATTTTGATAAATAGCAGTTTTTAAAGTGCTTACTTGCTTTGATGTTACGCTAGGCCTAGGCAGCCAAGCAACACGTACCTGCTGCGCTTCGAATTTACCGCAGTCACATTTTTTTTTTTGGATCGACGGCGCCCTCGATTTTTGCAGGCTTACGAAAACGAATACATGTGCGTGACGTATTCGTTTTCGTTATCGTATTCGTAGCGTTGCGAAACCTCTCTATTGTCCCTTTGACTAATTAAAAAAAAAAAAAAAAATAACAGATTTCGAAAAAAGGTGGGTCATTTTGAAGTATCATAATAGTTATTAACTATCACCAAAAATGTGTTGAAAAAAAAATCATTTAACTGAAATACAGACGTTTTTTTGTTAAAAAAATAACTTTGACTTCCAGTCAAAGTTTTCGATCAAAACATATGCCATAATGAAACGCGCATGTTTGGCTACTCTGTGTGAATAATCATAAAACTTCCTCACGATCTGTGTGAAAATAGCTTCTCAACCTTGACGAGTTGTAAACAATCCTAATTAGCATTATGCATAATGCGTACTCGTGGTTTGAAATCTTTGTTTACTTTCGCTCGCGACGATTTTCCAGACGAAATGTAATCAAATCAATTTACCTGTTAATTACGAATTTTCGACTTAAAGTGAATAACTTTAATATTACTTTGATATGGCCAATTTAAAATTAGGATATTTTGACCTTCATTTTTTTGTGTTTCAAGGGACAATACATCTTTAATAACATTTTTATTATATAATACTGCATTAACCAATTCTCAGTACTGAATATGATTTTTCCAGCATCTTAGGCAAATTTTTGAATACAGTGTAACATATGTATCACATATGACACCTGTATCAATATCATAGGTCATAAGCCTAACGTAACATAATGTGCTTATAATACTGGATATATATATATATGTGGAGTACATAGAATTGGCTGATAATATATTTTTTTAATGTCATGTTTTGTATGTTTGTTGTGTTAATGAATTAATGAAGGAATTTTGAGTAAACAGACTGAAATTAAACATCATCAGTAAGGCCAGGCTTAAAAGAAAATACACCTCAGACTGGTGAACAAAATAAATATATTTAAAATCACATTGCTTATATTGGTCACAATGAGGTAGCCTTTGAAGTGAATACAAGATAATATACTGATTTTTAAATCTAAATTATTTGAAATTTCAGTTATGAAAAAAGCTGCCGAGTCAGACGCTGTGAAAGCTCACCGAGGAAAGTTGCGTGATAAGAATTCTGAACTGCGATCTCTGATATTAGGCAGCAAAACAAGAAGCGTTGAGGCAAGTCATTTATAGACTAGATATTTATTTTTAAAATGTCTATTATTATTATTATTATTATTGTTATTTATTCTTTATACTGGTAGCCTCTTCAGTCAAAGACTGTTCTCCCAGAGTGTATAGTACTATGTTGAGTTTTTGACAGTGGCTGTGTGTGAACTAGTACACCCGGATAACACCCTACTCATCTCGAAATATGTGCTAGGTCCACATGAGCCAGATGTGTACACTGGACCTACGGTTTATAGTCTTTATCCGAGAAGACTCGTTTTTTTTTGGTTTTTTTTTTTGACCATGTTTAAAGAGGGTGATCCATCCAGCAATTGCTGATCATTAGGGACCCTCAGAGGTTCACAAGACAAACATATACACAAGATGCTCTACATAAACAAAGTCTTATTACAAGTCTTTGGGAGTGGAGTTATAATTTTGTCCTTAGAAGAAATCCTGACATGTGACGGGACTTGAACCCAGGACCCTTGGAGTGCTAGCCAAGCATCATAACCACCAAGCCACAACCCCACTCTTAAAAGATGGTAAATGTGCTCTCCCTGCCTCAGCACTAAGGCCCTGCCACAGCCTTTTGGGGTCGTTTCCACCACATCACCAGATGCATTGATGTTGTCGCCTCATGATGTGTGGTGACACATGGTTCTACCACCAGAACCATGGAGAAAGTGAGCCTTGAACCCTTGCCGACATATTACGGTTCCACTGTCTTAACCGCTCGGCCACTTTACCATCATCACTTTCATCACAATTATTATTGACATCTTTGTTGGAAAAGTTATGTGTAGGTGTGTTGAATGCAATCAATTGATAACATTGTCATTTCCAAAACCTGTATGATAATTTACTTTTGGCCGTTCCTACTCATGCTAATAAGATAACAATGATATTAGACAAAACCTGGTTTCATAAATAATTGTTTGTATTATTTGTTTCTTTACAGGCCACAAGATATGCTGGATATAATCGTCATGAACTAAATGAACTACCACACGGCTTGGAAGCACCACAGATACTAAACAGGGTCACCAAAGCACAGAACTTCAACGTAAGTGACTCATTTAAAATCAGGCTGCCACAGTTATTTTGTGCCTGATTATGATTATTATTATGACTGACAGTGATGGTCAATTTTTCTTTTTGTAAAATTGGTTAAATGGAAACATAACTGCAATATTTTTGCAAATATTAAATTAATACACCTTTTTCACTTTATGAAAAATATTGCTTTGTATGTTTGTATGTATGTTTTTTCAATTTCAAGTTTTCTGTTTTTATATAATTAAAAGCTACATGCCAACAGACCAGTGGCACTATTCATCATTAAAAGGGAAACACTTAAAATTTAAAAAAAATTCCTATTTAAGTGAATACAATTTAAGGGAAATACTTAAATATTTATTGAGTTATATAAAATACTTAATATTTAAAGGAAATATCTCAGTTAAGTGTGATTGGTGAATACCGCACAAGATCTATTCAGTTTGATCAGGAAAATGACTGGGTGAAAATGTTCAGCGCCTAGAGGTTTCACAACATTAGGCGCTATATAAATCCAGGATATTATTATTATTATTTTCAAGAAAATTGATATAATGATGGCATCACAAATCTTTTTATTTAATAGTGGGCCAAAATATTAAATAGTGCACCGTCTGCTGCTCTCTGCATTAAGTTCACTGAGTTTCTGAACGCTTAATTTATGTTTCCTAGAGTATCAACAGAACATTTAACACATTACCGTTAAATTTGTTTTTTAGACTGGTTTTGAAAAGTTTTGGAAGAAGCTGTTCTTATCCGAAGCATCAATTGCAGTTATGCTTGATATTTTCTGGTGGTTCTTCATTGACAAGTTTGAGGTGATTAATATGATCTGATATACTTATAATAAATTCATTCCATATGTCATGATGAAAAACTAATTAACCAATTAATTTATTATTTATCTAAAAAAATCAATTTCTGCAGCTAAGTTGATTAAAAATGTATTGCAACAGAATGCGATATCTTATATTTATTTATTATTTGATTGAATTTATTAGAAAAATCATCATAAAAAATACATACAAAGTGATAACATAAATTACTGATATTACAAATAAATATACATTTATATATTTATAAAAGATTTTCCAGGATAGCCCAAAAAGCTTATTAGCTTATTTCCATTGGGATCCTTTTATAATCTAAAATAAAAAATATAAACGTTACAATGTATTGCATTAAACAAATTAATATAACAACAACAATAATAATATATAAAAAACAACTTATAGTTATTTGGTATAAAAAATAGCAATCAGCAACTAATGCTGAATTTGATTGCTTTACATTAAAAGAAAATTATAAAAATATAAATTATAGATACTGGTAAAAAGCACTATTCACATTGAGAAGAACTTTATATCAATACATTTCAAGTATTTACCATTTTTTGTATTCGATTGGAACTTTTAGTGTTGAGTATAGTTTTTCCGTTAAGTACTTATTTAATGTAATGTAATTTAATGTATTTTGAGCGTTTTCTATTCGAATAATTTTCTGTTGAGCACATTTACAATTAACAATTCAAATACAAAAAGTACTCAAAGACTTACTGTTGACAAGAAAAGTTCCCAATCGAATACAACAATTTCTGTACATTTAATTCATATTTTCACATGCTAAATCACACTTTATATTTCAATTTTTGATACTGATAGACAAACAGGAAAACACAGGATAAGAAGAAATTATTTAACCGAATAGCAGACAGTTTTGTTGCCTTATTTATTAGCGTCAACCCAGAAATTAAAGACAAATTTTTTGCAGTAAGTAATATGTATTGTCATTAGAATTCTTGTTTTAATAATTGTGTTTAATTGTGCAAATGTATATTATGTAAAAAAACAATATACATTGCCTGCTTTACTTAAGCTACTCATTAGTCCATCAAGACAAATATAACCATTTGAAGAAACTACTGTACACTATAAAAACCAATATTGATACCTTTATTTTTTGTTTGTACATGCTGTACATAGCTTTACAAAGCACCTGATTCTCTGTATCTCCAGATTAGATAGGCAACTTCTGTATACATTGTCACATATGTGGCACCTGTATCATGTTCAAACTTTATGGGACAAAAACATGTGATGTGCCCATATATGTCATATCACTACCATATTTGGGTATATCACTACCATGTTTGGGTATATCACTACCATATTTGGGTACATCACAATTTTTTTTGTCAAACTTGTTTGATAATGTAGATGGAGATTTAGATTGCAATCATTTGCAATTTCTTCAGTTTTTTTGGGAGACAATAACATTTTTCTTATGTCTTATGTTTGTTACCCTAGGTTTATTGTGATTGCCTGGCCCAGTGCTTGTTTGCCGCATACCTCGATGCATTTACAGACTCTCACAAGGTGTTTGATGACAACTTTAAACAAGATCTTGCTTCTTGTGTTTCTGACTGGGTTTCAGGTGTCAAAGCTCCGCCGTTTGCCTGGAAACATTGGGATATTAAGAAACTACGTCCCAAAGGATTAACTAGGGAAAAAGAAGAGGATAAAATGAAGGTGGTTCTTATCAAAGATGGAAAGATCAACCATGATGGTAAACTAATATAATAAACTTGTTATTATAGTATAAAAGGTCCTACTTATTAATAGACTTTATACTGATATAGCCTTATAAAGTACTATTGATATTAAGACTCTCTCTACACTATCAAATTGTGTATGACAACAAACTGAGGTATGCCCATGTAACATGATGACATCATATCACTACCATATTTGGGCACATCACACTTTTGTTGTCAAACTAGTTTGATAGTGTAAACAGAGCTTAACATTTCCTGTGTATAAAGTTCATGCCTTTCCATCGAGCTAATGTTATGTTATGATTATGCTTTCCTTTTTCTTTAGCCAACTTTTCCATTGAGGTTGAACCAGAGGAAAAACCTGTCGTTGATACTGGTGTTTCACGGGAACTAACAATGATGTCAATGAAATCCAGAATACCACCAATTGGTGCAACTACCGTGCCTTCTGCAAGACTAAGCAATGCCATGCCACTTAAAGAGGTTTGTCCATTACTTTTTGGCTTATTGGTTTTATCTTAAGCTCTGTCTACACTATCAAACTACTTAAAAGTGCCTAAAATGGTAATGATATGCTCAAATATGGTAGTCTATATATGATCACATCACATAAAGTTTGATAGTGTAGACAGAGCTTTAATTTATTTAATTTTTTATTGAGCAAATGTTATGATTTATATATTGATTATTCAATGTTGGTCAGTCAGTTTGCAATTGCCTGATTTATAGACTAAATTGATTACATTTCTAAAATAAAAATTCTCTTTCCACTGGAAAATACAAACCATACAGTATATAAAGCTGTTCAAATAAAAAACACAGTAAATTTGAATTTAAAAACATAGAAAATACAAGTGGTAAACCCTGGCATCAATACAAAATCAAACTGTTTAATGGCATCTATTTTATCATGGAGCTATAGACTGTTTGCTTCCATGATTCAATCAACTATACTTCTTTGTATTGTGAACAAAAATGTCACAAAATTAATACTTAAAATCCCCATCCCTACGTTTTTTAGATCTAATTTAAGATCACAAACTATATTAAATGTAAAAATAATACTATATGGTCCTATTGCGATAACTTTTTTCGTCTTTAAATGGTTAAAAATGTGAAAAATAAGTCGATTCTAATAATTATAGTGGCCCGCTATAAATCCCAAAATGCATTGCGCGCGGATTGATATTTTTGTTTTTCTTCTTTAATTCACCCACTTTTCGATCGATCGATTGGCCAAAACAAATGGAAGACTCCTAACTTTTCAGCGAAAATACCAGGTTTTCCCCAATTTGTATCAACTGAGTCTGGCAAAAATAGAAAGACAATTAATGCAGCAACTATGCAACGTCAGGCTAGGTATATAGCTAGCGTACGATGTTCGTACGTTACCGATGTTTACCAGCTAGGCCTACAAAACTAAGCCTTGCTAGGCTAGGCCTAAAGACCGTCCCTGAGAGGTCAATCGCCGCGAGCTACTTAGGTAGTGCATTGTTTCTCACTTTTTATCATAATTTACCATAAAACGTACATTTAAGACAAGGAATGACCTGGTTTAATGTTTTTAAAGTGATATATATGTATTATTTTTACAAAACGTCACAAATTGTTGGGAAGGTGTCTTTAATCTATTTAGTCTACCAACAGTACACTACAATAGAGGGCACTAGACCCACATTTACAATAATTACAGTATATGACAACCCCTCTTCGTTATCTCCATTTTTAGTCTCACGAAACTGGACCAGGACCGGGTTTTGAACGAGTGTTGTTCAACATCGGAGGGCGCAGTCCGCTCGTGGCACACTACCTTTACATGAAAGGTTTGACGACAAATGAAAATCATGGCAGACATGTTAGAAGAACTGAAATCTCAAAACCTCAATATCCTTTTGTTTTATATGCTATTGTAATTAATTAATATCCATCATTTTGTTTTCTGCAAATGTTAAACTTGTGCACCAGAAGATCCAGTACATAACTTAATACAAACAAAAGTTGTGGCACAACACATAGGCCTACTACAGTTTGAAACAAGAAATAATTTGAGTAAATAACGACAAGAAAAACATTGAGAATTGATAATATAAATATTCAAATAGATTGAAGCATTTTATTCACAATATATCCACTTTATTTGGGGTAACCATTGTCCTCTCACTTTGCATGATTTGAGAGTGTGTCATTTTGTCAAATATTATAGTGCTAATAATATTGTATGCATCCTTTGCACTAGGCTGTCTTTTGTTCTTGTGTTTTTTAATTCATTGTTTGCTTTAGTTTCTAGTAAAATTTCCTTAATTAGAATTCATGCCCCCAGCCCCAACATACCGTGATGTTATAAGGAACACGCGCAAAATGAAAAAAGCTTTGAATTCTGAGTACCAAAGGTAACATTTTGAATATTTGATATATACAACCCTATACATTTTTGTATAAATATATTTGTCTATACTTACTACAACTGTACTTACACCACTCCCTAAGCCAATTATGTGACTTAGTTTGTAAGCACAGTACAGTTTATCCATCCTGTAATTTTCAAGTTAACTTGCTGGCCGAGGTGGTTAATTATGGGCCTCCGTTTTTAGTTTACATGCCTCCTGTAATATTATTTCTTCCAGCATCACCCATTTTCATATTGAAACTACTAAGGTTAAGAACTATAATTAACACAACAATTTTTATTTAGAATAAGTGAGTCTGCTTCCAAAGACATTGCACAAATAGAGCGTAATCAGGCAGAGCAGGTGAGAGAAATTGAAAACTTGAAACAGCAAATCATTCACCATAATATTGACATGAAGATTTTGAGTGAAAGAATTCTAGACCTGAGGGTATGTTTCTTTCATTCTTTTTTCCATATTTTAACATGTTCACTATTTACCTGGTACACCATCCTGTGTGTGCAGTAAAAGTAAAACAGATGGTACTACATCATTTCCATTAGAAAAAATAATGTTTTGTACTACCCCTAAATGATAGAGGGTGCTATATCGTCGCTATTCTTATATAAACCTTATATCTACATATATATTTTTTCTGAAATAGATATACTGTACTCAATATATTCTCTGGGTTAACGTTACGTCAAAGAACTTATAACACAAGAATCTCCTGTTCGTCCGAAGCGTGTAACAATTTCGAAAGGCATTGTGGGATAGAATAGAGCTAATGGGTGGCGCCATTGTGAGCCATGGAGTAGGGCGCCCGCATCAAATTAGAAAGTCAAAATCATAGAGGGGATCTGCTAATACTCTAGGGGGGATAGAGTAATTGACTGAGGAGTAGGGCGCCCGCATCAAATTAGAAAGTCAAAATCATAGAGGGGATCTGCTAATACTCTAGGGGGTAGAGTAATTGCTCTTCTAGTTTAGAGGGGGCGCTGCTCCATGCTGTGAAATGGCGTCGCCCAGTTTGACCTTTTAACCCTGTACTTCCGATACTGTGTTTTGAATGCAAATTGAAGAACAGGAGATTCTTGTGTTATAAGTTCTTTGGTTACGTGTAGTTAGAATAAGTTTTTACACACATTGTTTTTAAACTGCCAACAGGTCAGTTAATAGCAATAAATGTACAATGAAGATATTTTATAAATTATAGCCTTTTATACACCGTTTTATAAAACCCCAGACTGTGCCAACTACTGCAACAATGTGTCCTCCTACCAAGGCAATCTAACAACATGATGATGTGCTTTGGCGATCAAAGGGTTTATCTGTGGCTGCGACATGATCCGTTCCACGCCCTTTAACAGACACTGCAGGCCGAGGAGAATATGTACATAATACAGTACTATTGGTATTTTTCGCAGCCAGACATAAGATCAAAGGACTATTCACAAGTTGTTGTTAGATTGCCTTGGTCCTACTACGTTTACCAATTACTCCTTTCATTTTATAACTTGTATAGTTACTCATAACCTGATATTGTGCCTTTATTATCTCCTTGAATAATTTACACTTGTCACATTTATCAACATGAAGGAATTTGATTTATTTACTGGTAGTAGTTGTAATAGAACTCAATTACCTTATGTTTTTTTATTTATCTTTTTTTTTTTTGTGTGATTCTAATGTAAATGTAAATCAATCAAATAGGAGCCGGCTTACCAGCAATAATGTGGATTTTGAATCATTAAGAATATAACGCTAAATGTAGACTTCTAATATTAAAAGTCTTACTGTAGCTGTGCAGTTGTCCCAACTTAGAAAAATAGAATATCGGAATGGAAATTAATATGAAAGAAGGTATTATGCGAGAAGGAAGGTGCTATAAATTAAAATTATGCATCAAAATAGAGGGCGATTTAAACAAATCATCAGCATCGAAAAATATTTGCAAAAAACTAAGGTCTTGTAATAGAGAATAAATACTGTAATACATTTTAAGATTATCTGGATTTCTTTAGGTATATCCCCCAAAAAATTTAGAGAAATTATATTTTAGTGGAAATCCTGAAATATCGAGAAGCAGCCGGGAGAGTTGGGAGGTTTGAGCTGGGCCGACTGATGCAAGGAAAGCAATAAAGAGTCTCTGTTTTTGCCTTACAACAAACCAACTGCAATGATAATACCTATTTTAGTGAGTGACCGAGCGGTTAAGACAGTGGAACCGTAATCCGGCCATAACATCGACAAGGGTTCGAGGCTCACACGCTCCATGGTTCTGGTGGTACTAGAACAAGTCTTCTCGGATAAGGACTATAAACCATAGGTCCAGTGAACACACATTGGTTGTGTGTACCTTAAAGACCTTAGTACATCTTTCGAGATGAGTATAGGGTTACCCTGGTGTACTAGTTCACACTCAGTCACTGTGTCGTGGACAGATGAGTTCAACAGCAACCAACTGCACAACCTTTCAAACTATATTTACAAAAA
This sequence comes from Antedon bifida, assembly GCF_963402885.1. Classification (NCBI taxonomy): domain Eukaryota; kingdom Metazoa; phylum Echinodermata; class Crinoidea; order Comatulida; family Antedonidae; genus Antedon; species Antedon bifida. The sequence goes on along the minus strand of NC_136235.1, from coordinate 6,276,048 downwards.
GCTAAAAGTGCAATAGAACCTTTAGTATAACGTGAACAAAACTGAATGACATAAGATGATGGGTATTAACTATTATCATAATATTAAGATTACACTCAAGTGTGTTTATTAGCAAACTAAACGTCAGATATATTATTTTCTTGAATTTTAAACAGGAAAGACAGATCACCTCAACTATAAGGAAAGCAAAGAGTAACCAAGTTGACCGTACCTCTGATGACAGTTTTGATGAAGAGTGGTGATTGAAAAAATAACAAAAACTAAGTTGGAACCAATAATAACAATCAATTAAAAAAACAAACAAATTTTTAAATAATTAACTGGTACTGGTTCAGGTAACCGCCTACATAAAGACATCTGGTAGCCATTGACATAAAGTTGGCATTTAAAGTAATGCTACTTTTAACGTGTCTGTTTACTGGTACAATTTGATGGTAGATGGTGATCTATCAGTTACAGTCAAAAAGCAGTATCATTACTAATGTCAACAGCATGTCAATGACTACAATGTGTCATAAGATGACGGTTATTTCAGGTACAAATAAGTATTAATCAACAATATTGTTGTTGAGTAAGTTTATAATCTTAAGACAGGTGACATATTTCATAGGGCTGCTTCATTCGTCACGATTGACTCTTCAATGTTCTGGTGGTATAACAAGTTTTCTTTAAACCATAACTCCAGTGTACGCTATTCATGTGCGCTTAAAAGTTTTTACTTAAAGTATTTCGCAATACTTAAATATGGGGTACCAATCACGACCAATCAAGTGTTTTGGTATCCAATCCGTCCTGTAAGCACACTGCTCTTCACTAGCTAACCGTTGGTCTTCCAAGAGAAATTAATATTTTAAAAATGATCTATATTCAATTCTATGTTTAATGTGTTAATATAATATATTCAAATTCATTTCTGAATTTGGCAAATAAACCGCTCTTTTTTTTTAAAACCTTGATGTATATAAATTTAAAGCTAATGACTAATGACACCTGCTATTTAATTGAATTCTTAATGGATTAAAATACTAACTTTGGTGCTTTCAGTCTATTTGTGTATCTTGTTTTTTATCCAACTATACCAGTTGATTTTATTATTATATTATTGTTGGTTTGTTCTTCCATGATTTTAAATCTCGGAATTAAATTCAACCAGTCCGAATACTCTAGATTGTTTTCCATATGAGAGTTCCTATTATCGTTTCGGATTCTGTAAAAGTAACTGCACATGTGCATTATTTCACGCGGTGGATATTCTGTAAAAGTAACTGCACATGCGCATTATTTCACTCGGTGGATATTCTGTAAAAGTAACTGCACGTAAGCATTATTTCACTCGGTGGATATTCTGTAAAAGTATCTGCACATGCACATTCACTCGGTGGATATTCTGTAAAAGTAACTGCACATGCGCATTATTTCACTCGGTGGATATTCTGTAAAAGTATCTGCACATGCACATTCACTCGGTGGATATTCTGTAAAAGTAACTGGACATGTGCATTATTTCACTCGGTGTTATTCTGTAAAAGTAACTGCACATGCGCATTATTTTTCTGTAAGAATAATTTTCATTGGCGATTTGGATCAGTGTAATGCTGTGATATATTGATAGAAGGTTTTCCAAAGCCTCCACTGTGCATTGTTTTTGTTGAGTTGTGATTTATTTATTTATTTGCTGTGTAAGTGGTTCGGTTTTCGGAATGAGTATGGGGTACCAATCACGACCAATCAATTGTTTTGATATTCAATACATGCACATTAATTCACTCGGTGGATATTCTGTAAAAGTAACTGCACATGCGCCTTTATTCACTCAGTGGATATTCTGTAAAAGTAACTGCACATGCGCATTAATTCACTTTGTGGATATTCTGTAAAAGTATCTGCACATGTGTATTAAATAATTCGGTGGATATTCTGTAAAAGTAACTGCACATGCGCATTAATTCACTCGGTGGATATTCTGTAAAAGTATCTGCACATGTGCATTAATTCACTCGGTGGATATTCTGTAAAAGTAACTGCACATACGCCTTTATTCACTCAGTGGATATTCTGTAAAAGTAACTGCACATGCGCATTAATTCACTTTGTGGATACTTTCTGTAAAAGTATCTGCACATGTGTATTAATTAATTCGGTGGATATTCTGTAAAAGTAACTGCACATGCGCATTAATTCACTCGGTGGATATTCTGTAAAAGTAACTGCACATGTGCATTAATTCACTCGGTGGATATTCTGTAAAAATATCTGCACATGCGCCTTTATTCACTCGGTGGATATTCTGTAAAAGTATCTTCACATGCACATTATTTCACTCGGTGGATATTCTGTAAAAGTAACTGCACATGCGCATTATTTCACTCAGTGGATATTCTGTAAAAGTAACTGCACACGCTCATTATTTCACTCAGTGGATATTCTGTAAAAGTAACTGCACATGCGCATTATTTCACTCGGTGTTATTCTGTAAAAGTAACTGCACATGCGCATTATTTCACTCGGTTAATATTCTGTAAAAGTAACTGCACATGTGCATTATTTCACTCGGTGGATATTCAAATGTAACTGCACATGCGCATTATTTCACTCGGTGGATATTCTGTAAAAGTAACTGCACGTAACGTAAGCATTATTTCACTCGGTGGATATTCTGTAAAAGTATCTGCACATGCACATTCACTCGGTGGATATTCTGTAAAAGTAACTGCACATGCGCATTATTTCACTCGGTGTATATTCTGTAAAAGTAACTGCACATGCGCATTATTATTCTGTAAGAATAATTTCCATTGGCGATTTGGATCAGTGTAATTCTGTGGTATATGGTGGTGTGGCAAAAACAAAAAGTATACGATATTTATTTATTTAATTCCACTCTTCAAAAAAACTTTTATTTTAACTTATTCTGATTTATTTCATACTTTCTATACTTCATTTAATCAATTAAACCGATTTCTAATGGTACTTTTTGTCGTGCTTTTTATTGACACGGACTGAGTAAGCATACAATATCTCCATGTACTCTGATAGACAACAGAATAAATGCAAGCTATTAAACAACTCGATAAAAAAAACAAGGCATTTGACACGTCACGGTTGACCGTTTCAACTTCCGTGATAGCAAATGTAGTACTAAAAGTTTATTATGTATTAATTAACTTATATGAAACTTAAAGTAGATAACCTGTTTATCAGATGTTTGTATGGCACCATAGTACTTGTAACTTAGCCAATTTAACACACTTTGTGTTCCACTTTAACCTCAGCATGGATTAATGAGAATTGTCACGTGTGTTTGGTGAAGAATTAGCTAGTTATCTAAATCGTTATTTAGCTGGTAGGATTGATTGAAAACCGTGTTTCATTTAAATTGTAAATACATTACAAAGACAATAATTATAATAATTCATCAGTATGATTGAGTAATGGTATTCAATATCAATTATTTCTAACCTGGACTAATGGATACCTCAGAGCTTGTGTTTGATGACTCCTGTTTAATCTTAGTTCACACTTAGATAGACACAACTGAACTGAAGCAAGCTTTACTTACGGTTCTGTCCCCACTGTCACTTGCACTCGAATCTCATCAGAATTTAGACTGCATCATCATTTTGTTTTCTTATACAAAAATAGATTATCATTACATACATATTTTTAAACCAAACTTACACGAATACATTACAATTTGTTTTGTTTTTTGGGCCTATTTAATTTTAGTGCGTCGGGCTCTTATCAGTTGATCTCAATCTGCTCCCTAGCACAGTGGTGTTTAATGAACCATGTTGGGTCGTTCCACTTTACTAGGAGGTAACTTTCAGACAGTTAACAAAAGCTTTTAATAAAAGAAAACAAAACAATACAATAGGTACAAAAGAACAATGTTAGAGTGCTAAGAACTATTTATTAGGAGACTACTCCCCTTAAATCATTAACAATAAGTATTGTGTAGAAAAAAAGCCCAAAAGGGCGGAGGCTGATACAGAAGGTAATAATAGAATATCATACTGAACTACGCCCGATAGGTAATCTGTTCCATAGGCATAGTGCGTACACTTAATCTGTTAAATATATTATATTTAAATTATTTCTATTTTTGTAGCAATCTTCAAATATTGCACAAACAAATAAAAGTAATAATGATTTTAGTAGAACCAATGGTATACCAACCACCTGTGTATACAATTCATTGAAAAATCACCAAAACAAATTTAAAGTGCAGTATAACGGTATGTAGATGCTAACTAGTACAATATGAATATATTATATATTACATAGAGATACTAATAATATAATATTAATTTGACATTAGAAAACAGAAATGGAAACCATATAGGTCAAATTCAACGTTTTGTGCTATAATCCTTTTCCTATTAGTAAAATGGACGAGTCCGCCAATACGGCAAAACCACGCTGGTGGTTTTCAAATAAACCAAGTGTTTTAAAACTACTTATATAAAAAATCCTGTTCCCTTATCTTAAATACATTTACATATTACAAATAAGGGATAATAACTCTTAACTTTCGTGAAAAAATAAAGCGTTTTGGATAAGTAGTTTTTCAGCAACTGTAATTTTAGTTTTAACGTTACGTTCTGACTGCTCAGGACGACTTCGAAAATTTTCGCCTATCCTTTACCACTAGCCGGTCACTGACAAACCAAAACACTGCTTCAAAAAAGGGGCTGTGCCGACGAAGTATCTGAACCAATCACATTTTAATTTAGGTCATTAGAAAGCTTGATTGATTAGCTTTTACATGGTGGAACAGCCAATATCATTGGATAACTAGGTCAAACGTTATGAACGTTTTTGTAAAGATCTCAACAAATTGGCAAAACAAGCCTATTCTTTAACACAGGGCAATTTTCAAATCGTCTAACTTTAAAAATCAATGCCGACGACGTTTTAAGTTTTTTTAAATTAAAAATAACATGACATCGTAGGTACTTAATTAGGCATTACAATGTCGAAACAGCCATAAAAATCGGTCAATTAATAACAAAGTTACATTGAAAAAACCTAAAAAAAATAGCTGTTTTTCGGTGATTTCGTGCCGTTTAGCGGAAATCGCCCAGATTTTTGGGTACATAAAACAAATTGTAATGAACAACCCTTTAGACTGATGGGATAATACTGTAGTTCCCGAAGTTGTTCTCGAAGATTTCTTTAAATTATTTTCTATTAGCCTTTCTGTAGGGCCTATGTAAACCATCAGTTATCAATATAATAAAAATACAAATCCCTGATATATTGAAATATTTATATAGTCAAACACTAAACCATCTGATTTGTATAGCATTTACATGCCTTGCGGAAGTCGGATCTCTCTATAGGTGAATTAAAATCTTGCTCACGACATTTGCCGTACCATTCATTGGCCAAGTCGCAGCCTTGCTACCAGAGATAGTCGGATAGAATACATAATGTAATAAAAATGAAATAAAATACAAGAAATATTAAACCAGTACATCTATTGAGCTTGCCCCGTCGTAAGTAGAATATAAGGACCATTAAAAAGACAGTGGCGAGAAGCATAGCAGCGGTAAACACTAGATTAGTTGAGTAAACTTTGATTATCCCGTTGAAGTCTACAAAAAGCGTTTTGATGAACCATGGCGTGCCTAAACAGAGCAGGATGTCAAAGATGTTACTGCCCAATGAATTGGAGATTGCCATTCCACCAAATCCTAAAAGAAAAATCACATCATTAGGCCTAATATGTATCACACAATTATACTCGCTCTGTCTACACTATCAAACTTTATGTGACAAAACATGTGATGTGCCCAAATATGGTAGTGATATGCTTAAATATGGTAGTGATATGACATCATTATTTCCATATATGGGCACATCACATTTTGTTTTTGTCACATAAAGTTTGGTAGTGTAGACAGAGCTTTACAGTAGATACAGCACCGGATATAATAGTGAACTACACAATCCGAATCGTCATCATCGTCACACAATTATCGGCACGTCTTTTATAATAGGCCTACTAATACAAGAAATGTCACTTTATAAATACATACACATTTATATAGCTAGTGTGTGTTTAACACCACGGTATCAATACATTTAACATTAAATAGGCTTAACTTTGAAATAAAAGAATTGTTACCGTCTCTTGCAGCAATGACACTTGACATAGCGTCAGGAACGCTGGTGCCAGCTGCTAATAGTGTTAACCCCATAACGGAATCGTCGATACCAAAGGTATCACCTATGTATACAAAAATCAACATAATTCAGCATTTTCAATAAACACGTTTTTAAGTTAGACTTTATTAGCAACATATTGTAGATTATTATTCATCAGTAATTATATTGCTGTTTAGTGATATTTACCATTTATTTATTTTTTCATTGTACTGTATGTATTTTATGCGGATATTCAATATTCTTTTTATTTTACTTTTTGTCAAAACATAACTTGAATGTAATTATTTCAATCATTCAGACAAGAGTTATATAAATAATCTAATCAATAAATAATCATGGACTCATCACATGAAGCAATCGATATTTTCGACACCAAGATGCCATTGATACCCTTTATATTTAAAAATAGAAAGAAAACCTACCAATAACAGAGACCATCCACACCAACACGTAAGATAACCCTCCAATGTAGATCACTGACATTAAGAACGTCAGCATATACCAGCTCTTCCACTGTGTACGACGACAGTCGGGTATTGTCAAATAGAATAATACGTATATTGGTAGTGCTATTACCCATATGCAACGATTTAGACAACCATCTGGAGCGGAAAGAACACTTTCTTCCCTTTTCTCCTCTAATTTATTCACCGTCGTTGACGCTGCTACAATTTAAAGTATGTTGACTTTGTTAACAAAATAATTGTTCTTTTTAAAATGCTGTATACTTTTTCCATCCTTTAAATTATTTAGCAGCCACCGGCGTCATCATAATTGAAACCGCATTAGAACTAATTTATCGAACATAAAGTATGTTAATTTTTTTTGTCATTTTTGTATTTATTATTATTATTATATAAATTGTCTTTGTTATAAGGAGGAGGACTAAAACCTAGTTTACACTACTACCAACTTTAGTTTACAAACTGAACCAAACTCCGAGTTTGCAAAAACAAAACAAAAATTGATACGGTTTGGAAAACTTCCGAAAACAAGTTTAAGCAAAACCTAGTATACACTAGCAAATTTTAATTTGCAAACTCAACCAAACTACGAGTTTGCAAAAACAAAACAACTTAAATTGGTAAAGTTTGGAAAACTGCAGAAATCTAGTTTGACCAAAACCTTAGTTTACACTAGCCAACTTTAGTTTGCAGATTCAACCAAATTCCGAGTTTTCAAAAAACAAAACCAAAATTGGTAAAGTTTGGAAAACTGCAGAAACAAGTTTTACCAAAACCTAGTTTACACTAGCAAATTTTAGTTTGAAAACTGCTGCACCAAACTCCTAGTTTGCAACAAAGCAAAAAATGGTAAAGTTTGGAAAACTGCAGTTTGCGGAAGTCTACACTATAACTAGATTTCAAACTCGGAATTTGCAAACTAAAGTACATCATAGGAAGGAATGAGAACCGATAGGCGGTTCACCAGTTCAAACGATTAAAACATAAATCCAAATTTGTCCATTACCTATACTTTGATGATTACTATGTGACCCATTTAATGTAGGGATTTCAATCGTGAGAATTTGGCTGCATTCTCCATTTGTTTGTAGCTTATTTCCATTTTGTAACGTAAAACCATCGTTTTCATTTAAGTTTTCTGTTAGTAATGTTCTTTCAGAGATGTCTTTGTTTTGATTGAAAAGACCATTAATAAATTCTTCCAAGTTTTCGTTGAAATACATAATCAAAATATAGCCGGCATAGAGCAACATAAATATTGCACCTTCGTACCTGAAATGTTAAGAACAAAAATAAGGTTACTGAATATCGGACTGAAATTAGTTACCAAATAATTAAACATTTACGGCCGGATGGAGAATGAAATAAGGCTATATTACGTGTAAGTTTGTAATAATACAGCATGCTTATATTGATTTTATGTGACTTATGGGTAACATGAACACTTTAAATTGAATCTAAATTAGGATGGGTGGGTTGTTATGTCTGTTCCGTGAATAGAATTGGCAAATACACATGCGTATTCTTATTTTCATCTACTTTTTGTGGCGCCAAAAGAATGTACGGACAATCTGAGCTCAGTAATACCGGCTAGTGGAAAACAGGCTGTAGTGTGGTCCCGTTCCCCTACAGAGAGATATTTAGTTTGAAAATAAATGAATATCTGAACTTACCAATGAACAGTGAAATCGCTTATTGCAGTAATGAGAGCCACTATACTGATAAGATAATATACCGAATCTCGGAACATTGGCCAAAATACCAACTGTATAACCTTTAAAAATTATGTTAAAAAATTAATAAATATTGTCCCTCTTAACAATACTTTAAAAGCAATTTTTGTTGAATATGATTTACAAGTTAAAATTAATCGATGTATAATCGATATAACTGATGATTGTTTTCAAGACTATTAAGGTTATTCTGTACACCAATGTATTACTTTCTTCAATAAAAAGACATTGCTAGGCCTGTTACAATGTTTCCAATTAGATACTCCTCATTAGAAAGATGCGGGTAAAACTCATGACTATATGTTTTGAGACGTTTGATACATTTTAAAAGCTGGTTGATATATAATAGTCTGCAGACGTTTATGATAGTTTGCGTTGCTTTCTTAGAAATATTCTATTTATATATTAATGGCACCACGTTGAAACAAATTTATATCGTGTTTCATTTTTTCAAGTATAAACAAGGTATTTATATAGAGAGGAGATATTGAATAGCTTATTAACAGTCCTCGTATACAGTAAACAATTTCAACACTAATTCTTTCTTCATTTCGAATTATGTTTTTCCAGTTATTTATTTATTTATTTAGAGTTTGAATGATGTTTTGTTTTTACTTTGTTTTCGAAAAATGAAAATCAATTGTTACTTAATAGTACTAATAGAATGAAACATATTTACCATTCCGGCAAGAAGTCCACATAAGCCAATTATAAACAGAAGATTAAAGACAGCCGATCCTAAAATGGTTCCCGTTCCAATATCGCCGCCTGTTATAAACACTCCTGTAACAATATGCAAATTACCGAATAGTCAATAATTATTATAATTATTAAATTTTTAATTTTTTTTTTGTCTTTTGTGGGTTCGTCCCACTTTTATTATAGTTCTCTGTTATAAATATAATAATATATTATATGCACATTTATATATTTCTCTTATTTATAAGGTACATTGCTAAAAAAATACATATCTTTTAAACAGTATATACATAGGCTAAGATTATTTTGATGTTAAAAAGAAACCACATTTACATTCATTTACATTTTTAAAAATAATTAGTTAAAATATATAGATGGCAATAACATGACGATAAAAATTGATTTAAAAAAAACGTACTTATGAAAAAGTGGTTATTGTTGTTTTATTCTGTTTTTTTAAGTTTTTAAATTGTTTATACTTATTTTTTATGGTTTTAATTTCAGTTTTGCCACATATAATAAAGATCATTAGAATATTATAATGTTTAAAAACACTATAGTGGACATTAGGATCAGTACCTTACCAATTATTGAAGTGAAAAACTCTGGAGCTGAACTCCCTGCTGCCATAAACGTGGCACCGGCGACGTCAGGCGCCAAATTTAAACCTAATTTTAATTTTTGAAAGAACGAAAAAATAATGTTAGGCCTATAAAAATAATGTTCATTATTAATATATATCAAAGTAATTGCTTATCATGGTAGTCAATAGGCCTTAATTAATATTAATTGTTATTAAAATATTTTGTGATTGTGAATTTATCATCATTCCTTCCTCCTATGTTTTTCCATTAAACGTATATTCTTATAATAAATGAATAAATGAACAAATAATGAACCACTTTCCCAGAGTTACTGAAAGAAGAACATTATTCTTAGCATAATCTTTTTTTAAGAAAAATATGTGTTTATGTTAAAGTTTTTTAACTTCAGAATTTCTTTAATTATTAGTAAGATTATTCTTAGTATTGATTTTAAGTTTTCAAGATAAATATTGGTTAATACAAGAATTTTATTTAAACAAAAATAAGAAAAGGTAGGGCCTAAATGTTCTTATTTTATACCATTCTTGCTTTATTCAAATATGTTATTTCTTACTAACAAAAAATTAGAATTTTCCGATTGAAAGTCAAAATTTTAAGGAATATTTTGCTTAAAACAGTTTTTTTTTCTTAACATGAGAATCGGAATTTATCGGTATTTTACCTTCGGTGATTCCCTCCAGAGATGGAACAAAATAATCATCGCATATTATAGCGATAGCCCCAAATATATAAAATGCCACCAGGAAATTGATAGCTACTGCTCCATTTTGCCGCTGGTCTTTGGTAAAAAATCCAGATGGGAAACTATCAACAGTGGAATCAGATGTAGTAAAGTTTGTTTCTTCTGTAATTCAAGATTCAAGATTCAATTTATTGTCACATAATAATAACATACATGAAATTTGTTTTCCTGAGCTTAGAAACATAGATACAATACAATTTAAAACACAATATAAAAACTAATTATCTTAAAAAATGTACATTATATAGATGACAAGCATATGGGAAAAAAGAGTCTCTAAAACGGTTGGTTTTAACTTTGCATTGCCGAATTCTACCAGATCTATTAAAACTTACAATACTATTTAGTGAATGAGTCACAACTTTAATTATCCATTCTAATTTATTAAGAGCCGCTTTTACTTAATTATTATTTTGTAATTGAGAAAGCATGACGAAAAGTACATTTATTTCGGATCATTTTTTATGTATGGAAGCTGTCTTGTTTTAACTTAGTGATCTACGCCAACAGTAGTTAAAAACACTTTTGTATAAGAAGGGTATTAAAGGATTGGACAAACTGTAACATCTGGCGTAATTAAGTGGTTGTAATATATCTTTATAGTTTTATATTATTATTTATATTGCTGAGTGGTAACTCTCGTTATATTAATCTACCGTTATAATTATTATTGGCACTATGGTTCAGTTTCTTATAGCGTGACCATCTGAGAACCGATTAAAGGGACAACTTCGGGATCTACAGTAATTAAGTTTCTGCTTAATAAGGTCAACTGTAGTGTTAAAACGTCTATTACCCCTCGTTTTACGGGAAAGTGTCCCTTTGATAGAGGTGTTTCTTGAATAAGGGTGTCGTGCCCCAAATATGGGGTATATCACTACCATATTTGGGCACATCGCACTTTTGTTGTCAAACTAGTTTGATAGTGTAGACAGAGCTTTATAGGCTTATATTGCTAGTGCCTACTGAATGACACATTGTATGCGTGATCAACAGGAATGTATAATTTGGTTAAAGGTTAACAATAGAAATATACTAATTCTAAAACAAGCCAAGTCACGGGAATAATGTTTAGTAATAGTTCAGTCATAATAGTATTATCATCCTTTATTACAAAATGCAAAATTGAAAATACGTGTAATACATAGCTAATTGGATATAGGCCTATACATTTTTCGATAATATATACTTCAATAAGTCAATCAAAATGATAATGATTTAATCGATAGATGATTACCTTCCTGAATATCGTCATATTTCCTTCGTATCTGGAGGTGATTTGATTTAAAATTCGAGCTTAGATATAGTGCCACAATAAAGGTACAGCTTGCAATACCAATCCCATGGAATACATACTTCTTTCTTGGAGGTTTTACCTTGGATGAGAAGCGTCTGCATTCCAATGGTTTGCTTGTCGGCAATGTGGTCTTCATCTTGAAAATTTAAAGTGAAATAAACACAAAAAAAGACATTAATAAAATGAAAAAAAAGGAGATGGTTAGGAGAAGTTATTTAATCGGAACACACCAGTAATTGGAATCTAGAGAAGGAGGGGGCATTTCCTCGATGAAGGATTCAGGAAAAGAATAAAAGCGACATTTCAATTTGCGCCGACAAGACTTACTGAACAACTTTTGTGAAGCGCCGTTTTGTTAAAAATTGAAAAAAAAAATGAAACATGAATGTATAGCTTTAGTCAAGTTAATTCATTGTGGCCTGGCGCGCGTGATGAACAACATCACAGTTTTTATACGAGGTTGCGTACTTCGAAAGGACAACAGGTTTATGACGAGATGAAGGAACACGCCAGATTAATTGCCAGGCACAGATCCAACGATGATGACAAAAAGAAATTTGATTGTTTTTGGAATTGTTGATGGTTAATACTGTAACAGTACTAATATATGTTTTCCTGGCAAATAAACATTAGTAAAGTCACGTTTTCGGTACACCATGTTTTTAGTCGCGTGTTCACTATGTTGGTCGGTCGGTCTGTCTGTCGGTCTGTCTGTCGGTCCGGTATCACTATGCATTGTAGCACGCGACTTAATGGCTGTTGGCCTTGTTTTTAGTCGCGTGGACGCGACTCTATAGTTCACTATGTCGGTCGGTCTGTCTGTCGGTCTGTCTGTCGGTCTGTCTGTCTGTCGGTCTGTCTGTCGGTCCGGTATCACTATGCATTGTAGCACGCGACTTAATGGCTGTTGGCCTTGTTTTTAGTCGCGTGGACGCGACTCTATAGTTCACTATGTCGGTCGGTCTGTCTGTCTGTCTGTCTGTCTGTCGGTCTGTCGGTCTGTCTGTCTGTCGGTCTGTCTGTCGGTCCGGTATCACTATGCATTGTAGCACGCGACTTAATGGCTGTTGGCCTTGTTTCAAGAAGAGTCAAGCTGTACTGTATTGTTGGCCTACTTCCCTATCAAAGGTTTAGTTCGATCAGGGAAGTTCCCGATTCGATCATTTCGATTCACCAACCCCACTCAATGAATGACGATATTGTTTAACTCTCAAAACGAGCAGGGCCTCATACTGACGTGTTCATTACGGTACATGAGATATATGCTAAAACAATAAATTGAATACGATAACATTTTTAATTATAAAATATTGGGATATTAAACCATAGCCCAACGGGTGTGTTATGAAAAGGGGTTTTCCACAACGCTCGTTCTGCTTCTTCAACCCTGTTGAAAAAAGTGGAGTTATTATCAATTATCAAATTTAAACATGGAACTATCATTAACATACAATTAAAAATGGCACACTGTAGGCCTCAAAATCTATCATAGATCATTCACAATATTAGGTGTAGGCGGCTAATAAGCCCTTACCAGTAATGTGCACTACACTAATCAGGTGACACATTTAGCTTTGTTTAAGCTATAAGCTATGTATCCAGTTCAGTTCAATTAATATAAAGTTTAAAAAATTGATCTCACGTACTGTCGATATTGATATCACCGTGTCGATACCAGTTCCACACTGTCAGCTTGACGAAGTCACTCTCTTGAGCTTCTAAGACATATTATCCTCCTAAGTAAGATCACTTTATATTTAGTATTTTCCAACAAAATCGATAGATACCATCAACTTCCTGATTATTCTGACCGTGTTTGACAAATAACAAATGTTGCGACTGTTAAATTATTGTACCAGTATATTTACGAAGGTTGTATTGAACGATTATCGTGCAACAGGAGTGTGATACCTCAGAAGAAAAGTGAAATTCTGATCCCTGGTTATGCTAATTATAGTAATATGTGTATGCTCAATCTCGCGTACATCCTTCCCCATTTTATAATCATGTTTGTTTTCTAAAGTAGAATTTTTCGTCAACATAAATAATATATAGGCCTACGGAGGCGAGTTCTAGATAGCTTCAGTTGATTGTTGGCTAATAGGCTCTAAATGGCAAAATGACTATAAGGCCATTTCAATTGATATCTGCAGTGTTTTTGTAAAGTATTTTTCGTATATAGTTCCAAAATCTGGATCATCGATTATGTAGTATTACCATGTAATATTGTACTCATGTATGGCCAAATCTAGACAAAATGAAAGCTTTTTTTTTGTTTGGCCTTTTGTCAAAACTTAATTTATACAGTGAATATGCTTCAGTAATAAAGAGATACTAGGCCTATGTGTAAATATTTAGAATTTGGACTGAATATTCACACAGCACATGGACCATTGTGATTACTGAGATAGGTGTGGCTATGGCCTACTTCATGAAACAGCGTACATGAAATGCGTTGACAAAGTCACACAAAACTACGCCTTCATCAGGGAGATATCCTGTTATTATCATCAATGTATGCTTTGTTCAGAGGGCGTTAGACATTGGAAGTATTGTATTTTAGTTATTGTTCTTCTTTTGAGTCACTCAGTGACTTCTACTTTCAGCTCTGAACGATTATTAATTAGTATTATCAAAATTATATTATATACCGCAAACTTTATATCAAAATTAATATTGTTATTATTTTGTTTATCATATCATTTGTATTATAGCCTATTTGCCTATTGATCAGTAAGAAGTATTAAACCAATTGGAATTGCTTTAGTCTTCCAAATTATTGTTTGCTTAGTCTCGATGTGAAGTTCTAGGCCTATGTCTATTATTAGACCAAATCCTCTATTTATACAGTTTGGGCGGGCAGTTTGGACAGAGGGAAGGGCCATAATGTGTGGATTTCCTCAACAAAAGCGGCCTTCATCCCCCTGTCAGTCTTAAGCTACGTTCACATCAAGCCCGGATTCGGGCTTGGTGTGAACGTAGCTTAAGTCAGGTGGCGATGTAGATTTATTTCAAAGATAAAACTGTTCTCCAACAGATTAATTTGTGTATCCAGGTGCTTTTTCACCGTATCATATTGAGTCTTGTATCACCGTACTCGAACCTCCCATCTCTGACATGGGATATTCCTTCTGTTTGCAATGATTGAAAAAATGTTATCTAACTTTGAAATTTCAGACAAATCATCAAATAACAAATGCTGTTTGTAAGTCCACCAATGCAGCTGCCTACTACGGTACCTGTTTCGGAGTACGACGGGGGGGTTCGGGGGGAGAATTGAAAGAGGAGAGGATGAGTTTTAGAACTATAGCGGGCGCTACCACAAATGAGCGTGCGTACTGTACTTCCTAATTGCTAATAACGCCATTTTCACTGCTTTTGTTTAGGTCCCGAATTTTATTAAGAAATACGTCAAATAATATGTAAACATGGCGTGCGTTGAAAATTTAAAACAAGAACTTAAACATCTAGAATCTATGTTCAAGAAAGATGACGTTCGGTTTCAAATTCACACTGCAAACATGGATGAACTTGTATGTAAGTTCATTGGGGCTAACAGAGAGAAGTTCGTCATCCGTTGCAACTTCACGGTGAGTTTTAACCGCAAACAGGTTCGGGCTTTGTTTCAATAATGCGGCTGGCACTTCTGTCTAGCCTAGGCCTAGCCTAGCCAGTTTCCGTAGGCGGCTGAGTAAGTGGAAGTAAAATATAAAATACTAAAATATCATACATTGTAAACGGCACATGATCATATGCCTATTCTATGTGACAATTATAAATAAAACGCTTGGAATTATTTGTATATTCACTGTAGGCTGGGCATACTAAGTCTAAAACTGTCTAGCTAGCTAGGCTTACATCCATAGTAATACTAGTAATTTTACTCCTAGAGAGGTACAACTACAATGCTTTTCTTTAATGTGTCTAAGCTGTTAGATAGCATAAAATAATGTGCTATATAAATAATCCTTTATTATTATTATGTTATGGTATTATTGATGCTGTTTGTGCTATTTATACAGCAATTAGTAATTAATTATTCTTTTGTTTTTTACTTCAATTTGTTTTTCAGGACTCTTATCCGTCCTCACCTCCAGTTTGGTTTTCTGAAGTAGACGACCCTGTTATATCAACAGTAGTTACAGAATTATCAGAAATCAGAGGATCAGCATCTATGGTATGTTTATTAAAGAATGAGTCATACAGTAATTATTACAGTCCTTATTTAAGGTTTCTTACACTGGCTCAAAATCTAACTTGTGATTTAACTTCTAACTAGATTTCTATGTAAAATATTATTGAACAACTATATATCAAGAATGATTATGTTGGCCCACTTATTTGCTATTCTTTATTGTATTATTAATTAATAATATCATTGTCTACTTTACCTTTGTAATGATAAACATTTTTTTAATTGAATGGAATTGAGTTACTGTACTGTGTTAGTCATTTTACATTCACTATGTGATCACACATACAGTATAAAAAGAAAGACAATTTAATATATTGTATGTACAGTATTACCTTAAAATCATAAATGACCTAAAAAAGTAGTCAATCACAAAATAGACATAATATAAATATTTAAAGAATTTAAGGAAACAGACTTGGCCTACTGTAGAGTCGACAAATGTTAGTAATAGTACAAACAAAATTGATTTCCTTGTATAAAATATGTGTTTACACTATACAATAGATCCGAGAGTGTTTTTATATTACAGTAGAACCCCCATTAAGGGGACACCTTCATGATTAAAATAAGTTACCCCTTAATAGGGATTTCCCCAGAGTATTGGCCATAATGTTGATACAAATATTATCCTTTAATTATTCATTTCACAGTCCCAAAGGAGAGGTATTCAATTGAAAAAAAGATCCCAAATTGATTTATGTTTTATGCGGTTTAAAGTCTTTGATCCATCCTCTACTGTAAAGCTTTGTTTTTTCCTATCTAGCCTAATTCCTTCCAACATACTGTAAGTGTAGCATCCACCCTCCATGTACTGTAACATTGGATACCTGACAGTATTTTCTTATTTTTCCCATCTACCCATAACATTTGACACCCACCTTGGCTTTATACTTTTCTAGCTACTATATATCTGTGTGATTCAATATATCAAGTACAGTAACAGTAGAACCCTATTAAGAAAACACCCTTCGTGACCCAATAATATGGGTTGACTGTGACACTAGTTAAAACATATACTGTACTTACCTCATTTGTTTTATGGGAAAGTGTCTCTTAAACAGGGGTGTCTCAATTCTACTGTATACAGTACACAGTACATATAATGTGCAGTACATTTGTTGCTGTGTAAACACACTACAAAATGTTTTATTTCACTATTAAGCTAAAATTATTTATTAATCTTCGGTTGTAGTGTTGTTTGATTCATCGTTTTCAAAATTATGAATAATTAATGACGATATCCAAATCATCAATATTTTGTTAAGCATTGATTGATGGTCTTTATTTTACAGTTATTACGAATGGTAAGAAAATTAGTAAGAGAACTTTGCAAACTACACAACGTTCCAGAACCGCCTGGGTTAGGAAGGCTAGATGTTGAGATTCTGCCAGAAGTAAGTAAAATACGTAGAGGTTATACATCTAGAGAGACAACTAGATGACAGGGAAATAATGAGAACAGGGTAGTGACACCTGGCTGCCTTATTATTAGTTATACAGTATTTTCAAATTGATAATGTCAAAATGTATAAAAACCACATAAGCCAGTGCATTAAGTACTTTATTTGCTCATGCATTAACTGTAAAATTGTAATCAAATTAATATTTAAAATAATAAGTATAGTAATTGTAGTTTCTGTTTCCATTCAGAGTGATTTTAACATTTTAAAACAAATATATTTTTGTTTTAGTCATCATTCCAAAATGATTTAGACATGAGTTCAGCAGATGAGGACGAGGAAGAAGGAGAAGGGGAAGAAGACGAAGATGAGGAGGATGAACAAAATTATGAAATGGAAGAGGAACCACCGTAAGTGTCTTAGTACAACTACCATACAGAAAGAAAATCTCCTTTGTTTCTCTGCTTAAGCTTTCGTAGCCTACATGTTGGTAGATCACAGGGTATTGTTCTGACTATAGCCTAGTATCTTTATCTATTTATATCTGCTGTCAAGTATGTAGACATGCACAGAGAAAATTATATCTACATTTAATTTAACCTAATAATTAAAAAATGTTATATACAGTGATGTTCCTTTTGAGCAGTTTACAACTTGGTCCTTCGTTAACTAATTCATATTCAACCTTGTTGCTTCATAAAGAATATTGTTTATAGGATATAGTTTATTGAGGTTAAAACTTTAAAAAAAAAAAAAAAAAAATTAGCTTAATGAAAGTTCTTTATTGAGGTTATGAAGCTGCAAAGCCTGTTTTCCATATTCATTCAAATGAATCTGAACTTCCTGAGCCATGATTGGTTAAGTTGCGCATTTTTTTGCAGTGTAAAATATTGCTGAAAATATGAATATGCATGCCCATAAAGCAATGCACGAATGAATTTTGTGAGGTTAAAGTTTTGATTTAAATTTTTTAAATACAAAAACAAATTCACTGTCTTACCAATTTCATATTTTCATTGCAGAGATGCATCAAAGGAAGATGATAGCTCCAATATTGATGCTGGTAATGTAGCTGTCCTAGAAAGATTAAAGACAAATCAAAGAAGAGATTATTTAAAGGTATTTTTATATGTTCTTAATATTCATAAATTGGTGATCAGTTGTGTATTGCATTGTAATTTTTATGACTGTCTGTTGAGGGCTTAATCCGAATTTTCTCAGTTTCCAGTTAAGTTTGAGGATGATGATAAATACCTAACTTACCTTTTACTTCGGTAATTTGAATGGTTATAATTCTTCACTTTCATCCAGAACATTCTTTTGTACTATTATAATGAGTCAATAATTGTTCAAGAATGTATTATTAACTAAAGCATTTGACAGTCACATGCTACTGTAAGTAATCACACGGTGGAGTTTCAATTCTAAACATTCTTGACCTAATAATTTTTTTTTTCAGAATCACATGTCTGCTTTCTTCACTAGATAATGCTCACAAGAAAGCAATTACTTTGTATGGTTTAAATCTATTTAGCCTATTATTTGTTAACCTTGACGTTGGCATTAAACTATAAGACACACACATTGTCTTCTTTTTTTATTGTAGGGTTCTGTATCCGGCTCAATACAAGCCACTGACAGACTAATGAAGGAACTTAAAGAAATCTATAGGTCACGAAATTACAGAGACAAACATTACATGGTTGAATTAGTTAATGATAGTCTATACGATTGGAATGTGCACATATTTAAGTAGGTGTTTGTTTTACTATTTGAAATTAAAATTATTGTGAAAAAATGCATAATACATATATTATGCCAAGTAAAGTGTTCAATACTTGATAGCAATGCATAATAATTTAACATATTTATTACAAAAAGGTACTTACTTTTAATTGACATATTATACATTAATCTATGAAGATAGAACTAATTTGCGTTTTTATTCGTCCATGTACAGTATTGTATTATGCTTTTCTATTCACCACTGTACATTATGTATGCCACTATTCACTACTGTACATTATGTATACCTGTATTCAGTACAGTATATTTATGCCTATGTTTTTTTTGTGTGTGTAGAGTTGACAAAGACAGTGCTTTATATGCAGATTTACAACAACTTAAAGAAAAAGAAGGCAAAGATCATTTATTACTAAATATGACATTTAAGGTATAGAAATCATTATATTTATTTAAAAAATAAGCGTTGATTTAGAGGCCATTGTATTATTTGTTATTATTTGTACAGTTTTACAAAAGCATGCACGATATGGCACAACCAGTGTACCCTAATGCACTTGTCAATTGTATGACTCACTATACGACCCCCGGTAGAGGTACGTCAACTCTTCAATGTGCATCATGCCTTATGAACACCATGACATGACTTGCCTTTAGGTGACCATGACGCACCCATTTTGACGCACTGTTACCATGTTGTTCATGATACGGTGGGTGATAAACTGACTGACATTGACACACCATTGTTCATGGATGTGACGTACCATCTAGGTCTCCACCTCTCCCAGGGGTCGTATAGTGGGTCATACAATTGACAAGTGCAACACAGTGGCCTAAAAATTCCAACTGGCCAGCATTTTTGCTGGGTACAGTTTTATAAAGTTGATTACATATTTATTTGCTTGATAATATTCTACTTCGGCTTTTTTTTACCATAAACTAATAATTAATAACTGTTATTTACTAATGCTAAATTTGTTCCATAATAATATCATGTCTTATTTCAGCTAGGTCCACATTACATCATATAACTAACTGTAGCGTTAACGTATAATTGTGCAATTCCTCGTTTTTAATATTGTATTTTTAATGTTTTTATAATTTTATGATAAAAGCTTTTAATCTGTACGTATTATACTTAACCTAGTTTTAAATGTATATTTGTGTATTTAGTTGAATTTGTATAGTATATCTTTGTTTTTTAAATATTTTTCATGCCAGTTTCAAATGAATTTCCATTTATATTACTATGGACAATAAAATAATATCAGTATCAGTATATAGAGGGCTCACTTTAAATTCAATTAATTTTCCTTTCCTTGTAGGATAATTTTCCATTTGATCCACCTTTCATACGAGTAGTTTTTCCGGTACTAACTGGTGGATATGTACTGGGAGGAGGTGCCATATGCATGGAGCTATTAACTAAACAAGGATGGAGTAGTGCTTATAGTATCGAATCTATTATAATGCAAATAGGTGCAACACTAGTTAAGGGCAAGGCTAGGATACAATTTGGAGCCTCTAAGGTAATTTCTTTCATTTCATCAACATGTTTAATCCTAATTCATGTTTTCTAATCTGCAAAAATAACAAATTGTTACATGAATAATTTTACCTAGTCACAAGACTTTCACGTTCTAGTTTTCCATGGTGTAAGGAAATGTACTGACCATTAAAAAAAATCATTAGAAAAATATGCATGAATGTGCAGATCACTGTGTTACATCAATGTAACAATTTGTTACCATATGTTACATTTTATATAAAGATGTATGTACCTGTGAATCAGGGTATTAGTTTATCACACGCTCTGTGAATGATCATACCCAGTACCATTTAGGAAACCACCTCACAAAGTCGAAGAAAATCAGGTCTCGGGTCCATTCTATAGTTGCCACAAACGACTTCTTCATCAGAACTTTTATGAATGGATGATTAGGTGGGAACATGAACGCTAGTTGATCATACCCAGTACCGTTTTGATCGTACGATCATTCGAGAAAATACCTCGCAACAAAATAACCATGTATTCATTTAAATATATGATGTTTATTTTGTAGTTTGAGCTCTTCGTTGATATAATACTTGGTATCCCACTATGTAAACAAACCTATGTACCTATTTTCTATCAATGTTTATTTAATTAAAACACCTTCTATGCTCTTTTCAGAGTCAATACAGTTTAGCCAGGGCACAGCAATCATTCAAGTCATTAGTTCAAATTCATGAAAAAAATGGTAAGTTACAATAATGCTATAATAAACCATTATTCATAATCTTGAAAATTCTTTTCAAGATGTTCTGTGTTGCAATAATGCTATACAACCACATACAGTAGAACCCCTAGTGTTATCCGAAATATGATAAAATTTCACATCAAGATATGTTGCTTATTTTAAAAGTGAATGATAGAGAAAAGAATTACATTTTCCTTGTCAACATAAGATTACAAGACAATATGAATAAAATTTACAAGCAAATACATTAAATAAGAAACCAAGGATAGCCCATAAAGTCAAAAGAAAAATCAACTTAATTCCAATGGGGTCCTTTAAAAAACAGCATAGACAATCACAACAAACAGCATACACATATAAATCTAACATGCATAACAATAAAATATGGCAGAAGATATACAATTTAAACATTTTAAAATATATCTGTTAGGATACAGAAACCCATTTTCATGTCAGAAACATGCCACATTTCTTTATTTTTAAATTTCTTTTACAGGTTGGTTTACACCACCAAAGGAAGAGGGTTGACGAAATGTAATAGCTCTAGGTGGGTAAGAATAAATAACGGGACAATGACCCAAACTGACCGTTCACTATATGAATGGTCTTCTGGTCAGCCAATAGTTGTTTGTTGGGTTCCTTCAAGGCTGGTGCTACTCTATTGAAAATACAAGAATAATCCACGATAATTTTTAGCTAGCACTGTTAACTCTCTTTAATTTCACTTTAGCTAAGCAGGTTCTTGTCTTTCATTACAATGCATTTTGTAGGTTGTTATATAATCTCTTCAAGGCACATCATACAGAAGCAATTGATACATAAACAAAACTCTGACTCGTTTGCTGTCGAATCAAGGGAGTGATTCAAACACGAAAACACGATACACGAAAACACATTTTGAATGACGAGATATAACAACTGGAAAATAGCCCTATAATCTTATTGTTTTTCTAAAAAATTGCAATTATTGAGATTTTAAAGTAAACAGAAATCGTATAGGAAACAGAATAGTGTCAAAGGTTGACAGCAAACAAGCTAGTTTTTTAGGCCCTATGACCTAAAGTGGTTTAAATAGATTAATTTCCCCAGGTTCACTGTACTAATGCTATTTCCGCTGTGCAAGTCAACTGCCTACTGCATTCTATGTAATAAGCTGACCAAAGAAAGTTAAATGTATTGATATTAGCTCAGACTAAGTATGTTGCATCTGCTCTGTCTATCTTATTGCCTATACAGTATAATTATATAACAAGCCAATAAATAGCCAGTTTTTAACAATGGAAAACTTGTGAGTTAAACTTTTCAGACGTTAATTTAAGGTACACACACAGCTTTTTAGAACTTACATCACACTAATTTATGATTGTGATGTCATGATTATGATGTCATAATTGTTACCCATTGGTATGCTACTGCTTCTACGGTCATTAAGGAAGTTCACACAGGTGTACACTATTCAAATATTACAGTTATTACCAATGCTCACATATTTAAAAAGAAGTTTTATAATGTTGATTACATATTTATTTGCTTGATAATATTCTGCTTAATAATTAATGTTTACCATATTAGAGTTGATCATAATTATAAGCTAAAATTGGTGCATTTAGGATTATATATATTTTATTATCGCTTAAGTTGGTAAAGGTCAAGACATCAGAAAGCAAGTAAAGAAACTTAAGTAGGGGTTTGAATTTGAACTGCTTCTGCTGAAGAACCTACTGATTACCTAGGAACAACTATAGATTATTTTATCTTGTCCATGACTTTGGTTGCTTTCAATTTGTTTTTTGAATCAGTACTGATTTCAAGAAATCATTTCTACTGTAGTTCAATATATAGAAGAAAAAAATGGCTGTATTTTGTTGACATGACACGGACAATATTTCGTCAAGCAACACTGTGATTATGAATAGTTGAAGTCTAGTTGTGAATTTCAATATTTCTATTTGTTCATCAGTTTTGTTATAGGCCAACATGACCGTTGTCAAGGCATTATAATACATTATAATTGGTTTATTGTTTTAGTTATTTATTTAATATTAATGCCCTTAAAAATAAGCACTATACACAACACGGAATCGTATCCAGTTTCCTGTTTTTTAAGTTTTCGAGAGTAGATTCTTCCAAGTTATCTTTATGTATTGATTATTCTGTAAGTTTTAACTTAAAAGAATTAGGTTAATAAAAAAGCACTCAAGTTGAATATAACTGTGTAATATTATTTAAGTCATGCTTGTTATATAATACTATTTTATTTTGGTAAGTTAAATTAGCAATCGAAGAGTAACACATGTTGGAATTGGATTCTTTGTTTTTTTCTAAATTATGTTAGCAAAAAATAGTGGAAAGTTGTATCAGCTTTGGCAACAAGCGTGCCATGAATAAGTGTATAGGTTAAGGTACATAGTTATGAATACCAAAATGGAAGTACGTATTTATCTACTTTTAGCAAAGGTTTTTTAAAAAGGGCATAGAAATATGCGAACTTGCTTTTATGCAACACAAAATTAAGTGCTTCATGTTGCAATGATAAATGGAAAGGAAAAACTTAAGCCTGGGGGTTTGGCAGATATGTGAAACGTTGATCAATAAAACATTTTTGTAATAAAAATTGGGCTTATGTCTGCTGCTGTTTGTCTATAATTTAGTTAAATATAAAAAAAAACAGGAAGTCATCAGGACCAGCTGTACCCGTAACTAACACGGATGCCCACACTAAAGCTCGAATTCACCAATGAAAGCAAACTTTGACTCTTGAAAAGTAATTCACAAGTAGAGAGGGCGCTTTCCAATAAGAAAAATAAATAGATTTAACTCGAGTTATTTCGTTGTTTTAGTCCAATAACTAGTGTAACAATACTTGCAGTCTTTTATTACTTCTGTCAATAAAGAAGCCCGGAACAATTTACTCTTTGTTTTTTATAAAATTATATTTACGAAACAATAAAAAGAGGGCGCTTTTCAATAAGAAAATGAATAGGTTTCGCTCGAGTTGCATTGCATGAGCTCTCAGCTGGAGAAGCTGTCAAATTAACATGTTTATTTAAATTATTTCGAGAAGTACAGTTGAAAAATGTGGTACGGTAAAGCTTAGTTAGCATCAACAGTTTTGGGCCTACCCATAGTTAAATTATTTGTTAGTCTCAGCAGCTCAGTAGGCTTAGACCTGTCTGTCGGTCTCGGTCAGATGTAGGCTTGTACATTATTATGTGTAATTATTTTCCCAATATTCGTAAGTATTATACAAAACTTGTATCGATGTGTCACTATTTACAGGCACCCTTCGATTAGTTTTCTATTTACTTTCACTTTCAAGAATCAATTTCGATCATTATGGTCGGTTATCACAATGCAGTATATTTAATTAACAATTAATATTAAAACAGAATTGATCTCTTTTAGACCACGGATCAGAATGTCTTGTATTTAATAGGTCAAGCATGCACTTATTTATTTATTTATTAGGTACACATAAGCATAAATCGAATCTCTATCTAATAATTTCTTAAATGTATCATTTTGAATCAAATCATTATTCTTGTTGTATCAGTGGCTGAATTGAATTCTGGGAATACGTTTTCATAGTATTTTCTAGTCTTTTCAGAGGAAAAAAAATAATTTGAATGCAAAATATAATTAATTTAAACTAAAGTATATTTGAGCGGGTTCTATCTTCCTATCTATCCACAAAGCTACAATAATTAGTTTGTAGGCGATTTTTTAAATTTATATTAATAATTATTATTGTTGTTGATCATAGCCTATGAAATAATGTGTATAAAAATATTAAGCATCAACAGTAACATATTCGACAAATATAATTTGATACATAATCATAATTCAACCATGATGACGTTAACAAGTTTGGCGTCCATCATTCAGTCAATAAAATAAACGCAAATGAGAAACTTGCCCATTAATGATCATTGATACGTTTCATAGTAACGTAGTGCATGTTAATTGATATTGATTATAATATAATAATGTCTATAACTACCAGAAGTTGATATCAGGTAACTTCTTGTTGGTTGTTAGTGTTTCGGAACCACACACACACGATGTTGACGAATTTGGAATCTTTCGATATTTTACATTGATCAAAACTGGTAATTTATTTTACTTTACTTGTACTTGTTTATTATCCTAATACTGTAATTGTATTAGTTAATTAGCTATACTTATCATTTCCGTTGTAACTACCATCGTCTATCATCTTTTCGTTAGAAACGGCAATTTTACATTACTGCAGTAATTTGTTGCTTTAACCTACATAACTATACATATATTACAGTTTAATCTGTATGTTTAATTTGTTCATTTAATTTATTATTATTTTTTTAAGTGTTTGTTTTGAATTCTTGGATTCACCTTTGAGTGCCATTTATGTCGTTTTCAAACATAGATTATTATATTAAGTAGAAATTAACTTTAGGCTTTCCATTTGTATTTTCATCCTAGTTTCTTTAGTAACTATATAATTAATGTACAAAATACATATTATTATGTTATTTCATGGTCTTCGTTTTAGGTTGAAACAGTATTGGTGTATGTTTATTTAACTTAATATTACTCAAGATGTCAGAAAGGGAACAACATAAAGAGGAAGGCGATGTTCTGCCAATGGTTAACGATCTTCTCAAGAATTCGTCTTCACACGGACTGCCAAATATCTATTCTGCACAGTCCCTGGTAGGAAAGTTTTTCTGGGCAGCTGTGTTCTTTACCGGGTTATGTCTTATGCTTTGGCAGGTTTATG